>NC_086327.1:136400338-137038116 GCF_036172605.1 Pelobates fuscus
TTAAATAATAATGAGGTAACTTTTTTTTCTCACCAAAAAAACTTTGATTCAACCCTCCTCCCCCCTCCCCCCCCCCCCCCCCCCCCCCGCTAGCTATAACTAGGTGTTGTGTTGGTCTGAACGTCATTGTCGTAGTGTTTTCTAATTTACAATTTTCCTAATCTGGGGTTTTTGTGTCATGTTTTGGGCAATGTTTGATAAGCTTATCAAGTCATTGTTTAATAAGCCTCGGTTTCAGTAGGATCGCAGCGTGACACGCCGGCTGCCCATTGTATTCCAAACAAGAGACCGTTATAGCCATATCGAGCGAGTCCTCGGCAGGAGTCTAAAAACCAACGTGAAAAGCAATATGATTAGCATCCTAATGAACCCACGGTGACATTTCTTTAGAAATATATCAGTAAATCTAGGTATTCGCCATTAGACGTGAGCTGTATTAATCATCGCAGATTATTGACCTGTAATTTTCATTCTGGAGAATCTAACGTGTTATTGTGTTTTGAAAGACAATGTAACGAGGATAATTTCACCGGTTACCCACGTGTTGCAGGGCTCTGAGGTTTCGGGTGTTCTAATTGCTGATTCACCAGAATAAACTCACAGATCCCTGTTAAATTCCTTCACATGGGGAGGGAAAGATTCCTCCCAGCTATAACCGTGCTCTTGCAAGCTCTGGATGAATCAACATGCTGATTTTCCCCCAATTGAGGACTCTAAATATAGAACTAGCTGGCACTGTTCAGCTGGCAGACTGACAGCTACAACATGACTGGGAGCGTCTGTGCCCCCCTCCAGCCGCCAGGGACTTCCTACATCCGAACTCCCACCATCTCAAGCTCTCCTTCTCCAATTTAACATTTACTACAGTGTATATAATAATGTATATGTGGAGTGTACCCCATCCTTATTAACATCCTCTCTACAGGGCTAATTTCCTCTGTGATCAGATTCAGGTACTTTCACTGAATGCCTAACAGTGATATAGAAAGAGTAGCAGGTACCTTGAATAGCCTTCCAGTGAAAGCAGTAAATTCTTACAGCGATACTGAAAGGGTAGAAGGTACCTGGAATAGCCTTCCAGTGAAAGCAGTAACAGTGATATAGAAAGGGTAGTAGATACCTGGAATAGCCTTCCAGTGGGAGCAGTAACAGTGATATAGAAAGGGTAGTAGATACCTGGAATAGCCTTCCAGTGAAAGCAGTAACAGTGATATAGAAAGGGTAGAAGGTACCTGGAATAGCCTTCCAGTGGGAGCAGTAACAGTGATATAGAAAGGGTAGTATATACCTGGAATAGCCTTCCAGTGAAAGCAGTAACAGTGATATAGAAAGGGTAGTAGATACCTGGAATAGCCTTCCAGTGGGAGCAGTAACAGTGATATAGAAAGGGTAGTAGATACCTGGAATAGCCTTCCAGTGAAAGCAGTAACAGTGATATAGAAAGGGTAGAAGGTACCTGGAATAGCCTTCCAGTGGGAGCAGTAACAGTGATATAGAAAGGGTAGTAGATACCTGGAATAGCCATCCAGTGGGAGCAGTAACAGTGCTATAGAAAGGGTAGTAGATACCTAGCTAAGCTTTGGCAATATAGAAATGATAGTAGATACCTCAAGGAGATGTGATCTTATGAACCATGAATTAACTGTAATTGAAGAATTGTTGCAAGAAAGATACCTGCTTATATCTTAATACATACTGCATAACAGATAGACAGGTAGACAGACAAACCAACACACTGGTGGACAGCATTTTACAATGTTAGTTAAATGAACTCTCCTAGAGTTTATCAATTATTTTTCAAATACAACAAACATTAAAATATAAGTGTATAAACAGTGTATTAAACAAAACGGAGCTCCTATTTTAAAGTTCCTACGTTTGCAGCGAATCCCGAGACTTTGCAGCTTCTGCAACAAGTGTTGGGTCCCTGGATTGTCCCTTTCATATATATTGCCATATATTAATATTTCTGTAACTGTTTCATATTTTGTGAGGAGGGGGTTGGTCTAGTGGAATTGTGTCTATAAATTAATGCCCTGCATTATATAATTAATTTGGAATAATATCCACCTGTTGGCACAAAGATATTGATCCCTATATCGTTTTGTTACAAGCTGCTCCAATAATTAATAGACGTGGCAGAAACACAGCAACCAGGTTCGGTTGTCACTGGGTCATTACTGGGTGTTTTGTAGAGTTCTGAATAAGGAATGCATACCAATTAAGAAAAAATAAATATGGTCACGTGAAAAAATATGGTCAAGTTTCATATTAATTGAGTGCAACTTAAAAGTAAAAATTTGATTTGAATGATTCTGGATTAGATTATTAGTAGATTATTGCCGATTTTTACTTTACGGAGGTGTTTGACAGCAAAATTGCCAACAGGACATGTTCTTGAAAAGGAACGACTCGAAATCAATGTCTGGTTTTAACGGCGGCACTGTTCCTTCCCTGCCTGTTAAAATAACAAGGTGTGAGTAAATATTGGTACAACAATGAATGCACTATAAATTCTGCGTGAGGAGAGAGCTCAGTCGCACACTATCATACACTTAGAGACACAACATGACGCTACGTGGCTAATTACTCTGAGATATAGTATTTTTACACCGCAGAGAGAAAAGGTTTAGTTGTGTTAAACTGCAGCCAAGCATTGTCTTACTTTATCGATAACATGTAGCAAGCTTTTTTTGGCATGTGACACGAGTACAAAGACCCTTTATTTCTAGATTGTTCCAGTCTTCAGTGCGTTACGGAAAACTGAAGATGAAGACGGGACTACTAACAATCCCCCAGAGACATAGATGGTAAGATGCATCCATCATACATAAAGAATCACTTTTTCCCTGAATGAGTTTTTCCCTGTATATAAAAAGCTCTACTTATGGAAAGACATTGATAACATGTATCCTCTCCATTAATGTCTAATGGTGGTAAAGTCTCTCTCAAGTCTATCTGCGGCACATATTTTACGTTGAGAATTTTGATGGATCATCTTGTGCATCCTGACAGGGTGTTAAGTTCAAACCTCTCGAAACAAATCATGGCTGATACATAACATGAGCCATTCCTTGCAGCTTCTTCTACTGCATAGAATCCACTCGATAGCATTGCAATACACTTCTGGACCACTTATACCATTACAGAGGAAACATGCCCTTCTGTAAATCATTGATGATATGTGAAGAGATGTACGGCTGGTATCTCTCATAAGACCATGAACGACGATTCCATGTTTTACAGAACATTTTACTCATACAGAAATATTGTACAAGTAAATGATTAAGCAAAAACATGCTTAACAGACAACAGGCAATGCAGCAAGACACATTACCAGACAGTAAGGTACTCAACTATTGTCCTCTAGATGTTCCACCAATTAAGACCTGAAGGGTATGTCGTTACCGGTAGACCTGATTACTGTTTCCGTTATTATTTCTGACTTGCTCGGGATGTGGCACAAGATGAAAAAGAGATAACAGGATAGTTTGGTGGACTGTTTAGGTCTTTTGAGAAGAAATAATGTTAATTCTTATTGGCATAATACAGATGAGGAACATTTTATTATGACAGTCTTCTTTGGAGCATGTGTTTGACTCCACTGTCTCTGATTATATATTGAGATAATGATTTGCTTGTGATCATATAAAGTGCATCAAACAAACAGTGGGAATCTCGGGGCTGTGATCTTGAAAACCTTTCTATTCCTTCTCCAGTTTGTAGAGAATATGTGACCTTTATTGTAGTGTGAATTCTATGATCAATCTTGTAGAACGAAAGAACCCACTAAATGCCAACCCCCCAAAACACTATTTGTTTGTTGTATTGTTAATTCCCAGCTCTACAAGACTTTCATCTTGGTGGCTCAACCTCCTGAACTACCATGGTCTATAGGAAGATATTTGTGGCATGGAGGTGTCCACACAGGCAGAAAGGGCCACACAACCTACATGTAACCTAATTGTTATATTAAAAGTATGCATTTATCTTACTATTATCATAATTATTGAGATAAACATTCCCAGTAGAAGTCATTGTACTGTAGAAGAGCAATTTTGAGGTCAGCACAAGCCCAATTTCTTAGTAATCTTATCACAACACTTATTATTCCTTTTTGTTAATGATGCATATCCTCATAGAGATGGATTCAATCAGTGCATCTCCATGGGGAGCGTACAGCGACATTGAATGCCAGTTCTGCACACTGTGCAGCACCCAGATAGGAAGCACCTCTGAATGACTGCACCTAGAGGCATTACTGGGCAGCAATGTAAATAATGCCTTCTTTCTGAATCTGTGGTGGTTGTGGTTATTATAGTGTTCATTTAATGAAACTCATAGTTAATGCCAGATAAATTCTTCTCTCACATGAGATTAATCTGGTAATCTGCGGTTGGCCATTGATGATATGAATTAAATGACTCACCTCTGCTCAGTGAAGGATACATTTAAACTATAAACTGTAATGCTTCATAGAGTGTTTAAAAAGCACAGAAGAAGGGTTAATTTGTTCAGGTATATGGTGTCCATGGAGGTATTGGGTACCACTTGTCTAGAGAACTCATTATCTTGCTGAGGGTTCATGTGAAACTGTTTTTTTTCCCAAGAAGTGGAGAAGAAGGTTTGTAGTTCTCCGGCCCTGCAGCTCTCGCCAGCAATGAAAAACAGTATAAAAAGCCAGCCAAAACCATAATAACTGAATTGCATGCGGCGTCCTGCTGTGTGCTCTGCACCGTGCGTCTTCTTGCATAACCAGATATGGGAGGAAAGCCAGAAGTAAATAAGAGGAATAAGGAGTCCTGCTGTTCACTTTTCTTACTGTTTTCTGCTCATGGGTCAAGCCAGACATTCGAGATCTATGGCAACAGCTTTATACACAAAAGACTTTGCACGCCAAATTTTTTGAAATTATACATTAATATTACAATATACTGGAAGCTCTTGCTGGAACGCCTGCCTGGGTTTAACTTTCAGATATTCTTACAAGCTTTGCCGAGTCTGCCCTGAAGAAATCGGGCTATTGGCAGGCGACGATGCAGTCTCGCAAAGTGTGGGGTAGGGTGACGAAAGGACAGATTTAACAACGTAACTTAATTTTATTGCTACGTGGACAGTCCTGGACTGGCAAGGTCCACCTCCACAAATGAAACCATGGTTTAACACACTGGTGGAGGACTTGCCTGTCTATAAGATTGTAGATCAGAGGTTACTTGGGTCCTGAATTGGCGGGCAGGACAGCTGTATATCCCTATTTCCTGCACCTTCTATGTCAATGGTAGGCAATCTTTGGCACTCCAGATGTTATGGACAACCTCCAATAATGCTTTTACACCCATCTGGAGTGCCAAAGGTTGCCTACCCCTGCTCTAGTGTATAACAGCCTGTGCAAGGATATGACATTAGGTCTCTTGGCCTGCTCTGGGTCATACTACAGTTACTGTGCGTGAGCACGGAAAAAAGTAATGATTCCTAATCCTCTCCCCCCACTAGACCCCCAAAGAGAAAAGAGAAACCATAGTGGCTGCATGATTAGTGGACCGCTATGTATCAGATGATGTTTGAAACTGTATCCCCTTGAAATTCTTCCCGACAGGACTGTTTGCCCACCTTGCCGTAGACATCTACAATTACAAACAGAAATGGCTAATTCTGCAGTGCAAAGCTGTTCTATATTTATAGAAATAACTTCTGTATTTCTTCTTTACAATTTGCCTATTAACTCCCTGACTCGCCAGCGTTCCTTTACTGCCCTTGTCTGGGGCAGATCCCCGGGGAAGCCGTTTTCTCTGCAATGGAGACAATCTATTGCCTGCATGACTCATAGTGATTTTATCGCCAGTAACCTAACTTGTTGTTTTTATTAAACAGATTCCATTTGATTTTATCTGTGACTGATAGAGCGGCCGGCATGAAACACACCAAAATAAAGGAAATAAGAGCAGTCATGTGTGTACATATTGCTTAGCATGTTTATAAACATGCAGGGGATAACTCACAAACCAGTGGGATTGTTCTGCTTTGATTATCCAATAACAACATTAAATAAGATTTGTTAGAGAATTAACAGATTTTTTTTTCAATCATAATAATATTCAGAAGCTCAGCTCTGCTCCCAGTTTAGTAATGAACCCATCTTTAAACTGGTTGGTTAGTTTGTGCTTGGCTAATTATCTGTAGCCCAGTTCCCTTTAATACAAATATTACATATGCCTTCAATCCATTTAAATAAAAACGAAATAGCGCTGTTATTTTGCCATTATGGGTGCGATATAAGTGGACAATCTTCTCCCTCTCAGGTGAATGAAGAACGGACCCAGGAGGATTGCACCAGAATCCTGGACGCAGGATAAATAACTTGCTGTCGAGCATAATGCCTGTCATTGTCTTTGCCTTTTACTGGAAAGACTTCCATCTTAAATGAGAGATTCTTCGCTCGTCTTTTCGATGGGTCCTTATATATTATATATGATTTTTATCTTTTGTTTTCACCCTTTTCTCCTGCACTGAAGTCACTGATCCAGCTCTTCTGTCCGTGTCTCTGTGTGTACATTACATGCCCGCTGTTACTTCTAGATTTTCTCATTTTGTGCTTTGTCGGGTAAGCCTCCTGGGATCACAGCCTGGGCTAATGCTGCAGAACGGACTCTGTCCTTATCCAAGGCTTGCGGTGAGCGTAAGAAGCAGCCAGCAGGAGGGATGGCCATCACAGCGTGGGCCAGAGATGGAATGAGCCAGACTTTACAGGGGCCTTACATACAGCGATGTTCAGAATGTCAGGGATATATGTGATCCTACACCTGTCACGCTACACGCAATAATAAATGTCAGAAGCACAAACATTCTAAGGAGATTATTCCGAATCTGATTTCCATCTAGTGAGATGAGAATAGAATGTTGGTATTCTAGATAGATCTAGGGCTTTAAACCAGTTCACAAATAAAAACATTGCTGTTCACTAGATATTCCTCATCTCATGCATTTAATTGTACATTATTTTTTATTGAGGATATATCTACAAATAGCTTGCAAAAGCTGTAGATTTCTTGTCTGCAGCCTTCACAAGCCCTCCCCTCCTAACCCCTTCCAGAATTTCTGTGGCTGTCCAATCACAGATTTCCCAATGCAGTTCAGAGAGAAGCCTTTACAACGCAGGTTCTCTGGGCAATTGTTGCCTCTTGAATTTAATTCCACTGAGCTAACCAAACCAGGAAGTAACAGGACCGGTGTCTGAGTGACAGCCAGGGGGGTGTAACAAGGATTCATTTATAAAAATGCCAATTTCTATTTAATTCTGCACTTCTTTTAAAATTTTAAAGACACTCTTTACACATAAAGTACTACAGCGAGCCCCCCAGTGAACTGGATCCTGAATGCATCAACGGATACTTCGTCACTGAGATCGTGCAACTGAAATTTCGGAGATATCAAAGTCCTCTTACAAAGGATCCTCAATAAGTTTGCTGACGTTTATGGTTCCTATACCGCCAAACAGTGCTTCATCTAAGGATCAAGTCTCCCTGCTTCATCTCACTGTTTGATGAGATCTAACAATTTGTTTTCTTTTTTCCTTTTCATTTTTTATTTACTTTTTTGAGTACGCAGAAGACTTATTATACAGAGACTTTCTTTTTGTGTAGCATACTAGATTTTTTTACTTTTTTTTTTTGTTTTTAATTTTTTTCCCACTTTTGTTTCTTTTATTTTTTTCATTTTCAGGTTTTTTTTCTTCTTTAAGAGATCTTGTAATTGCCTAGGAAGGTTAACCCAAACCTTTCATAGTAGTATGGACTATGGTAGGGGGTACCTACTAAGTATTGATCCTTGGTGTGGTCAGGATTCAGGACATGATTTGTGATTTGTTTTTCATGAATGTATATAATATGGATTATGGCTTTGATTTTTTTTTTGCACAGCATATGAATTCAGGTTTTTTATAGAATTTGTGTACATAATATGAATTTTGGTGATGCACTAATTGATTACCTTTATTCCTGTATATAACATGAATTAAAACCCTCTTGATTTTTTTAAAGCATCAGTTTGGTGTGCGGTATCACTATTTTGACTGTGTATATATATATTTTGAGGTTATTATAGGTGAATAACCTCGATATCTGCACCCATTTACAGGGCTGAGTGCCAACGTACATTTATATTTTCTTCAGCAAGCTAAACTGTTTTAGGGATTCAGAATGTCCCTCTAAATATATTTTATGACAAACAATAATGAATTGGTTCTGTACTACACCCAAACATTTATTTCTTTAACGCAATATATGATGCTGGCACTAAAGACATTACATATAATCGCAAACAACACCTGTTATTCTGCTTGATGTAACCATACAACCATCTGTTTCTAAAAACTAACAAAAAAAGTGCAGCCTGGGATCGAACTCCATGTCTTTACAGAGCTATATAGAACCTTGGAATCTTTAGAAAGTAACTTCTCTCCCCTCTGCTGTCCTCCATCGGTCTGCTCTCCTTTCCTTTCTCCAAGTATCTAAGCTTGGACTCTTTAACCCTTAACAGATAATAGAGGGAGCAACACGCGACATCAACCAGACAAAAAGAAATGACTGTTCATTGTAAAAGCTCGCTGCGGAGAGCGGGAACAAATCATAGTTACAGTGTACAAAGCAGAAGCCTAAATCACAGTTTGCAGCAGGGGGTAACAGTCTCTGCCCAATATAAATTGAATGACACAAGCGATATATATTTTATCTATTTTAATTTTTTTTTGTAACATGGCGGAGAGGAGAATCCCCATTGTGAGCAAATAGCAGTCAGGAATGCTGCAAAGGAAGCTGATAAGGACAGCAAGATGTATATCCTAACAGATCTTTCAACAAATACATAATAAGTTACTTACGACAGCGACTTAGAGCAGAGGCTCAGATGTGTCGCCCTCACGGACTGTGTCTGTAATTCAGACATGTTTTTGTGGCTCCCGGTGGGACCACGCTAAGCCTATAGTAATCTTGCTTAATGTCTGATGGGTGATGATCGTCTCGTGTTTCTGCAGCCAAGCACATTCACACTTATCGTCGACTGCTTGAGAAGCTGCCAGGAGGCAAGCTATCTGTACGCAGATATTACAGCCGCTATCCCTGCTTCCTTACACTGCCATAGTACAATGATATAAACCAGAAAGCAGCGCTGCCTGCGTGTTTATAGGGGAACGTCTGGTCTCTACAAATACTTCTAGGAGGGCTACAGTGCATTGGGTGTATTTTAGGTACAGGTTGATGTAAATGGTTTTTAGATTGTAAGCTTTCTAGCAGAATTCTCGACATCTACTCTACTGGTTTGTGTCATTTAAAACAGCATGCATCTCGACTGTCCCTATTTGGGAGAGCCGATCTCTATTATGGAGCAATTTTTGTCCCTTTTTTATAGGAGCTCCATATTGTTGGTGTGTTTGAGTGTCGCAGCAAAAATACCCCCAGTAACGTGTCTTCAAACTAGAATAAAGTGCTTAGAAATGAGTCTCTGTGAATAAGACACTTTGAACTTGTTCAAATTACATTTTCAGTTCAATTAATAGTTATCAGTAGGGTCACAAAGCTGCATAAAATTGAAAAGCGACACTCCTGGCCACAAACAGACATACCCTTTCCCCTTTGGAATGCTGGGTGTATAAATCAGATACTGCAATACTCTATATGCTATGCTTTGTTTAACGTTCACAGAGAAGATTCCAGGATCTAGAACAGACTGCAGACAGAGAGGACGAGATTGCATGATCTAGAACAGACTGCAGACAGAGAGTATGAGATTGCAGAATCTAGAACGGACTGCAGACAGAGAGGACAAGATGGCATGATCTAGAACAGACTGCAGACAGAGAGGATGAGATTGCATGATCTAGAACAGACTGCAGACAGAGAAGACATGATTGCAGAATCTAGAACGGACTGCAGACAGAGAAGACGAGATTGCAGGATCTAGAACCGACTGCAGACAGTTAAGACGAGATTGCAGGATCTAGAACCGACTGCAGACAGAAAAGACGAGATTGCAGGATCTAGAACCGGCTGCAGACAGTTAAGACGAGATTGCAGGATCTAGAACAGACTGCAAGCAGAGAAGACGAGATTGCAGGATCTAGACCAGACTGCAGTTTATGTTTCTGAATGATTTATTACACTCAAATATTATTTCCTGCTAATTATATGATGACAATCCCTGTCTGTGGAACTGGCATTAAATTAGAAGCCTTGGCTGAAATTGCTAGAGGTCACAAATCACAGTAGTTTGAGGGCAGGCAAAGTTTTTCCCTCTGTTTCCGTTTCCCTAATGTTAACCCTCAGTCCCTCCTAAACCTAACTGCACCTTAATCTACTACATGGTGTAGTAAACCGTGAAATGTAGTTAAAGGGACACTATAGTCACCAAACAAGTAATTGTGGTGTATAGATCATGCCCCTGCAGTCTTACCATTTACCATTTAAATCACTTTGTTTAAAGGAGCTTTAGATACACCTCCCTACATGTGACCTACACAGTCTTCCTAAACACTTCCTGTACGTAAAAATATAATGTTTAACCCCTTAAGGACACATGACATGTGTGACATGTCATGATTCCCTTTTATTCCAGAAGTTTGGTCCTTAAGGGGTTAAACGTATTTATTGCACAGTCTGTTTAATTTAGAATTTATTGCTTCCTGCTCTGTAAATAACCTGGAGGAGCCTCCTGTGTGTGAATAAAGTTCAAATAACAGAACAGGTAATCACTTGTAAATAAGTAAACACCGTGTGATGTCACATCTGATTGAAAATGAAACCATCTTTTCATGCAGACTGTGTCAGTCACAGCCAGAGGAGGTGTGCCTAGGGCTGTGTAAACAGAAACAGAAGTGGTTTAACTACTAAATGGCACCAAAACTGCTTCATTAAGCTAAAGTTGCATTGGTGCTTAGAGTATAACTTAAAATTAACTTGCAAAATGTAAGAAAAACAGTAGGTATAAATTATCAAAATTTTTCTAAGTTAACATAAATTAGTTTTTTAATTCCTTACTGGTCACTGTATAGTGGATAAACTACTCCCATGGCCAAATATAATGAATGTAGTGCTAACCCACCGCACAGATATTTACAAGGGTATTCACTAAACTGGAGATTGCGGAGAATTCAAAAGGAAATGCAAAATGTCATACTATCGTCTAATACAACCAAGGTGAGAAAATATCTTGCGCTGTAGATCGTTTTTCTTCTAATTTTGGGCTAACGTGCATTCCCTTGACAATTCCTAAACAATTCCCAATTTAGCGAATCGGAGAGTTTAGAAACCTACATAGTAATTTGCCACTCTGCCGATTCAATCTGTCTTTTTCCTATTTGGAGAAACCCCGAACATTTTCCAGCTCACTGCTTCATTCACTCATTTTCTGAATGACACGTGGAAAACAAATTATTGATATATTCACACCAGCATTTCCTGTGGTCGTCAAGTGGAAACACCTAGCAGAGTTTGCACAACCTAATATATACCAGGGTTATTTTTAACCAGTAGGTAGTTTTTTTTTAGATTCTGCCTGTTATTAATCTACAGCTCAATAGCATTACAGAGCTTGCACCACTGCCTCCCAGCAACGTTTATTATGTCGAAGGGATGTAAATTCAATAAAACAGTTTTCTTTTCATGTAACCTTAAAGAGGAATTATACATGTCATTAAAATGACGTGAATGATCTCCCTTAAGTAGTAAACCTTACAGGGATGCTCACTAAAGTGTACATTCTCTAGGATTTTTTGTGAATTTTAAAATTTAAGCCACGAAGTGAAACGTTTTCCACGGCGGCTGTGTTTGCGATTCAGCCAGGGCTCAAATCCTGCAGGAACGCATGGGAACGGCGTTCCTGCACTTTTTCCAAAGCAGGAACGCCGTTCCCGCTACCAGTCCTGCAGGACCTGCCCTGCTACCTGCACACAGGGCCCAACACACGCTGTGTTCCCTCTCCAGCTCTAACTCTCGCGAGACCCGCGGCTGTCAGAGCGTTGCCATGGGTTACCATGGCAACGCTCCGCACAGGCGAGTCTCGCGAGAGTTAGAGCTGGAGAGGGAACACAGCGTGTGATGGCCCCTGTGTGCAGCGGCTGGCTACCCCACCGGACCACCCGGCGATCTCCCCCCTCCCTGACAAGGTAAGAAGCAGGGAGGGGGGAATAACCAAAACAAATATACACACACACATGAATTAAAAAAAAAATGCTTCTCCCCTATCATACTGCACACACACACACATCATCATCCAGCACACACACACACACACATAATCATCCAGCACACACACACATCATCCAGCACACACACACACACACACATCATCCAGCGCACACACACACACACACATCATCCAGCACACACACACACACATCATCCAGCACACACACACACACACATCATCCAGCACACACACACACACATCATCCAGCACACACACGCACACATCATCCAGCACACACACGCACACATCATCCAGCACACACACGCACACATCATCCAGCACACACACACATCATCCAGCACACACACACATCATCCAGCACACACACACACATCATCCAGCACGCACACACACACACACATCATCCAGCACACACACACATGCACACACATCATTCAGCACACACACACACTTCATCCTGCACACACTGCATTTATTATACACAATCTGCACTTACTACAAACACACTACATTCAGTATACACACTATGCACTCATTACAAACACACTACATTCACTATACACACTCTGCATTCATTATACACACTCTACATTCATTATACACACTCTGCACTCACTACAAACACACTACATTCACTATACACACTCTGCATTCATTATACACACTCTGAACTCACTACAAACACACTCACACTACACACACTGCATTCATTATACACACTCTACACTCACTACAAATACACTGCATTCATTATATACACTCTGCACTCACTACAAATAACATTCATTATACACACTCTGCACTCACTACAAACACACTACATTCATTATACACACTCTGCACTGACTACAAACACATTACATTCACTATACACACTCTGTACTCACTACAAACACACTACATTCACTATACACACTTTGCACTCACTACAAACACACTACATTCATTATACACACTGCACTCACTACACACACTACGTTCATTATACACATAATGCACTCACTACAAACACACTACATTTATTATACACACTGCACTCACTACACACACTACATTCATTATACACATTCTGCACTCACTACAAACACACTACATTTATTATACACACTGCACTCACTACAAATAGACTACATTCATTATACACACTCTGCACTCACTACAAACACACTACATTCATTATACCCAATCTGCACTCACTACAAACACACTACATTCATTATACCCAATCTGCACTCACTACAAACACACTACATTCATTATACCCAATCTGCACTCACTACAAACACACTACATTCATTATACACACTGCACTCACTACACACACTACATTCATTATACACATTCTGCACTCACTTCAAACACACTACATTTGTTATACACACTGCACTCACTACAAATAGACTACATTCATTATACACACTCTGCACTCACTACAAACACACTACATTCATTATACACAATCTACACTCACTACAAACACACTGCATTCATTATACACACTCTGCACTCACTACAAACACACTACATTTATTATACACACTGCACTCACTACAAACACACTACATTTATTATTCATACTCTGTTTTCACTACAAACACACTACATTCATTATACACCCCCTGCACTGCACTATATGCATAGGAGTGTATTTTTATTTTTTATTTTTTTTAAGGGGGTGGGGGGGGGGGGGGGGGGAATCTTGGGGGAGTTCCCACACTTTTTTCCCCAGGACTTGACCCCTGGATTCAGCTATCTCGGTATAAAATCTGAAATAAATTTTGTATTGTGACAATTATAATTCTAATGAATAACCTTTATAATCTCACAAATATAAACTTAAGGGTTTTGTTTGAATGGGCGAGATATCTTCCTTATTGTGACATTTTGACAGGAAAGTGCCACACAATTCTACAAGCAATTACAGCAGTTTGTACCCTAAGGCAACATAAACCCACTGTATTTCTATATGGAATCGCAGTCTTGATGTTGGACACCAGACCACATCTATTGTAAAGCTGGAATGATACATATACAGGTTTAGATTAGTTCTCTATCCCTCTGGTTTCCTGCAGCGGCAGATACTGGGTGGGGAACTAACCACATTTATTCTACAGTGTACAAATAATTCTGAACTCAATACAAAATATTTATTGTACATATTTTTTTTATCGTTAAATGGATTGTTACACTAACTATTTAGAAATCCCCCCGTTAATTTAGTTAAATAAAGAGTTAAACTTCGCTCATTTGCCTCGACACGTTGGTCTAAGGCTGCCATGCCTATGCTGGCTGAGATCATCAATATTCATGGTCTTAGCTACTCCAATGCTAGCCTGCGCCGATCAGTATCTCCTCATACATCACGATGCCGAACTTCAGTCCTGCAATTTTTGCAAGACGGCATTTAGGATGTCCCACTAATGACTGTCTGAGTGACTGCTGGTTTGTCTGAGTAACAGTCACTAGAGGTGATGTTACGAATCGAAGTAAACAGTGCGTTTGCATTGTTCAACCTGCAGGGACATTACTCTGTAGTTGTTATGGTACCTATAGTGTCCTTTTTAAGTAAAAAAAAAAAAAAGTACAAACTGCCAATAATGTTATAAATGTGAACACAGAACGAAGACGCAAGGTTTGGGGCTTGTGTTGTAGGTTTATTTCTCTTTTTTTTTCTTTTTTTTTTTCATTTCTGCCACTTGGTATCAGATTATATTACACTGGGGTAAAACTGTTAATGTTCTTTAAACTCCAGCTACATTTGTAACTGTGTTGTTGCTAGATAGATGCCTTTGTCTGCCCTCTGGCACGGGAGAGGTTAAGACATCCTCCAGATCACTTTCACAGTACACAATTTCATCTCAATTTTCCTGGCTGAATTGGCAATCTCTGCTTCCTGGGTATTCATATTCTGCGGGTTAAAAAATAAAAGGCATGACCTGATGGAAAGGATGGCTAACGCGAGAGAATATACAGCAAATAAATACGCTCAGGAAACCCTGAAAATATAGGCACTAGGCAGAAGTAGTGAATCATCTGCGTTCAGTCACAGGGAGAGAAGAGTTTCAGGGGTAACAGGATCAAATCCAGTTATCCCTTCACTGATGGGTGGATGGATGGATGGACAAACAATTCAAAATGATAGATATTGTTATAGATACAGAGACAGATACAGACACAGACAGAGTTACAGCTACAGACACAGACAGAGTGAGATTTACAGAGACAAACACAGTGATACACAGGTTGATATATACAGAGACAGACATATACATAATTAGAGATACAGAGACAGATACAGACATAGACAGAGTGAGATATACAGAGACAAACAGTGATACACAGAGTGATATAAACAGAGACAGATTCAGACATAGACAGAGTGAGACATACAGAGACAAATACAGACATAGACAGAGTGAGAGATAAAGAGACAGATAGACATAGTGATAAATACAGATTCAAACATAGACAGAGTGATATATACAGAGACAGACATAGACAGAGTGCTATATACATATACAGACATAGACAGCGTGATATATACAGACATAGACAGAGTGAGAAATACAGAGACAAACACAGTGATACACAGAGTGATATATACAGAGACAGATACAGACATAGACAGTGATATATATATATATACATACAGATACAGACATAGACAGATTGAAAAGTACAGAGACAGACATAGGCATAGTGATATATACAGATACAGACAGACAGAGTGAAATAGACAAAGTGATATATACATATAGATATACAGACATAGACTGAGAGAGAAGTACAGAGACAAACACAGTAATGGACAGAGTTATATAAAGAGAGACAGATACTCGCATAGACAGAGTGAGACATATAGAGACAGATACAGACATAGAGTGAGAGAAAATAAATCTCTTAAAGGAGAGATACAGGGATAGATAGATAGATAGAGCTCCCACTCACTGCCTCCTGTGTACTCTATTAGGTACAGCTCCCACTCACTGCCTCCTGTGTACTCTATTAGGTACAGCTCCCACTCACTGCCTCCTGTGTACTCTATTAGGTACAGCTCCCACTCACTGCCTCCTGTGTACTCTATTAGGTACAGCTCCCACTCACTGCCTCCTGTGTACTCTATTAGGTACAGCTCCCACTCACTGCCTCCTGTGTACTCTATTAGGTACAGCTCCCACTCACTGCCTCCTGTGTACTCTATTAGGTACAGCTCCCACTCACTGCCTCCTGTGTACTCTATTAGGTACAGCTCCCACTCACTGCCTCCTGTGTACTCTATTAGGTACAGCTCCCACTCACTGCCTCCTGTGTACTCTATTAGGTAGAAAATGAATAAACATTATCAAACCCCTTTCATTCACTTCCCAAAGATGTTATATTTATGTATCTATTATTATATAGAAATGTTGATGTGCACATTAGATAAGAATAGATTGTGCAATCAGTTGAGCTGACCTTGTCTTTCTAGTCCCCTGTTTGAAAATCTATTTTTTCTCCTTTTAAAGTTCCCACCAATTATAAGTTTACAGACAACGAATGTAAAATCTAAGCTTTTCACCTTCACCCGGCGCCCAGTCGTATTCCGTACCTGACAGTCAGACTGGCAGAGCCTGCTAAATTTAATGTAGTAATATTATTTATGGAAGATTTAGAAATAACTTGGTTTTAGGGGGAACGGGGAATAAAGTGTCTTCCTTCAAGCCACCTCCTAGTGGTGAGATTTGATGTGATTTAACGTGACAACTCGGTGGCTGCCAGTTCTAAATTCCCTGCAAAGTCAGCCGTACGTGCACGATACGAGGGATATATTGCGATGGTCTGTGCCATTACAGCACTAACCTCTCAGCTATATCCCAGCAAATTAATATCGGATAAAGGCAGATTTCAGCATCTCCGAAATCGCAAGCTCTTGGATTAGGAGGTAAGGGGATTCGGTCCTCTGTGGCAAAGAGATTCTGTTCTCATTAACTTGTTTAATACATATGCATTAGGCAGTGACTGGCTCACCCTGAGATTGGAAAATGATGTTGCTCTTTTGCTGGAGATACCATCGACCTATCTCTATCTAGCTTTCTTGCATCCTCTATATCTGGTTAACCCTTTCAATGGGCTGCGGGGCCTGGTCACTGCATATTGCATTCTCCAAGAATAGTTTAAGTTATCACACAAGCTGGTTAATAATTCAACATGATGTTCATAGCGATATACGTTTCTACCACTATTGTAGAGATGGTAAAATGAAACCATACAGTGTCACAAGCCCTTTACACGCATCAAAGAACGGTTTCCAAATGTAAGGTGTGTTCAAAAATGATCCAATGTAAAGCCTCAGCGCCGACATGTTAGATGGGACGTCGAGTTGATTTTTAGTTTGGAATTTGAGATGAAGGGACCATGGCAACATGTTTGGTGATAAAGTATAAATAATCTGGACACAATCCTTTAACAGCCATCCACAGTCTCCATAGAATCACTGCGTAAACGTTGTGCTTAGAGGTGTAAACATGTAGGTGAAAAGTAATTACCTTGAGTAGATTATCAACTGGACCCAGCTTATCCTATTGGAAAATGTATTGTTACATCCTGACCAGACTCCTGCCACAAGGAAATTTACAAAAAGTTAATTTGACAAAGATTTTTAGTTGAGTAGGTGCTTTCAGCATTCAAAACATAATCGAGCATGGGTTGTCTCCACTAACAGGAACCTTAAAACTCAAAGTTTATTGACTTTGCACATGGATAGAGTGAGCAAAGGCTGGTTTTAGAATTCCAGTCCCCAGACAAAATACTTCAGTCTATTCTATCAGATAACTCTTTGCTTTCCTAAGAAAAAGTGCTGACAATGGAAACGTTTGAGCTTTATTTATTAATGTTGAAGCGAGGTAAATTAATTATCATACTAGTAACAATGCTTGATAATAAACAAAAATAATATAAAGAGTCTCTTAAAGTACAGCGAAGACCTGGAGTGTATATTCTTCAGTTCTTGCTTTGAATCCTCAGTGGTAAACATGAAATACAAAAGCAAAAATAGAGACCAATAGTGCAAACCCGTTTTAGGAAAGCTGGATCACGAACAACATAGAAGTAGAGAAGTGCCAACTCACAATTTAAAGAGCTATGCTCAGCTCTAGGTAAAACAGCATACAGTGGTATTTAATACTCCCCACATGTAGGATATAACTGGACACTTGGAGGTGTATCCTCAAGACTTCTTACAGCATTCCAGATAAGCGTCAGCATATAAAATACATAAAAGGGGTAAAAACCCAATGGTGCAATAACGTAGGTTAACTGCAACTACAGACAACACTGAGGTCCTAAGAGTGCCAACTTACAATTGGGAGAGCTATAACCAGCTCTGAGTAAAACAGCATACAGTGGTATTTAAACTCCCCACATGTAGGATATCCGTCTAGCGATGCTCGCAGTGCCGGTCTTATGAAAATAAAATCACAAGAGAGGGCCCATAGTGTTTACCGTATAAAAAACAGCAGTAAAAGGTTAAATGAAACGTACTTACAGTGTTCAGAGCAGCCACACCGCTCTATGAACCAGGCGTAGGTGGAATAATCCCAATCCCAAAATTACATCATTTCCGCATGACTGTGGTCACATGATTTTAAAAAAAAATTCTATTTTTTTTTCCTTTATTTATACACATTAAAACAATAGAACAAGTAAAACAGTAGATAATGCTCGTTTTCCAATATATTATATATAGGGACATTTGAATCCCATGCAGAACCTTTATTCAACTGAGGAAAAGTGACATATGGTGAAAGTAAAAGTAAGCATTTAAGCTTTGAACTTGAGGGTGAAAGGTCGCGCGGCCGCGGACATTTTTAACTGTGGGTGTATTAGAGTGACAGGCGGTGGGCGGAGCCGGCAGATTGCAGAGCAGAGTGGGGAGTGTAGTTATGATCGCGTCCGTTTGCAGGACGTGGTCAGAGGGCAGAGGGGGTGGTCCTAAGCGGCCGAAAGTAGGAGGGAGTGATTGTAATCACTCTTCTTATAGTAACAGGAAGGGGGATAGAAAATAGATGCAGGGAAGTGGGATGAATACGTAAGCGGCCATATTGTAGTTTAGTGATGGGGGATAGGGGCAGGGTGAAATAGTGAAACATATATAAACATACAAACTTCATATGAAAATAAAAATAAATGGATTAAGCCATAGGAGCTAATAAATTAAAATGAAAATAGACCCTATACACAGATTATACATATAAATGGAGGGCAGTGGATAATAATAAGAGTACAATATTATGAGGAGAAACAAAAAAGGGAATAATAATATACTATAGCATAAAGTACCAGTATAAATAATTATAAAAAATTATAAAAAATTATAAAATATTAAAAAGTCTGCATTTAGACCTTCAGGGGTTAATGTCTTCAAGTTAAAAACCCATTCCATTTCGGATTTTCCCAGAATATTTTTTATATCGCCACCCCTCCATGGGATATTACATATTTGGATAGGGGTGAATTTAAGAACGTTAGGGTTTGTTTGGTGATGTGTTAAAAAGTGCTTAGACACTGTATGATTCTCAAATCCGTTCCTGATGTTACGGCAATGCTCGGATATCCTAGTTTTTAAAAATCTGGACGTCATGCCCACATGCTGGAGGCCACAAGGGCACTCCAGTAAATATATAAAATTTTTAGTGCAGCATGTGATAAAATGTTTAATATTGTAACTTATATTAGTAATATTAGATTTGAAATTAGTGGTCTTATTAGGGACTGACATTTGGGTAGTCTTGCAGACGATACATTTCCTGCACTTAAAAAAACCTTTAACATTAGACAGAGTGGGTGGTGTTTTTTTTTGTGTGAGTCTTAGTGAAATTTTTGGTTAAAAGAGTTTTAAAATTAGGAGCATCTCTAAAAATGATGTTGGGTTTTTCTGGAATGATCTTATTGAGAACGGGGTCTTCAGATAAAATGTGCCAGTGTTTCTGGATCGTTTTCCTTATGTCCCTATTCTTATTATTGTAATCAAAGATTCTGGGGATGGATGGGGTAGTATTAATTTTTATGTTTCAGCAGGCTACTCCTGCCATTAGACTTGATTTTAGTAAGTATGGTGTCAAGTTTGTCCTCTGGATAGTGTTTTTCTAAAAAATTGTTTTTTAAAATGTTGCTTTGTTCATAAAAATCTTCATTAAGTGTGCAATTTCTTTTAAGTCTTAAAAATTGGCTTTTAGGAGCACTTTTCAGCCATGGTGTGTGATTACAGCTATTTTGATCAATGACTGTGTTAGTGCACACTTTTTAAAAAAAAGTTTTTGTATTTAGTTTTCCTTCTTTAATAAAAAATTTTAAATCTAAAAAGCTGATTTCTTCTTTGCTAAATTCTGAGGTTAAAACAATGCCTCTGTCATTCTGGTTGAGGCGTTCTAAAAAAAGTTTAAGGGAGCTATCAGTGCCTTTCCAGATAAAAAATAGGTCGTCAATATAACGAAAATAGGAGACCAGGTTAGCCCTCCAGTCATGATTTCCCCAAACTGCCTCTGCTTCCCAATCTGCCATAAATAAATTGGCATAGCTGGGGGCAAACCTGGTCCCCATAGTCGTACCCCTTTTTTGGACATAAAAGGAATCCAAAAACCAGAAAAAATTATTATTTAAAATAATCTTAATGCCCTCTATAATGAAATTGATTTGGGATTGTGATATTCTTTTTTTGGTGACTGCTTCACAATCTTTATCGTGAGGGATAATAGTGTAGAGGGATGTGACGTCGCAAGTCACCAGAATGTAGTCCTTCTGCCATATAAAATCATTAAAAAAGAGGAGAAGGAACATGGTGTCTTTTAGATAAGATTTCATATTTTTTACAGAGGGTTGGAGTAAAATATCGATGTATTCTGATAAATTAGATAAAATCGAGTTAATTCCTGAGACAATTGGGCGGCCTGGGGGATTGGTCTCATTTTTGTGGATTTTAGGCAGGAAATAAATAACTGGGATTTTGGGGTATGGTTTGTTGAGGTAATTAAATTCTTGTTTGTTGAGAATGTTAGAATTACTGCCTCTAAGTAGATAATTATAAAGGGTAGCTTGAATCTGTGTCATGCCTTAACTATGGTATCCTCTTACTTCCTGGTTCCACGGAGCCTAGCCACACCCCTTTATGACACGGTCTGCCTATTTAATCTGACTGCACCAGCTGATCAGGGCTGGATTATTGAACTACGTTCCTTACTCACAACCCGGCTACAACTTCGTTGCGAAAGCCTCTGCTACCAGACCGGACTGAAAGACTCTGCAAAGTTCCCTTCACCTCTCCTCATCCACGACTAAAGATTAAACACTCTTCATACGCCTCAGAGGAGATCTCGGGAACCAGTGTTCTATGTGCCGGAAGCTAAGTAAAACCAATGTGATAAGAGTTGCATCTAAAAGCTGTTATTACCTGTCTCCAAAGTCCTTCGGTAAAAACAATCCCGTTACAGCTAACTTCAATTCATACTTCATATCAGTTATCTGCATCTGTCTTGCTTCAGTTAAAGTATGGAACAGCTATTGTAATTACTTATCACCTAAACCGTTAACTCTACTAAGAGACTCCTTATTGATTCAGTGTCTGCAATTTACTATCGTTTACTACTTAAAGCTACAGTGCCTGTAACTGTGGACTTCAGTTATCATTTACTACTTAAAGCTACAGTGCTTGTAATTGTGGACTTCAGTTATCGTTTACTACTTAAAGCTACAGTACCTGTAAATTGGAATTAAAGTCTTTTCCTTTTACTTTCGTTAATAAATATTCAACTATACGAAATCTGCAGTTGTGTTCCTTCATAACAAATGTTTAAGCGTGACAATCTGAGAGCTAGGGTCTGTGGGTAATTTTTCATAAACATTGTCGTCACTTAGTTGTTTTTGGGCCTCTGCTATATACATTTCTTTTGAGAGGATTACAAGGCTACCTCCCTTGTCTGCTGGTTTAATGACAATATTTTCATCTGATTGTAGCTCTTTTAGGGCTTTCAGTTCATGGTGGTTTAAATTAGGTTTGTCTGACTTTTTCTTTTTGATTTTGCCAAATTCTTTTAAAACAAGTTTTTCGAATACTTCTAGTGGTCCAGACTTAAAATTGGATGGATAGAATTTTGATTGTGGTTTAAGATAGGTGTTAATTGTGGCAGGGGTAGTAGTAGGCTGAGTGGGGGTGCTAGGGAGAGGCGCAGATTCTTTACCCATAAAAAATCTCTTTAGGGTTGCTTTTCTTATAAATTTATTTACGTCCAAAAAAAGCTCGGAATGGTTTGAAGGACGTAGTGGGGGCAAACCTTAGGCCCTTAGTTAGTACTGCTATTTGGGTGGCTGCGAGTGTTTGTTGGGATAGGTTAAAAATACCCCTTTCTTTATCGGTTTTGAGGTTTTCTATTCTATTAATCTTTCTCTTTTGCTCTCTTCTACCACTTCTCCCTCCTCTAAGGTATAACTTCTTTTTCTTGCTCGTGATGGTTGGAATGACAATGGATCATTTTTAGAGGTGCTCCTAATTTTAAAACTCTTTTAACCAAAAATTTCACTAAGACACAAAAAAAAAACCCATCCACTCTGTCTAATGTTAAAGGTTTTTTTAAGTGCAGGAAATGTATCGTCTGCAAGACTACCCAAATGTCAGTCCCTAATAAGACCACTGAATTCAAATCTAATATTACTAATATAAGTTACAATATTAAACATTTTATCACATGCTGCACTAACAATGTTATATATTTACTGGAGTGCCCTTGTGGCCTCCAATATGTGGGCATGACGTCCAGATTTTTAAAAACTAGGATATCCGAGCATTGCCGTAACATCAGGAACGGATTTGAGAATCATACAGTGTCTAAGCACTTTTTAACACATCACCAAAAAAACCCTAACGTTCTTAAATTCACCCCTATCCAAATATAGTGTATAATATATAATTGTGTACTCTTATTATTATCCACTACCCTCCATTATATGTATAATCTGTGTATAGGGTCTATTTTCATTTTAATTTATTAGCTCCTATGGCTTAATCCATTTATTTTTATTTTCATATGAAGTTTGTATGTTTATATGTTTCACTATTTCACCCTGCCCCTATCCCCCATCACTAAACTACAATATGGCCGCTTACGTATTCATCCCACTTCCCTGCATCTATTTTCTATCCCCCTTCCTGTTACTATGAGAAGAGTGATTACAATCACTCCCTCCTTCTTTCGGCCGCTTAGGACCGCCCCCTCTGCCCTCTGACCACGTCCTGCAAACGGACGCGATCATAACTACACTCCTCACCCCGCTCTGCAATCTGCCTGCTCCGCCCACCTCCTGTATATGTCACTTTTCCTCAGTTGAATAAAGGTTCTGCATGGGATTCAAATGTCCCTATATATAATATATTGGAAAACGAGCATTATCTACTGTTTTACTTGTTCTATTGTTTTAATGTGTATAAATAAAGGGGAAAAAAAAATTTATTTTTTTTGTTTAAATCATGTGACCACAGTCATGCGGAAATGATGTAATTTTAGCGCCAATCTTCACATTTTAAGCCATTTTACTTGCCTATAAAAGGTGAATAGTCAGGATCAGTTGTTTACACTTGATAAAGCCTGTTTTGGCGAAACGCGTTGTGTTTTTATAAGAATCCAATAAAAGTATTTTGCACACTTACTTTTATTTGTTGCTGTTTTATCCTGGCTGATTTTTTATAATTTTAAAGATCCAGTACTACAAAAGAAATCCCTGGTGGGGATTATTCCACCTACGCCTGGTTCATAGAGCGGTGTGGCTGCTCTGAACACTGTAAGTACGTTTCATTTAACCTTTTACTGCTGTTTTTTATACGGTAAACACTATGGGCCCTCTCTTGTGATTTTATTTTCATAAGCGATGCACTGCGAGCATCGCTAGAAGGATATCCTACATGTGGGGAGTTTAAATACCACTGTATGCTGTTTTACTCAGAGCTGGTTATAGCTCTCCCAATTGTAAGTTGGCACTCTTAGGACCTCAGTGTTGTCTGTAGTTGCAGTTAACCTACGTTATTGCACCATTGGGTTTTTACCCCTTTTATGTATTTTATATGTTGACGCTTATCTGGAATGCTGTAAGAAGTCTTGAGGATACACCTCCAAGTGTCCAGTTATATCCTACATGTGGGGAGTATTAAATACCACTGTATGCTGTTTTACTCAGAGCTGGGAATAGCTCTATAAATTGTGAGTTGGCACTTCTCTACTTCTATGTTGTTCGTGATCCAGCTTTCCTAAAACGGGTTGGCACTATTGGTCTCTATTTTTGCTTTTGTATTTCATATTTACCACTGAGGATTCAAAGCAAGAACTGAAGAATATACACTCCAGGTCTTCGCTGTACTTTAAGAGACTCTTTATATTACTTTTGTTTAATATCTCTCATTGTCCTACTTAGCGCACCCTGTATTTGTTGTATCTTGTTCTCTCCATTCTTTGAAGGGTTTGAGGGTTACCCTTCCCCTCAGGTGTGCAGCTCTATTCTCCCCTGTGATCAGTACTGTAGCACTGTTCCTTTCCTATTTTTTATTTATTTATTTTTTTAGTAACAATGCTTGTATGTCTACCTGTGGTTGTTGTAATATTGGCTGAAGACCTGGTTCCTCTGCTAAGTTGACCCTGCTTGATTTGGATATAGAATCTGCTCATCTGCTAAACTCAAGTGGTATTTATGGCCTCAGTGGTGCCTTCACAATGTCACCAGCCCTCACAATGCAGTTGCCATGGTATGGGGCAATATCAATAAAGTCACTGGTTCAGAGATAGATACATTTGTTGACAGTCACACAGGGACAGGGTTTACATCCTGCATCCTAGCACTATCGTTTTGACCTGACGCGGACACATTGAACATACGTTACAAAGATGGGATTTCTCCCAAAAAGCCAGCTTTTTAGTTTTTCCATTTGCTTCATATTGTGACATACTGTTCACGTTAAACGCTGCAGCTCCGTAAATCTCCATGTCAGAGCGTCATTATTCTACTATCAGGGTTGGATTAGCAGTATCTAGGACCCTCTATTACACCATCAGTGAGAACATCTCTGTGTAATTGTTAGACTTGGAGATTTGTTTTGGACCATACTCCTATTTGGTTGAATTTGGTAAATGTACCTGAATTATGGGTTAACTGAGCTGTGCAATGCTGAGCATGTCGATGGGGAAGTGGGGGGGGGGGGGGGTCAACTTTCTGAAATTAGCCCTTGGTGCTATAGAAAGGATTATCAATGGCTAGGGGACAGTCACTAGATGGGATTTTTCATGTGTGAAGTGGTAAATCTATATTCATGTTTTATAGTGATTAAATATATATATATATATATAATTCTTTACTTTTCCTCCTGTTATCCGTCTGTTGTTTACTTTTTCTCACTTGATCTGTCAACCAGATTGTGGGGGAATGCTCCTATCAGCGTACTGTAAAATATATACATTATATTATATAACACATTTATTTTGTACAACAATGAGTGGCCCATTTTCACGCCTTTTTGGTGTGTTTTCCTGATTTGGTTCCCAAACCAATATTCTGCAGAACAGAACAGAACCAGCATTATGCCACAATGTGGTTGTCCTAAAAAATGTTCTATCCTCAGAAACAATTATTCGACCAAACCAACATTTCTCACGGTCTACAAGTCTACTAATTGTTATATTTTGGTTTGCAGTGGACACCCCCCTATCAACTGTATGAAGACCTCACCTTTTAGCCAGCGTCCCTTTCTTTATACACAGTGCTGCAACACATCCCCACCCCCCGTCGCCAACACGTAGACCATTTCTATTATGTATTCCCTGCAAATGTGACCCACCAACACCTTTTACTTATCTCTTATTAGATTTGCACCCTGGAAGCATTGGTGAGAGCATTAAGCATGTCTGCGGTGTGGCCCTGGGGAAGGAAGAGATGGATAGACATGCCAGCCATTGTCTCCTCAGTAGATTTCCTTTTTTATTCCTTTTACACATTTTCCATTTCAAATGAACTGAGCACTTTATCTCCGAATGCATCTCGATGACTGTAATAACAATATATCAAACCTTTGTCCCTCTCTCTCTTTGTTACTTTCTCTCTCTCTCTCTCACCATGTAACTCTCAGTTCCTCTCTCTCTCCCTGTATCTCTGTCAATTTCTCTTTCTCTAGATATAGTCCATTTTTGTTTGTCTCGTTTCCAAGGAATGTCCTCTCTTTCCCGTGAATGATCTTTTCCTAAAACACCTTTGCGATGGCCCCATCCCCTCTTCTTAGATAACTGTCAAAGCTCAGGCAAATAAAGACATTTCCTATTCATTCCATGTATTTTGCAGATTCTAAATGTTACACACAATGTTACAGGGTTTTATCCACTAATCTTTTGTTGTGGACAGTTAACAACCAAGGTAACACATGTTGGCCAAAATAAGCCACGTTTAAATTAAAATCCATCATTGCTTGAGTTTATAATTGTCAGAGCTCTGTATATTTAACATGTACTCAGCAGTAAACCCAGCACAAGATGGAGATTAACGAATAGCTTCCATGTTGCTCATGTAATCTGTTAGCAACAGGCTCAACAATATTTCACCATTTCTGCGGATCTATCTAGGTTCAGTGAATTAGATCGTAGGTTCAAATCCCGGCAGGGATGACTCAGCCCTTCATCATTCCTTGGTAGATAAAATGAGTACCATTAAATTGGGTAATAGTAACAACCCCTGGATGTTGGACTAAGTTAACATCCCCCGGACGTACTTGAAAACCAGTGGAATCTGAATGTTCCTTTCCTGGTTAAATACTTTGTTGTTATTATTATTATTAAGGCTATTTTAAGAGGACATTCTTCACTGACGTTAAAGATTTTAGATAAGTATTGTTCTAAGCAATCAGCTCATATTGTACAGATTAATCGAACACAATTGTCTTTAGTGTATTGTTGCTAAGTTATGTTCTATATGATATTATTATACGAAGAATTAGTGACCTAACCTTGTAAATGCTAGTTTCGGAACCACTCTCTTGGCACTCACTGAGTTAATGCCTAATAATATACCTCTATTGCCATTCAATTGGTACTCAAACAAGCAATGTTTTGTATAGCATGAAAGTTTAGGAAAATAAATATTAGTTTAAATAAATTCTCAACGTTCTTCTTTCAGCCAAATATCACTACTCGGCTGTCTGCTCACCACAACTTACTGTTTAGTAAATAAGCCACCCTCCAAAAAAAGTACCTTTGCTTTCTTCAGATGAAGGTTTTGAGTTAATATTTTTTGGGTACATTTTTAATTGATGTAATATTTTTGGATTACACTTTTCAAATTATGTAATATTTAAAAAAAAAAATTGTAATATTTAAAATATATTATTTTATTTTTAATTATATTTTCATAATTTAGGGGATTTTTAAAAATAATTTTAAAAGTTTATCCATAAAATATTCATTTGAGTCCTAAATTATAGACATACTGTATAATAGTTTCAGTATTTTTTTTGCAAAGAAATTAAATTATTTGTGTACATACACCACTCATTTTAAGCCGAAGTAGGCAATCTGGTTTTTTTTCAACTAGGATAAATTTGCTTAAAATGTACATGTTTTCTTCTGCATTCTCCATAATACCTGGCTGGCAAAATGAACCTCATTGAAGACATATGTTTTAGTGATTTTTCAGGGAAGGCCATAAATCAGACATATGGTCTATATTGAAGGTAATGGATAATTTTGGCTTTGTAGGTTACGATCAGTAAATTGGTAACGGTTGCAGCTGCCTAGTAGCAAGTCGTGAGTTAAATTGCCTTGACCGAGTCTTACCAGTTAGTTATTATGTGGGTTAATTGTTTTTCCTTTTCTAACCAGAGAATTAATTTGTAGGTGATGAAAATTATATCTCAGTATGGGAACAGGGTTTAGTTTTCTTGTGGCTTTTCGGTAATTACACTGTACATCACTCGACTCCTCCGCCCTTCGTGCAGTGACAGAGAGGTATCGTCAATGTACCTTGGTCGGAGAGTGGTTTGATTCAGCCCAGAGTGTGTGCACAGAGAGGCGGACAATGTAATGGATTGTGTGGGAGTCTGTCTGAGAATCCATCGCAGGTGTAAGCCCATCAATCTCAAATAATCTAACACAAGATGCTATTTCTTGGGGAAAAGTTATAGAGCTGAAACCTGTGCCAATAATTATTTACCTATAGCACGGCACACACCCTGATAAGTATTTACAGAGCACTTCATCTGCTCTATAACTCCCAAATGCAAAGTTAAGTTAGGAACTCGTTCCTTAATAGTGTATATTACAGACTCTAAAAAGTTCATACATTGTTCCAAAACAACTTCAATATAATTATAGAAAGGTAAAAACAGACATGGTTGGTTGGTTGGATGGACAGATGTACAGACAATTACTGGGAAAATATTTTAATACAATTGATAACTTTCTTAAAAGTCATCATATTAGTGTTACAGCCACAGCAGTTTTCCCAGTAAAATATTCAGTAGACTTGTGTACGATAAAATAATAATTTTTATCCTAATCAATATTCCTGAACTTTTTTTGGGACAAATCGAGTTTCATTCATGTGGCGTTTTGGTTAAATTGACTTTTTTTTCCCCATGTGATTATTTCAAGAAGAATTATTAGTTTTTTGCAAAAATGACATGAAAATATACTTGGTGTACTGCAGTGAAAAAACAGCTAAAATATTGCTCAGCCTAATGTCTTTACAATATCGGGCGTTGTAATAAGTCTACTAGCATAGTTCTATCAAAAATATAAAGTGAGAACTTGTATAATGATTGTTTTTCATTTTGCAATCTTGTAAATTAGCTAAAGGGGAGCATCACCAGAAGCAGAAATCATTCTAATTTGATTAAAAAGTATTTCAAAAGAATAAATAAGGGGGCAACTGACAATGCACTCACCTGTTCCATCCTGAGAAGACAAAGCCTCCCACAGATTAGGTCTGCATCGTGAGGGACCACCCTATCAGCTGTTACCACCCGCGTGTGTGTTGAGGTAGCAGGTGTACCACACTGCGAGATTTAGACAGGCAGGGTAAAACCACTACTATAAATAAATGGATTTTTAAACATTACAACCATCACCACCATCACATTTCAGAAAACCTTTTTCTACGAAGTTTTAAATGAATCCAGCCTCACTCAGTGCAGGCAGAGTTCACTTGTGCACTAAACTGCCACATATTGTATTGCAATTTGCAAAGAACAAGCAGTGGCACTGAAGCACATTGCAAATTAAATAACCTGCCTTTCTCAAGAAATAAAAACTGTACAAATCAGTTAAATAATTCCAAATCAGTGAATCATAGTTTCTGTAAGTGGCAATGGCAGGGGCTAGGCAATAACCTAACCACCTCACCAGTCACTTTATGTGACATAGGCTCTCAACAGCGGTATAGCAATAGCTGAAGTCAAAGTTCCTTATAGAATCCTGCTTGTTTAGTGCTCCTCTTTTTTTCCTCTTTATTGATCACTCCTCACCTTGATTGATCTGTGAATAAAATCAACATTTAGTGGCAGTCATCTAACCATCAATCATCTTTTATCCCACCTCTTAATTGGACAAGATATACAGCCCACATGGACCCTTTGGTCCATCATAGAAAACTAAGCTGCTTCTTCTCTATCCCCTCCCCCATTTTCTGGTGCCACTGATGGAACTCCGAATCATAACACAAACAAAACGACTTTTATTGTTAGTTTCATGTTTTGCTGATATAGCGTTTGGGAGTTGCAGAATGTGGGCGAGCCACCGATAACTAAAAAATTGGACAAGTCATGATTTGTTTGAAACCACATGCACAAGTCTAATGTTCAATGTATTTAGGTGTTCTGTCTTGATAACATGGGACCATAAAGGAATTTAGATTCCCCTAGTCTGAAGACGAGTACTGCAGGTAATGGTGTATGTTTTGAGGAGCAAAGTGTGATATTACATCACTAATATAAATATTTTAGCATAATTTGAGTTTGGAGTACTTCCGGTTTTTAATTTAAAAAAAAATATTTATTTCCAAATTTAAAGTTTGTAAAGGTCATAAAGAGCCTTCATTTGGGTCGTTCCCAACACATTGCAGTTACAGACACTGAGTCGCAGTTCTGCATCTAATATCTGAGATACTCGTTGTAATCTGCCTGTACGTCTATTACCCACCCCAGCATGGCCGCGGCTCAGCGAGTAATGAAGTAATCTGTCTTTATTATAACAGCTGTAATAGTGTTACCACCGTGCATTTTGCCAGTCGGGATATTTTCACATTTGTTGAGCTGTTTTATTTATTCATTTTCTAGTTTGAAAGACCGGCAATTCCGTCCGTGTCATCTGTTCTCGCAGGCACATGTCAAAAAATTCATTTATTTAAAAAAAAAAGAACGCAAACAGCTTGTGGCTCTAGGTAGGCAGATATTCCGTTCAGGTCATGGGATTGACACGGTAATAGTGTGCTGATATATTATTTTATGAATGCCATATTCCTAAAACAGAGGCCAGTAAATATAGTCATTCTGCCAAACTAAAACGCCAAAGATGGGAGCGAGCTGACTTTGTGCGATGGACGTGAAAGCCTTCTATTCAATTAGTATTTGTGGAGAAACTGACAAGCAAAATGCAAATTTCAGGCCAAAGTAAAATTCTCTCTGTTTATCCAGTTGGCCTAAACTTAACAATTTGCTTGTCGGTTCTACTCAATTCTCAGCTTAATGAATAAACCACAACAGATGTTAATGTAAAGATTTTGTCTTTTGTATAAAGGGATCAGAATGAAAAGGTTTGAGGTGAACTAAAATTGAGTAAGCCGTCTGTAAAATCCCCCAAAAATATATCTTGAAGAATATTCTGAGCACCACTAAAAAACAAAATATGTTTTTGGTACTAAAAGGAAAAAAATGGAATGATGGGGATGATGTGAAAAAATAAATAAATTGTGAAAAGGAATTAATTATTCATATCGGAAAAAATTACCAAAAAATGCACAGGAACAAGTCAACTTGTGTCAAAGTTTGGGGTTCGCATGCTCATGTCAGCAAGTCATGTGTTTCTTACAACGAGCTGGTTCCATAGCCTCCATTTAACATATTCCTAACTGTATTTCTTGTTAAATTCTTAAAGATAAGAGATAAACGTGGCCTGTAACAGGTATCGTGAGCTACAGGCCCTGCTGTACACTGTACCCCTAGAACATTCTTTGTTAAAATAATATTAACAATTACCGCTAGACTAATTAATTGCTACAAGGAGGTTGTCATTCTGACTTGGTAAATCGATTTCACAAGACTTGTCGACTCTTTGAACACATTTTGCAGACACCTGAGTTACATGCGAAGCTGGGTTTTAACATATGGCAAAATAAATCTTGCTGTGAGTATCAGGAAATGTGCTCCTATTGATTTTACTGAGATTGAGCTCTTTGGGAGAACGGCGAGACAGCAATAACAACAGAGAGCTTTGGTCCATGGGATTCTTCTAGACGCCGTGCAGACGAGGGACCTCCCTCCCACCTCGTCTTGTGTCCAGACACCGCCAGTTCACTGTGCAAAATGGACATATCTGAAAGCCCAGGTTCCTCTTTAAAGCAGTTCTCAGTCCAGCTTTAGAGTGAGTTTATTGGTGGGAAGTAAATATGGGATTATTACTCCAACCCCTGGAGACACGTTTCTCTGTCATTAGCAGAGCTGGCCGCAGTAGCCATTATGTTCCTTACAGCTTTCTCCGTGCGTTCTCAGTACACCTCTCTCCGTGACACACTTCATTAGCTCAGATTATAGGCAAAATGGCATGTCCCCAGAGACAAAACACTAGCAAATCCCAGAGATGTGCTATTTCTGCTGAACACGCATTCTGCTGAAATGAGCGTAAGCTCTTGGGAACAAATACACATCTTCCTCTTGCAGCCAACTAATGAGATATTATTTAGTATACTGTAATTTATTTTATTATTTATTTTCCCATTTAACTCCAGCACAGTAAAAGGAGCAGCTATTTTCTTTGGCTGTAATTGTAGCAACTGAATTTGTTATATATATATATTTTTTTTCAAACAGCAAAGTAGGTTTGTGTCCTTTAAAAGCAATTAATTTCTAATATTCCATGGATGAACTATTCATGCACTTGACATTAGTGCTAGGATTGTTAGCCAATTAATTATTTCCTTGTTCTTGTTAATTGCAGTAATTCATTCATACGGTGAATTTCTGAAAAATGAGTTTTACAGCAATTTTCTGGCTCATTGCGAGGAATATTCTGCTGGGATTTGACATTCGATGTCTATTCCATATACTACATGGGTGTGAATACATATGGCTGCATATACATAAAAACAAGTCCTGTGCTCAAACTCCCACTACTCTTGGGTGGCAGCAATGACCATAGTACACGTCAGCCCCAATACATACAGTAAAAACCAAAGGAAAAAAGTTACCTGCGCTCTTTCTACATCCCTATGTATTTTTAAATAAATGGAGATTATTTAGTTACCTCCAATGGCCATGAGAGACTTTAGCCCACCTGCCACGTCAAGGCAGACCTCTCAGGTGGTGTTACACTAACCATTCACCTTGCTTCCTAGAGCTTCTGGCAAAGATATCTCTGAGACAGAAAGGGGTATTTTTTATAAACCCCTACATACTTATTAACCCTTGAAAGGTTACACATGGGGTGGGAGGCAGCATTGTAACCTAGCTGTGTGATACATAAGTGAATACAAATACAAAGAAACTAGTCCTGCACTCAAACTCCCACTACTCCCGGGCAGCAGCAACGACCATAGTACACATCAGCCCCAATACATGCAGTAAAAACCAAGAAAAAAAGTTACCTGCAGTCTCTCCCAAATCCCTATGTATATTTAAACAAATGGAGGTTTTTATTTTCTCCAATGGCCATAAAAGGGAATGCCCACCTGCCACGTCAAGGCAAACCTATTAGGTAAGTCCTACATTAACCATTCACCTTCCTACATTGAACTTTTGGCAAATATATCTCTAATCAGACAGAGGGGATTTTTTTTTTTTTTTTAACCTTTTCAAATATCCATTAAGATATATAATATCTAAAATATCTATTAAATTAATAGGAAAAGGGAAGGTAAACTATATTAGGAATAGAGAGTGATTGGACAGGGGCAAGAGTTGTAAATAACCTCCTCACAAATAAATGAAAAAAATACATACAATGTGGTTGTCAAATTCAGAGTTGCATATTATGCACTTCATTGGCATGCTTGGGAATTTTGAGTGTCAATAAAAACTCAAAAAGCGTCAACTCTTTCTGTTATTTGTGTGTTTTTTCCTGGGAACAGAGTTTTTGACCCAAATCATTTCTTGCTGATTTGATTGCTTCTCTGTGAGGGGCTGCTGAGCATCAGGCATCAATCCAACGCGTGTTTCCTAGTGGGATCTAGTCAGCCAAGAATTTAAACGGGTCCCTTAGCGTGTTCTCCCACTGAGAGTAAAAGGGCTTCCAGGCTTATTGGAATTAGGGACTTTTAGAAGCCTACCAGTTTGACCCAGGACCTCTGGGTTTTAAAGGGTTCCCCTGGGATGTCTCGAGGCCTCAATCTTACAGGGTGTTATTGAAGTATTTAATTAGAAGTTCTACCCAAAGTTGACCACGGTAATTATGAACCTCCCAAGCTCCTGGCTGTTTCTGAAATGCACAGTCTAAGTAGATTCAAAGCTTTTATTGTAAGAATAACAATCTACCTCTTTATTTCACCTACCTTTTACACATTTTACACACTTTCTTCTCCTCATCCTTTCTCAGACAGACCTAAGGCTCAAATCCAGTGATATTAAAAGACACATTATCAACAGTTTATTTTTACATTGAATTTACGAAAATTACATTCAATAAAACACAATCACCGAACGTATTATAGTCTTTTGCCAAAATGTACCATAGTGCCAACTTTTTGGTTTTAGTGTCCTTTATGTTTTTCTGTAAACGTCCATCTATTAGTGACAGGTTGTGGAATATAAATTCAGTGTTTTGTAAACTGAGCAGGAAAGGTGGACGGGGTGATATGTTTCTGTAAATTTTTACCAAGATCTACATTCTACATCCATACTATTCTGATGGGCTTTTACTTAAAAAAGTGGTTATCTGACTAGTAAAATAAAGGTTAGGTTTGACGCAAAGTCAGATTGTCCCCTTCATCGGTCACTTTGCTCTTTTCCTTCACAGGATTCTGGAACCTTTGTTCGCTCAGCCCTGAGCTAATATTTTTGTGGGTCAATGCGTGAGTTCGTTCTGCAAGATCGTTCGTTTAAGATCTATAAAGGTGGTCTGGAGTTAATCTCGCTGGAGCAGATTAGATACAGAGTTAATGATAAAGAACTAAGGTTTTTAGTGGCGGTCAGTATAGGGCACAATATTAAAGTTGAATAATTTGCTTTATCCAGTAAACATTTTTCAAAGTAACTGCACAGCTGAGCGCGAAACAGATGCCACAAAGAAATCGAGATAGTTCTGGCTGCTTTCATTCTAATCTAAAGGCATGAAAACTTTGCCAAGGTCTTAAAAGTAAAAAAAAAAGTGAATGAGTGAGTGCACTGATTAACCTTTTCAGTGTTGGCCTGTATATTTATCTTTATATATTTCTGTACACCCAACCTCTCTCTGTCTGTCTAATACTATGTGACGACTGTGCTCTATCTGTCTCTCTGTCTATGTCTTTCCTTCTATCTGGCTATGCCTGTCTTTCTGTTTGTCTATGTCTGTCTGACTGTGTGTCTACATCTTTCAATAAATAAAAGTAAGCCAAAGTATAACAGATAGAAAGAAGACAAGCCGGTGGGTTTTGATGACCAAGTTGTACAGTGTCATAAGTGAGATTGGGAAATACATACAGATATGTTATTTGTGGATGACAGTGTGTCCTGTACTGTTTTCGGGTGTGTAGGTAAAGAACTATTGTTACTCTGTATCGGTAACTGGTTCTAGGGTTAAATCTATAACACTTCCAAACTCTGCCTAGCCAGCAGATTTAAAGAGTAATGTGTCTCAGGGATACTGGGAAAGTTTGCCGTAGGGCAACTAAAAGAATGTCATTTATTGGTGGCAACTGCACTGCTCAGGGAAAAAAACAGAGAGCTGACAGAAACAGATGGGACTGGGAGTTAAACAGTAAATGTTCTCAGTATGAAGCATGCGTAGCTCAACGCTCAGTATGGAAATGACCTCTGTCCAAGCTTAGTAACAATCTGAGCAATATGGGAGTGTGCGAGAGTAACTCGTAGAACCATCCGTCCGAGGATGTTAAGAATAAACCTGTGACATTATTAATTGTGACTAGACTTGGGGATTAATGTCATTCTGAACTGCAGTTCGTCCGAAGTTTGGCCAATCGGGTGATCGGACAAATTCTTGAACTCCGAGACGAAATGTAGCGAATCACAATCCAACAAAACGCGCTATGGATGAGCGTATTCGTTATGATGTGTGATCCTTAATTCCCAAAAAAGAGATGATTGATGGGAGAAAAGATGATGTATGGCTAGGGGACAGTCACTAACGTGAGAAGTGACCAATAGGGAGAAAAGAAAAATGTATTAATATGGGTTGTTTTTTTAACTGTGCCGCCCTTTTTCCCCTTTATTGGACACTTTTTCTGACTTGATCTCTGAACCATACGGTGGGAAATTGCAGCAATCAGTGTATTAGATAAAATATACGTAACATTATATTATTTATATATTTTGCAGTTCACTAATTAGACCATTTTCATGCCTTTTGGTTTCTATGAATCTTTTTTCGCTAATTAAATTCTGTCAAGCCAAGCTACCATATTGCCAAAATTTGCCTGTCCTGAATTGTTACTTTATTTTTGGCTAGCTTGTTCGTCTGAAACTTATTTTTACAACTGTGCACAAGTCGATCAGTTATGTGCAAATAATAGAGGATTCTGACAATAGAAGAACCGCAAAGCACTGATTGTCCTATAGGGCGGGGACAGAGTGTTTCAAATAAGCGTCAGCTCTTGTGTACCAGTACTGAGGAAACTGTGCCATGATAATATCCTAAAAACTAAGAGAAGCAGTGTAGGCTTTTACTGTATTACATGTTAATCATGATCACACAGTGCACCTGGAGATTGCAATTAGTAATGACATTTACTAGGAAATGCAAAGCTTGCAAAGAACTCGACTTTGCTTTAAAACAAGAAAACAATGTAAAAAATAATCAAAATTATCCACTAAAAACAGGTTCAGACATTCAAAAAATGGTGATAAAAAAAGACAGTTCTGTTGAGTTCTTAGTCTGCACCATCAGAATAATAGCTTGCTCTATCGGATGGCCCCAACATGGGACCCGGTCAAAGTAGTGTTAGCTCACTTGGACCATCACAGAGAAGACCTCTCAGTGAACCTATCAGATTGGTCCCATCTATAAGGCAAGATTGAACCCAGAATCACAGACAAGTGCCCATTGCTCAAGATACAAAGCAGAAACAGACCTTGGTTTGTCACATACTTAGTGAGTACGTCTGGTTTAATATAAAACATGTAGACAGTCAGTTACAAGGAACTACGCTGCTTTTCATCATAACAAAATGCATCATGGGTAATGACTGAGGTTAGAAAGAGGCTCAGGATGCCCAATCGTCACTGATTTATGCCGTGTGCATGATCCTTTACTCAGTGTCTTAGGCTAGAAATTCGTATCTCAGGATCCGGTGCAGCCTAAACAAAATTGTAATATGAATGGATGGACATCTACTTGTTATGTACTCACATACTTCATTATTTATGTATACAATATTTTTCATGGAAGGATACATTGATATTTCTCTCATTTCTTTAAGTAGCTCTGAGTCATGAGTTGCTTGACTCTTGCTAAGTTTTGTATCACAGACTGGACATTCATACCCGAATGGTCCACAAGGTGTTAACAGGACTACAAAATACAATAATCTCACCCATCTTCTCCTACTCTAAATAGAGTCTTTTGGCATGTGATTTCTCTCCGTCCCTTGCCGTGCAGTAAGACAGAGCTGCAGGCAGTTAATTTGGAATCGGTGGGCTGTGACAGGCAGTTAGGATAATACTTTATTGGTTCTCGATGCTATGATAGATCCTGGCGCAGTGATGGCACTTTATTGTGGAGCGAGAAACTCTCTGATCTCACATCATTTCAGTGTCCTTCACCGTGAGGATGTCCAGCCAACAGGAACACAAACACTGAGGAATTTACCATCCGGATGTCAAGACAAATCGTGCTTAGTTTCATCTATTATAGAAATTGCTTATCCACACTGAAATAAATAATAAATATTGTGATCAATAACTCTGTATATGGCCAAAACAATAACTCTACACATCGCTAAATCAATCACTCTATACATTGCTAAATCAATCACTTTAACCCCTTAAGGACACATGACATTCCCTTTTATTCCAGAGGTTTGGTCCTTAAGGGACTATACATCAATAAATCAATAACTCTATACATTGTCAAATCAGTAACTCTATACACAAAATCAATCACTCTATACATCATTAAATCTATAACTGTATACATCGCCAAATCAATCACTCTATACATTGTCAAATCAGTAACTCTATACACTAAATCAATAACTCTATACATTGCTAAATCAATAACTCTATATATTGCCAAATCAATGATCCTATACATCACCAAATCAATCAATCTATACATCGCTTAATCAATAACCCTATACATTGCCCAATCAATCTATACATTGCCAAATCAGTAACTTTATATCGTCAACTTAATGACTCTATATATCACCAAATCAATGACTATACATCGCTAAATCAATCACTCAATCTATTCATCGCCGAATCAATCAACCTATACATCTCTAAATCAATAACTATATATCGCCAGATCAATAAATCTATATCTCACTGAATCAGTTACTCTATACATTGCCAAAACAATAACTCTATACACCACCAGATGAATAACTCTATACACCACCAGATCAATAACTATTCACACCACTGATCAATAACTATATACATTGCCAAATCACTCAATCTATACCTCTCCGAATCCATCAACCTATACATCGCATAATCAATCACTGTATACATCGCCAAATTAATAACTCTATATAACGCCAAATCAATGATCTATACATCGTAAAATCAATTGCCCTATACATAGCCAAAGCAAAAAATCTATATTGGCGAATCAATAACTCTATATATCGCCAATTCAATTACTCTATATATCACCAAATCAGTGACTCTATACATCGCCAGTCACTCACACTATACATTGCTAAATCAATAACTCTATACATCGCCAAATCAAAAACTCGATATACTGCCAAATCAATGATCTATACATCGTCAAATCAATGACTTTATAGATCATTGAATCAATCACTCTATACACAAAATCAATAATTCTATACACTACCAAACCAATGACTGTATCGGTAGTGCCTTAATGTAACTGTATCAGGCAGTGCCTCCAAGTGGCTGTATCAGGTAGTTCCTCCATGTGGTTGAATCAGGTAGTGACTCAGTGGGACTGTATTAGATAGTGGCTCTGTGTGGCTGTATCAGGTAGTGCCTCTGTGTGGCTGTATCAGGTAGTGCCTCCATGTGGTTGAATCAGGTAGTGACTCAATGGGGCTATATTAGATAGTGCTTCTGTGTGATTGTATCAGACAGTGCCTCCTTGTGGCTGTATCAGACAGTGCCTCCATGTGGTTATATCAGGTAGTGACTCAGTGTGGCTGTATCATACAGTGCCTCCTTATGGTTATATCAGGCAGTGCCTCCTTGTGGCTGTATCATGTAGTGCCTTCATGTGGCTATATCAGGTAGTGACTTGGTGTGGCTCTATCAGACAGTGCCTCATTGTGGTTATATAAGGTAGTGACTCAGTGTTACTGTATTAGATAGTGCCTCCTTGTAGTTATATCAGGTAGTGACTCAATGTGACTGTATCAGACAATGTCTCCTTGTGGTTATATCAGGTAGTGACTCAATGTGACTGTATCAGACAATGTCTCCTTGTGGTTATATCAGGTAGTGACTCAATGTGACTGTATCAGACAATGTCTCCTTGTGGTTATATCAGGTAGTGACTCAATGTGGCTTTATCAGACAGTGCCTCCTTGTGGTTATATCAGGTAGTACCTCCATGTGGTTATATGAGGTAGTGACTCGATGTGGCTGTATCAGACAGTGTCTCCTTGTGGTTATATCAGGTAGTACCTCCATGTGGTTATATGAGGTAGTGACTCGATGTGGCTGTATCTGACAGTGTCTCCTTGTGGTTATATCAGGTAGTACCTCCATGTGGTTATATGAGGTAGTGACTCGATGTGGCTGTATCTGACAGTGTCTCCTTGTGGTTATATCAGGTAGTGCCTCCATGTGGTTATATGAGGTAGTGACTCAATGTGGCTGTATCAGACAGTGCCTCCTTGTGGTCATATCAGGTAGTGCCAGAGGTTATATGAATAGAGTAAGGAGTAGGCTATAAAGAATACATGGGGTTATGTGTGATGGAATTCCAGATTGCTGACACATTTCTGGGAATTAAAACTGGCACTTACATTATCTACATCAATGTTCATTACCTCCCATACATGTAGCTAAGCAGAGCACAAAATCAATGGTTTTATGATAGCCCCTCATTAAACATTTATAGCCGCGTTAGCACTTACAGGAGCAGTATTTATTTATTGATAACCTTACAAGGCTAATAAAACAATGTATTGGAAAGGAAATAGCTATTTGGATGGGTGTCCACATTGCAGCACAGTATGGTATTAACAAGTAAGCAAAAAACTAAGATATTATATTATATTAACAAGTAAGCAAAAAACAAAGATATATTATATTAACAAGTAAATAAAAAACAAAGATATATTATATTACATTATATTAACAAGTAGGCAAAAAACAAAGATATTATATTATACTAACAAGTAGGCAAAAAACAAAGATATTATATTATATTAACAAGTAGGCAAAAAACAAAGATATATTATATTAACAAGTAAACAAAAAACAAAGATATTATATTATATTAACAAGTAAACAAAAAATAAGATATTCTATTATATTAACAAGTAAACAAAAATCAAAGATATCATATTATATTAGATTAACAAGTAGGCAAAAAACAAAGACATATTATATTATAGTATATTATATTAACAAGTAAGCAAAAAACAAAAATATATTATATTAACAAGTAATCAAAACACAAAGATATTATATTATATTAACAAGTAAACAAAAATATTATATAATATTAACAAATAAGCAAAAACAAAGATATTATATATTTTATTAACAAGTAAACAAAAACAAAGATATTCTATTATATGATATTATATTATATTAACAAGTAAACAAAAACAAAGATATTCTATTATATGATATATTATATTAACAAGTAAACAAAATATTATATAATATTAACAAATAAGCAAAAACAAAGATATTTTATATTTTATTAACAAGTTAACAAAAACAAAGATATTCTATTATATGATAGAATGGTGTAAAACACAATGGTGTAAAACACAATAGGACAGGAAATAGCAATCACATAAGGTGGAAGTGAAGCAGAGCTGGAGGAAAGAGTAGAGTGCTGCCCTTTAGGAGAGAGCAAGAGGCAGGTATGTAAGGTAGAGGTTACTCTGGGAGGCCATAAGCTTTCCTAAAAATATGGTCAAAAGTTTACATACACTTGAATCTTTGGCCTTGTTATAGACATACAAGGTGACACACACAAGTTAAATGGCAATTAAAGGTTAATTTCCCACACTGCTGGCTTTTTAAATTGCAATTAGTGTCTGTGTATAAATAGTCAGTTAGTTTGTTAGCTCTCACATGGATGCACTGAGCAGGCTAGATATTGAGCCATGGGGAGCAGAAAAGAACTGTCAAAAGACCTCCGTAACAAGGTAATGGAACTTTATAAAGATGGAAAAGGATACAAAAATATATCCAAAGCCTTGAAAATACCAGTCAGTACAGTTCAATCACTTATTAAGAAGTGGACAATTCAGGTATCTCTCGATACCAAGCCAAGGTCAGGTAGACCAAGAAAGATTTCCGCCACAACTGCCAGAAGAATTGTTTGGTATACAAAGAGAAACCCACAGGTAACCTCAGGAGAAATACAGGCTGCTCTGGAAAAAGACGGTGTGGATGTTTCAAGGAGCACAATACGACGATACTTGAACAAAAATGAGCTGCATGATTGAGTTGCCAGAAAGAAGCCTTTACTGCCCCAATGCCATACAAAAGCCTGGTTACAATATGCCCGACAACACCTTGACATGCCTCACAGCTCCTGGCACACTGTAATTTGGAGTGATGAGACCAAAATAGAGCTTTATGGTCACAACCATAAGTGCTATGTTTGGAGAGGAGTCAACAAGGCCTATAGTGAAAAGAATACCATCCCCACTGTGAAGCATGGTGGTGGCTCACTGAGGTTTTGGGTGTGTGTGAGCTCTATAGGCACGGGGAATCTTGTGAAAATTAATGGCAAGATGAATGCAGTTGTCATCAGATAATACTGGCATACAATTTGCATTCTTCTGCACGAAGGCTGCACATCGGACGGTCTTGGAGTTTCCAGCATGACAATGACCCTAAGCACAAGGCCAAGTTGACCCTCCAGTGGTTCCAGCAGAAAAAGGTTAAGGTTCTGGAGTGTCCATCACAGTCTCCTGACCTTAATATCATCGAGCCACTCTTGGGAGATTTCAAGCACGTGGTTCATGCAAGACGACCAAAGACTTTGCATGACCTGGAGGCATTTTGCCAAGACGAACGGGCAGCTATACCACCTGCAAGAATTAGGGGTCTTATAGACAACAATTACAAAAGACTGCATACTGTCATTGATGCTAAATGGGTACTGGTACTGGGTACTGGTAGTATTATTGCTGTGGAGCTCTGTTATACACTCAGACACATTACTGGGAGTTGTATTGCTGTGGAGCTCTGTTATACACTCAGACACATTACTGGGAGTATTATTGCTGTGGAGCTCTGTTATACACTCAGACACATTACTGGTAGTATTATTGCTGTGGAGCTTTGTTATACACTCAGACACATTACTGGGAGTTGTATTGCTGTGGAGCTCTGTTATACACTCAGACACATTACTGGGAGTATTATTGCTGTGGAGCTCTGTTATACACTCAGACACATTACTGGGAGTTGTATTGCTGTGGAGCTTTGTTATACACTCGGAATGATTACTGGGAGTATTATTGCTGTGGGCTCTGTTATACACTCAGACCCATTACTGGGAGTATTATTGCTGTGGAGCTTTGTTATACACTCAGACACATTACTGGGAGTATTATTGCTGTGGAGCTCTGTTATACACTCAGACACATTACTGGGAGTATTATTGCTGTGGAGCTCTGTTATACACTCAGACACATTACTGGGAGTTGTATTGCTGTGGAGCTTTGTTATACACTCGGAATGATTACTGGGAGTATTATTGCTGTGGGCTCTGTTATACACTCAGACCCATTACTGGGAGTATTATTGCTGTGGAGCTTTGTTATACACTCAGACCCATTACTGGGAGTATTATTGCTGAGTAGCTCTGTTATACACTCGGACACATTACTGGGAGTATTATTGCTGTGGAGCTCTGTTATACACTCAGACACATTACTGGCAGTATTATTGCTGTGGAGCTCTGTTATACACACACATACATTACTGGCAGTATTATTGCTGTGGAGCTCTGTTATACACTCAGACACATTACTGGGAGTATTATTGCTGTGGAGCTCTGTTATACACTCAGACACATTACTGGGAGTTGTATTGCTGTGGAGCTCTGTTATCTGTTATACACTCAGACACATTACTGGGAGTATTATTGCTGTGGAGCTCTGTTATACACTCAGACACATTACTGGGAGTTGTATTGCTGTGGAGCTCTGTTATACACTCATAGACACAAACAATAGGAAGCTCCAAGAAAAGAGGGACATAGGTTAGAATAGAGGGATTTGGACTCTGAATAGGAACTCCCCCCGCGCCCAATACCTCCTCATTCTGTGTTTATTTTTTTATTTGCAGGCCATGAAAGTTATTGCCATCTGTGTGTCACTCTACTATTTTTAAAGTGATTTAAACATAATTTGTTCACAAACATTAAATCACAAATACCGTGCCCCCTTGTTCTGTTTGATATCTTTTTTTCCTGATATTAATCAGTTCAGCTTCATGTCTATCCGAGTGGCTTTTGTTCTGACTGCCAAGGGTTAAATTCTCTACAAATGATGACGGTGTCAAACAGGTAATGAGAAAAATGAAATATCTGTAAGAAATCCCTGGTGATGTGCTGGGGGAGCGTTATGAGTGATGGGGGGGCTGGAGGTAGGGGATTCATTTCTGGGAAAAGGGTGGTGGGGAAAATTGGCGTCGTCTGCGTGTAATTATTTCTGTGCATTGGACAGGCTTATTAACTTTGGCAGAAAATTAATTGGGCTAATTAGAGAAACTCCTTGTCATTGGGGATTGGATGCAGAGAGGAGGACTCACTCATTACCTTTACTGGCAGAGAATGAGAGATCCCACCCTGGTTAGGAACAGGTTAATTAAATCCTTGTAAAAGAAGGTTAATAATAATATTGTAAAGCGCTACGGAATCTGTTGGCGCTATATAAATGGCAATAATAATAATAATAATAATAATGTTGAATTTCCCAAAAGCAGATTTCTGTGGATATTCCACCATTTCAGTGTCAATCACCATAACTTTAAAAAGAGCATTTAGATGCAGACATACAATGTTACATCAATTAAAATCCCCTCAGACAGTGTAAATTTTGTGTAAAATTGGATTATACCCATTTGGAATATATTGGGAAAAATAAGCTTTTTTGAATAACTGTTTAGATTTTTTTAATTTAATTTATGTTAACAATAAGCTCATGGTTCTTTCTATGGTGTTTGTACAAACGTGCAATTACGCTAGATTGTGAGCTCTTGGGCATAGTCCTGAGCTGCTACTGTATCTTTAAGTACAAATGTAATTTCATCTTGGATTTATTGTTTACCCCATACACAGCCTGTACATGGGATTATATTTGCATTAAATAAAGAAATAAGAACAATAGAAATGTTGCCATGCAACTGTAACATCGGATATAATTATAAAACCCATCTACAATGAGACGTTTTGTGTATTGTGTGTGTGTCCTGAAAGCTGTGTGTATCCAATCAGAGTCTTAGTATAATGTAGGATACACACGTCTTCCATACTACACACTATTAATCCAGCAGGTCACCAACCCACAATAACAACTACAAAACAATACACACCGATGCAAAAAAGGTGAAAATGGCGCTAATGAAATTAGTAAGTGCGACTTTCCCAGTGTCTACAACCACCCACAACTACACAATAAAATCACATGATCTGATGACGTGACGCGTGCATACCATATGCCATCCATTGTACGCTGCCAGTTCTTGGCCACTTTGTGTCAAATTCTCCAAACCAAGGATGAGAGTCAGTCTTACTTTAAATATTATAAATTTATATCCTATAAAATATAGTAATACACAGCTGTGCACACATATGTATTTTGGATAGATTTTTACAGGTATATTTTACCTGATCGGTTGCAAACAGGTGGTAGACGGGTTTTTGACCTGGTGCCAGGGCTGCTAGAAAAAGAGGAGTTTGCTCTGTCCAGATGTATCTGTACAGATGTGTCCCCAATTTATAGCAACGGAGCATTCCGGCTTACAGCAGCAGTTTTCCTGGGATATTTTTTACAACAATATGCTGAGATGAATTATTTTCAAGTACATTGTACAAAGGTACAGTTGAGAAAGGAAAGGGCAGTATGTACCAAGGGTGCTAAAGGGCTTTTTTTTAGAGAGGTTATGATAAAATAGATAAACGTGATTTCTCTAAAAAACTGCAATGTTCGAGCTTTCAGAGTGCGTTTTCTGAGCATACTTTAAAACGTCAAGGCTTTGGCGAATGATATATTAGTGAGGGGTAATTGTTCTGATGTCTCGATTGTAAGCTCTTTTGAGCAGGCTTTCCTTAGTTCCTGTTTCATCTTAACTTGTTTATCAGCCTTATTTATTTTGTGCGTTGCATGTTTCATTTGTACAGTACATCACGTTATGGTGTTGTTATGTAAGATAATACTACTAATAATAATAATAATAATTCTGTTAATAAAGAGTATTGCACATTTTTGAACATTCCTCCAATTCAGCTGGTTTTCCAGATATTCCAGATATTTTTTCGTAAAAGCTGCAATTTCACTGTCAATTCTTCAGGAATCACATTTTATCGAACAACCCGGAATATGTAGCATTAATGGTTATTTCAATTATAGAAGGTACTAAATGGAATGTATATACGGTATATATATAATATATACTAACACAAGGTAAAGCCCATGGTCCAAAGGTTATATTAAAAAGCTATTGCATATATAGCGTACCTCTGAACATTTCAAATGGTCAAAAAGATATACATTTTCAATGTATTGTAGTGGGGGTGACATTAAGTGGGACTATCACAGGACATTTTAGGGGTGTGGCTGGGGTGTGGTCACTATAAGACACCATACACTATGCATACACCACACATTATACATATACCATACACTATAAATACACCATACACTATGCATACACCACACATTATACATATACCATACACTATACAAACACCATACACTATGCATACACCACACATTATACAAATACCATACACTATAAATACACCATACACTATACAAACACCATACACTATGCATACACCACACATTATACATATACCATACACTATAAATACACCATACACTATACAAACACCATACACTATGCATACACCACACATTATACATATACCATACACTATAAATACACCATACACTATACAAACACCATACACTATGCATACACCACACATTATACATATACCATACACTATAAATACACCATACACTATACAAACACCATACACTATGCATACACCACACATTATACATATACCATACACTATAAATACACCATACACTATACAAACACCATGCACTATGCATACACCACACATTATACATATACCATACACTATAAATACACCATACACTATACAAACACCATACACTATGCATACACCACACATTATACATATACCATACACTATAAATACACCATACACTATACAAACACCATACACTATGCATACACCACACATTATACATATACCATACACTATAAATACACCATACCCTATACAAACACCATACACTATGCATACACCACACATTATACATATACCATACACTATAAATACACCATACACTATACAAACACCATACACTATGCATACACCACACATTATACATATACCATACACTATAAATACACCATACACTATACAAACACCATACACTATGCATACACCACACATTATACATATACCATACACTATAAATACACCATACCCTATACAAACACCATACACTATGCATACACCACACATTATACATATACCATACACTATAAATACACCATACCCTATACAAACACCATACACTATGCATACACCACACATTATACATATACCATACACTATAAATACACCATACCCTATACAAACACCATACACTATGCATACACCACACATTATACATATACCATACACTATAAATACACCATACACTATACAAACACCATACACTATGCATACACCACACATTATACATATACCATACACTATAAATACACCATACACTATGCATACACCACACATTATACATATACCATATACTACAAATACACCATACACTATACAAACACCATACACTATGCATACACCACACATTATACATATACCATACACTATAAATACACATCACAATATACATAACACATTATACATACACTATATATACACCACACACTAAACATACACCATACAAATACATACATCATACACTATACAAACACCACACACTATATGTACACCACACACTATACTTACACCACACAGTATACATACAGTATCCACTATACACACACCGGATTATACATTCACCACGCACTGTACATACATCACACATTATACATAAATTATGCTTACACAAAATACTATACATATACCAAACATTATACATACACTATAAATACACCACACACTATACATACACCATACACAATATATATCACACATTATACATACACTGTACACAATACATACACTATACACAATACATACATCACACATTATACATACACTGTACACAATACATACACTATACACAATACATTCACCATACAAAATGCATACATAATACACTATACGTACACCACACACTATACTCAATACATACATCACACATTATACATACACTATAAATACACCATACACTATACATACACTATAAATACACCATGCACTATACATTATACAAACACCTGCCATCATTGCTTTTTATTGTTCCCAAGAAGCAAAAAGAATCCTTAGGTGGGGATTATACCACCCATACGCTATACACCGAGCAGTGAGCCTGCTCGGTATACTGTAAGTACATTTCATACTTTTATTCCTTCACTTAAAGATACAGTGAGCACTATATTCCATTATCCCTTCTCTTTTGGGTATATTACTCTGCCATATTTAGTAACCTGAAAAATCCTGTACTCCTGGAAACCTGAGGAACCCTGTATATCCTTGAGTGGGGATTATTCCACTATTGTGAGTAGTTCCACATTACATTTTAAATACCCAGTAGTTTTTATATAGTATACCATTGGAGTCCTCTTTCTTCTGTTTCCTCTCCACATGTTCCATCGGAGTACAAGCCTCTACTCGTGACTACCCATCCCATTTGTTGGCCTAAAAATAACTTTTCCTAGTGTTGGTGGATCACCTTGTCTGGACCAGTGCTAAGTTACCTGGACTATTATTTATTATTTTATTGTTCAATTTTATATTTTTACAAATATACTCCTATAATTACTTTATATATTTAAAACAATTATATTACGATAATACTATCCTTTGAAGGTGCACCCTTTTTTCTTATTATTTTATTATCACATTTATTTTGGGGGCATAAATTATATATTATATTATATTTTATATTATATTTAAATATATTATATTTCCTGTGGCGTGTTAGCGCTGTCCCTCATTCTGATTTTTTTCTATTATACAAACACCACACACTATACATATACTATACACAATACATACATCACACATTATACATACACTGTACACAATACATCACACATCATACATACACCACACACTATACATACACAATACATACATCACACATTATACATACCCCATACACTACACATGCACAATACATACACTATATACATACACTATACACAATATATACATCACACATTATACATACCCCATACACTATACATGCACAATACATACACTATACATACACTATACACAATATATACATCACACATTATACATACCCCATACACTATACATACACAATACATACACTATATACATACACTATACACAATATATACATCACACATTATACATACCCCATACACTATACATACACAATACATACACTATATACATACACTATACACAATATATACATCACACATTATACATACCCCATACACTATACATACACAATACATACACTATATACATACACTATACACAATACATACATCACACATTATACATACCCCATACACTATACATACACAATACATACACTATATACATACACTATACACAATACATACATCACACATTATACATACCCCATACACTATACATACACAATACATACACTATATACATACACTATACACAATACATACATCACACATTATACATACCCCATACACTACACATGCACAATACATACACTATATACATACACTATACACAATATATACATCACACATTATACATACCCCATACACTATACATGCACAATACATACACTATACATACACTATACACAATATATACATCACACATTATACATACCCCATACACTATACATACACAATACATACACTATATACATACACTATACACAATATATACATCACACATTATACATACCCCATACACTATACATACACAATACATACACTATATACATACACTATACACAATATATACATCACACATTATACATACCCCATACACTATACATGCACAATACATACACTATATACATACACTATACACAATACATACATCACACATTATACATACCCCATACACTATACATGCACAATACATACACTATATATACACAATACATACACTATACATACACTATACACAATATATACATCACACATTATACATACCCCATACTATACATACACAATACATACACTACACATGCACAATACATACACCATACACTAAAGTGCTCTGATACCCTGCATATTATCACATGTACAATGCAAGTACTGGGTAACAGAGCCAGTCTGTCTAGATTTAGGATAGAAAAGAAGAATTTGTGCCCAAAATAGGGACTGACCCTCATAGCTAAGATACTTGAGCGGATGATATGTAATGGTGTTCACCTAACATAAGACTCACATTGTTTTTGCCGTGTATCATAGATTTATCTGTTGTTTACATGGATTGCAAATCATTGATCATGGCTCCGCAATATGTGAGTGTGGGAGTGATGTGACCTGCAGACCCTTTGATTAACACACCAATTCCCACAGCTTGGGAAGAGATGCAGTTATATCACAATGATTTTACAAAGGCTGTGTAGAAAATGTTTTCCTTTCTCTAAATAATCGGAATCATAGAGTCCCGTGTCGTGTGTTGCTTCTCTACACAAAAGGCAGAAATCTCCCCATTCACAGACTCCACATGCTGTCACTAAAATGTATGGAGAAATAACGGTTTGGGGACACTTACTAATATCTTTGTGTCTTTATTCCTGATTCCTTTGTTACTGTATAACCCATTGATCACCAGACACGGGCACACTATGGGTTAACAGTATTTGCTTCCCCTTTTAATTTAAAGGCCACTATGTAATGTTATTGTATTTAACCCCTTAAACATCAATGATAGTATTTACTTTTATCGCAGACTGATCTATAAGGAACATATTGCAGCTGATACTGTCCCACTTGTTAAAGATAGATAGTTCTACATAGACCTGCTGTCATGGTATGAGTGGGACATCTTGTGTCCTAGTGACCTTGACTTCGGAGTCCTATCCAATCATCCTGGATTTTTCTTGGGTTTTAGCTTTATCCAAAAAGCTGTGACACAAATTTTGTCACCAGCGCCACCCTTCCTACCCCTCCCATCCCCAATTAATCTGGATTTTATACCTGCCAATGTTGGGGACATAGGTCATTGTATATTGAAATACGATTCTAAATGAAAGAAGGTTATGGCAACACAAACATTTGAAATGCACATATCCCAACTGTCCCTATTTAGAAGGGACAGTCCCTAACTTGGACACATATCCTTCTGTCCCTTTTTTAGGAGGTATGAAAATGTAAGAACCAGGCTCAGTCTCCCTCTTATTCCTGAGAAGTCGGTGCTATAAAATATGTTACGATTTCTATCTGCTATCATTAAGCTGTTCAGTAATTCCTGTGTTCAATAAGGTTAGTGGGAAAATAGAGATACAGAGAAAGGGACACTAACTAGAAGAAAATAACAACATTAAGAGGAAGCTAACCCACTAATGGAAACAGAATACAAACAGCAATAGAATGGGTAGCGCCCCCCCAAAAATATATATATATATATATATATATACACACAAAATGTCCAAATAATAGCTTCCAGCGGTCAAATAAGACAAAAAAATTTGATGGTGCAGTATATACTGGCAGGGAGTTTAATAAAAAAGTTAAAATATAGTCCTACTCACGTTTTATGGAGCTTAAACTAGCTCCAGTATGGATGGCATACAGTGGTACAATCACCACTTAAAGGATACGTGAATATAATGTCTCAATCGTATGTGGACCATAAAATATAAAAAGAAACAACAAATAGTGCTCACAGTATAAAACTCCAGGAATATAGATAGCAGATATTGTACTCAGTTATTCCAGAGCAGACGGACTGCTCTATGCATAGGGCATGGGTGGAATAATCCCCACCAAGGATATATCTTAAAAGTGATGTTCACTGGAGATAAAAAAAATCAGGTGCCAGGCAGTGTAGGCTAAAAATAATAAAAAAAAGGAGCAAAATTAAAATGTAGAATAAAAAAGAGTAAAATGGCACAGAAAGTAACCAAAATACCTTTATTCATACAATATAAAATAATATCCATATAAGAACAAGTGGAGGCAAGACCTAATAAGGTTAGTGCCACATTTTCTCTTACTGCAGCACTGCATTCTGGGAATTTCCGACCCTTTCCAGAAAACTCATCGTCAGTCTGCATATTTTTATTTACCAAGACAACATCTGAGCAATTCCAGGTTTGGAGCAATGGCCATATGAGTTCACCTGATATCCCCTTTGTATGACTGCAAAGTGTTATGCTATAGGTTGGCGCTATTTAAATTCTACAAAAAAAAAAAAAGTAAATCAAAGTAAAATGGATTTTATTTTATGACAATTTTTTTGTTTGTTTTTAAGGTGATAAAACAAACATGTTACAGAGTGATACATAAAGATACAGTAACATTTCTTATCTCTATCGATGATAAAATAATGAGCAGAATTAGAGATAAGAATGCAAATGAGCAGGAACTGGGCACACACGGACACCCACTGCGCATGAATAGCTCATTGCAGAGAATTTGGCGTTTTGCCATAGATTGCCTTATCTTACCCTTGATAATCACGGAACCTGGCGCCCTGTGTGTTCTAGGAAGACAATACGATGGGAGTTTTATGTATCCTTTCGGTAGGGCAAATGTATCAGTGATTACCATGCTAAATGTGTCTCCTAGTAGCAAGTGAGAAGCAGTAACACTCAGTGAGCTGGAATAATGGCCGCACATTGCATTAACTGTGCCTTGTGTGCAGTGATACAGGAGGCAATATTGGACTATGTTCTTAAATGTGTTTAAAATAACCCTTGTAATTGAATGGATTCAGTTCAGAGACCGTTTTGTGTTCAGAATAACTTCCTTTCCAAGCTCGGTCAGACTCCGGTACGTTGGCATCAACTGGCGTTCCACGCGACAGCGACCGGACAATAAAAATCATTTGGAGATATCATTTTTAAAGGACAACTGTCACAAACTGAAAACTGCTTTTTCATACGATAATCTTTCTATCAAGTTTTGAAAGGAAATTTTTTAATGAAATGTTTGTAAAAAAAAATCAAGGCGATAAATTCATCCCCTACCTTTATGGCAGGATCCTTTAGCCACATACATACACCTTGGGTCAGTCAGACATTGTTTGAATGACAGTCTCTATGGTCTTCCCTGCTTCACACCCTGCACGGAAACAGGGAAGATCATAGAGACTAAAAGGGATAGTTCCTAAAGTGAGAATTCAAAGTGAATTTCTAATTTAAAGCCACTGTAGTCAAACTGAAAGAATAGCTGGCTTAGGGAATTTTAAACCTTAAATTTTAAATTCACTTTGAACTCTCATCATTTCAAACATGGTCCGACCCGAGGTGTTTGCGTATGGCTGAAGGCCTCTGTCACATACTAAAGGTAGGGGTGAGTTGTTCTTATTTTATATATATTTAATTGAAATCAATATCTATGTACTTTCAAAACTGGTTTTGAGGGGACAGTTAATCCGCTCTTTAACCCCTTAAGGACACATGACGGAAATATTCTGTCATGATTCATTTTATTTCAGAAGTTGTGTCCTTAAGGGGTTAATATCTAAATTTGCATAGAATGGCCTACCATATAGTCTACATAATCATATATAGCTAAACTTCCATTTATTATAGATAAGATATAACTGTATTTTACCATTACAAACTCACATATGAAATACTGATCTTTGTCCTATATAACATTCTGCGGTTCTCCCCTTTTTCTCTCCCCCTCCTCATTCTCTCTGCTGTCCTTCCCCCTTTTCTCTCCAAGTGTTTATCATTTCTCTATTGTTATCCCTTCTTTCTCTCCCTCTCTGACTCCTCCATTCCCGCTGTCTCCCCTTCTCCCCCATTCTCTCCCTCTTTCTTTAGGACGTGTAAACCAGTTGAGGTATTACCTTATAATACATTCCTTCGTCCGACTCTGTGCTCTTAATGAGCGTGTTGTGTAGCATCTCTCTGTGTGCAGCTTGCAATGGTGACATTTTGAAATATTTATGAAGTTGGGATATTTAAACAGGGAATCATTTGACCTTCTAAAAAAAACAGTAAAGTATATTAAGAATTCATTTTGCAGCAATAAATATGTATTTGTCCATTTCTGGGACACAGTGTCTCCTGCTGCATTGATTAGGATGTATTTCGCTGCTTATTCAGGACTTTACAGAGATGGAAAGCCAGGTTTTGACCCAAAGTGCGCGTCCATTAGGAAGGTAACATTGCACCCTCACACAATGCACCAATCAGCGGATAATTACTCTTGGCCATCACTAACCAATAGATGTTACATTATTACCCAGATCAATGGGTACTGGCTGTGGTATTTCTTCAGTGACGTGGTTGTTCTTTTATGTTGTTGTTTTATTATTATTTATTTATTTATTTATGTATTTATTTTATTATTTTGTCTTTGGATCTCTGTTCCTGAGGTCTTAGTCTGACATTTATTCCTGACCCAGTTAATAAATAAATAGTTGTTCATCTTGTAATGTAATGTCTCCACGGCTGGTCTGTTTATATGCCAAGCTAATTAACAGAGTAATAAGTAGACACGTCGGCCTGGCCCAGAACACTATTGGATTATGGGATACGGAGATTGCATTTCATTGTGCCTTAATATAAATATTAGAGATGGTGTTTTAATGTGCCTTAGAAAGCAGACACAGCTTATCATTAAAGTGATAAACAGTTAGTCTCCAGTAATCAAAACGTTGGAAATTACCCTAAAAATTATTTTAAGCGTTTTCCATGTGATGCACATTTATTATATATTAATAAGATGACATCACAATGGAGTTTGGTCCTGGCACAGCCAGGGCATGTTTTAGATTGGAGGAAATGAAACAGGAACAATGTTTCCTTTCTCGTCCACTTCCTTTGATCTATCTTCCTGCCTCTATGCTGACTGCCAGGTGCAAAGGACAGAGTTTAACAACGATTGACATGGAGCTAAGATGGAGGCGCCCAGTTCCAGGATAGAGGTAAACATTACAATAGGGATTTATACATTTAATTTTATTTTCTAGACCTCAAACACATATAGAGTGTAAGTAAATAAGAAATACAAAACCCTGGCAAGTGATGGTTTCCCTTTAAATCCCATCACCGCTGAGTGTAATTATTGAACAAAATGTGAGTTTAACACGACCAATGCTAATTCAGTGAACAACACATTATGTTCTTCGCCCTTTGGTATCGATCGGATTGAAGAGACCAGGTATAACCTTGTGATGTCATCAATTTAATCTCATATACAACGCACATGCAAAATCCATTGCTAGATTGAAAGACACACAAACAGACGTGCAGACAGACAGGGTGGACAGACAAAAAGAGAGACTAAAAGACAGAGAGAGAGAGATAGATAGATGGGCAGACAGACATATGGATAGACAGAGAGATAGATAGGCAGATAGATGGCTGGATAGATGGATAGATAGGCAGATGGATGGATAGATAGATAGGCAGATAGATAGACAGATATATATATATATAGATAGATAGATAGATAGATAGGCAGATAGATAGAAATTCAGATAGGCAGATAGATAGATATGCAGATAGATAGATAGGCAGATAGATAGATAGATAGATAGATAGGCAGATAGATAGACAGATATATATATATATAGATAGATAGATAGATAGGCAGATAGATAGATAGGCAGATAGATAGATAGGCAGATAGATAGATAGATAGGCGGATAGATAGATAGGCAGATAGATAGACAGATATATATATATATATATATAGATAGATAGATAGATAGGCAGATAGATAGATAGGCAGATAGATAGATAGGCAGATAGATAGACAGATATATATATATATATATATATAGATAGATAGATAGATAGATAGGCAGATAGATAGATAGGCAGATAGATAGATAGGCAGATAGATAGATAGGCAGATAGATAGATAGGCAGATAGATAGATAGATAGGCAGATAGATAGATAGATAGGCAGATAGATAGATAGGCAGATAGATAGATAGGCAGATAGATAGATAGATAGGCGGATAGATGGATAGACTGATGGATGGATAGACAGACAGACAGATCACTTCTAAACAGTTACTTGCATGGTGCGGTCACATCATTTGCAGAATATTCCCATGTGAATCTAGTGTGTCAGGTTCCCATTGCAGGTTTGTGTAAGTTCCTTAACGACACACACAGCACATTTACTGTTTAATTACTTGTTAAGTAGAGATTTGTGTTGCAGGCGAGGACACACATTGCATTCACTAGTGTAGCAGGAAAAGAGATTCGTGGAAGAATGGTGACAAAGTGACAATCGTTCAGTCTCTGACTCCCTCAATATGTTTTGGGTTCGTGCTAGTTCTAATTATTTTCAGTCTTGCAAACGCACGTCAGCACAATTATAATTCCCACCGTGAAGCAACTCCGTGCTTTTGATTAAAAAATAAAGAATGTATTTGCTTTTTTTCCTCTTTTTGCAGTTCCTCGACGTTCCCTTTAAACATTAAAGTGTTAAAGCATTAAGTGCAGCTATAGTAATGTTAGCATTGCCGGGTTTTTTTCCCATTTGCCTCACACTAAATTAAGCCAATGCTTTTTACACTTTTTTTCAATTAAATCTTTTAGCAGCAATCAATGTATGTGAGAGTCTGGCTAACAAGCTAATGAGCCAAAAAGCACTCCCCGCTGACCACACGGAGGTGTCACTTAATAACAAACTCAGTTTTTTTCATATACACACACCGGGGGGATTTACCACCCTAAACTGTGTACTAATTCCAAGCTGTGCCGCCTCTCTGCATCCAAAATCTATCCCACACCTCCTGCGCCTGCTTTAAGAAGCACAAAATCAGGTCACCACAAAATACAGGCAGACATTCCCAGTACACGTGACTGGAAATACAATCTTAGACTCAGTCTGGTGCTTAAACTTACCTGTAGCTTCACTAATACAGGCCTTGTTTTTTTTTTTTTTTGTAGTGCATGAGTTGATAACAGACGGTTGTGAGGTACCCCAAAGGCAATCCTCCAACGCTATATAAACATTTGAACATAAGGGTACATGAGCAGTCTAGCACAATTAGGTTCACACATCTAAGTCTGTGTCACAAATATAAATAACATCGCTAGTATGTCTAGACATAAAACGTTTTATGCTGTGTGCAAGAGTTAACTAGGTATATTTTGGTAAGCCACTGGGTTTTAGGTATGACAAGACAACTTAACATTAGTATGCTGATGTTGGCAGGGGAACTTGAGCTCCATGGGGTGCGCAACAGGTGGTAACATCTCAGAATTCAGCTATCATGATGGCTAGAGGTGTGCCAGGCTAAGAGATAGAGAAGGAGCATACCGATTTAACCCCTGCAGTTCTGTGTTAACCTAGCTGCATTATATACTTGCGTAACTATTACGAGGCATTGAAAGGCTATGCAAACAAACAGAACTTCCCATCGCAACGTAAGCCATGTCTCTCTTAAGGTTTATGTTGGGTGCTTCAGCCTATGCCCAGGATTGGGAAGACCCGGCTGTTGTTGCTGAGTGTGTCTCTCTTGGTACCCCTGGTCGCGTTGTCTCTGTGTCTGGAGCAAGCTCCATCAGCGCTTCGAGGGATGTGCAGCTGCTCCGGCTCTGGTTTAGCAACGTGGGCTGTAAGAAGCTGGGTCCCGCTGTGCCAGGTGCCGCGAGACCGGTCCAGTGAGGTCCCGTCAGGTGTCGCTTGTGAAGGTGAAGCATTCCCGTTTGTGTGCAGTCGCGGGTGGGAGCTTGCATTTGAGAAGCGTGAAACCCCTACCCGCCTCGAGGATTGCCAGTGCCTGTGCTGCTGGATGGCTGCCTTGGAGGCCCATGGTATGTGCATGTAGCGGCTGCGACGTGTTGCTGGTCGGCTCCATGAGGTCACCAGTATGTCTGCTTGACGGTAAGTGGCTCCTCGGCTGTGCAGCATGTCTCGGAAGCTTTCGCAGAGCCATTCAAATGTCTCCCGATGCAGCTTGGGAGGTTTGCTGTGGGTGCTCCGCTCTGGGGGTCCGTTCTGGGCGGCCATGGTGGCCTTGCTTTGGAGGCCAGTTGCCCCTGTTTGCCTTATAGCTGGTTTGTTTATTCTCCGCTCCAGTCGGTTCGGCCAGTGGGGACCGGGATATACCCCACCGGTCTGGGGGGGGGGGGTAGGGTATGCAGTCGGCGAGTCACATGAGAGCCTTTGCGCACGAGGAGAGCGGCCGCCTCCCCTTGGTTCCAGTCCCAGTAGGCCGCAGTCGTAGCTTTGCGGTCCCGGCCATGACAGGCCTCGGGGTGGTGTCGTTCGGTTCGGCGGGGTACCCCCAACGTGGGTGGTGCACCCTGGAAGGATCTTGGGCCATATAGCCCCCGCTTTTGCCCCATTTTCAGCCCATCTGGCAGGAGCTTGTGTTAGACATGTCTGCACGGCTCGGTGTCCAGGCTTTGCCTCCCCAGGCCTTGGTTTTATATTGGTGGATAAGGCTTTTAAAATTATATTTTCAAAATAAGAAATTATAAAAAAAAATACAAAATCATACTTCCAAAAAAATAGAAAAAAATGAAAAAATATGATTTAAAAAACAAACAGTAAATCGTTTGAAATGTTTATTCAAAAATATTAAATAATTTGAAAAACCGTATGAAGAAATGTTAGTGTCTCCTTCACCTCTAACTTCTCTCTTATTGTTTCCTCTTTCAGAATCTGTTTTTTTTATTTATTTTTTTGAGCTATTTTTCTTATGTATTTTCCTACATCTGACAATTGTGACATTGTGACAAAAGGATGGGTCTTAAGGCAAGCTCCACTTCCTTTATCAACCTAACAAAGGCTGGAGCTTGTCTTAAACTCCATCCTATGTCAAGATTATGAAAAGTAGCCCAAGTTAAAAAGAATAAACTCAATTTGGCAAGCTATTTTCCACTTGGGTTATTTGGGGCTAGAATTGTAATTTGTCTCACAGTTCCTCAATGAATCAATAATCCCATCAATGTAACACTGTTTGATGAAATCACTCTTTGAGACTCGTAATCTCAAGTTTGTCCTTCATTTTCTGAAATAGTTCGTTTCTGTATAACATAATAATAAAATGAATTGAAATAGTTTTCCCCTTTTCCCCTGCCTCTATTCACACAGGATATATAGGTTGTGGTGACGTGGTCCCACGTAGCCGATAGGTACTTGCAAATGTAGAAAAAAAATATTGTCTTCAGAACCCTCTAAAAACTGAAGGGGCTTGAAAACGAAGACCCTCTTGTAAAACAAACATACAAAGGTCTGGAGGTATCCCAGCTTGAGGAACATCTGGAAATGGAGGATTCAGGAGTGGTAAAGTTGAATAAAAGAATGTTCTGAAATAGTTTAATTGTACCAAATGATCATGGGAAAAGTAGGATTATTTGCATTGAATGCCTTCTCTGTGTCTTTTCTTGATGTCAAGGTATTTTGCGGCTTAAAAAATGCTCTAAACTTAGACGTGATAAAAATGTTTCCGTAGTTTGAGATTTCTCTTCTGATGATATAAAGGAGTTAAATGCCCGGGCCCTGGGAGTAAAGCAGAGCAGGTATGCAAGACACATCCACTAGCACACAGGGACAGCAATCAGGGCTGACTACCCATCGCTTTCCTACAGAGCATTATTGTGGCTGCAAAGTATTTGCTCCCTGTGACTGCAGAGGCAGACTCTCCTTACTATACGGACTCCTGTGGATCCGTAAAACGTAGGTTTTATTCCGAATGCTATTGCTTTCTGATTAGAATATACCCACGCTCATTTGCAGCTGTGTCTTTTGCAGAAGCCCAATGCTTGTGACTCCATGGCTTATGGAAAAAAGTTTCCCCAGCCAACAGCTAATTGACAAAACACAGGCGATCAATGCTATATAGAAAGCAATTAAGAGCTCTGCCAAGTCTGGCAGCAATGAGAGCTAATACTTCGTAATGGTCAAAGCAAATCTTCCTGGTAGCAAGGCCTAGGGCAGGTGAGATTCGGACAGGGAGGGGGCAAGGTCAGACCCCAGGCTCTCTCGCTGCGGAGTTTCTCACGGGTTTGCTTGTTGTGCTAATTGGGTTTCCTGTTCTGAGCTGTGATGTCTGGACAAATACCATTGAGCTCACAATCACGGTGAAAATCACAGGGATATTCATTCTGCTTTTTTACTGTTTGAGGGCTGAGTGGATTTCTAGAAATATGCTTCAAGGAAAAAGTTATAAAATAAAAATATATATAATAAGTTTGTATTGGTAGATAAAATCACATGCCATGCCTACATCCTGGGGACACCAGAGATATGTCCGTAGCAAGTGCAGCGAGATTGCATGATTGGCTGCGCTCACACTGTAAAAACTGCACCCGGTGCATTCAGCCCATCCTTAGAAAGATTTTACAGCATTCCATGCATGCGACGCCCTGAGTGGACAGCTTGCAATGTATTCACTTCAGGCTGACACTCCCCTTTATCAGAAGGGCCTGTCCCATTTCCGGTTGAACCTGTCCCTTTTGGTATTTAGAATGACACAAGTCACATCACTGGCATGTATCATAAAGTCCTGCCTCGCCTCTTGCTGAGAGCTATGTTAAATAGTAATTATGCATTAATAAAAACAAAAACACACACACAAAAAACAACACGTAACTTGCAACAAACATTTTCTATTCCTTTGTGATGACATATTTCCTGCATGTACCTTGGTTTGTGAATTGGAACCATGTGCATAGAAAGCCTCCTTCATGCCCTCTTCATGCCATCGTCATTCCTTTGGAAAAAGACAAAGTGGGGGGTGGGAGTAGGGGGGTACTGGTCCACTGATGCTCCACATTTGAATGTTTTTACATGTTATCATATTTTATCATTGATGCCGAATGCAGGAGAGAGGTGAGATGACTACTAAATGCCTCTAATCTACACATAGCAAGAGAAGGTGGCAGAGCAATTTAGAGTTTTTCATGAAAACAGAATCTTTACAAAGAAGTTTTCTCGACACGCATCTCGTGGTGTAATCACACTCTATAGAGACTCACAGGGGTTCTTCCGTCTCATGTTTCCTTATGTGTAGACCAGTGATGTGGGTCCCAGTAGCTGTTTTCAGATGGAGCTGATAGAAAATGGCAGCTCCAGGAGCGATAGCATCAGGTGAGTATATTTTACATCACCCAGGCACCGCCATGCAAGCAGACTCTTCACCTTTGGGGAACTTTGCAAAAAAGTGCAAATATCCCACAGGTAACAGCACAGCTTGAAAGGAACCTTCTACAACCAATCCTGATGTGCGTTGTAGCACCTTTACAGCAAAGCATTTCAAAGCAATTATTTCTCTGGATCATGATTTATATATAAACAGCAAGTGTGTCAACGTTCTAAAAATGAAATAATCGGAAGGAACATTCCTTGGTTTCCATGGCAATGTCTGTGCTTTCAGAACTTTGTGCCAGAATTGTTTTAAAAGAGAATTGTTACAGCCTCCAGCAAAGAACCATGGGGGATGTAGTCCTCACTATCTGGCGAGCCCAGAGGCTGCTTGTTCCTGGACTGAATGAGCTGCCAGATATTGAAATATAGAAAAACTAGAACCATGTTAGCACCCGGAGCTAACCATGTGTTTCCCAACCCCCTCTCCCCCCCCCCCCCCCCACACACACAAAATGTAAAAAAAAAACACTCAATATTTTATAAATGTTTTCATTTTTAAAAATTGCACAAATGTGTACATTTTGAAAATCCCCTGTCCTGCCCCCATTCTACAAAACCCATCTCCTGCCTGCCATTCTACAAAACGAATGTCCTGCCCACTTCTACAAAACCCCTGCACCCCTTCCACAAATCTCCTGCTCAGCCCCCCCTTATACACCTGTCCCCTTCTACAAACCCCTGCACACAACTTCCAAAAAAAAATGCACCCCCCTTTCCAAAAAACATGCCTCTCCCTCTAAAGCCCCTGTTTAGCCCCTTACAATAGAATTCATTTTTTTACACAACAATATTAGCAACAGTCTTCAGAATCCAGTCCCAGGCACAAAGTCACTGACACACAGTCACACACACACAGTTACAGGCAGACAGTCACAAACAGTTACAGGTAGACAGTCAAACAAACAGTTACAGGCAGTCACACATACAATGACAGGCAGACAGTCACATGCACACAGTCACAGGCAGCATCCCCCAGTTACAAGCCCACTGTCACACACACACATAGTCACATGCAGACAGTCACACACAGGCACACTGTCACACATAGCCAGTCACAGGCAAACAATGTCACACACACAGTTACAGGCAGGCAGTCAAACACACACACACACACACACACAGTCACAGGCAGACTGTCACACACACACACACACACACACAGTCACAGGAAAATAATCACACAGTCACACACACAGTCACAGGAAGACCGTCACACAGACACAATTACAGGCAAACAGTGTCACACACACACAAACACACAGTCACAGGCAGACAGTCACAAACACACAATCACAGGCAGACAGTGTCACACACACACACACTCACTCACAGAGTTACAGGAAGACAGTCACACACACACACAGTTACAGGAAGACAGTCACACACAGTCACACACAGAGTCACAGGCAGACAGTCACACACACACACACACACACACACACATAATCACAGGAAATGTTGGGGAAGCAGGGACCCACACATCCTAAAGCCGACCCTGGTCATGGAACCCCCTTAGTATGCCACTGCCAAACAGAGTAAATATTCCAAAGAAGAAAACTAATCTCCAGGGCGTGAGAGCGGTAAAAGTGCCATTGTTTCAGATTTGTATATATTTACTAAATGAAAGCGGATCTTTTATGTTACATTTGGGGAAATTCCTTAAAAGCAAATGAATAAAGAGGCACAGTTTAATTTTAGGGGTGTGAGTAGGGGGTGTGGCCAGGGGCAGGGCTGTTCTGAGAAATTTCATGTGACGTACTAATAACAACTTATGGAGCTAAAATATAATTTATAACAAGAACAATGCATCTTATTTACACAGACTGATTTCTAAACACATTATTGTAGTTTAAAGGCACATTACTGGGAGTATTATTGCTGTGGGGCTCTGTTATACACTCAGACACATTACTGGGAGTATTATTGCTGTGGAGCTCTGTTATACACTCAGACACATTACTGGGAGTATTATTGCTGTGGGGCTCTGTTATACACTCAGACACATTACTGGGAGTATTATTACTGTGGAGCTCTGTTATACACTCAGACACATTACTGGGAGTATTATTGCTGTGGGCTCTGTTATACACTCAGACACATTACTGGAAGTATTATTGCTGTGGAGCTCTGTTATACACTCCGACACATTAATAGGAGTATTATTGCTGTGGGCTCTGTTATACACTCAGACACATTACTGGGAGTATTATTGCTGTGGAGCTCTGTTATACACTCAGACACATTACTGGGAGTATTATTGCTATGGAGCTCTGTTATACACTCAGACACATTACTGGGAGTATTATTGCCGTGGAGCTCTGTTATACACTCAGACACATTACTGGGAGTATTATTGCTGTGGAGCTCTGTTATACACTCAGACACATTACTGGGAGTATTATTGCTGTGGGGCTCTGTTATACACTCAGACACATTACTGGGAGTATTATTACTGTGGAGCTCTGTTATACACTCAGACACATTACTGGGAGTATTATTGCTGTGGAGCTCTGTTATACACTCAGACACATTACTGGGATTATTATTGCTGTGGAGCTCTGTTATACACTCAGACACATTACTGGGAGTATTATTGCTGTGGAGCTCTGTTATAATTGCAGACACATTACTGGGAGTATTATTGCTGTGGAGCTCTGTTATACACTCAGAGACATTAATAGGAGTATTATTGCTGTGGAGCTTTGTAATACACTCAGACACATTAATGGGAGTATTATTGCCGTGGAGCTCTGTTATACACTCAGACACATTACTGGGAGTATTATTGCTGTGGGGCTCTGTTATACACTCAGACACATTACTGGGAGTATTATTACTGTGGAGCTCTGTTATACACTCAGACACATTACTGGGAGTATTATTGTTGTGGGCTCTGTTATACACTCAGACACATTACTGGAAGTATTATTGCTGTGGAGCTCTGTTATACACTCAGGCACATTAATAGGAGTATTATTGCTGTGGGCTCTGTTATACACTCAGACACATTACTGGGAGTATTATTGCTGTGGAGCTCTGTTATACACTCAGACACATTACTAGGAGTATGGTTGCTGTGGAGCTCTGTTATACACTCAGACACATTACTGGGAGTATTATTGCTATGGAGCTCTGTTATACATTCAGACACATTACTGGGAGTATTATTACTGTGGAGCTCTGTTATACACTCAGACACATTACTGGGAGTATTATTGCTATGGAGCTCTGTTATACATTCAGACACATTACTGGGAGTATTATTGCTGTGGAGCTCTGTTATACACTCAGACACATTACTGGGAGTATTATTGCTGTGGGGCTCTGTTATACACTCAGACACATTACTGGGAGTATTATTACTGTGGAGCTCTGTTATACACTCAGACACATTACTGGGAGTATTATTGCTGTGGGCTCTGTTATACACTCAGACACATTACTGGAAGTATTATTGCTGTGGAGCTCTGTTATACACTCAGACACATTAATAGGAGTATTATTGCTGTGGGCTCTGTTATACACTCAGACACATTACTGGGAGTATTATTGCTGTGGAGCTCTGTTATACACTCAGACACATTACTAGGAGTATGGTTGCTGTGGAGCTCTGTTATACACTCAGACACATTACTGGGAGTATTATTACTGTGGAGCTCTCTTATACACTCAGACACATTACTGGGAGTATTATTGCTGTGGAGCTGTGTTATACACCCAGACACATTACTGGGAGTATTATTGCTGTGGAGCTCTGTTATACGCTCAGACACATTACTGGGAGTATTATTACTGTGGAGCTCTGTTATACACTCAGACACATTACTAGGAGTATGGTTGCTGTGGAGCTCTGTTATACACTCAGACACATTACTGGGAGTATTATTGCTGTGGGGCTCTGTTATACACTCAGACACATTACTGGGAGTATTATTGCTGTGGAGCTCTGTTATACACTCAGACACATTACTGGGAGTATTATTGCTGTGGAGCTCTGTTATACACTCAGACACATTACTGGGATTATTATTGCTGTGGAGCTCTGTTATACACTCAGACACATTACTGGGAGTATTATTGCTGTGGAGCTCTGTTATACACTCAGACACATTACTGGGAGTATTATTGCTGTGGAGCTCTGTTATACACTCAGACACATTACTGGGAGTATTATTGCTGTGGAGCTCTGTTATACACTCAGACACATTACTGGGAGTATTATTGCTGTGGAGCTCTGTTATACACTCAGACACATTACTGGGAGTATTATTGCTGTGGGGCTCTGTTATACACTCAGACACATTACTGGGAGTATTATTGCTGTGGAGCTCTGTTATACACTCAGACACATTACTGGGAGTATTATTACTGTGGGGCTCTGTTATACACTGACACATTACTGGGAGTATTATTGCTGTGGAGCTCTGTTATACACTCAGACACATTACTGGGAGTATTATTGCTGTGGAGCTCTGTTATACACTCAGACACATTACTGGGAGTATTATTGCTGTGGAGCTCTGTTATACACTCAGACACATTACTGGGAGTATTATTGCTGTGGAGCTCTGTTATACACTCAGACACATTACTGGGAGTATTATTGCTGTGGAGCAATGTTATACGCTCAGACACATTACTGGGAGTATTATTGCTGTGGAGCTCTGTTATATATTCAGACACATTACTGGGAGTTTTATTGCTGTGGAGCTCTGTTATACACTCAGACACATTACTGGGAGTATTATTGCTGTGGAGCTCTGTTACACATTCAGACACATTACTGGGAGTATTATTGCTGTGGAGCTCTGTTATACACTCAGACACATTACTGGGAGTATTATTGCTGTGGAGCTCTGTTATACACTCAGACACATTACTGGGAGTATTATTGCTGTGGAGCTCTGTTACACACTCAGACACATTACTGGGAGTATTATTGCTGTGGGGCTCTGTTATACACTCAGGCACATTACTGGGAGTATTATTGCCGTGGAGCTCTGTTATACACTCAGACACATTACTGGGAGTATTATTGCTGTGGAGCTCTGTTACACACTCAGACACATTACTGGGAGTATTATTGCTGTGGGGCTCTGTTATACACTCAGGCACATTACTGGGAGTATTATTGCTGTGGGGCTCTGTTATACACTTAGACACATTACTGGGAGTATTATTGCTGTGGGGCTCTGTTATACACTCAGGCACATTACTGGGAGTTTTATTGCTGTGGGGCTCTGTTTTACACTCAGACACATTACTGGGAGTATTATTGCTGTGGAGCTCTGTTATACACTCAGACACATTACTGGGAGTATTATTGCCGTGGAGCTCTGTTATACACTCAGACACATTACTGGGAGTATTATTGCCGTGGAGCTCTGTTATACACTCAGACACATTACTGGGAGTATTATTGCCGTGGAGCTCTGTTATACACGCAGACACATTACTGGGAGTATTATTGCTGTGGGGCTCTGTTATACACGCAGACACATTACTGGGAGTATTATTGCCGTGGAGCTCTGTTATACACACAGACACATTACTGGGAGTATTATTGCTGTGGGGCTCTGTTATACACTCAGACACATTACTGGGAGTATTATTGCTGTGGAGCTCTGTTACACACTCAGACACATTACTGGGAGTATTATTGCTGTGGGGCTCTGTTATACACTCAGGCACATTACTGGGAGTATTATTGCTGTGGGGCTCTGTTATACACTCAGACACATTACTGGGAGTATTATTGCTGTCGAGCTCTGTTATACACTTAGACACATTACTGGGAGTATTATTGCTGTGGGGCTCTGTTATACACTCAGGCACATTACTGGGAGTTTTATTGCTGTGGGGCTCTGTTTTACACTCAGACACATTACTGGGAGTATTATTGCTGTGGAGCTCTGTTATACACTCAGACACATTACTGGGAGTATTATTGCCGTGGAGCTCTGTTATACACTCAGACACATTACTGGGAGTATTATTGCCGTGGAGCTCTGTTATACACTCAGACACATTACTGGGAGTATTATTGCTGTGGAGCTCTGTTATACACGCAGACACATTACTTGGAGTATTATTGCTGTGGGGCTCTGTTATACACTCAGACACATTACTGGGAGTATTATTACTGTGGAGCTCTGTTATACACGCAGACACATTACTGGGAGTATTATTGCCGTGGAGCTCTGTTATACACACAGACACATTACTGGGAGTATTATTGCTGTGGGGCTCTGTTATACACTCAGACACATTACTGGGAGTATTATTGCTGTGGAGCTCTGTTATACACTCAGACACATTACTGGGAGTATTATTACTGTGGGGCTCTGTTATACACTGAGACACATTACTGGGAGTATTATTACTGTGGGGCTCTGTTATACACTGAGACACATTACTGGGAGTATTATTACTGTGGAGCTCTGTTAGACACACCAACAAAATGGAGCTCTTAGAAATATTAGGATAGACAAGAGGGATTTGGGCTAAAAATAGGGACTTGCCCTGCTATATGGACACTTGGGAGGTATGGAGTTTACTTCCCTCTCTAACTGCCCATGTCCCATGACTCCTCTCACACATCACCCTCTGTACATAGTTTAATTGGCTTCCTGTACCTTATAAGATTTCATTCAACATTTTTAACTCTATCCTTCAACAACTCTACCCCACCTACCCTCAAACTCTGCTGGTGACCTTCTCCAGTCTGCTGCTCATACCTGTGTTACTAACGTACGCTCACAGATCTTCTCACGCTCCGTCTCCATTGTTATCCTTTAAGAATAACCTACAGACTCCCAGGCTAGCTGTCATTTCTCTCTTAACTTAATGGGTCCATTCTCCTCCGCCTCACATTCCAAATCCTCTACTTTCACTCCCTCTCACTTGGTTACCATCCCCCTCGATGCCCTTCCTGTTATATTTTAATACTCCATCTCCTCTAGACTGTAAGCTTGTTCGAGCAAGGTTCTCATCCACCAATACTTTGTTTCATTTGTTGCTAAAGTCTGCTTAATAATATTTAAAGCCCTTCAGATTAAGGTGGCGATATACAAATACTAATATTGATAATGAATAACTGAGTCCTGTGGCCAGTGCTTTAATATGGCACCTTGCACTCCAATTCACACCAATTAAAAGTCTAAAAGTCACGGATCACCTTCTCTAAAGAGCTATTCTTCAAAAACATTTTTCTCTGCAATCAGGAACTCAGTCCTAATTAGTTCCATTAATATTTCAAAACTTTTTAACCTTCTTTCTTTTAAATTTAAATAAATGAATACTTTATTAAACCTTTTCAGCTCAAACCATCATAGCAGAACCTACTTTTGATGAAAAAGGTAAAATCTCACTACTAATAAATGCAGCAATCAGCATTCTCTTGTGTAATTCTCTGGTCTGTGATTGCTAATCTCCTCTGTTTGATCCTCCGCTTGCTTTGTGTGCCCTCTGTTGCCATTAGGATGGTATATTCGATATACATTGGCCGCTGGGCACTCACTTATTGATTGGGGCCCACTGGAGTGATCCTAGCATAGTTCTATTGAGCCGGTAATTGACTTGCAAAAATTGTAGACACAAAAATTGGAGTTAGAAGAAAAAAACATCGTCAACTGAATTATATGGATTTGAGTTTCTTACTTCAGCTGAAGGTTACATTTTGGAAGCAATCTATGAACGGTTATTGAAGCTGTCAGAGTCACAAAAGTAAACTGATATCTTTTTCCTGCAAAAAAAAAAAATATATATATATGTTAAAGGAGTACCAGAAATAAAAAAAAACTGTGTTTTTAAAACGTATGACTTTCGGTTCTTCTCCTGCACTAAACATTTAAAAAAAAATGATTTAAAAAATAAATAAAATTCCAAGTTATCCTTGCAGACGGATCTTCCTCTGATGGATATTTAGGCATTTATCGGCGGTTACTGAAAAGGAGGTTGCTGAGAACATTGTGATGCCACCAGTCAATCTGAAACTTGGATTTACAAACTTTAGCTTTCTCCCAAAAGGAATACATTGTATGAACGTCCTGGTGAGGTGGAATGCTCAGGGTGCCCACAAGACATCTAGGATACAAGGACACAATCTGCTGAATAGAATTCATCATTATCAACTCTACATACAGATCATTTGAAATGTTTTATTATGGGAAAAGAAATCAGGAAAAACACAGAATAAGATATTCTCCACAAACATTTCACTTTCCGTGGAGCTCTCCCGCTGAGCAGAAACCATTCATTTTGGGAGAATCTGGTATTTGAAGAACTGAAATGTCAATTCATTTTGTGACTTTTATTGTTTCTAACGGAGATGTTGAAGAATTTATACAGGCTTCTGGTTTTCTGGTGATATCAGAGATAATATTAACCTCAGAAATAGTTAATGTCAGACAATTATCCCTTTATTAATATTCATGTGTGATCAAAATGCATTCCTCAAACCTAGAATCGTAAGATTTAAAGAGCTTCATGAACTTCTTCTACACTTAGAAAATACATTAAAAAAAACTACAAATGAACAACATTATTACCATTTTTAAAATTGCCGACATGGTTACTATGGCAGCTGAATAGCTTCTTGGATGGAAGATTGAAATGTTAGATTTTTATCTTCAATCAACTTTCAAATAAAAATATGCTATTAAAATATTGGAACAATCTACGAATGACTCCTAATAAAATCTATTCACCTGTAATTTTAGTTGTGCAAAAAACCTTTAATATGGTTTTATTTGTGTACCCTGCAGTTCGAATCCAGTTATTATGACATCCGTGACACATGCGTTTGTTCCCAAATGAATACTTGGTTTAACGATTTGTTTGTTTCTAACCATTGACGGGGAGTTTGAATAATCTTTTTACAACTCGTAAAGTGTTGATTTTTCTCTCTCTGTCTGCCTTTGTTGATGGGATGTTGGCATTGTGACAGCTTTGCAGATGTAAATTACACAATCTCCGAGCATGGAATTATATAACAAGTATTATTTGAACCCCAAAGAAACCGGCGATGAACTGCAAACATGCACTGCAACCGGCACATTGACACTGATTCAGCAAATTAAAAGAACAAATTATATTTCAAAAGTGAAAAGTGCTCGATCAGGCCAGGAAAAGGCATAAACCTATCTGAGACACAAGACATGTCATCAATCAGACGGTGTCTGAGGTATTGACGGAGATAAATAAAATGGACATTTTTAAGTTTCCAAGTGATTCTTACAGGACATTATTATAGCTAGAATGTGTGCATCAAAGGGTAGAACAAAAAATACTGCTACGTCACGATATGGGTGAATGCCATCATTTATATACAATGAAGCCACCAACAGGTCATTCCCACATTATCGATCACTTTGTTTATTGGTGTTTAATGTGATTTTATTGTGTTTGTGACCGTTTACAGAGTATTCATTACAATATATGATGCAGTCCTAACCTCAACATCTGAGGAAAGGGATTTAGGGCTGATTATTTCTGAGGACTTAAAGGTAGGCAGACAATGTAATAGAGCAGAAGGAAATTCTAGCAGAATGCTTGGTTGTATAGTAAGAGGTATTAGCAGTAGAAAGAGGGAAGTGCTCATGCCATTGTACAGAACACTGGTGAGACCTCACTTGGAGTATTGTACGCAGTACTGGAGACCGTATCTCCAGAAGGATATTGATACCTTAGAGAGAGTTCAGAGAAGGGCTACTAAACTGGTTCATGGATTGCAGGATAAAACTTACCAGGAAAGGTTAAAGGATCTTAACATGTATAGCTTGGAGGAAAGACGAGACAGGGGGGATATGATAGAAACATTTAAATACATAAAGGGAATCAACACAGTAAAGGAGGAGACTATATTTAAAAGAAGAAAAACTACCACAACAAGAGGACATAGTCTTAAATTAGAGGGGCAAAGGTTTAAAAATATCAGGAAGTATTACTTTACTGAGAGGGTAGTGGATGCATGGAATAGCCTTCCAGCTGAAGTGGTAGAGGTTAACACAGTGAAGGAGTTTAAGCATGCGTGGGATAGGCATAAGGCTATCCTAACTATAAGATAAGGCCAGGGACTAATGAAAGTATTTAGAAAATTGGGCAGACTAGATCGGCCGAATGGTTCTTATCTGCCGTCACATTCTAGGTTTCTATGGTTAACACCGGTTTGTTCATTACAGTGAGAATTTAAAGTTAATTTAACTAATTTCTTATTTAAGATCAAAATAGCTGAACTGGAAAAATTCTCTCAGTCCAATTTTAGTTCGGGTCCTTTTTTCCTTAAATTTGAAATTCTCTTCGAATTGTCAGTTTAGTAAATAACCCTGATATTGTTGAAGTTATTTTGTGTCTATGTTGATTTTTATCTTAGATCATATAATATGTAAGACTCGTATGCTGCAGGAACTAAGTGCATTCAATAGTCAAGGATGATTCCAAAAGGGATTGGTGCATATGAATGCCGCATTCCATAACCCAGCACAGCCTGGACACGTTTACAAGTAATATGTGCTGTGTGATAACATAGTACATAGATTTCCCAGTTTATAGCGTTTATATTGCTCCAAACAATATTACATTGTTATAAATAAAGTATTGTGCACATGTAATTATATAACGAGTTCATATAGTTTATATGGGTTTTTAGATATAAGGTTCCTTGTGTGTGTGTAGATCTATTGTGAACGTACGTTGTTTAACCCCTTAAGGACCAAACTTCTGGAATAAAAGGGAATCATGACGTGTCACACACGTCATGTGTCCTTAAGGGGTTAAGCAGTGATATTGGTCTTATTCCCTCTCGTCTATTCATGTATAGAATGATATTATCCTGTTTACTTTCTGTTACAATTATGTTATCTTTATGTAAGTTGATTAAATGGGTGTAGCAATTGCAGTGCAATTAAAATAGTTCATTTACAATGGCTATGCATACTTAGAGCAAATTTAAATTGTTTTGTTTGTATTGTGAGTTTCTTGTATATTTATGTAGTGTTATAATGAGTTTATTTTGTTTATATCAGTTCATAATGGATTTATTTTGTCTATATACATTTATTGTGAGATTATTTGTTCATATTGGATTTAATTTGTCTATATACATTTATTGTGAGATTATTTGTTTATATCAGGTCATATTGGATTTAATTTGTCTATATACATTTATTGTGAGATTATTTGTTTATATCAGTCCATATTGGATTTATTTTGTCTATATACATTTATTGTGAGATTATTTGTTTATATCAGTTCATATTGGATTTATTTTGTCTATATACATTTATTGTGAGATTATTTGTTTATATCAGTTCATATTGGATTTATTTTGTCTATATACATTTATTGTGAGATTATTTGTTTATATCAGGTCATATTGGATTTAATTTGTCTATATACATTTATTGTGAGATTATTTGTTTATATCAGTCCATATTGGATTTATTTTGTCTATATACATTTATTGTGAGATTATTTGTTTATATCAGTTCATATTGGATTTATTTTGTCTATATACATTTATTGTGAGATTATTTGTTTATATCAGTTCATATTGGATTTATTTTGTCTATATACATTTATTGTGAGATTATTTGTTTATACAGGTTAATACTGAGTTTATTGTGCTTCTAGTGTTTTTTTTAATTTTTAGTTGTTGCTGCTAGTTGACATTTTCAGTTTACTGATTACTGATTTACAGTTACCGTAATTCTATTTCTAATTTGTGAAAGCGTTTGTTCGTCTGTGCCGTGAGCTCTAAATTGAGTCCATTCCTTTTGCATTGTCCAGCTGATCAGCTATCTCTGGGAGATTTAGTGCATCGGAAATAGTCTCTCACGATTAGGTTACACGTTCTATTATTTAAATAAAGTCGTGAATTGTTACAAATACTCTAATTTGGACAATAGAAGATGAGTTGGGAGTAGCACTCCCACCCATCTGCCCCAGACTCTCTGGCAGAGCTGGAGCCTGATCACGGTCATTCGATGGAGACAGACCTGTCCCAGGGGCAGCGGATTCACCTGGTTACCTTTTTAGCAGAATTCAGTTCCTGCATCGGTTCTGTTATTGAAAAAGCAATGAAATGTGGTTTTCCTGCTTCAGTTTAATGGATGTTTGTAGCCAATTAACTCAAATCTTGCACTTGAAAATTGACGATTTTAGATTACCTATTTATAGGTTCACCAGCTCCGAGCTCTCTTTGAAATTTATTTGCAATTAAAAGAACATTTGATTAGCTAAATCACTTGCCTGTCTAGAAAGCAAAAATAAAAGGCTGTGATCATAAAATGGATCAGTCATACAGAAAGGGCTGATTGTAGATTAGATTCCCCCCTCCCCAGCCACACAAGATAAAATAAAAAGGATGGCATCATGTAGAACAATGCAGGGTAACTCCATCTGCTCATTTTGCCCCTAAAGTAGAAAATATCTGTCAGACGGAGGTGACCAGTGTAATAGCTCTGTAGATGTCAGTCAGCTGGTAGATATGTGAAACAAGGTAACTGGGAGACCACGTGTTCCCCTTTTATCATTTTACCCCGTGATCGCCTCTTTAGGGGCTATGAGCAAGTGGCTGTCTGTCCAAATATGATATCAGTCTGTGCTTGTCAAGGTCTCGGACTCCGTTTAATGTCGGACAGGCTGACCGCATCTTACCATGTGTTGCATATGGATTTACAATTAAAGTGATGCCTTGACAAACACCCAGCACACAGTGTTATAGTGAGAGGTAGGAAATAACAAGTGAGCAATGGCTCCATCAGAGCTTGACGCTACTATCCTTGAATTATCTTCCAGCCATTAATAGGCTCAGGCCTCACTTTCACAAGTGGTGTCACTCACAATGCACGATATTCTCACCAAACGATATACTCACTGAACAATATTCTCACACTGCACAATGTACTTACTGAACGATATACTCATATACTCACTGCACGATATTGTCACTGTCTTACCTTGGCTGGAGTCCATAGTGCAGTGCAGTGCAGTGATGTTAGCTCGCCCTTGCAGATAATCACAGCCTACGGTAACCAGGTAAAAAGCCACCTGGGCTGTGAATCTGTGCACGGGGGCTTGGCAGGAACAATAACCGGCTAAGTAGAAACAGACAAGGGCAAATCCAGGAGAGTAGTCAGGCACGGTTCCAAAGGTCAGGGCAGGTAGCGAACAAACCATAACGAATAATCCAAAAGCAGGGGTAACAAGCCAAGTCAGTCTGGGAATCAATGAACATTAGGCAACAGGTACAGGAAACAGGACACAATGAACTGACCCTGCCCTCAGGGAGAGGCAGTGTTATATACCTGGATAATGAGCAAGTTGCCTCAAGTGGACTTATGTTGACAGGTAGTAGCTACAGGGGAAGTCCAGCCCCCTAGTACTGCAGACAAGGCAAGGTAAACAGGGCTAAAACCACACTAATAGAACAAGTTCAGCAGTGGTTCAGAGGCAGGGTGGCCACGCCTAGCTGTCTGGATGGCACGGGGTGAACTGTAACAGATATACTAACGATATAATCACTGCACGATAGACTCACACTGCACAATAATCTCACTGCACTGGGGGTATAATTGAAAACAGCTTTCAAAAGCTACAGATCTCTTGTCTGCAGCCTTTGCAAGCCCTCCCCTTCTAACCCCGCCTAGTCTTTCCATATCTGTCCAATCACAGAGTTCCCATTCCTAATGCAGCTCAATGAGAAGTCTTTGCAAGGCAGGTGCTCTGGGCAATTGCTGCATCTTGAGTTTAGTTCCACTGAGCTAAACAAACCAGGAAGTAACAGGACTGACTGTCTGATTGAGGTTCATTCATAAAATTCATAATTTATTTAGGATAAAATGAAAAAAGAGGACGCATTCTTCACACAGAAAGTGCATGGGAGTTTAGAATGGTCCTTTAATCCATTTGCAGCTTCAAGCTCTTGCAACTCTTGCAGTTACAGGTTAAAACAATAAAAAAGTACATTTTCATAAAATATTAAAACATTCCACTCTAAAGGCCTCGGCAGGTAATCAAACTGTATGTTTTTACGATGACATTTGAAGTGTCTTGATAAGTTATTCGGAGGTGACCTTGTCACACAGGAAAGGTTTATTTGCCACGTGTTTAGCACACGGGTGGGGGTGGGGACTGTTCGATACATTGGAGTTTTTCACTGACAAAATGTCTGTTTCTATAAAAGGATAGATTATTGTTATCACACAGAGAGATTGGCGCTAATTTATCTGTTCGAACGTATTCAATCACAAACTGACTTCCTCCTCAAATCTCATATCTTAATTCTAATTGAACAGCTAAAACTTAAAAAAGTTAAAACACGAGATAGAAATAGGGGCATGTTTCCATAGAAACTGTGAGTGCGGGTCACTCAAATGTTTAAAAAGAAATACACATTGAAATGGTAAATAAATGTCAGCATTGAATATTAAAATTCCAAAATGACATTATAATGTTTTCTAAAAGATTTTAGAAACTAAATTTTATATAAAGTATACAATCTGTAAAAGAAACATTATAATAGGGTAGTACTGTAAAAGTATAAAACACTGGTGGTAACATTGTACTCACAAGATTTAAAGCAGTGGTAGTCAACCTTTTTCTACCTACCGCCCACTAATGCATCTTTTTGGTTGAAAAAATTTCCTTACCGCCCACCAGTTTTCGCGCAAATGCTGAATATTTTTTAGAAAGGAGGGTGTTTTAAAAAAAATTAATGTACGTACATTTATCTTTTTATTTCTACTTAATGCAGGTTTATAAGGTTTTTAACTTTATAAAGTTTAATGAGAAAACAATAAAGTAAATTGAAATTACCTTTACTAGTGATTAATGAGATCCTTGAGGTTGATGCTGCGAGACTAAATATTTGATATCTGGTTCGATTTTCGTAAGGAACAAACGAAGGTCTCTTTCAGTGATATTCAGACGACTTCTCTGTTTGCGCATAATATGATTTCTCATTTGTGCGTCAGCTCATCTCCTCTCCCTCCTCAATTCCCCTCCCCACCTTTTTTTCCCTTTTTTCTATTTTTTAACCTTCCTTATAGCAATGCCCAGTAGGAAGGCTGAGCTAGGTAGCCCACTTACAATAGTCCACTATAACAGACAGGCACACATACAGACACACATACAAGACACACACACGACACACATACAGACACACACACGACACACATACATACACACACACACACACATACAGACACACATACGACACACACACACATACAAGACACACACAAGACACAAATACAGACACATACAGACACACAGACAGGCACACATACACACATACAGACACACATACAAGACACACATACAGACACACACAAAGACACAGACAGGCACACATACACACACACACAAGACACATACATACAGACACACACACAAGACACATACATACAAACAGACAGGCACACATACAAACAGACACACACATGCAGACACACATAAGACATACATAGACACACACACATGCAGACAAGACACACATACATACAGACACACACACACACACACATATATACAGACAGACACATACACACACACACACACACACACACACACACACACAAGACATACATACGTACAAAGACACATACAGACAGACACACACACAAGACATACAAAGACACACACACACACACACACAAGACATACCTACAAAGACACACACACACAAACAAACACACACATTATATTTAAGTCACCCTCCTGTTTCCTACCTTTAGAGGCAGGAGGGTGACTTTTCCTGGGGTCCAGTGGTGGCTCAGGTGGATGGGAGTCAGAGTTCCCACTCTGACTCCCTGGTGTTCCTCCCGCGCGGCTCTCAGTTTTAGCTGGGAGGAGTGACCGGGGAATCACTTCCTCCCAGCTCTGTGATGTCATCACAGGGGGCTCGGTCACGCTGTTAAAGCGCCCAGCGCTGACCGGGCCCCCTTACAATCCGCATCCATCGGGTGGCCCTGACAGCATGGGCCACCCGATGGACACTTTGGAAGGCGGCCGGAGCCGCAAATGGTCACAGCGGTACCCAGTCGCACGGGTACCGCCGGCTCGCACCCGCCCGCCCGCACTATCAACCTGGAAATCCCTACCGCCCACCTGGAATCCTGAAACGCCCACTAGTGGGCCGTAGGGACCAGGTTGACGACCCATGATTTAAAGTGATTGCAGGCTCATATCAGTTTCTTTAAAACTAATTTGTTTTGCATTTTTTCCACTGCTCTTCCCATGAATGTCACAAGAGTAAAAAGAGTATTTAAGTTAAAGCTAACTATTACAGAACTGTGCGTAACTATCAGGATTGAAGATATCTCCCTCCTTCTTTCACCTGCCTTTAGACTACACTTCCCACGATTCTCTAAAGGCCTTCAGCTAGAAGCAACAATGGGGCTAAAGATCAAAACTGATAAATATAAATTGTGGCAATAGTATGGAGCTTGGTAAAACCAGGCAAGAATGAACTGTAAGGGACACAAAGTAAACATTACATTTTGGCAAAATACTCATACTGCAAGCTGGATTGGATAGTTTGTATCTTTATTTTGGCTAATTCACGTTGAATTCACGATAATCACACTTTACTGATTAATCCCTGGATTATATCTGCTACAAGTTGGCAGTCTGAACTATAGTGACCAATGCACACATTGCATATTACTCTATATGTGCTTATTAATATTATATTTTTAAAATAAATGTACAGCACTGTGACAATGTTTTTAATTATATTTTGTTGCATGGCTAGTATGGAGGTCTGAATCACCATTATGTAATGTAAAGTGTAAATGTAATTGTTTATATCCCTCTACGTTTATGTGCATATAGTATTGTTTGTGGAGTATTTTAAGGAAGATGCTATTAAATCAGCTGCAATTACCATGTTTATGCACTCCCTCGGTCAGTCACATTGTAAACCAAATGCCACTAATAGCATGCCCCCAGAAGCTGGTAGGAAACCTCCAAAATGACTGACTACTTCGAGAGATAGGAATGTGTGCTCGCTAAGCACTTAGAGACCTGTAACAAGAGATTTCCTTTATTGCTGCATTCACCAGGAGTGCTTCTAGTTTATATTTAAATAACGACTAGCCACAGAGTATATACAGCACAAACACTTATTTTAAAAACACTTTAAAACACAAGCATTTATATTTAGAAATAAATATCTAAACATGCACTTAAATGTGTTCTCCGCAATCCGAGTTAGCAGTTCAGCTGGTTTCCATCATTCTTCAAACGTCTCCTATTTAAACAAGAACCCAGACCTCGTGGTGCTCTATGGAAGTGCTAATGCATTCGTTACACTGCGATATACAGAGTTACATAGTGCATCTATGGATAATAATCATTATAAGGAGGACAACTACCCATTGCTTTTATAACAGCGAATTCATGGAATGCAGACATTCAAATCCAGGATAGATAGACAGACAGACATGCAGATACACAGACTGACAGACACACGAAAGACAGATAGACAGATAAATAGATAGACTCAACAGCCATGCACAACCTCTTCATCTATAATACCCTCACACTTCTTGCACTCACTGAGACATGGCTGCCCCCTCTGATAGCGCTAATCCAGCTTTTTTATGTTTTGGTGGACTACAATTCTCTAACACTCCCAGACTCAACTGTAAAGGAGGGGGTGTAGGCATCCTTCTCTCCCCTCAATGTACATTTCAACCTATCCTCCCTGCCCCTGCCCTATCCTTTACTTCCTTTGTAGTTCACACTGTTCGCCTATTTAAGTCCACTCCTTTAAGAATTGCCATAATCTATCACCACCGCCCCTCCCCCCGCCGGTCATCCTAGACTATTCATTGAACTTTTCTTCCTGGCTTCCCCACTTTCTCTCATCTAGCACTCCTTCCCTCATACTTGGGGACTTTAACATCCCAATCAACAACATTGGGATGTTAACCGTCTGCTCTCTGTAACCTCCTCTTTCGGCCTCACACAGTGGTCTACTTCAGCAACTCATACAGCAGGAATTACTCTTAATCTCATCTTCACCAGTCTCTGTGCCACCTCCAATCTCTCACTGCTCAATTTCCTTTATCTGACCACCATCTGCTGACATTTGACATCAGCATACCCTATACCCTCAACTCTCCAATATCACAGAAACCTCCACAGCCTTGATCTCCTGCATTTCTCCACCAAACTCCAAACTATCCTTTTACCCATCTCAAATCTCACTTGCCCTTACTCTGCAACCTTACGCTACAATTCCACTCTCTCCTCTCAACTCGACATCATGGCACCTCCTACATTTAGCAGCAAACGCCCCCCAATTACAACTCTGGCACACCAAGCTGACCTGATATCTCCAAATATGCTCCAGAACTGCTGAACGCTGTTGGAGAAAGTCTCACTGACTTTCTCCACCATAAATTTATGCTTCGCTCCTACACTCTGGCAGTTTCCTCTGCAAAAGTAAATTACTTCAACAGCCTCATAAGCACACTCTCCCGCCAACCCAAATGCTATTTCACACTTTTTTTTTTTTTTTTAATTCTTTATTTTGGTTGCGCAGGTGAGTACAATAACAATACAGACGCCACAACAGCGTACTCGTGTATATCAAACATTCAAAACAGTGGCATGGGCATTAGCGCATTTTTTTTGTTTTTTTTGAGTACAGGCTTATTTCAAAAGCTGATCTCACAACATTGGTAGAAACAATCACATATGCTAAGAATCATAGGCTTTATAAATTTAACGTTATGCACTAACTTAAACGTTGTGTTGAGGGCAGGTAAGTAAATACGACAGGTCAGACAGTCCGGCAGTATGGTGTTTAGAGAGCTGCTAGTTAGCACAGTATGTTCAGTTAGTTCCTAATCTGTCCTGCCTCGATTATGTTAGTAGATATGTCATGAACATGCAGGTTTTCATAGTTGTACCAGTAGCTAATAATCAGGCACACTCAATTTTTGAGGAATCTAATCTGCATACATATTTAAGCACAGCGGTCTGAGTGTGATGATGGTTAAGTAGGTTAGGCCAGGATATTCAGGTAGAGTAGGTACTATACACAGAAAGAAAATATAATCCAAATAAGAAACATATTGCCTATATTTGTGGCATACTGTCCACTATGCACGATTGAGACCTCACACAAAATGTGCCTAGGGAAGACAAAACAGTGTTATATAGGCTAAACAAGCTAGGCAGGCTAAACAATACCTGAGTGATTATGAGTGAGTATTAAGTATGTTAAGATTTCTAGTTAAGAAGTCGTTAGGCTCCAGTGAGATTGTGTTAAGTAGTTAAACAATAGGTTTTAAACTAGCAAGATACATTTGCAGTGTTGTTGCTTGCCTGATTAGTTACGCATGGATAAACATATATAGACATTCTGTAGAGGGTCATAAAACTCAAGTTAGAGCAAGGGTTCCTAAGCATGTAATAAATCAGGGTAGATCAGAGGCAAAAGTACATAGTGTTTGCAGGACTCTGGCACGAACGGGTAAGTCCAGTTAAAGTTCAGCCGACCCCTGATACTGGGAAACACTGGCGCTCTGTCAGGCAGTTCTTCTGGGTCTCGAGCCCACCTGGGGGTCCACTCATGTCCCTAGTGGGTCGTGAAGGAGCTCTCCGCTGATTTCGTCTCCCTGGGTGTTGTCTCGCTGTATCCCGTCCGGGTCCGCCGCCAGGTGGAAGCTGTGATGCATTCTGGCAAGTCTCTCGGTCTTTTTCTCGAAGATTTGAGTGCTGGGTTTTGTCTCTTTGGCCGGAGGAATCCGGCGTTGCCGAGTGGCAGGTTAGGTATGCAAGCTTGGTCCCATCTTGGTGCTCAGGAGGGTGACGGCCGGTGCTTGGGACGCCTGCCAGCTTTACCCGCTGTGAGGAGCTCCGGGGAAGGCGTTGTCTGAGGGCTCTGAACGGGCCACTACTCAGGAGGCGCCGTGTAGCCGGGCGGATCCACGCAGCTACGCTCTGCAGTGCTCGTTTAAGGTGCCGACCTTTTGTGTGGAGCCAGAGGTTGTTGCGGAGTCGGTGGAAGAATGTAAGAGTGCATTTAGGCGGTGTGGGGGGAGCATTTCTTCTCGCCGCCATCTTGTCTGCGCTTCTGTGTTCCCGTGTTTGCGGGAGTTTCGTCGCTTTGTGGGTACGCATTGTGGGGGTTACCGTCCCCAGCGAGGACCGGGATATCCCCCGCCGGTCCAGAGGGGGGGGCAGCGGGGTAACCTCCGAGTGGGACGTGTGAGCTGGACCTGTGCTGAGGGATCGGCCGCCTCGCCTCTGCCCCAGGCTCCGCTCCAGTGTAGGCCGCATGGCCGGTAAAGATGCTCCCGTGGCTTGTCGTCGTGGGACAGGTATCACCGTGTGCCCCTTAAGGTCCTGCACCCGGTACTGGGCGTTTTGAGCCGTTAACCTGGTCGGATCCCTCTGGGTATCCCGATTTGCTCTCGTTGGCATGGGAGCCCTCACTGAGCACGTCCGGCCATCTTGGCAGTCAGGCCCCGCCCCCCGCTATTTCACACTTTTAATGCTCTCCTTCGCTCTGTTACTCCCCCTCCTCCTACCACCCTGTCCGCCTCAAACTTTGCAACTCAACTTTTTCCTCACCCATCAAGCATGTAACCATAACACTGATTCTGAAAAAGCCCAACCTTGACCCCAACTCCCCATCCAACTACTGCCCTATATAGCTTCTGCTGTTTATTATGAGAGTTGTGTATGCGAGATTGACAGACTTCCTCAAATCCAACTCTCTGCATACTTCCACATCTGATACTCACCTCCAACACTTCTCTAGAGCTGCACTTTTTCTGTGGAACTCCCCTACATACTGTGTAAGATACAGTCACTGTTAGTATAAGCACAGCCTCCTATTCTGTAATATGGTCTCTGGGCGCTGAGCTATAGTACATACTGTGTAAGATACAGTCACTGTTAGTATAAGCACAGCGTCCTATTCTGTAATATGGTCTCTGGGCGCTGGGCTATGGTACATACTGTGTAAGATACAGTCACTGTTAGTATAAGCACAGCCTCCTATTCTGTAATATGGTCTCTGGGCGCTGAGCTATAGTACAGGGCGCACAATGTGTACATACTGTGTAATGTACAACAACTAAAAGCATGTCGGCAATTATTAAACAGTTGTGCACAGTTCATTTTCCCAATTTGAGATTATGGTTCGTATCCCAGATATGAGCACGTCCATTCTTAGACTGCTTGTTTGATATAAATAGATATGGCAGACTACACATTAGGCAAGCTGCCGCGTTGAACAGGCGGCCTCACATCGCACAGAGTATTCACAGCGCTGGCTTCACACCAATGCACTAGCTCTTGACAGTAACTATATTGGGATATTACAATTGGGGATGAGTGCATAGTGTATCATTGCACCATATTGCTAGCTTCCCGTTTGATGTATATATCCAATCTGGGGTCTGCTGCTGTTATCTACACAATTATCACTCTGTATAAATAGTTATCTCATACCCCCAGATGGTGTTTCCTATTCTATTTGTACTTGGACAATACCTGGTAGTATATTTATCTGCTAGTATCCAGTATAGTATAATACTCAAAGAGGAGCACAACCAACTAAAACGGCAAAAAAACACTTCATTATACAAGAATACACAAAACAGGTATCAATATAATCAAACATATAAAGCAAATATGCAAACAATGACTGAAAAAAAAAAAGAAAGCGATCAGAAAAGTTCTGATCTAAGTAGTACAGACTAAATGGTGTAACCACCAACATAATAAGACAATATTATGATACCTGTAAAAAAAATGTAAGATAAGAAATACATACCAAAAACAGACCCTTTCAAGAAACATGAGAAGAGGGTGAAGACGTCAAAAAACTCGCTATCCGCCTTTATCATGGAGGGGGCCACCTGATGAAACCCCCCCGGCAGGTGCTTGTCTACCTATCAGATGTGGCCAGGGAGCTATGTTTTCATAGCTCTGCTCCCTCACACGCCGTTTGCTGATGCCGGGAGCCGGAATATGATGTCATATCGGCTCCCGGCATCAGTAGACAGCCCATGAGGGAACAGAGCTGGGAGAACCTAGCTCCCTCGCCGCGTCTGATTAGAACAGTGTGACATGTCATGATTCCCTTTTATTCCAGAAGTTTGGTCCTTAAGGGGTTAAAAGGAGCAGGAAAAAAGGGAGTCTAAAGAGGAAGGTGTGGGTTCTTAATCAAGAAGAGGTGCACCCTTGACAGGAAGGGATAGATTAGGGGGGTGCTCAGGTTTAGTCATGTCTAGGGCAGCACAAAATTAAAATACACCACTGTGTGAGTGTCTGAGTATGTGTGTGTGACTGTGAGTGTCTGAGTATGTGTGTGCATCTGTGAGTGTCTGAGTGTGTGTGTGTGTCTGTGTGCACCTGTCAGTGTGTGTGTGCACATGTTTATATATGCAAACAAGTGTATTTTTTGGGGTGGGGATCTTGCATGAGTTCCTGCACTTTTTGCCCCAGGACTTGACCCCTGGAGTGGGGTAAAGTGACACAAAGGGTAGGGTAGAAAAGTAGATTGCTAGGATAGTATTCACTGAGGGCTTAGTGTTTTGATGACCATTTCAGGAGGGGAATCAGGGTGCGGGGAGGAAAAGCTGTTCACAGTTGAATGTTTCATTGCGTGCCAGTAATTTCCTTCCTGTGAATTCAGGAACGAAACTGCTGCTCAAGTTGACAGAAGCCTCACAGCCTCTTCTATTATCTAACCAATAGCTCCATAGCTGTTTTTACATGAACTATGCTAGATATAGTTGAGCATTTGCAAACGCCCTCATTTGTTTTAATGGGCCACATTAATTAATATATGGCCTAATATTATTGTGACAATCCCACTTTTATTTGTCTGTGTTATATATAAACTGCCCGTGTATTTACTTTAAAGTATATGGAAGGAGTTAATTGCATGTACTGAACTCATTATTTCCTCCCAGTGGAAATAAAGGTCAGAAATTGTGGTGCTTTAAGTTGGCCGCTACATCACGCGCGCAGTGAAATTTTTAATGCATTAAGCCATCCCGTCCACGTATGAGTTTACAGCTTTAAAGAATGTCATAGTAAAAGATTGTGCTTAGTATTTCTCTGAGATTGTTGCAGTTACTAAGGAACCACTCATGTAAAATATGTAATCCTCCATTCAGTATTTGTCTATAGCAGGGCGGCGATGACTGCACAGCGTAGCCAACTGCATTTAACCCTGTTGCGCTACCCTGCAGAGAAGACGCACCAGATTTGGATTAAAAAATGCATAATAAAACAAACACAACAACAAAAGATTATCCCAACAATCTTCTAAAATAAACGACTTTGTGAATACAGATCTGCCTAAAGCGGCAACACACAAATAGCATGCAGAGCAGGAATGTAGAGACAGGATTTAAATGCAAAGAGCGCTCTCCTCCTAGATGGGATTTAGGAAAGCTGCATGTGGGTGGGGTAAGAGCCCTTTAAATAAGCGAGAGAGGCGGTTAGTGATTCAAATATTGCTTATTATCAGAGAATATTTTTTGTTTTAAGACACGTCAGGTGAAAAGTGAGATGTAACTTACAAAGGCAAAAACAACTCCTCCTCCCCCCATCCCTCCCCGCATTGTTTAAAATGATCCACTTTAGGTAAATGGACCCTCTTTGTGAGCTAGAAAAACAGCAGCTATTGCATGAAGTCACTTGTTTTATGGGTTTAATTCCACAAGACCCCAAATACCCCACATGGTCTAGGTTGTATGTCCAATGAAAAATAACTGGCTAATCTGTAAATAGCATAATATTAATATGTCGAGAATACAGTGGGACCTTTTTACTAGGTTTTTACTAGGTTAACATAATTTTCGGTTTACAAATGAAAATCCATTGAAAATAATGCCTCGGTTTACACATTTTTTTCGAAATACAAAGTTTCCCCAGGATGCATTGCACCTGGACGGTTTATAGCACCGCCCCCTGTGCATGCTGGAGCCTGTGGGTAGCACGTGGCGTCGAGTGTGGAGGTGTTGGAGCGGCTTTTGCATCACGTTTTGGAGCCATTCTGGAAATTGTTTGCAGTTGTTTTTGTACTTTTTGGTGCATTTCTCAAGCTGTGGAAAGGTAGGGAGCTGAGCTTCGTCGTTTGCATGCCTTTTATTGTGTGTTCTGCATTGTGGGTTGGTTTCCATGCCAGCTCAGTTTGACTTTTTTCTGACCTCCAGAATGGATTAATTGGTTTTCAATGCATTCCTATGGGAAACCGAGTTTCGGTTTACAAATTTTTCGCAATAAGAAAGGTCCCGGAGAACGCATTATATTCATAAACCGAGGTCCCAGTGTATATCCAGAGCCTGAAGCTCACCTGTGTCCTTGAAACAATGGTAGAGAAAGTACATGCTTGACAGTGATAAAGATGGGGTTGTGAAGACCATCGGTTTGGAAAAGGGTCAATTTAAGATCAAGTGGTACCTGATGATGCCATCTTAGTATGTCCAAAGTGTGCTTGTTAATGAAAAAAAACCTAAATAAATGTGATACAAATTAAAAAACAAAACAAAAACAGATACCATCCTTGCTGGAGTGTCTATGAAGGTCACCAGCCCCCTCCCCTGTGGAGTGAAAAGGTTATTTTACTTACCTTTTTTCCACTGTTGCGGACTTGCTGTGACTGGCACTGTCAGCTTGGCTGAGATCATCAATCTTGATGATCTCAGCCAATCCAATGATTTTCTATTTTCTATTTTCTATGGCTATTGTGCATGTGCAACAAAACACACTGCCCTAAACAGCATCTCCTTATAGAGAAGCATTGAGGAAGCACCTCTAGTGGCCATCTGAGTGACTGCCACTAGAGGTGTTTGTTTACAGTGCTCAGCCTGCAGGGACTGACTATAGACTCCAGAACCACTACATAAAGTTATAGTTAAGTGAGGAAAGGTTGGTTTAATTCTTCGCTGCCTGACTTGTACCTGAAGAAGTGGTTGCAGGTAATTTGGCACTTAATATGCATATTAACCTTAGTTAGGTGTCGGGGGATGCAAGAAGTGACAAAATGGCACTGCCCCCTACATAATCTCTATGGATAACATGACCCAATGTAATGGCACCAATTAAAACAAATATATATGTCTGCTTATTAAACGATTGCTACACCTCATGTACAGTTAGTTTAAGATATTGATTTTCTTTTATTGGAATATCAGTTATATGTCATGAGAATAAGGCTAAGGTCATTCCGTGACCCCCTCCCCCCATACAGATCTATGTATGTGATAACGTTCACGATTAGATGGATGTTTAGTTAGTACTAGGGTGTATACTTTGATGAAGAATCATTAGTTATTTATTGGAACATAGTAGTATGCACGTACATATTTTATGTATACCTATATCAAAACAGTCCCTATATAAGCTCTTCTGACCCTCTTTTCTAGGATAATATTTTTGGTGAATAGAGCTCCACAGCAATAATACAGTAATTTGTCTTTAATATACAATCAATGTGTCTAGAAATTTGTATAGATAAAATTTGTCGCATAAATTGTTATTCGTAAGTCACCTGAAAATTCTCAGAACTGCCCTGCCCCTGACCACAGACCCAGACCCAGACACATGCCTTCGTCATGGGCAATTATATGTGTCCCTCTTTGTCCATTGGAAGTGTTGAAAGGTGTGCTTTACTGTGAATGAGATATTAAGGTACTGATTTATCATTCTAATCTGCATGAAAAAAAAATAAACCCTATTAATCTCTATGTGTCTTCTAATGACCTGTAGTTAAAAATGAGGCCAGAATCAGGAAATGTGGTGATTAAATGAAGGAGACGGACTGTGCGCAGCTTGTCTAGATCGATTGAGACATTTAAAGAAAAAAAACTGAAAAAGTTGACCTAAACCAGCAAAACTTTACACAAAACTATATTTAAACTTCGAAGACTGGGGTTCCACTTCTTGACCTCCACGTTCTATTGAGAACAAAGTGGCTCTTTAAATGTGTTTCTCAAGGTGATATTTTATTCCCAGTGACTTGACATTCATCTCAATATTATTTTATGCCCTTCTGGAGAAGTGGGAAACGGGTGTGAAATGTAATATGCCTGGGGCAAATCTTCAGAAATTAAAGAGGAGAAATTATTAATTTGTGGTCCTCCGCATTTATTTTCCTATCTATTGTGGGGTTTGTTACAAAAAAACACACCTTGAAAGATGTTAGAAACAAGGCAAATAACACACGTCTAGGAAAAAAAGAAATTATTTGTATCATCTGTATGACATTCATTTTTTTTCAGAAAATTCCATCAAATTGCTAGCAATTATAGTTGTTTTTTTTTTTTTGTTTTTTTTGTTTTTTTGTGAAATTGAAATTTGCTGGTGAAAACCCAAGCATCCTAATATTTTATACATTTGCCACCTTTTGGGGGAGGTTTGAGCTGTCCCTCAGTTTAGCCATATTGGTATGGCTGGTTTGGCCCTTATTACAGACTATAAAGGTATATCTCGAAAATAGAGTCAAATACAAACAAGTTTGTCATGTGATGGTTAATATAACCGACATGGCCAACTATAGTATCAGTTTGTTTTCAGACCAGTATACATACAACAACACTGTACGGTAACAGAAAGGCAGTTATCGGCCACAGTGAAAAATGTAACTTAGGCTGGTATTACAAAGGCAAAAACGACTCCCCCCACTTCACCCTCCCCCCCCCCCCCCCCCATTGTTTAAATGATCCACTTTAGGTAAATGGACCCTCTTTGTGAGCTATAAAAACAGCAGCTATTGCACGAAGAAGGACTGTCGGGGCCGGAGCACTACTCTGCCATGTTAGTCGAATGGATTGAAATGTATCTCGCAAGGGGTTATATATCATGACCTGAGTCTCTCTCTGCTCCTTCAAAGCCTGTATAAACTCAGCACTGCAAATGCCTTCGTCGTGGACAAATCCTGCCGTAGAATGCCTTTCCCTGACATCATTTGGGGTGGAAAGAGAGATTGATTTCCTCTGCCTTCTAAATTGCTTATTGGATTATTGATTTAAGTTTTAGCGCTGGTTCCTGAAGCCTTTTTTTTTTTTTTTGAAAATGTGAAGAGCTGGCTGAATTTCCCATTAGAAGAGAAAGCCGTACCTCATCCCCTTCATGCCAAGCTTCCATTATAAATCTGTCTGCGACACGTAGCCAATCACAACGCAGCTTTGGAGTAGACGCACGAATAAGCTTCTTATCTCCCAGTGACAATGATTCCACATCTTGTTACGCAAGAAAACGAAGGGCGATGATTGGGCAACATCTAGTGGACCACGGTCAGTGATGCTACACCTTGGCATCTCAAGATGTTTGTAAACTACTATTGATGCCCATCTATCTATCTATCTATCTAACATTTGATGGCACTTTGTTAATTAAGATATAAGGGCATTTTTCTTGGCAAAGTAAGTAAAAGCAAGTAAGTTTAAGCTTTTTTTTCAATATTTTGAAAAATGTTTGTTAGTTATACTCTTGTCTGCTAGAATGAGTATTCTTATCATTTTCACAATGGCCGCTTCTTCTTCGTTCCTGTCAGACCTTCCGGCATTCGCTAACCGTGGACTTCCGGGTTCTCGGAGCGCGGCCACTCCCCCTCCTATGACGTGGTCGTTCCCAGGGTTCATAGAGAGTCCGCGCCAACACCACAGTGCTTGATCAACTCGAAAGCTCCCGCGAACTTCAAACTGGATATTTACTTCTACTGTGTATCGGACCCGGACTGTTTAATCATTTACCCTCCTTCTCCTCTCCTACGACCTCGGACTGTTTCTGGACATTCTCTTGCCTGTTGCAACCTCGATCCTCTGTGGAACCTCCATCACCAATTTGGATTATCTCTCCTTCATAAGTTAAGTAAACCAGATTGGCTCAAGTTTAATATAAAACCATCTCTAATCTAAGTGGTTTGCATTCTGCTCCACTTATTAATTATCTGCATCCTAATTTGGAACTTCTCGCTGGTTGTGTTAAAGTTACCTTATCCTAAAACAACTTCAAACACCGCTGCTGGTTATAACCTGCCAGGAATTAAAGAGACAGTTCAAAATTGATTATCTTTTTTATTTTAAAGTAATAAACGTTATCAAATTCAGAAATCTGCAGTTGTTTCCATCTTATCAACAATTGAGCGTTACAGATTGATCAAGCCTAATTAATGGATACAGCAGATCTCACTTCTGAAATCACCAGATTAAACCAAAGGGTGGATACTCTCACTCAAGGCATGCAAGATCTACAGATCACCAATGAAAGAATCCTTACTTATGTAAGGGACTTGCAAACCCATACTCCTCACACAGTTACACACTCGGCTAGTGACCCTGCTGTCTCCAACCCCGAAAAATTCTCTGGAGACAGGTCCCAATACCGAGAGTTCATCAATTCTTGCAAGTTGTTGATTGCATTAAAACCCCGATCATATCCCACAGAAAGATCTAAAGTCTGTTCTGTTATTTCATTTTTGAGAGGTGAACCCATGGCCTGGGCCCATTCCTTTCTTGAGAATGATGATCCCATATTGGATTCTCTGGATGAATTCTTTGAAGCCATGTCTCTCCTTTACGAAGACCCAAACAAACAAGCGACTGCAGATTTAACCATTAGAACACTGCAGCAAAGAAACCGGCCTGTTGAAGATTACATTGCTGAATTTAAACGATGGGCACCTGAAACTCAGTGGAATGACATAACTCTACGTAACCAGTTCCGTATTGGGTTATCTGAAGCTGTCAAAGATGAGCTCTCCAGAACTGAACTACCTACTACACTAAATACACTTATTCAACTGTCAATCAGTATCGACAGAAGACTTAGGGAAAGAAAAGCTGAGAAATCACTCACTAGCTCTCTATGGAAAAAACCCTTCACCTCTTCAAAGGCACCGGAGAAACCTATAACTCCCGCTGAACCTATGGAAATAGGGGTTGTGAGAAGTCCTCTTACTCCAGAAGAGAGAACCAGAAGAAGACAACTGAACCTCTGCATGTACTGTGCTTCGCAAGAACATGTGGTCCCAGACTGTCCCCTATTGAAACGTCCAAGAGGCGGTAAGCATGGTTCTACCACGACTATAATGAGTGTACTTCCTTCTAAACCAACCTCTCATTTCTCCTCTGTCTCTCTCATATTACAGTGGGACAAAGAAAGAATTACTACTAAGGCCCTTATTGATTCCGGTGCTAATGGGGTGTTCCTGGACTCATCCTTTGTTACAAAAAATAAAATTCCTTGTGTTCAAAAACGTAATTCCGTCTCTGTCAGAGTTATTGATGGCTCCTTAATCTCCTCGGGGCCCATTCGCCTTGAAACTGTCCCTTTAAGGATTACTACTAATTATGTCCATTCTGAATTTCTTGTTTTTGATGTCATAAATTCTCCTCTTTATCCTATAATATTGGGGATAGACTGGTTACGGACTCACAACCCACTTATTACCTGGGCTCCTTTCTCTCTCACGTTTAACTCCGCATATTGCCAGAAAACATGTCTACAACACATCCCCATTTTGCATGTTACTAGGGAATCCACTATACCTTCCAGCTATTCGGAGTTTGCTGATGTGTTCAGTAAAAAGGAAGCAGAGACACTTCCTCCTCATCGACCCTATGATTGTCCGATTGACCTTGTTCCTGGTGCTCCTATCCCTTTTGGACATATTTATCCCCTCTCTGAATCAGAGCTAGAAACCCTCAAGGAATACCTAGATGAAAACCTCCGGAAGGGGTTCATTAGACCTTCCTGTTCACCAGCCGCTTCCAGCATGTTTTTTGTGAGAAACAAGGACCAGACTATACGCCCCATCATCGATTACAGGTCTTTAAATAAAATAACTATTAAGAATCGTTACCCTCTTCCCCTGATCAATGAGTTGATTGAAAGATTAAGAACAGCTACCATCTACACTAAACTTGACCTTCGTGGAGCATATAACCTTGTTAGAATCAAGGCCAATGATGAATGGAAAACGGCGTTCAGAACCCGATATGGTCTTTACGAATATCTTGTCATGCCCTTCGGGCTATGTAACGCCCCTGCAACCTTTCAGCATTTCATTAACGATATCTTCCGAGATCTCCTAGACGTTTGTGTCATCATTTACTTAGATGATATTCTCATCTACTCCAACAACCTTGAAGAACACAGAAAACACGTGAGATGGGTATTATCCAGATTAAGAACACACAAATTATACGCAAAACCAGAAAAATGTATATTTGAAGTCAATGAAATCACTTTTTTGGGATATGTTATCTCCCCTCATTCAATAAGTATGGATACCTCCAAAATAGATTGCATTGTCAACTGGTCTACTCCTACTAATACTAAAGACTTACAACGTTTTTTGGGATTTGCCAACTTCTATAGGAAGTTCATTAAAAATTACTCTAAGGTTGCTCATCCCCTCAACCTGCTCAATAGCAGTAAACGATCCTTTGCTTGGAACGAAGAGGCTCAAGCAGCCTTTGATGAATTAAAACGGAGATTCACAAGTGCTCCCATTCTTCAACTACCTAATCCTGCTTTTCTCTACGTCATGGAAACGGATGCTTCTGATACAGCTATCGGGGCTGTACTCTCTCAACACCAAACGCCTCAAGATCCTCTCCATCCAGTAGCTTTTTTTTCACGATCTTTGTCTCCTGCTGAACGCAATTATCCTGTAGGAGAAAAAGAATTATTAAGTATTAAAGCTGCATTCGAAAACTGGCGTCACATACTTGAAGACACACGCACTCCTGTAATTGTTTATACCGACCACAGGAACCTTGAATATCTTCATTCCAACAAAACACTCTCTGCCAGACAAGTACGCTGGAATCTTTTCTTTTCCCGTTTTAATTTTCAAATCATCTACAGACCTGGATCCAGAAATAAAAAGGCAGATGCCCTGTCCAGAATTCACCAAGATCTTCCTGTAAACGAAACTCAACCTCCTAAAATCATAGGTATTATTTCGTCATTAACTGATGAGATTAAACATCTTAAAGAAGAAGATCTTGAACTTCCCAAACGAGACAATCTATCAAAAAAGGACGGGTTGTACTACTTCAAAGACAGGTTATACATTCCTCCCTTGCTTAGGAATAAAATACTCTCCTTGATTCATGATTCCCCTCTGGCTGGTCATCCTGGTACAAGAAAAACACTGGAGCTGTCTAAAAGATATTACTGGTGGCCTCGCCAGGACAGAACCATAGAATCTTATGTCAAAAACTGCCCAACCTGTCTGAGATCAAAATCTGACCATCATCCACCATTCGGTCAATTACTGAGCCTACCTGTTCCAGAAAGACCTTGGCAGTCCATCTCAATGGATTTCTTGGTAGAACTCCCTCCTTCGCAACATCATACCACCATTCTGGTGGTGGTAGACCGTTTCACCAAGATGTCCCATTTTATTCCTTTAAAGAAATTACCCTCTTCATCTGAACTTGCAAAAGTATTCATCAACAACATCGTGAAACTCCATGGTCTTCCTGAAGAAATCATATCAGACAGAGGAACACAGTTCACCTCCAAATTCTGGAATGAGATGTGTTCCTCCCTCAACATTCAACGTAAATTATCTTCAGCCTATCATCCTCAAACCAACGGACAAACAGAGAGAGTTAACCAATGTCTTGAACAATACTTGCGGTGTTATTGCTCTCATTTACAAGATGATTGGATCACGTGGTTACCAATGGCAGAGTTCTCATACAACAACTCGGTACACGCTAGTAGCAAAATGACTCCATTCTTCTCAAATTTTGGATTCCATCCTTCTTCATTTCCCGATCAAGGACTTCCTTCTTCTAATCCATACGTCTCCAACCATAACTCGTTCATGTCTGCCCTCTTCCTCAAGTTACGTGATAACCTTAAAAATGCATCATCTGCTCAGAAAAAGTTTTTCGATACTGGTAGACGACCTTCCCCTACTTACAAGGTTGGTGATCTCGTATGGCTCTCTTCAAAAAACATTGTTACCAACCGTCCCTCAAAGAAACTAAGTTCACTCTTCCTTGGCCCTTTTCGTATATTGTCACTCATCAACGAAAACGTGGTTAGATTGAAACTTCCACCTACCATGAAACTGCATCCAGTCTTCCATGTGTCGTTGCTTAAACCACACCACTCCGACCCTTTCATGAGGGATGTTCATACCACTCCTGATCCCATTCTGGTACAAGGTGAAGAAGAATACGAGGTTCAGAGGATTCTCGACTCACGAATCCATCGTGGTTCCTTACAATATCTTGTCCGGTGGAAGGGCTACGGTGTTGACGAAGACTCATGGGTGTCGTCCTCCGCGGTGCATGCTCGTCGACTTATCAACGCGTACCATGCTCGCTACCCATCCAGACCTCGTTGACAGCATCCGGTGGCTGCTTCTTATGAGGGGGGTTCTGTCAGACCTTCCGGCATTCGCTAACCGTGGACTTCCGGGTTCTCGGAGCGCGGCCACTCCCCCTCCTATGACGTGGTCGTTCCCAGGGTTCATAGAGAGTCCGCGCCAACACCACAGTGCTTGATCAACTCGAAAGCTCCCGCGAACTTCAAACTGGATATTTACTTCTACTGTGTATCGGACCCGGACTGTTTAATCATTTACCCTCCTTCTCCTCTCCTACGACCTCGGACTGTTTCTGGACATTCTCTTGCCTGTTGCAACCTCGATCCTCTGTGGAACCTCCATCACCAATTTGGATTATCTCTCCTTCATAAGTTAAGTAAACCAGATTGGCTCAAGTTTAATATAAAACCATCTCTAATCTAAGTGGTTTGCATTCTGCTCCACTTATTAATTATCTGCATCCTAATTTGGAACTTCTCGCTGGTTGTGTTAAAGTTACCTTATCCTAAAACAACTTCAAACACCGCTGCTGGTTATAACCTGCCAAGAATTAAAGAGACAGTTCAAAATTGATTATCTTTTTTATTTTAAAGTAATAAACGTTATCAAATTCAGAAATCTGCAGTTGTTTCCATCTTATCAACAATTGAGCGTTACAGTTCCTCTCCTGAATTTAGGTTGAGCCGAATGCTTGCGCTGACATGCGGGAATAGAATAAATTTTCTTATTGAAATGTGAATTTTGAAAACTGTTGGCCACTCATTTTTCTTTTATAATTTCTCTTTAAGTGTAGCTTTCCAGATATCCATAAAATATAAACTAAATACAATATTGGACATATTGGACATATTGGTCAGATGTTGCTGTGATGTCATTGCTTGTTTTCTGCCTCTGGGAATATCTGAAGAATAGACAGTTCTGTAATTCATTATTCTGCCATCTAGTGCTAATCTTGTAAACTTTATTATGACCATCTCACATTTTGTGGCCACGTTTTGGTTGAGTACATAATAGTTGCCTTGACATGCGAGTCGGCAGTGACTATGAAACGGCTCATTCCAAAAATGATATGATACATAGTGTCAACACATTATTAATACAGCATGCACACATTTATATTAATTGATTCTGATGTAAAATATGTATTTTTAATGTCCAATAACATGGTCTGCACATTGTCTGTCTGAAAAGTGGTTTTAAAAGGGCTCTGTCACCCCCTGGAGTCTTCGGTGGTAACATTGCCTCCCAGTGATCACAAAGAGTTTACAGTTATGAAATACTATTTTTTGGGTTTTTTTTTAGGGGGAAGAGTGGGGGGAGCGGAGGGGGGGCGAAAGTGTCACTTTAATGAAAACATTTGGTTTGGTGAAAAGTCATGATTATAATAAAATAGGAAGCTCTGTACATGTCAGACTCAACACGTTGTCATTTATCAAAACTTACAAGAAATAATTTACTAAACTCTTTATCCAGAATGGAGAACTTATCCAAATCAGCTTTATTTCCCCAAATATTAAAATATTGTATAGTTGTATTTTTTTTTTTTTTTTTATCCTAAGCACTTCTTTTTGCTTCCACACCACTATCGGGCATATATTACAGTAAACACATATTCTGGTCCGGAGATACTTTGTGTCTCATGTTTGTTCTCATTGTGTACATGCGTGTAGGATAATCAATATATTGTGTAAGAACATATACACAGTATCAGCCATTGAACAGAAAGGTATGGTGTCTCGATAAGGGAATTGCCATCATAGTGGGAGTTTCTAAATGTTTTACCTCTAATTTGCAGCTGCCCTGGTCAGTTCTCCGGACCCCGTGTCAGTTCATACGTCACCGAGTACACTTGTGTAACAGTCACGATGTGCGATTGTCTACTGAAGCAAAAAATTGGTAATCCTGGATTTTATGACAAACTTTAAAGTCATTCTATTCCTTTGGCATTGCAGGTAGCAAGTCAATCATGTATTAGTCAGTGAGCTGTGCAAATATACTATATAAATATATAACTGTGTGTCCTGTTCTAGTTTAATCGAGAAACCATCAGTTTTTTTCCCTTCTATATTCCCGCTTCAGGTAGCTGAAATTCCCACGGCTTTATAGAAAGCTGGATTTGAAGGTTTACTGCTGTGTTACTTACAATAACCATTCTTATTTAGGACAATCGACATGCCTTTTACTGAACTTCGAAATGAATCTAACTGTTGCTTATTTCAATCACTTGTCACAACATCCACATGGCCATAACTTAATTAAAGGGATTCTTCAGTGCCAGGAAAACAAATCCATTTACAGGCACTGTAGAATCTTGGAGTGCCGCCCCCCATCCCATGTCACTAAAGGGTTTAGAACCCCTTCAGAGACTTACCTGAATCCAGTGCTGATGTCCCTCGGCACTGAGTCAGGCTCCGCCCACGCTCCTCCCCTAACGGCATCCGCCGGCGGGGGAGACCTAATGCGCATGTGCGTCAATGGCCCCGCACGCATTAGACCCCCCATAGGAAAGCATTATTTAGTGCTTTCCTATGGGGATTCCGGCGATGCTGGAGGTCCTCATGCAGAGCATGGGGACATCCAGTGTCGTTTAGACGACCAAAAGTCGTCCAGGAAGCCGGAATTCCCCCTAGTGGCTGTCTGGACCTAACCCTGCAAGGTAATTATTGCATTTTATAGAAACTGCAATAATTACATTTGCAGGGTTTAGGGTAATGGGAGTTGGCACCCAGACCACTTCAATGGGCTGAAGTGATCTGGGTGCTACAGTGTCCCTTTAAAGTGGTATTGTTATGGGAAAATAGTTTTCGCTATGTAGCATACTAATATCGAATATTATGTCCATTTCCCTATCGCCTACCCCTCAGCATTGGAATACATGATGCGGGGGCCAATGAATGTGGTGAAAGGGACACACAGTGATACAAATCTCCCACAGGTGGTAAAACTGCCAAGGGATGAGGGCTGGTTTGCCCAAAGGACTATAAATACATGCCAGACCGCCTGCCCAAAAAGCATGCCAGACCACCAAGACTGGATTATGCAAGGAGCACTGTTGCTGTATTTTCTATCGGGTCCTTGTGCTCGCACTACTTTTGCTGTCATGAAATTGGGACACCGGGGAACAGATTCGGGACAGTATCCTAAAATATGGTATGGACTGTCCTGCCAAAATCGGGACAGTTGGAAGGCCTGTTATAGTGTAAAATATATTTGGGTATTTAGTCATTTTTTTGCCCTCCACTGTGAGTTGCTGTGTTCCCTGGAGAACACTAACAACAGCCCAAAATGCACTGCTTAGAGGAGAACACTGACAGCAGCCTGATATGCAGTGCTTAGAGGAGAACACTGACAGCAGCCTGATATGCAGTGCATAGAGGAGAACAGTGACAGCAGTCTGATATGCAGTGCTTAGAGGAGAACACTGACAGCAGTCTGAAATGCAGTGCTTAGAGGAGAACACTGACAGCAGCCCGATATCCAGTGCTTAGAGGAGAACACTGACAGCAGTCTGATATGCAGTGCTTAGAGAAGAACACTGACAGCAGTCTGATATGCAGTGCTTAGAGGAGAACACTGACAGCAGCCTGATATGTACTGCTTAGAGGAGAACACTGACAGCAGCCTGATATGCAGTGCATAGAGGAGAACACTGACAGCAGCCTGATATGCAGTGCTTAGAGGAGAACACTGACAGCAGCCTGATATGTACTGCTTAGAGGAGAACACTGACAGCAGCCTGATATGCAGTGCATAGAGGAGAACACTGACAGCAGCCTGATATACACTGTTTAGAGGAGAATACTGACAGCAGCCTGATATGCAGTGCTTAGAGGAGAACACTGACAGCAGCCCGATATGCAGTGCTTAGAGGAGAACACTGACAGCAGCCTGATATGCAGCACTTAGAGGAGAACACTGACAGCAGCCTGATATACAGTGCTTAGAGGAGAACACTGATAGCAGCCCGATATGCAGTGCTTAGAGGAGAACACTGACAGCAGCCTGATATGCAGTGCTTAGAGGAGGACACTGACAGCAGTCTGATATGCAGTGCTTAGAGGAGAACACTGATAGCAGCCTGATATGCAGTGCTAAGAGGAGAACACTGACAGCAGCCCGATATGCACTGCTTAGAGGAGAACACTGACAGCAGCCTGATATGCAGTGCTTAGAGGAGAACACTGACAGCAGCCTGATATGCAGTGCTTAGAGGAGAGACACTGACAGCAGCCTGATATGCAGTGCTTAGAGAAGAACACTGACAGCAGCCCGATATGCAGTGCATAGAGGAGAACACTGACAGCAGCCTGATATGCAGTGCTTAGAGGAGAACACTGACAGCAGCCTGATATGCAGTGCTTAGAGGAGAACACTGATAGCAGCCTGATATGCAGTGCTTAGAGGAGAACACTGACAGCAGCCCGATATGCACTGCTTAGAGGAGAACACTGACAGCAGCCTGATATGCAGTGCTTAGAGGAGAACACTGACATCAGCCTGATATGCACTGCTTAGAGGAGACCACTGACAGCAGCCTGATATGCAGTGCTTAGAGGAGAACACTGACAGCAGCCTGATATGCAGTGCTTAGAGGAGAACGCTGACAGCAGCCTGATATGCAGTGCTTAGAGAAGAACACTGACAGCAGCCCGATATGCAGTGCTTAGAGGAGAACACTGACAGCAGCCCGATATGCAGTGCTTAGAGGAGAACACTGACAGCAGCCCGATATGCAGTGCTTAGAGGAGAACACTGACAGCAGCCTGATATGCAGTGCTTAGAGGAGAACGCTGACAGCAGCCTGATATGCAGTGCTTATAGGAGAACACGGACACTTTCTTTCTAACAATATATATATGCGGGAGGGAATTTTTAAAACCCCCAATATTTCTTACAATAAATATTTCTTACAATATAAATATGTTTGTTACAATATTGCATCTATTATTATATTAATGTTTCTCTATATACTTAACATTGCTCTCTCTCCTCCGTGGGATCAATCTCTGGCATTAGCCTGCCTAAATGCCTATAGCTGCTCGGGGAGGGCACATGTGCCCCCTGGAATCGCTTCACCAATAACTTTGAAAGCAAAACCCTCTGAAAGCAATTGTTTTTCAGTTGATTTATTTTCCAGGAGAGATGAGTAGCGTCCTTCCTGACTGATAAGTACAAAGCATCAAGTCATGCTTGGACGGTTACAAAGTATCTCTCGTTACTGGATCGGAGATAGCCAGCCCCGTAATGATAAGTATCCCTTCCGTCCAGTCATTGGTAACGACAATAATCATTGTAGTGATGGCTGCCAGCCCTTGGAAGTTCGTGCTCGATGTCTATGATTAGAATCCTGGCTGAGTACTGGTAATAAAATGCTCAGGACCTGGCTTATTATCAGATAATTACATTAGATAATTAAAACAGAAGGACAACCCCTTTGGTATAAAATAATTATCATATTTGTCTTCATCAATGACAGGTTTACATTGTGCAGCATTGACTCTGCCCGAACATCCAGAGATTTTTAATCCGTAACAAATTCACTTGGATAGAATGTTAGGATTGCTGTTTGTCTTGTGAATTCAATACAATGATTTCATAAATTCTGGGTTTGTGAGTGTGGGGGTATATTTACCGAGCACACTCTCCGTACTATACTACTATAACGTAGACATGGAGACTGGTTTCAGTAAAAACTACAGTTCATCCACTCAATTGGAAAGTGAATTTGTTTTGTCATATTTAGTGAGATTCTTAAAGATTTCATTGTAAGGGGACATATATTCTCAAAACGCATTATATTGATTCGATTAATATTTATTAAAAAATTCTAATATTTCTAAAGGCTCCACAGAGTAGGGCAAATAGGAAGAAGTTTTATTTAGGATCAAAAATTCTATACAAGGCTTCGTCATCAAGCCTTAATCATGTATAATATTATAATATAATATTTATAGTGGCATAACAGCACCATGATTGATTGGGAATCCATTCCTCGGGTTAGGTGGCTCAATGGCTCTTAGATTAGAAGCAATTGACTACAGTGATGAATTAGGCAAACATTCTAGATTAACAACTGCGCCTCTTACAAAATCTTTAAATGCCACTAAAATGAAAGATAGGTTTTAAGACAATATATCACGCAATTCGTATTCTGTACATTGTTTCTATGTGTGACATTCCGATGCCTAGGCATTCCGAACCCAGTACTACAAAAGTTAATGGTGTTAATCCATATTGTGTGCGTTATTGCGAAGGTTGTTTGGTAAAGCGAGTTGAGCTCCATTTAATTCCTTAACTCTGGATAGAGATTCTGCCGTGTTCTGGCCTTGCAGACTGTACTTTGCTTATTTCATTCAAAGAGCAATTTCTCCAGTTTAATTTGTGTCTTGTTACATTGCTTTCGAGTGACCGTCCGACCTTCTACAGAGGGATCACATGTCACAAGAAATAAGCTAACTGCTAAAGGAGAAAGTAAAAAGGGGGAATCAGGAATGGATATTTATAGCTTATATTAATTATTTATCTGACCTTGTTTCGTGTTGGTTTTAGTAAGGCTGGTTAACAAATCTGATTTTATCTGAAGATGTTTTGGTTTTTTTCTCAATGTATATAACCTGCTTTTCTGAAGATTTAATGTTAAGTAACAGACATAAAGTGCTGCTACATAATGATTAAACCACAAAATCTTTGTAAGAACAGATCACTCCCTTAATTTACAATTTGCCAATCATACAATCTTCTGCTTTTTTAAAACACAACTGGGAATATTTTCTATTGTACAAAATAAATATTAAATATATTTTAGAACTCTCTTGGATTCTGGTGTTAGTCTAGAGATCATTTAGAGCACATTCACGTTTTAGAATCCCTTTTAGTTAAATTCATCTACTCAATCAGGGGTGTCCTAATGTAACCCTTATCCTTACTGTGTTTTGAGGATAACTCCCAATATTTTCTAGAGAAACCTGTCTGGTAGAGAATTATAGGAGTTTTTTTTCAGGTATTTCCTTTTCCTAAATGCATCTTGACTGATATTTGTCAGACATCAAGTTGAACAATGAAAACATTAAAAAATAATATATTCAGAAACAATAAATTGTGAGCCGGGATGGTTCAGTGTAGAGATTGTGACATGGCTCGTGTCTGCATTGACGCGGACAGACAGGAACAGACGTGGAACATCAAAGGAAAAACTATCCAGTCGAAAACCAACCTAAAGTAGTGTGAGACAAATCCTCAAATCTGCCAATCTGGCCATTTTTTGTAATTCTCCAGGTAAGAATCAAGAAGCCAGAACTCACTATTTACACTGAACAAAATTATAAACGCAACACTTTTGTCTTTGCTGCCATTTTTCATGAGCTGAACTCGAAGAGCTAAGACTTTTTCTACGTACACAAAAGGCCTATTTCTCTCAAATATTGTTCACAAATCTGTCTAAACCTGTTAGTGAGCACTTCTCCTTTACTGAGATAATCCATCCACCTCACAGGTGTGGCATATCAAGATGCCGATTAGACAGCATGATTATTGCACAGGTGTGCCTTAGGCTGGCCACAGTAAAAGGCCACTCTAAAATGTGCAGTTTTATCACACAGCACACGGCCACAGATGTCGCAAGTTTTCAGGGAGCGTGTAATTGGCATGCTGACTGCAGGAATGTCCACCTGAGCTGTTGCCCGTGAACAGTATGTTCATTTCTCTACCATAACCCGTCTCCAAAGGCGTTTCAGAGAGTTTGGCAGTACATCCAACTGGACTCACAACTGCAATCCATGTATAACCACAACAGCCCAGAACCTCCACATCCAGCATATTCACCTCCAAGATCGTCTGAGACCAGCCACCCGGAGAGCTGCTGCAACAATCGGTTTTCATAACCAAAGAATTTTTGCACAAACGGTCAGAAACCGTCTCAGGGAAGCTCATCTGCATGCCCGTCATCCTCATCAGGGTCTGGATCTGACTGCAGTTCGTTGTCGTAACCGATTTGAGTGAGCAAATGCTCACAAGTGGGTGTTTTCTTCACAAATGTTTTCACTGTGCAGGGCAGATGGCAGACAGGTTGTATGGCATCGTGTGGATGAGCGGTTGCTGATGACAACATTGTCGATCAGGCGGCCCATGTGGTCCATGTCACCCATTGAGCATGTTTGGGATGCTCTGGATCGGCGACAGCGTGTTCCAGGTCCTGCCAATATCCAGCACCTTCGCACAGCCATTGAAGAGGAGTGGACCAACATTCCACAGGCCACAATCAACAACCTGATCAACTCTATGTGAAGGAGATGTGTTGAACTGCGTAAATCAAATGGTGGTCACACCAGATACATACTGGTTTTCGGACCCCTAACGGCCAGTCTAAGCCACACCTGTGCAATAATCATGCTGTCTAATCGGCATCTTGATATGCCACACCTGTGAGGTGGATCTCAGTAAAGGAGAAATACTCACTATCACAGATTTAGACAGATTTGTGAACAATATTTGAGAGAAATAGGCCTTTTGTGTACATAGAAAAAGTCTTAGATCTTTGAGTTCAGCTCATGAAAAATGGGGGCAAAAACAAAAGTGTTGCGTTTATAATTTTGTCCAGTGTAGTTATAAATTTGTATATTTTTGGTCAATTTAAAGAAAAATACTCGATCTTAGTGTTCGGAGCGTTGATCTTTGCTAAGTGTCTATATTTATTTATTTCATTTACTTCTGCCTGGAGAGTTCACCTCTTGTACCTGTGTGTAAAATTGAGAAAGTTTTGTAGAGTTTTTTGAGAGCGATAGCAGAAATAGCTAAATACTCCTTTGAATGAGGAAATCTGCTCTCTAAGTTGGCAGAAAAAAAAATCTACGAGGGCCCAGCTGCTGTAAAAGCTAATACGCCAGCCCTGTTAGTGTGTCTCTGAGATTACTTTGTGGTTCTAAAATATATACAAGAATATTTTCAAATGTATCAACTTTTTGCAGCAGTCAAAATCCATTTTTCTTATAAATTCCTTCCTCACCTGCCATCTGTTGTGTCGTTTCCAATGGACTGAGTCATGTAAAAAAAAACCTGAAAGAGATTAGTGGGAATGAAAGTATAGATTGTGGATTACTGGAGGGAATTGAAAAAAGTACAGGAGACGCAGGAAAATGATTAGAAAAATATTCTCTCATTTAACAGCATATTGAGCGATAAATACTAAATACCTGCTGAACAATGTCGCTGAATTGTGAGAAATGAGAATATTTTTATATCGGTTTGATATGATGAAATGGTTGTTATATTTAGCAAAATGTCCAGGGGTCTTATTCATCTTGATTAAATTAAAAAGACTAATCAAAGCAAACTATTGTCTGACAGATGTTCCGAGCAATTATAGGAAATAATGCATTGTGGGAAATGTACTTTAATAATATCTACAGTGCCAAGATTAGCTAGTGAGTGCTACACTTGTGCACAACAGGAAATGTTGGTTCTGCCGAATCCTTTTAACCGAAGGTAGAAAAAGTTTCTAATTTCAGTAGTACAGTGATTCGCTCAGTTCCATTCCCTTTTAATCAATCGAAATCATGTTGTAATCTGGTTGACCAGAATTATATAGTTACATAGTTACATAGCTGAAAAGAGACTTGCGTCCAAGTTCAGCCTTCCTTACATATGTTTTTGCTGTTGATCCAAAAGAAGGCAAAAAAAACCCAGTCTGTAGCGCTTCCAATTTTGCAACAAACTAGGGGAAAAAAATCCTTCTTGACCCCAAAATAGCAGTCAGATATCTCCAATGCTCCATTCCTTGTATCAATTTTGTAGCATTTTTGTAGCATTTTTCTAGTGCCATGATATCCTTCTTTAGTACAAGTGCCAAAAATTGCACAGCATATTCAAGGTGTGGTCTTACCAGCGATTTATAAAGAGGCAAAATATTATTATTTTCATCCCAAGAATTTATGCCCCTATTTATACATGGCAAAACCTTACTGGCCTTAGCAACTACAGATTGACATTGCATATTGCTGCCTAATTTGTTGTCTATAAAATTCTCAATTCCGTCTCATGTGTGGTTATCCCTAATTCACTGCCATTTAGGGTGTAAGTTGCTTGTGCATTCTTGACCCCGAAGTGCATAACTTTGCATTTCTCTACGTTAAATTTCATCTGCCATTTTAGTGCCCAGTCCCCCACTCTATCTAAATCCCTCTGCAGCAAAGCAATATCCTGCTCACATTTTATTACTTTACAAAGTTTTATTATAATCAAAAAGAGTGGTATTTTACCATTTAAATATGATCCACATTGTGGGAAATGTACTTTAATAATATCTACAGTGCCAAGATTAGCTAGTGAGTGCTACACTTGTGCACAACAGGAAATGTTGGTTCTGCCGAATCCTTTTAACCGAAGGTACAAAAAGTTTCTAATTTCTGTAGTACAGTGATTCGCTCAGTTCCATTCCCTTTTAATCAAGCGAATTCATGTTGTAATCTGGTTGACCAGAATTATATAGTTACATAGTTACATAGCTGAAAAGAGACTTGCGTCCAAGTTCAGCCTTCCTTACATATGTTTTTGCTGTTGATCCAAAATAAGGCAAAAAAAACCCAGTCTGTAGCGCTTCCAATTTTGCAACAAACTTGGAAAAAATCCTTCTTGACCCCAAAATAGCAGTCAGATATCTCCTTGGATCAAACAGCTATTACCCCACTAATTAGAAATTATATCCCTATATGTTAAATTAATGAATTTAACTTTAATGAAAGCTAAAAGAAGCTTTAAAAATGGATGATATTATTACAGTACAGCTCTCATGGGGGTTTATCGATTTGCGTTTGTATATTGTTTTCTCACATTGGTGTCCATTTGTTTGGCCCTATCTTCTAGCCCAGAGATGTCATGAGACAGGTAGGCTGTGTTTCATTGCTGAGTTACCGGTAAGATATAGAGAAGGATTATAAAGCTGGTTAGGGTTTCGGTCTCCATGTAGTGTGTTTGTTAATGATGTAGAATTGGCAAATATCGGAGCATTTGTCACCTGGCGGCAGTACAGAAGGTTTTAGTGACACGTCTATGCTTAGCGTGTTCTCTATTCGTTACCATAGCTGTTTCTGCAGATGTGATGCTCTAGGACACATGCGCCATATGCACAACACGTTCCTTCTGTAAACCCTTCAGCACTGGAATCTGTTGGTAGGAAATAAATTAATATAAATGATAATAATATATAAACTCACGGTAGCAGTGTGTGTATAGTAACCAGCAGCACTAAGCATGCTGTATAATGACAGAAATGGGGCTTGTTGTTCATTCCATTGGTGGCATCCCACCAGCACACCTCATTCACAGTCAGCCATCAATGGGTACTGCACTCTACAGTTCCAAGCAGCCATCAAAATGCACTGCACTCTACAGTACCAAGCAGCTATCAATGTGCACTGCACTCTACAGTACCAAGCAGCCATCAAAATGCACTGCACTCTACAGTACCAAGCAGCTATCAATGTGCACTGCACTCTACAGTACCAAGCAGCCATCAATGTGCTCTGCACTCTACAGTTCCAAGTAGCCATCAGTGTGCACTGCACTCTACCGTACCAATCAGCCATCAACGTGCTCTGCACTCTACAGTTCCAAACAGCCATCAATGTGCTCTGCACTCTACAGTACCAAGCAGCCATCAATGTGCTCTGCACTGTACAGTACCAAGCAGACATCAATGTGCACTGCACTCTACAGTACCAATCAGCCATCAGTGTGCACTGCACTCTACAGTACCAAGCAGCCATCAATTTGCACTGCACTCTACAGTACCAAGCAGCCATCAATGTGCACTGCACTCTACAGTACCAAGCAGCTATCAATGTGCCCTGCACTCTACAGTACCAAGCAGCTATCAATGTGCACTGCACTCTACAGTGCCAATAAGCCATCAGTGTGCACTGCACTCTACAGTACCAAGCAGCCATCAATGTGCACTGCACTCTACAGTACCAAGCAGCTATCAATGTGCACTGTACTCTACAGTATCAAGCAGCTATCAATGTGCACTGTACTCTACAGTACCAAGCAGCTATCAATGTGCACTGTACTCTACAGTACCAAGCAGCTATCAATGTGCACTGCACTCTACAGTACCAAGCAGCTATCAATGTGCACTGTACTCTACAGTATCAAGCTCTAGAATACTTCTGGGTTTGTACTTGTGGTCAATTTATTATAGAGAATATTATTAGAGAAAATGCACACTGGAGAAAGACTCAAGGATAATGGAGTCTCATGTCCTCAGGGATCGATGGTGAATTCAAAGTTAATTTAAGACCAACGAACCCAAAATAGAAGCATAGCTGACGTGGATAATTTTTCCAGATCGGCTATTGTCTACTTAAAGGTAAAATTCACTTTTTATTTTCCATTTCCTACATTTCTGACTTTAGCGAATAATCCTGGATGTGTAACTAGTGGGGCATACCCATACGTCCCTATTTAGAAGAGATAGTCCCTTTATGTTATCCAAAATCTCTCCCCCTTTCTATCCTAATGTCTCCCTTTTACAGGGGCTCCATGTTGTACTGATACAGGTTTAAACCATAAAACGTTTGCTGTACCTTTGTATATCCCTTGTATATCCTTCCAGGATATCGCAAGTGTAGCACTTAGTGCACACAGAGTATCCTAGTAGTGCTGATATCATTTTTTTCATGTTTTCTTCATATTGTTGATATGTCTGAAAGTATAACAGAGCTCACAGCAATAAAACTCACCACAAGCAACATTTTTTTGTAATAAATCACACCAAGATGTTTTAAAATTATATTTACGCCTTTTTTGGGGGGCGATTTCGACCACATGCTCCATTTTGCAAGATCCCAATGTTGGGATGTATGTGGAATTATTGCTAACTTGGAGAACATGCCCAACACTTCAGTTCACTTTGAACTCACCTTAAAGTCCTGGCAATTCACACGTTAATGAATGCATAAGCATCCGTAATGTGTAGAGCTGAGTGTTTGGGTGGTGGGAAAACTGACCAAATACTAATCCCACCTTCATAAAGCATTTGTGCTTCTGGTTATTTAGATTTTAAACCCAACCTTGGGTGTGATAGGAGCGTCTGCCTTGGGTGACTGGACACAGCATGGCGTCTCATTGGGTTAGGTGGTTAGAGCCAGAAAGTCGGGCTCCATCTTTAAACGCCACCAGCTTCCACCGCCGCTCAGGTTGTCAGATCAAACATACTGGGCACAAATAATTTATTACTGTTATAAGAAGCATGTAGTATGTGGGATCCGTATGTTGCAGGAAGCAATACAATTAGTTAAACAAAGTTGTTTATTTTTTGTATCTATTCTAAGTAACACAAGGCAACATTTTTCATTTCTTGCCCATTGTCACCATGAAGGTATACGTGTCTTGGAAAAACATGGTGGCACTAGCAAGCTTGGCGTACAATGAAATGCTTCACTTGGATTCAATTTACTGGCTAAATATAAACTTGCAACTGATGTTATTAACTAATCTGGGAGGTCAATATGCTTGTTCAGCAAACGGAACATGGCCCTTGGTAACCAGCCTCCCGAGACGCTGCTCAAAAAACGCTTGTGATGTAATTATGCTATAAAAACCAACACTCTGATGTAATTTTACTTTCTTAAGAAAGAAAGAAAGAAAGATCGTAGAATTGTGCATTTATTGGTATACGTGTCCTCATTTTAATTACATATGAAAGCAAGAGAACTGGCGTCATTTGCTGTACGCACATTGCATTTCAGAGAACAGTTAGTGCTTAAATATACTAATTACTAATTAAATATTCTCTTCCACAACAATATGATTCTCTCTTTTGAAGCCATAATCTTAGAGATCCAGCAAAGGTCAAAACTGTTGGCCAGCGTCATAATGTCTGTGCAATGCCACCCCGGGCGTGTGAAATGAATTGGATCATTGTCCGAAATACCGATGTTAGCGGCCTGTAATTAACATTTCCAAATTTGCTAACTCAAATTATGGTGTAATCACAGATGGCACCCAGTACTTCTAGGCAGGCTCTTTTTGGGCAATAAATGGATTATAAACTGGCACTTAAATTTCGCTCAGTAACAAAACAATCATTTGGCATCAATCTGCCATGTAAGTAGTTAATGTGAAAGTATGGATAGCTTTTTATTTTCTGAAACTGAATGAATCAGATTATGTCGCAGGAAGCACCTTGCACAGAGTAAGGGATGGTGGGTGTGATGGTTCCATTAAGGTTACAATTTAACCTTTACCCTGCAAAATACACACTGTGCAGACAGAAATGTAGTTTGCATAAAGCTGCGGTACCAAGATTAGCCACTGCGAGTCTGCTTGGCAGCACCGATTCTGATAGAAAAATGTGTAATGACTTTATCCATAATCACAGAACCAGTTTACAAAAAACAAGAAATACTGAGAATTTGATAAACGGCGGCTAGAGGCTGCAAAACCACATATTCACACTGTAACAGAAGCTTAGTTTTAACTACTTTTATCTTTTTCAATGAGGCATTCCAGCAAATTGTCATGAGGAATACCATGGGAATTATAAAGTGTAAAAACAAAATGCTAAATATTTTCTTAGTATTAACATTTTTTTCACGTGTTGTTTAGCAAATATTCTCTGCCCATCTGAACAAATGAGTTGACAGGAAGGACTTATTTTCGGTTGGTTTCAGTTTTATAATGGAATTTAAATCATTGAACACCAAACGTTAGTAAACTGAAAACTAAATAGAGGAAATAGATGATTTTTTCCAAATGAACAATTTCAGCTTATACTTCGCAGTTCAGTTTTCACTTCACTACAATACAGAGTTTAGTAAATAAATCCCTATATCAAACATTTGGTTTTTATTGATCAGGGTTTGTGCAGATAAGTAATCAAAAGGCTGAGGTTAATCAATATATCACTTTTGAGGTTTATCGACTAAACAGTGAATTATAGTGAATTGTAAAAGGAATTATTAGAAAGATTCTCCAATGTTCCAACCATAGCTACAGCTTGGCTATTTTACAGTGAATTTTGGAATTTAGTCTTTAATTCTCTGCAGCTTGGTGTTCAGGGAATAAACCCGTATCTTCCCATTCCACAAAGCCTACGTCAGATATAAAATAACAATGAAAGACTGGATGGAAATTGAGCTGCTGAAATACATAAAATACATCTGATGTTGGGGCAGATAACCTTGATTTTCTAGAAATCTATGTGACATATAAACCTTTTTACACAATTGCTCTCAATTCTGCAATCAGAAACATTAAGCAGCCAGTTTACAGTTAGCTGTGAATGCCAGTCATCTTCATTTACTGTAATCATTGCCGTCTCAAGGCGTAGTGATGGGCAGCCGTCACGATAGCCCGAGTTTGATTTATAGCCAATGGTCCTTCAGCACTCCTTACTCTAAATTAAAAATTTCTCTAGACGGCGACTCTCAGGAGCAGATTTATGGCTCTGCAATAAAGTGTTACTCATAATCCCCTGTCATCCGCACAGCGAGCACAGAGCTGGGAATAAGACCCTTGTGTCTTCCAAGACTTGATAACGACTGTTGGGATACAAGACAAGTTGACTGTCCTGTGTTATCTTTCAATCTTCACAATTCCTTGCAGGATCCTTCTCTATTCTACAGCTGATAGATTAGCACGGAATCCTAACAAATGGCCTGCGAGATACATTATCTCCTCAAACTCTAATATCATAAATAAGAACCCGGTAAGAAATCTTCACACCTGCAAGCCCACCAAAAACAATAAAGAAAGCAAAATATTTATGAACAGCATTATGCAGAAAATTGGCCTCTGCAATATAGAATGCAGCATTCTCCTTAAATATAGCTCTTGAAGGTACACTCGTCACCAGAACAACTACATTAATGTAGTGTTTAATGTAGTGGTTCTGGTGTGTATAGCCTGTCTCTGCAGGCTTTTTAATGTAAGCACTGCCTTTTGTGAGAAAAGGCAGTGTTTACATTACTGCCTAGGAGCACCTCTAGTTGCCATCTCAGAGACTAGCGGGGCTACCTGGGTCAGCGTCTCCACGCTCTGCAAGGAGATGCTAAATTGTAGATGCTGATTGGCACAGAGCGCCATTTTGCCACACATGCACAATAGCAGCCAAATTCTTTCCTATGAGAAAGTATTGGATTGGCTGAGATTGTTCAGTTTGATGATCTCCACCATGGAGGCGGAGCGGTGTCAGACTGGCACTGGAAAAAAGGTAAATAACCTCACCTTTGAAACGCAGGAGAGGGCGGGTCTAAATAGTGTTATTACAACAATAGTGTCTGGAATACACGTTTTTATTCCTGACACTATAGTGTTCATTTAAATATATTAAATTATTAAAATATAATCAGATATCTACTGCATTTTTCTAGTAATTTATAATTTTCTAGTGTTAAAATGTCTTCACTAATTCTTCTCTTTAAAAGCCCCTTATTCCCTAGAGCCCTGTTTATGTATTATATACTAAGCTTCGTGCCCTGGTGGCAAACCAGGCAGAAATTAGACGTATATAATTGGATAGGTGGTGTGAACTTCAGGTGAATTAATGAACCTCATTATTTTTGCACCCCCTTATTACGGCCTTCCAATGATGTTTTCCCTTAACCCGTTAGTTACATGGTTTTGAGCTATTTGTCTTATAAACACAGCCAGAGGTAAGGTGGGATCATGGAAAATGGAAATGGTAGTATAAATACTATAAGGCAAGTGTGGCCCAATGAATGGGTGCATGTACTTTGGAGATGATACTGCACTTTGTTTCAGTCTGCTTACTCCATATAATTTTGGTTCTTTCCTTCAGAACTCTTGCTTTTTTGCTGTGTGAAGAGGCAGGATTAAGTCTGACCTATAATTGTCACTTTTCAATGAAATACCTCATTTTTACCCATTAGTCTGCTGCAATGTTCTTTTGCTCGTCGGAACATCAAGTGCCAGGACCTTTTCCTTGGTAATATGTGAATACCACTCACCAAAACAAGAAAGAAAATGAAAGATTAGGGGATTTAGGTTGTGAGATTAAACCTTATAAGTAGCACAACAAAGGAAGGAAGCAATAAATAGGTTCCAACAAGACTGCAAAACACACGTATTTGTCAGTGGGTCACGTAGGTTCCTGTGGTCACACAAGAAGAGAAACAGATTTTTTTGCTTGACAGATACACCTTCCCAGAACGCCCTTTGTTGTCTGTATGGAAAATAACTGAACAAAGTTAGACAGAACTAGACAGAAAAATATAAAACAACAAACAGAGAGTCCTGCCCTTGTTATTTACCATAAATACGCAGGTTTGATAAGTAGGAGGGAATATACTAAAGAGAAATGTAAATGCCACTACTAGATGTTACTACTGAAATGCGAATACTAAAAGTAATCAAGAGGGTGATATCTATCTATTTATTTATTTATAAGGGTAGCGAGGAATTCTGCAGCAAAGTGCAAAAGGAATTGCAATCACCATGGCAACCAACCATAGGACCAAATCAATTAAAAAAAAACTGGATATATTGGAATTTAAACTTAAATATGAATGATTGTTTGTTTGTTTGTGGCGATTGGTCTTTGTTTTTTATCTTTCTCCTGTGATGTCACCTGGTTTAAGTTGCTACATAGGTCAGTTATAGTAAAGATGTTTAGGGTATTTAGATTTTGCACTTGGTCTGTGAATGGCTGATCTATATAGCCAATTATTCTGTAAAATATTATTTTATTTTACCATTATATACATTGTTGTCATCCTACAACTTAATTTAAAGGCTAGTGGCAATGCATAGCATTATATTTACATCATACAATGGCTAAATAAGTTTGATTCGAGACTTGGCCAATGCTAGAGCCATTTGATGGCACACGTTATCAGTGAAAATTATGTTTAAATCTTCCAAGGGCATTCCACGTGGGAAGAGGCAGGTTAGGCGCTTGGAGCCGTATTCTGACACGTCTGATTGATGTCAAATATGTCATGATGGATATTGTAAAGCAGAGAGATTTCGCGGTAGAACGCCATGGCTGATCAGCTTTAGACAGTGACAAAGCCGTGATGAATACTCCATCTACATAGTGATCTCCGGGCATGCTTGCAGCTCAGGCTCATGTAAAACTTGAGATATTAATATTAAGGACATCTTATCTGCAATCCAGGGGTTATCACTTTACAGTGATTAGCCTCACTGCTCTCTGGCTCACACAGAAATTATTGCAATCCCACAGCTTTATTTTACTGTGCGAAAGGCCAAAGACATTCCGGGGACATTCAGTGCCTTTGGTTATTGGTAAGACTCTAAACTGTATCTAATACTAGCCTACAATGTATCTCTTTGCCAATCAATCCAGAAACTGTGAAGGGCAGGCTCCAAGTCTCACCATTGTCCTGGCACCATATGGCAAAGGTGAGGTTATACCAGGCCACGATCCTGCAATGTGTGTGCCCCCTGCTTACATACAGGTGTGTAAATTAGCGATATCCATACGCCTTGATATATCTTTTCTAAATTAAGTATGTCTTTATGTAGCCATCATTTACCATCCATGTTATATCAATGTTTCACTAGCCAATAACGTTGGATCTATGGGACCCATAGGCAGCTGCTATAGAGCCTCATGTTAATGAAGATCATAATTCAGGCCACTGCAGTTGCACAGGACGGTCCATTTAAGGGTTAAATAATGTATTTTGTGCAGGGATGACTAGTCTGAAAGTTTAACAATGTAAAGTGCTGTATTTTTTATGATAATTCTTTCTGATTTCCTTTTTCTCCCTGTTTTACAAGCTAAGCATGGCTTCATAAGGAAGACAATAGATTTGGGTCACTGACATTGAATTACAGGACATTAAGTGTTAGAGCTGCAATGTTGTATAGTACCGCTTCCATTTACATTAATGTAAGATTTTTAACCAGCATTTTAATGCATTTCAGGATAAATCCTTCATACTATTTCTGATGTTAAATCATCCAAGATATTGTTTTATTCTGGAATATTTAGAAGTGTGGTAGCCAGCAGTTTGCCACAACTGAAGCCAACTAAGTAGGGTTTGCCTGTAAGGCTGTAACAGGCTCTGACCCCCCTATTACACCCAGTTTGAAGGTTATTATATATTATTATATATTACTTTGCTAAAACCCCCATGTTTTAAAGTTGCCGTGTGGACTTTTCTTTATATTCCGAACCTTGTTTCCTTTACAGTGATGTGGAATGTGTCACTGTTATAATAATAATAATGTTAAAAAGAAACAAAGACCAATCGTTTAAAAAAAATTGTGTTCTTCCAGTAAAATTCAGTGAACAGTGTAATTTTTTTTATTGCACTTTGTAGAAAACAAATGGCAACTATGCCCGTAAATAATAAAGATGCTGATTATTACACTTGGTTTATTGCAATAAAATCTATGTCTGCTTTGTATATTACGATGCTTGGCTGCGAGAAACGGCTGTTTGAGCTGTGGAGTGCGTTAGATATGTTGCAGTAGGGATTTTTATGCCATATTGATACAGTGTAATCTGAAAGTAGATTACTGATTTGGATAGCTCCAACCCAGGTATGATTAATAAATAGCATTCCAGGCATTGAACTACATTCCCCATGATCCTCTGGGGTATTAGGGACTCATTAGACTTAAAATCCATCCTCATTTGATGAGCTGCTGCCTAAACGATTGCAATCTGTCTTTTTATTTGGGATTTTGAAATCTTTGATCGTAAAATGTTTTGGGAATAAAAATGTAGCTTGAATTGGATTAAAAATTAAAACTGCATCTGGACATGTAAATTGCAGACAGAAGTGATGCGCGTCTTACAGGGCAAAGTAAAAGCAAAACGATTTCAGTATAGTAAATTGGGGATTCTAAAGAGAAAAAGTTATATCTTAATTGTCTTACAAAGGGTTTACTCACTAAATAGGATATTATAGTGAATTGCAAGCTGCAGGTTAAAATAACGGAGTTATAAAAGAATAACAGAGTCTCGGTGTATCTGCTTTTAGTCTATTAATTAACTACAGTTCAATGTTCAATTTATAATATTAGGCGTATTCTGAATATCTCTATATATGAAACACTTTGTAATTTAATAAACATTTGAATCCTATTTAGAAAAATAAATGACTGATCATCATAATGATGAATTTTCTAACTGTTTCAGTACAAGACTACTCACAAAAACCATGTAGTAGCATCAATGCCTCCATCAGAACAGTTCAGGCAGTAATATCACTGTAAGTAACCACTAGACCACAGGAAAGCCACCTTCCTGCAGCACAATATATATTTTGACGTGTGTCTTGCAATGGTGGCTTATTATTGCTGAGGTTCACTAGCCCTGTGCCTACGGGGGAAGGACAGAATACAGAGACAGGATCCTAGTTTTTTCCCCACACCACTGACGTAAGCAACATGGATAGAGTAATAGACTCCCACCCACTGCCTGTTACAATGGGACACGGGAAGGAGAGTGTGTGAGTGGCAGCATAGCTCCCCTGCTCCCGACCAATAGACACCAGTGACCTTAATGGCAGAATGTGCCACCCCAAGATGGACAGAGGCAGGCAGCAGGAGGACAGGGTGGATTGTGTGATTGTATGTCTGAGACTAACAGGGTTATTTATTAAAGTGACAGTTCAAAATGAATTTAAAGTAATTTTCAAAGTGCAGAGTAGCCGAACTGAAGAAATAGTTGACTTAGAGGTTTGTGTGTGTCTATGTGTGTTCATGTTTGTGTCTCTGAGTATGACTATGTGTGTTGATGTGTGTGTCTATGTGTGTTCATGTGTGTGTCTCTGTGTGTGACTATGTGGGACTGTGTGTGTGTGTGTGTGTGTGTGTGTGTGTATGTGTGTTGATGTGTGTAGCAATCAAATAAGGTGAGAGTGAAGCAGAACTGGAGGAGAGAGTAAAGTGCTGCCCTTTTAGGAGAAAGCAAGAGACAGGTATGCGAGGTAGAGGTTACTCTGAGAGGCCATAAGCTTTCCTAAAGAGATGGATTTTAAGGCACTTCTTAAAAGATGCAAGACTAGGGGAGAGTCTGATGGCGGTAGGCAGGCTATTCCATAGGAAGGGAGCCGTCTGCGAGAAGCCCTGCAAGCGTGAGTTGGCCGTATGGGTGCAAGTAGCGGACAGGAGAATGTCACAGGTAGAGCGGAGAGACCGAGAAGGGACATACCTATGGATCTGTGAAGAGGTTTAAGAGGGTCTATAATTGTTCAGTGCTTTATAGGTATGGGTTAGCACTTTGAATTGACTCCTATAGGATACAGGGAGCCAATGTAAGTACCAACAAGAGGACCAACAAGAGAGGAAAATCAGTCTGGCGGCAGCATTCATTACAGACTGTAGCGGGACAATACGGCTTTTGGGAAGACCAATTAGGAGAGGGTTACAATAATCCATGCGGGAAATTACTAGAGCATGGACAAGCTCCTTGATAGCTCCTTGACAAGCTCCTTGATAGGGGCAGATGCGGGCTATGTTTTTAAGATGGGATCTACAGGATTTGGCAACATACTGGATGTGAGGCTCAAAGGGGAGGCCAGAATCAACTATGACGCCAAGACAGCGCGCTTGCAAGGATGGACTGATGTGGGTACCACAAACTTGAAGTGAGAGCAAAAGAGGAGGATCAGTGTTAGGAGGAGGAAAGACCAGGAGTTCAGTTGTAGAGAGATTTAGTTTCAGAAAGTGGGAGGACATCCAGTCATAGATGGAAGAAAGGCAAGCAGTGACACGTTGCCGGATGGCAGGGGAGAAACCCGGGGAGGAGAAATATATCTGGGAGTCATCAGCCTACAGCGGGTAGTGGAATCCAAAAGAGGTAATACGTTTGCCAAGAGAGGCAGTATGAAGCGGAAATAGAAGGGGACCAAGGACAGACCCTTGCGGGACTCCAACAGAGACAGGATGAGGGGAGGAGATATCATTAGAAAAGGAGACAGTGAATGAGCTTTGGGAGAGATAAGAGGAAAACCACGAGAGGACAGAGTCACAGAGACCGAGTGATTGAAGAGTTTGAAGAAGGAGAGCATGATCAACGGTGTCAAAGGCAGCAGAGAGGTCAACAAGAATTAGTATGGCGTAGTGGCCTTTGGATTTAGCTGCGATTAGGTCATTAGTAACTTTGATAAGAGCAGTCTCAGTAGAGTGGAGAGGGCGGAAGCCAGATTGAAGAGCGTCAAGGAGAGAGTTGAAATTGAGAAAGTGAGACATACGGGTAAAGACAAGTCTTTCCAGAAGCGTATGGGATGATAGTTGGGGGGGGAGGATGGGCCAAGAGATGTTTTTTTCAGGGTAGGTACTACAGTGGCATGTTTAAGGTCAGCAGGGACAACGCCAGAAGAGAGAGAGCAGTTGAAGATGTGTGTTAATGAAGGCGCAAGACAAGGGGAGAGAGATCTGATAAGCGGGCAAGTGGTGGGGTGAGAGGAAAGGAGAAGCGAAGCCACCTCTTGTTCAGTAGCGGGGGAGAAAGTCTGAAGGGTAGGAAAGGCATGATCTCGTGTGGTTGAGAAAGCGAATGGCAAGGTGGGGAGAATTCTTTCCTTAGCTGTTCAATCTTGTTGGTAAAGTAACATGCAAAGCTATTAGTTTGGGGGGTGGCCACAGCAGGGCAAAGAAGAGAATTAAAGGTGTCAAAGAGACGTCTGGGGTTGCGGGAGCAGGAACTAAATAGAGAGGAAAAGTATGACTGGCGAGGGCAAGGGATGCGCTGTATGAACACAATATGAATCTATAATGGAGAAAGTCTGACTGGGTGCGAGACTTCCTCCAGGAGCGTTCAGCACAACAGGAGCATCTTTGCAGGTAGCGTGTTGATTTAGTATGCCACGGTTGGGGGCGTGCCCTCCTCGAGGTGCATGTTTGGAGCTTGGCTGCAGTGTACAAGGCAGAGGTCACCAAGGACAGGTGAGCAGAAGGATAGGGATATTTTAGTAATGAGTGAAGTTAGTGTGAAAGTGAAAAATAGAAGGGACAACATTTTTTGGAGAAAATGTGTTTTGTTGTATACATATGAAGATTATACATTTGCACGTATATATAATCATAGGCACATATATATATGTATATATATATATATATATATATATATATATATATATATATATACACATATAGCTATGAGTGATTAAACCATGGTTAAGGGTTCGGTTTGTTAACAGAAGGATTTCGGGTGAGGAGAGGTTTAGTGACTTGATTGATGTGTTTTGAAAACCAGCTGATCTGCACTATCTATAAGTAAGGTAATGACCATTGGGTGGGCAGCCTTCCAGAGATGATACCTCTGCTTAGAAGATTCTGCAGGGCTTGGTTGCTTGTGAGTACTGGGTGTAGTTAATCAATGCTGTTTTTAGGGGCCCAGTCTCTTGTTAGAAGATTCTGCAGGCATCTATGTGTGTGTCTATGTGTGGGACTATGTGTTGGACTCTGTGTTGGACTCTGTGTTGGACTCTGTGTGGGACTCTGTGTGGGACTATGTGTGGGACTATGTGTGTGTCTCTGTGTTGGACTATGTGTTGGACTATGTGTTGGACTATGTGTGTGTCTCTGTGTTGGACTATGTGTTGGACTATGTGTTGGACTATGTGTGTGTCTCTGTGTTGGACTATGTGTTGGACTATGTGTTGGACTATGTGTGTGTCTCTGTGTTGGACTATGTGTGTGTCTATGTGTTGGACTATGTGTGGGACTATGTGTTGGACTATGTGTGTGTCTCTGTGTTGGACTATGTGTGGGACTATGTGTTGGACTATGTGTGTGTCTCTGTGTTGGACTATGTGTTAGACTATGTGTGGGACTATGTGGTGAACTATGTGTTGGACTATGTGTGTGTCTCTGTGTTGGACTATGTGTTGGACTATGTGTTGGACTATGTGTGTGTCTCTGTGTTGGACTATGTGTTGGACTATGTTTGTGTCTCTGTGTTGGACTATGTGTTGGACTATGTGTGTGTCTCTGTGGTGGACTATGTGTTGGACTATGTGTTGGACTATGTGTGTGTCTCTGTGTTGGACTATGTGTTGGACTATGTTTGTGTCTCTGTGTTGGACTATGTGTTGGACTATGTGTGTGTCTCTGTGTTGGACTATGTGTTGGACTATGTGTGTGTCTCTGTGTTGGACTATGTGTTGGACTATGTTTGTGTCTCTGTGTTGGACTATGTGTTGGACTATGTGTTGGACTATGTTTGTGTCTCTGTGTTGGACTATGTGTTGGACTATGTGTGTGTCTCTGTGTTGGACTATGTGTTGAACTATGTGTGTGTCTCTGTGTTGGACTATGTGTTGGACTATGTTTGTGTCTCTGTGTTGGACTATGTGTTGGACTATGTGTTGGACTATGTGTGGGACTATGTTTGTGTCTCTGTGTTGGACTATGTGTTGGACTATGTGTGTGTCTCTGTGTTGGACTATGGGTGGGACTATGTGTTGGCTATGTGTTGGACTATGGGTGGGACTATGTGTTGGCTATGTGTAGGACTATGTGTAGGACTATGTGTGGGACTATGTGTTGGACTATGTGTTGGACTATGTGTGTGTCTCTGTGTTGGACTATGTGTTGGACTATGTGTGTGTCTCTGTGTTGGACTATGTGTTGGACTATGTGTGTGTCTCTGTGTTGAGCTATGTGTTGGACTATGTTTGTGTCTCTGTGTTGGACTATGTGTTGGACTATGTGTGTGTCTCTGTGTTGGGCTATGTGTTGGACTATGTTTGTGTCTCTGTGTTGGACTATGTGTTGGACTATGTGTTGGACTATGTGTGGGACTACGTTTGTGTCTCTGTGTTGGACTATGTGTGTGTCTCTGTGTTGGACTATGTGTAGGACTATGTGTAGGACTATGTGTGGGACTATGTGTTGGACTATGTGTGGGACTATGTGTTGGACTATGTGTTGGACTATGTGTGTGTCTCTGTGTTGGACTATGTGTGTGTCTCTGTGTTGGACTATGTGTCGGACTATGTGTTGGACTATGTGTGGGACTACGTTTGTGTCTCTGTGTTGGACTATGTGTGTGTCTCTGTGTTGGACTATGTGTAGGACTATGTGTAGGACTATGTGTGGGACTATGTGTTGGACTATGTGTTGGACTATGTGTGGGACTATGTGTTGGACTATGTGTTGGACTATGTGTGTGTCTCTGTGTTGGACTATGTGTGTGTCTCTGTGTTGGACTATGTGTCGGACTATGTGTTGGACTATGTGTTGGACTATGTGTGGGACTATATGTGTATCTCTGTGTGTGGGACTATGTTTGTGCCTATGTGGGTGTCTATGTGCGTGTCCATGTGCGTGACTATGTGTGTGTCAGTGTGTGTGTCAGTGTGTGTCTATGTGTGTGTCTATGTGTGTCAGTGTGTGACTATGTGCGTGACTATGTGTATGTCTGTGTGTATGTCTGTGTGTGTCATGTCAGCAACATACTGGGCAGACCTAACCACAGGAAGCTGCAAGCCCTGTTTGCAGTAAAATAAGGACCTTAAAAAGGTGAGTTTTTAACTTTAAATTTTAGGTTTTTGTATACTTATTTGCTGATGCATTCTCTATATAATACATTAAAAACGGGAGTTAAGTAAAGCCAGGCTTTCCCTTTTAGACTTAATACAAAAAAGGGGTGTATTTTGCATGTATCTTCAAAGCTTACAACAGAATAAAAATGCTAAAACAACAAAAAAAAATGTTAACACTCAATATGCAAAATAAGACGAAAGTCGTGTAATGTAATGTTCTGAAACAATGATGTCTTCTGGGAAGTTTTTCAATTGCGAACCTTGCTTTCCCCTTGACACTTGATAAATTCAGTGCAATGCTTCCGAGAGCCTATAAAACTGCTCCCTTCTTACCAAGGACAAATATTCACACTGTTAATTTGCTGTAAACGTTGTTGGTTTTCATTCCTCCGCTCAGTTCAGCTGTTTATTGACGTTCCTATTCAGACGCTCGGCATTGAAGCAGGGAATTAATGGATGGATATTCCTAGTGTTTGACTAAACAGCTGCATTGTCTGAATACGTGATTGTGATCCGTCACACGGAGTGATAAGCCAGTCTCTGCCTCAATAGAGAGCGTTAACGAACGCGTTGTACGCCTGACTGTATGAATGAAACACGCACAGGTAAATTAATAACACGCTCAAACCGGCAATGACAAAATCACTCTCATTCAAGTTTAATTCCTTTGCTGGCAAATTTACAAATCTGTCAGCTCCTCTATGGGAATGAAGCTAGCCACTCAATGCAGCTGCTTTGGAGCAATGTTGCTGCTAAGGAAATTAACCCAGCAATGAAACTGTTAACTCCCCACGGGTCAACAGATTTTTTTGCCAACAATATTATCTTGAAACACTGTATATCAGCTTCAGTGGACGTGTAGATTTAACTCTGCCAGCGCTATAGAGCTCAGCTTCTTTTTAAATAGTAGGGAATCTATTTTTTTTTTAAGACCACGCGGACATACCTCCCATACCTCCCTGTTTAGGAGGAACAGTCCCTATGTTGGATACTTGAATCCTTCTGCCCCACTTACCTCTATTAATGTCCCTCTTTTCTAGGAGCTCTGAGTGTATAATAGAGCTCCACAGCAATAATACTCCCAGTAATGTGTCTGAGTGTATAATAGAGCTCCACAGCAATAATACTCCCAGTAATGTGTCTGAGTGTATAACAGAGCTCCACAGCAATAATACTCCCAGTAATGTGTCTGAGTGTATAATAGAGCTCCACAGCAATAATACTCCCAGTAATGTGTCTGAGTGTATAACAGAGCTCCACAGCAATAATACTCCCAGTAATGTGCATGAGTGTATAACAGAGCCCCACAGCAATAATACTCCCAGTAATGTGTCTGAGTGTATAACAGAGCTCCACAGCAATAATACTCCCAGTAATGTGTCTGACTGTATAACAGAGCTCCACAGCAATAATACTCCCAGTAATGTGTCTGAGTGTATAACAGAGCTCCACAGCAATAATACTCCCAGTAATGTGTCTGAGTGTATAATAGAGCTCCACAGCAATAATACTCCCAGTAATGTGTCTGAGTGTATAACAGAGCTCCACAGCAATAATACTCCCAGTAATGTGCATGAGTGTATAACAGAGCCCCACAGCAATAATACTCCCAGTAATGTGTCTGAGTGTATAATAGAGCTCCACAGCAATAATACTCCCAGTAATGTGTCTGAGTGTATAACAGAGCTCCACAGCAATAATACTCCCAGTAATGTGCATGAGTGTATAACAGAGCCCCACAGCAATAATACTCCCAGTAATGTGTCTGAGTGTATAACAGAGCTCCACAGCAATAATACTCCCAGTAATGTGTCTGAGTGTATAACAGAGCTCCACAGCAATAATACTCCCAGTAATGTGTCTGAGTGTATAACAGAGCTCCACAGCAATACTACTCCCAGTAATGTGTCTCGGTGTATAACAGAGCTAAACAGCAATAATACTCCAAGTAATGTGTCTGACTGTATAACAGAACTCCACAGCAATAATACTCCCAGTAATGTGTCTAAATGTATAACAGATCTCTGCAGCAATAATACTCCCAGTAATGTGTCTAAATGTATAACAGAGCTCTGCAGCAATAATACTCCCAGTAATGTGTCTAAATGTATAACAGAGCTCTGCAGCAATAATACTCCCAGTAATGTGTCTAAATGTATAACAGAGCTCTGCAGCAATAATACTCCCAGTAATGTGTCTGAGTGTATAACAGAGCTCCCCAGCAATAATACTCCCAGTAATGTGTCTGAGTGTATAACAGAGCTCCCCAGCAATAATACTCCCAGTAATGTGTCTGAGTGTATAACAGAGCTCCCCAGCAATAATACTCCCAGTAATGTGTCTGAGTGTATAACAGAGCACCACAGCAATACTACTCCCATTAATGTGTCTGAGTTTAGAACAGAGCTCCACAGCAATAATACTACCAGTACTGTGTATGGGTGTATAACAGAGCTCCACAGCAATACTACTCCCAGTAATGTGTCTGAGTGTATAACAGAGCTCCACAGCAATAATACTCCCAGTAATGTGTCTGAGTGTATAACAGAGCTCCACAGCAATAATACTCCCAGTAATGTATGTGTGTGTATAACAGAGCTCCACAGCAATAATACTCCCAGTAATGTATGTGTGTGTATAACAGAGCTCCACAGTAATAATACTCCCAGTAATGTTTCTGAGTGTATAACAGAGCTCCACAGCAATAATACTCCCTGTAAAGTGTCTGAGTGTATAACAGAGCTCCACAGAAATAATACTCCCAGTAATGTGTCTTTAAACTCCAATAAATGTATTTAGAAATCATTCTGTGTGAATGATACATTGTTCTTGTAATAAATTACGTTTTCAGTTGCATAAAGGACTGTCAGGTTATAGGTTCACCTGACACTGTCTGTACACTGCAACAGTGAGGGCCTAGATCCTCTGTTTGCCTTTTCGCCCTGATAAATGCCATTGTTATAGATGTAGAGTGACTGAAAGAACTTCAGCAACACTCCAAGCACGCCGAGCCTCGTGGTGATGTGTACGGGTCACCAGGCTGCGTGTTGTACATGGAACTATAGATTGTTCCACCAGTGTAACTCACTCCATTTGAATCTCCCGTCTCTGCTTCAATCTAACAGACAGTTTTCTGTCCACGTTTAAGTTATTTCTCCTACGTATAGATCCTTTAATTGTTAAAGCAATTTCCTGCATGGCATAGGATCAAAAGCTTTTGCAGAATCTAAGTAAACCGCACTGACCTCAATACCCCGGCTGCTTTCCTTCTCATACCTGCACGGAAAGTAAATCTGAATGGAATGTAACATGACTAATCTACAAAAACCCACGGCTATAACAAGAGACATATCAATAAATACCTGCTCCGTAATGCCAATGCTTTACCCACAAATCATGCGAATGGCAAGGTCACCTTCAGGTACGTGTCCAGTTAATCTATACCCTGCACTGGCCAAATCTCCGGCACAATATACAGATTAAAAGATATACTTATCTGAAAATGACTTGTTCCTTGTGCAATATGGCCAACGGCGATGGAGAAGGTGGCTGAAAGTTCAGTCGGTCCTCTTCAAATAATGTGCTCGATATTGCAATACTCTAGCGTGCGCGGCTATCTGCTTTAGGTTTTGTGGGCTGCTACCATGCCAAGTGGAATCCATGTTTGAATTCTTAGCTTCTACGCTGGTGGCATTGCTGTGAAGCCTAAACAGGTCAAAAATGAGTCAGAATAACTTTTCATCCATACGTTAGGAATGTGTCTATCGCAGTGTGTAGGAGGAATTATATCCCTATCAAGAGATACAATGTTGTGGTTCTCATGTCAAGCACTTTGAATGCAGATATTTACTCCCTTCTATTTTTTTACATTCATTATTTGATGCTATTTTGTTAGACATATGGCTGTAATCCTTAGAGCTATCTTTATAAAACCCTTCATCTCAGTTTGTATATCTAACCATGGAAGTTGGCTTCACACAGCCTCTGGATGACAAATGCTGTAGGCATATTGGTGAGCATACTGCGTTGACCCCTGATGTGCGCTTGATACAAGATGTTACTCTGCTAGCATGCACATGCTCTTAGATCCTTTTTGACATATTCGCTGCTAGAGCGGTCCTCCCTTACTGTTATACATAATATCCATTAAACAAACGTTTCACGCACCATCACCACTGCTTTTTATTTTAACCCCTTAAGCACCAAACTTCTGGAATAAAAGGGAATCATGACATGTCACACATGCCATGTGTCCTTAAGGGGTTAAAGGGAGGTCTGTGTAACCCCCCAAAAAATGAATGAAAGATTTTGCGTGGCTGAATCTTTTTTGTACAAATATTGAGAATTACAGCCAAGTTTAAAGTCTATGTTTCATTATTTTATAACAAGGGCAACCCAGTTATCTAAACACGAGGATTATTTTTAACATTACAGTGTTTCCTTTCATTTGTAGTGGTTATGGTGTTTAAAGTGTCCATTTAAAACCTACAGCCACTACAGATAGTTATGTTAGTTTTAATTATACATAGCTTGAAAAGGAATTATTACACCGCACGCATGATGTCCATTCTTAACTTTTCCATTTTAATGCAGTGTTTCTAATGATGTTTTTATTTTTCCTAATTATTTTATAAGCACGTCACTAATTTTGTCTCCATTGCACCATTTCCCCCCCTATAGGCATTCATCTCTCTCCTTGGTTTTCGTATTTCTTCTGGAAGTCTTACATTTTGCTAAAAATAAATATGAGTTCATTTTACCCGCAGCTAACACATGATATGGTGTGGTTTTGAATCAGCTTTATTAGAAGTGAACGTGCATATTGTCACAACTTGTCACAGCAGAGTGCCCAGTTGGGTGCTTTAATATTAGATTTTTACTGTATATTCTCTGTGAGTTCATCGTGCGGGCCCATGCGATAAGGCTCGGCGGGGCTAGTATATTACAATAAAATATATGAGTCTGGAGAGAAGTGTGCTGTTTTACACAGAAGGGGTTTGTCTGCCAAATGGTAATATGTGAAGAATTGATAGGGGAATTTCAGAATGAAAGTTAAAATAAATATGCTTGAAAAATAGCCTTTACATTTTGCTATTCCCTTGTCAAATCCCCACAGTTCACTGAATAACCCCCACGTATTTCACACGCCATATATTAAGGGATAGGCCGTGCACGCATAAAATACTTTATTTCGCTGTCGGCAGTAGCTGTGAATCTTCCATGTGGAGCCGGTAGATTGTAAGGAATTTATAGTTAGGTGCATGTTGAATATCAGTTTGAGTAAAATACTATCCCACAAGGCGCATGGCTTTACTTGCAGATTGAGAATGCTTAAAGAGCTTTGCTGAGGATTAACTAACTGTATTTAAACCTTCTTCTCATTGAGAAGGTTTGGAGGTGTGATAAAGCATTATCAGTTATGTGATTCGTTGACGGGGGGCCCAATAATAAAGTTTGGATCAGAGCTGATAGTTGAGTGACATTATGGAAACATTGTATGGGAGAATCTATGAAATGCTGGTGTAGTAATATAACGGAACTAGGGATTGATACAGTAAGATATATTGTCAGCCCAAATGACTGTTATTTTGGTATGTAAGATCCCGGGGAGATCGTTGTTCGGAGGGGTATAAAAGGGGGGACCACACAACATCCTTTTGGGAGACAAACAAGGGGGTACAGACAACCAAAGAAAAGGGAATGAGTCTGCTACAGGTTTGATACAATGTGCTTTGACCACATACATTTAATTATTAATTAAAATAACGTATTAACAGTTTGAATTCCAAACCTGGATTGGATACACTGTGTGCGTATACAGTATACAGAGTTCTAACCAGTTACATTGATGTATCAGTTACATTCGGCTCACAGTAGATGTGTGGTTATTATCAGGAGCTGTCCATGGTACCTCCTATCTCAGCTCTATAATAAACCCATACCAGACAGATTTTCTAACACATCACATGTTGTTGGTGCCTTAATGCCAGCAATATAACCGCGTTATTAGCAAACTCCTCAAGTGATGGGTTCAAATTTGTGATCAGGCAATTGTCGCAGTGGTAGAGAAGTCTGCGGGACTGTGGTTTAATGTCCATTTTAGAGTTCCCAGGAGAGAGTGCAGAATATTTAAATATCTAACACAATGTCTGTTCCATTTTATATTGTCCCTTTAACCCTTTCACTACTGCAATGGTCTATATATTCTTAAATTCTTGTTGAAACAATTAAAGCATACAGCATGACTTACCAGCTAGTTTGGTCCAGACTGTAGAGTAATGGATTTTGCTGTTAGTCTTCAATCAGGTAGTCCCTCTATATCAGTGTTCCCCAACCCAGTCCTCAGGGACCACCAACAGTCCAGGTTTTGTCAGCATCTCCATTGGAATAAAACAGGGACATACATAAATCCTGGAGTGTTGGTGGTCCCTGAGGACTGGGTTGGGGAACACTGCTCTATATGACTGCTAGTGAACGTAAAATGTCAGGCCTTTCTTACCCCCTCCCAGACAGGAAGCAAAGTTTGTTATGACACCTTGTTGTGTAATTTTAACAAATGGGGGGGCGGGAGGAAATATCAAGCAGTGCAGATTATATTAAGCTGCTGTATCATTTTGTTAAACCAGCATAGGATAATAGTTACTGTACCCACTATATGTGGGCCTTGTGTCCAGATACAGACATTATATTTGTATTCTGTCAGCTGCTTTGCATTCTCTGGGCGGTTTTTGAAGCTGCATTGCTACAATTCCTTCAGGATGCGTATTATGCTCGCCACTATGGCTTCCAAATGTAAGCACTGCTAGTGAAGGGATCATGGAAATATTTACAGTCCATGGCTTTACTGAACCCCAAGGATACAGAGAGAAAATTGAGCCTCGAGGATAAAAAAGACAAAGAGAACGGATAAAGGAAGACAAGAAAATCACTGAGCTCGGCTTATCCACCGTTTACTCTGATCAATTAAACTTTAAGATAGTCTCTGTCTGTGATTCATACTAATATCTGACAATGTGTTGAATATATTAAGAGCCCGCACTGCAGATATTTGTAACTATTAGAATATATATTAAGAAAAGGTTTTGGCTGAATAATTTTGTAAATATGTTGCAAATCACACTTACTTCAAACCTGAACGAGATAAACTAATATTGAAATATTGGCCAATTCTCAGGTTTTCTTATTAATATTAAATAGTGATTACTAAAACTGAAACTCCGTATTAAATGCAGGCATCAATGGATCTAGAAATTTAGTTGTTGTTTGAACAAACATTAGAAAAAGGAGCGTGTGATCTAAGTAACGATTGTTGGTATCAGATGGTTCCAGTATCCGTATTTTCTTTGACACATGTGCAGTTAAGTTTTGCTTCAAATTAGACAGCAATTAAAGGGACACTCCAGACCCCTAAAGTACCTTAGCTTGCTAAAGTGCTTTATGGGTTATGAGTGTGTGCTCTTTTTTCTGTTTTCCAAAAAGTGCAGATTTGAATAGAAAATGGCACTTGTTTTTTTTTTTTTTGGTTTATTTTTATGAGCCTTGCTACACCCATATGACTGTCATTCAGACAGCCGGTACTGTTACTTCCTGGTTTGCTTAGCTCATTGAAGCTAAACGCAAGAGGTAGCAATTGCCCAGAGCACCTGCCTTGCAAAGACTTCTCATTGAGCTTCATTTGGAAGTGTGTAATTGGACAGCCACAGAAAGTCTGGGCAGGGTTAGAAGGGGAGGGCTCGTAAAGGCAGCAGACAAGAGATCTGCAGATTTTGCAAGCTGGTTTTTAGATATGCTCCTATAGAAAAAAAATAATAATTAACGGCATGTTTTTATTGGGGTATATATACTAATGAGTATTTTCACTTGGGCAGACTAATGTAGCATTACTGTGTTTTCCTGTTCACTAAATGTATTTCTCAATTAAACATAGAGAGCATTTGTCTTTCCTTTGATGTATAAGAACAATTAATATTGCTGCTACTTTTAATGCAGTTAACTAAAGGTCAGTATATTTTTTTCTGTTTTGAAGAATTTCTTGCCTCACGTTTTGTTTCATTATATCCATTGTTATCTTGTATCAATGTAACTGAGAAGACGATATCTACCTCTGAATTGGCCTTGAAGCTTGTTACATACAACGTGTTATAAGATACTACAACAATGACTGAAAAAGAATTCGTTCAAACTTCTCTTGCAGGATAATAGGGTCGAGTCTTAGCATATCAGCGATTTTTGGGTTTTGTTCATGAAACCGTTAATGACTATATGCATTTTTTTGTGTTGAATTAACCAAATGGACTTCAAGTTTCCAATTCAGTAGGCATTATACAATGATGAAAAAAAAACCACACCTTTCATTTGATGTGTAGGGCATGAACAATATGGAACGGCCAGACAGAGAAAGAGCTGAATTGTAAAACACAAAGTATCAGCGAAGGATAGACTCATCCATTGAGGGTGTTTTTCTATCCCTTGAACATATTTACTCTGATCATTTAGCCGTCTATAGTATTTAGAGAAATAATCTGTCATCTAAATGGAGCAAACCATTTATTGTCGTCTGTGTTTGGGGTGTGATTATAGATTCCTGTGATTACATTTATTCATTTTTCTGGCAATAATAAAGCAAATAATTCATGAAAATGGAAACTGTAGCTCTTATTTGCCATTTTGCTTGTTAAAGAGCACTTTTCATTTAAGACGCATTTTAATTAATCTGGCAGACCTAATAAAACAAAGAAAACAGACTGTGTCTGTCACATTAACATTTCTTAGAAGTATAGAAATATATGTTTGAATTTATTTATATATTTCTTGTACTTATCACTCATGCATGCCGATCAAGTGTCCTGATCCCAAGTCTTTATTTCCTGTAAGGTAGACAATATACTCGTTTTGCTTTTTGCGATACAATTCCAATAATTATGTTGGTTTTCTTTAATCAATGTTTATTGAGAGGCTTCACTGATGCAGTCTGCATTGAAAAATACACTGTAATTAATAAACTACAAATATCCAACAAACATTATATTGCATTCAGAGAAAAGCAATATACCTATCAAATCAGTCAATTAAATCTGCCTTAATTGAGCCAAGTTAGTCTAGTAAAAGTCAAAGGCCACATGACAATCTACTGTGATCCTTACATGCCGTGCCAGAGAAAGTATTGAGATAACCAGAAACCAACAATGTGTCAACACCGGCCATGCCAGCCCCATGAGAGTATCCCACCAACGCATTTCACTTTCCTGCAAACTACTTAGTGTAGCCAGGTAGTCCCCTCTTGCTGTCCCCCGATTTAAATTTAAATCGATAGGAGAAGGAAGAAAACAGGGTTAAAATAAAAGAAGCAAAAGAAGAGGAAGAAAAACATGTATATAAGAAAATAAATAAATAGACATCCCACAGATCGGGTCCTTTCCTGTCTTTTTCTTGTGTATAATACAGGCACTCTTCACTTACCAACTGGGTTCCGTTCTTACGACTTGGTCGTAAAACAAATTGGTCAGTAAGTGAGGATGCTCTATGGAGCATGTGCACCAGTGCAGGTGTATGTTTGGGGAAATTTCCATGAATGTAGACAAGGGCAGGAACAATACCCGATGGATTTCCTGCTCTGGTGCATTTTATTATGTTCGGAGAGATTTACCCCAACGTAGACAAACGCACCAGAGCAGGCAATCCCTCTAATCTATGTTCGGGGAAAATTCCCTGAACATAGACCAGCTCTCTAACGTGGGGAATACCTTGAATCCCCATGCTAGAGAGCTGGTTGTAAGTGTGAGCCATCGTAAAATAGGTAGGTTGTTAAGTGAGGACCACCTGTAATCTGATTGTGGGTAATAATTTGTATTGAGTCATAGATCTATTAGTTTATGTAGCCGTATGGCTCCAGAGTCTAAGGGTAGTGGGTCACCTGTCAGTAGGCAGTGATTCTATGGATCTCCATCCAAACTGGCACTATCATCAGCAGTTCGACCAGAGATGCTGGAATGTGCCCTCACCATTTATTCATCACCAGCAATTATTTGAGATATCAGGGACTCTGGGATGGAGAATGGAGGGTGCCTGTACCTCAAAGATTTTCTAATTTTTAAGAAATCGACCCAGTATATGTTATCTGGAAGATTCACTTCATTTCCTCATTGGAAATTGTACAATCTAGTATAGCCTCCCATTTTTTTGTATAGCCCAGAAGGAGTGTGTGTCTAATCTGCATAGATTAGTAAACTAGTAAGGTCTCGAGTCAAACACTATGTCTATGTGATGGACCTAAGGTAAACTCTGATCTGGGAGTCCTATGTAACTATGGCAAAGGATAGAGATAAGAAAGTTTTTTCCCCCTTGGAAATGCCGTAAACACAGTCGGCCCATAAAAGTAAAGCGCCCCACACTAGGGAACTATTCACAAACACTAACAAACTGTCACGGTGCACGATCGGCACCTCAGTGTGACCGCACCAGATCGATGTGACCGTATCTGATCGGTGCGGTCACACTAAAGGAGAGAGAGGTTACTCACCTTACCTCCAGAGCCGCTCCCTCCATGCAGTTTGTAGTTCAGTGACCGGGTCCAGTGTTAGGTAGGACGCTGGTCGATGCAAGGCAGCGCTATATAATAACGCCGCCCACAATGACGTCACTAGTGACGTGAACGTGTGTGCGGCGTCACGTTCTGGGATCATGGGACCCAAATTTGCCAATAGCAGGATTGACTGAGTTATTTAAACCCAAAGCTGCAGTTGTTCAGTGCCCTGTCGTGGTTTCCGTCCTGTTGGTTATCCGAGAGTGCGTTCCTTATTCTGATATTTGTTTTTGATCTTGGCTTGGCTTGACTTCCCACATTTCTGGTATCCCTGACCCTTTGGCTTTGTTCTTTCCGTATTTGTTCCTTTCTGTATTCCTGACCTCGGCTCGTTACTATTTATTCTATTACGTTCATTCCGGCCATTCTAAAGCCCGGTAATACGTTGTTACTGTTTGTATATGGTACGTGTTTTACTAGTTCCACTGGTTCTTCTGGACACAAACACAATTTGTTGTTATCGGGGATATTCCAATCCATAATCCTCCTAAAGTGCACTGACAAATAGTAATTTCCTAGATCCCAAACGGATAAGCCTCCCCAGGTCTTCAGGAGGGACTTCTGGGAGAAACACAGGTGAGGCGACATATTGTACCAAACAAAAGAAAGGAAACAAAGGTCTGGAATAGGTATCGCATTCGGGACAGCAAATTCATTTTTCTTCTTCTTACTCTGCCCAAACAGGAGAAGCACTTAGTCTTCCATTCTCTTAAAACTTCTGTTAATCTTGTGAGCAGCGGTAAAAGATTTGTGGAGTATGAATGGTTTAAATCTGCTGTCAGCCATACTTCTATGATCTTCAATTGTTCTTTCTTTCCTTCTTCCTGAGATGTTATGCTACCAGCATGCGTTTGACCAATTATATTTTCATATTTGCATGTATTTTGCAAAGATTGTAACTTGTAGCAGTTTAAAATAGTGCTGTTTCTCAGAAAATGCCATTTCGCTACTCAGACAGCAACCAAGGGCTTCAGACTAAAATTGATCAATGAATTGAATATATTTTACGTTCAGAATCAACGTGTAAAGCATGCTCGCGGCAGACGCTGGGTGTGCGTCCACTGCTTCTCTATGAGAAGCATTCGATGGTGGAATGTTGAAATTGGCGCGCATGTGCCAGATGTCTATCAGAAGAATTTAATTGAACCGAATTGCAACGAGGAGTCTATCTGAATAAAGATAAGTTTAATTGTGTTTTTAAAGGTCTTTTATTTAAAGATAAGGGGAATCCAACAATCTAATCAACAAAGGAAAGCATGTAACTTTAAGAAAATCAATAAATGTGTGTATATATATAAACATCTAAATAAAATATATATAACAACAACAACGCATCGAGAGACAACATAAATAGGATAGAATACTAGGTGTAAATTATCTCAGGCACTCCCTCAAGTGTCCCTACAACTATGGATTACACGATTAGAGAATACACACTATAACCACCACTTCAAAATATTAAAAACATGCTTACATTACATGCAGCAAATAAAAAAACAACAACAAAGAATAGGCAAATAGTAAACAATAATAATGACCTAATTGCCAGGGGGTATTGGTGGCTCGTGTTTTTGTCATAGTAGGCTTGTGGAAGTTAGCTAATTATTATTGTTTGCTATTTTGCCTGTTCTTTGTTGTTTATATATTTGATGTATGTAAGCATTTTTTGTTTGATAAAGGATTTTTATATTTTGAAGTGGTGGTTATAGTGTGCATTCTCTAATCTTGTAATATATATATATATATATATATATATATATATATATATATAAACATATTAATGTAAAAACAGATCCAATTTGTATCTTGTAGTACCTTTTTTATTGGACTAACTAGAATTTTTTAATGACAAGCTTTCGGGTGAAACTGGACTAATACGGCTACAATCTCTACTATAACATATTAACATAAATACTAACATATTCCTTTCATTTGCAAACATGGTAAAAAAAAAAAGTCAATGTGTTTTGACATTTAATATTAGTTCTTATAGAAAGCTTATAATTTGTTATGATTTATTACTAACCGAAAACGATCAGATCTGTCATAAAAGTAGAGGGGGGGGGGGGGGGGAGGAATCCATAAAATACATTTATAAATTGTTTTAATTAATTGTGACATATTTCACAGTGGCCTTGTACCTATAAATACTGTGCTTTAAAAGTCAGCAATAAATTACACTTTTACAACATTTTCAAGATTCCATCGACAATATAACATTTAGCAAAACGCATTATACACAGATATAACAGACATTATAAAAGTAAGTAAGCATCCATTCAAGTCAAGTTTACAGTATTCTTATATGTTATACAACCATAAAGTTGTGGCGAAACCAACTTCGCCACTGTGGGCTGGAGAAGCCTGGCTGCTAGCCTCCTGCCCGCTGACTATGGCCCCTGGACATATTGCACTTTAAACACTATATTTGGGCATGTAATAATTTCTATTGCTGCTACTGGCCCTTTAAAATCAGCGATGGACATATTGGGACTTTTGGGACTAATGTCCCTTTAAGACTTGGTAACATATCACAGTAATACTGTCTTAAATATTATGTAGGTATTTATGTGTTCAGTTAAACGGGGGATATGTAGAAATGTGTGTTTTATGTGTTAAATGTATCAGTATGTAATTTTATGTCTTTTACTGTCTTTTTGCAACCATGTGGTTAATGGAGTCTGACTCTAGTCCTAGATAATTGGATTACTTCTCCAATTATCTCCAGGGCAGAAGGGAGGAAGCCGGGATGCATTGTGGGGGATGTTTTACTTCTGTTTGAGCCAGATTGTGCCATGCTGCAAGCCAAGGCCCAAAAGATACTTTTAGTAACTTTTAAACCCCTGGTCGGATCCATGCCATTTTTTAATATGTTGTTCCCCTGAATGGATTGATTGTGGATATGTATTTTTATGTGAATGTGATGTATGGTTTTAAAGTTATGAAAGTTGTGTAAAAGTATATTTTAAACTGTATGCATAATGGGATTATGTGTCACACTAAGGGGAGGGGATGTGTGGGAGGTAACATCTATGTCATTGGTTATTTTATGCCTCCCCCTGGGTGTGGCCTGTATGTGTGAGTTGGAAATAAAAGCCAGACTGGGTGTCCCAGTCTTGAGTTCCTGCTTAACCCTCAAAATGAAGTGTCGTCTCGTTCTTGGGGGGGATTGGATTGTAAGCTGACTGCCAAGAGTGTAAGCCGATTGTATGCTTTTCTTGTTCAGCTGTTCCAGTTCGGAGTGTTATTTCGTATCCAGCTCGTGAGTTCTGATGTTCTGCAGTAGCTGTGCCTGTCTATGGAAAAGGGGATCATCGCCTAAACGCATTTTTCCCCTTGTATGCTGAAACGGTCCGTTACAAAAGTGATTATGGTTCTCTCTGAAATTACTGCACACAACGTAAAACCTATTCTGACAAAATATATAGGTTTTAACAAAATATCTGTAAAACATCCCCCCTAAATATGTTTAAAATTTGTCAAAAAATATATTATAAATGCAATCATGCATATTATTATTTTGTTAAATGTATTTTCTTTGGCCCCATATTTAGCACTCGTTTAGATGCTTTGTGGATCTATTATTATTAATATTATTTTATTATATGTTTAGCGCCAGCAAATTCCATAGCTCAGTACAATGGATATTCCCTCGATCCTAACAGACTGGCTTTTGACAGAGGTTTATCATATGGACTCCACGTACTGGTAGATTGATATTGAAGATTACGTTTATTATACTCCATCTGGTACCAGGTTGGTTGCTGGAATCTAGGCATAGGGAGGTATACTGACATTCAACAGACCACAGACCACCAGAAGGTACACTGTCATGGACTGAAGAGGCCATCTAGGACTAAGATGGTGGCAATCTGGTGGCAACCTAGAATTCTCTTAACCAGGAGAGTTAGTTTGAAAGGAACATCACAAACAGATCTGATCTCAACTAGCTTCACTTATACTCATATAGTAACACTGGTTATAGCAGATAGTATTGTCCCTTTAACAAGATACATAAAATTCTGTTGTAAAGAGACTCTCCAGGCACCATAACAACTTTATTGATATGAAGTTGTTATGGTGCTCTGAGTGATCCTTTATGTTTTTTTGGTTTGCTTTCTTTTTTCTTCATTTGGGTCAACAGCAGATGGAGATTCTGAAATGTTGACTATGATAGACTTTGGAATTTCTTCAACCTAAATTGTAATGTAAATATAACGCCTGCTTATGTTCTTGAGTTTGATTTATTGGAAAAATAGTTTTCTTCGTAAATCTCTGAAACAATGTATTAATATAGTCATCTTTTCTACATTCTTGAAAATAAACAGCTTGGATAAATAGAGCTGATTTATGCACACTGTCATTTCGATAGCACGTAGACAATCATTGTTCCGGGACTGGGACAAAAAAAATTGACCATTAGAGGCGTAAGATTTGACAAGCTTCTTCCTGTGTGTCTGAAGTCAGTTGTATTTGTGCTGATCAGTGCTTATCCCATAGTAACGAATAATTATCCACAAACTCTGCTGCTATTCAACAAAGAATCCCAACAATACATGGACCGATACAACCTTGACAGATTCTTGAAGAGAGTGGTATAATTGAGTAGATTTTCTCCTTGCATTTAAATTCTTTACGAGCAGTTAAATTATCTCACAGGGATACGATACTCACTCCTGATCTGCAGTGCCACAAACAACAGCAATGATTATAGTAGTTTAGTCTACTTTGCCTAGTCTTTACTCAATGACGTCTCCTTAACAGAGTTCAGAAGATTTCCGTATCATTTTACAAAGCCATGGTGTTCCTGTGAAGAAATTCTGAGGGGTGATTGCCAGCTTTGGCCAATAATTTAATTTACTGACTGATATGGAGCTCTGTTTATCATCATTTAAACGGAGCCCTTTTAAATTGGTGATGATGATTAATGGACAAATTGAGCTCAACTTGTATTTTGCAAAAACAAAGCATGGAATCTTCTCCAAAAATGCAGAGACTCAAATAGGAAATTGAGAATGGTGGATGCACTCATGTGCAAACATCAGCAATGACTCCTTAAATTAGCTGTAATCGATAACCCATTTTACTAGTATTCAAATAACTTAAAACACCGCCAAATCGAAACTATTCAATAATGAAAAAATATATATATTTTAAAATATATCAATATTTTTGGTTTTGTATAAAATTTTGTAGAGAATCCATGATTTATTCTAATTCATTGTCTCACTTTTAGCTCATCTATTTTCTCATGGAGGTAATCGCCCTGTTAGCCGGTTTCCCTTTCTGTTTCTTCTGGATGGATGATTCTGGCAAACCTGCACGGTTATTCCAAAAAATGTTAATTATTCAGAATTCAAAGAGAATGAAAATTTTAGCTTAAACTAACCAATAGCCGATACGTAGAATTTTTCCCATATGGTCTAAAATTTTAATTTTACCACATGACAGGAGGCTTCATATTTGCATATCTTTCTTTACTGAAAACTCCAGCAGCATAGAAACAGTAACAACCAATCAGAGAAAAGATATGGTGCCCATAAAAGGCCCTGTCTATGACATCACTTCCTCTTTCTTTGCTGCTGCTCCAGCCATCAACAGGTCAGAGTATTTTTTACCTGATGCTTCATATTGGTTATTCCTTGTTATTCTGTATTCTGTACCGTTTTATTTTGATCTAACATTCTTAATACCCTGTCTACCTGTACCCGTTTTTCCCCCTCTCTGTCTCTAACTGTCCCTGTATTTTGCCTTATATCTCTACCACACTTTCCAGGCGATCCGCGGGCGGCGCGGCTGCCCGTGCCTCGCTCGCCGCGCGGACCTGCCGGCTACTATACAGGGGCTGGTGGGGACGGGTGGAGGGTAGCCGGGGTTATTGTTATTACTGTGTTTGCTTTGTGATTGCCGCGTTCTGCGTCTCGCTAGCGGCCGCGAGTGGGAACCCCTTCCCCACGCGGCCGGTGGCCATCTTGGATCTCGCGGTTATCGCGAGATCCGTGGCGACCGTCTCTCTTCCATCACGGCGACTCGGTATTCACCCGACCGCCGCCACGGTACCGGGGATTGCCCTCAGGGTGACTCCCCGCTCTCTCCCCTAGCCACTTTCGTTCTGGTGCAGGGGAGAGTTACATTTCTGCATCCTACCCCAAAGGGTGAAAAAGTTTTTCATTTTTTCATTTTTTACGTTTTCCTGTATATCTGCCTCAGTGAGGCAAGTGGAGTGCATGCATATAATATACATTTGTAGTTGAAGGCTTATTATTATACAAGCTATCAGTGTCCCTGCTGATATGATACAAGCAATTTAAAGTGACATATGCTTATATTCCCTCCCCTCAGGGGAATTTGGTGGTATCACTTTACCCATCCAGGGTATATTATATGGTTTCCCTATACAGGGTCATACCTCATTACTGCAACCCAAGGGTGAAATTTATGTGGGTGTCCTCTGGGTATTTTTTCATGACCAACAAGGTCATTTTACTGGCAATAAAAGCAGGATATATATATAAGGACCTTTTCTCACATATTTGTAAATAACATTCATTATCTACGTTTAAATTTAACCTATTAGTTTAATAAGTGTCCTATTTTACCTATGTACCAGTTTCTAAGGTACAAATTTAAGTTTGTGGTAGGCATTACTCTCCATCCTGCACAATTGAGTTTCTTTGGTATGGAGGCTGTACTATATATGATATACATACCTTAACTGCCATACTGCCTCGCTGGTCACTCAGTGGTTAAAGGCTTGCACTGGGAGTTTTCCTCCATGAGTTCAACTCCCCTGTGCAGCAAGAGTTCAGCAAGAGTTCAGTCTGCTGTGGAATTACACACTGGCTATAGCAATGGTAGTCAACCTTTTGAGGCAACGTTTTTTCCCCTCAGGGGATCAAAGACTGCAATACCCTTCAAAGGGAATATTATACTGATTACCCGGCACAGGGTTATATTACATTACTGTACCCAAGGGTGCAAAAAATGTATGTGGGTGTCCTCTGGGTATTTTTTCATGGCACACCACCTGGGGTGACCCCCCAGATATGCATGCAAGGGTGCTGACGGCCCATTTCAATTGATGTGGGTGTCCTCTGATTGCCACGGCACACCACCCGGGGTGAACCCCGATGATATGCACAAGGGCCTGTATTTTTCAAGAGATAAACACATACAGCCCTGATTTCACTTACTACGTGCATATACAGCCCTCTCACTGCCTGTCAGTTTACTTTAAAACAACAGTACCATGCAGGATACGGTTTGACGGCAGGACCACTAAGGAAACTGAGTGTACTGCGTAGTACCCTTCACAGGGCTACGTATATGTATATTTACGGTGCCTAGGGTACATATTGAACGTGGGTGTCCTCTGGGTTGTTTTTTACATGACACACCACCTGGGGTGACCCCCAGATATGCATGCAATACTTGCAAGGTGCCAATAATTATGATGTGGGTGTCCTCTGGGTACTTTTTCATGGCACGCCACCTGGGTTGACCCCCCAGATATGCATGCGAGGTCACTGACAGACCATTACCTTTGATGTAAGTGTCCTCTGGGTTACCATGGCACACCACCTGGGATGAATCCACCCGAACAGACGTGGGTCCTGCGGTTACAGACCTTATGGAGACAGGCCCCACGCGCCTCTATAATCAACCGGTATAATTTAATACCGTACATACAGCTCTGGCGTACATTTGTGGTGGACCCGGCTAACCTGACTTAACACCACTACCAGTCAGTCGCGCCTGCACCGCGGCTCTCAGTAGCCAGATTACACTAATAGAGGTGACCCCTCTACACTTGGCACAGGTATTCATACACTCAAACAAACTAAACAGGCAAGTCAAACCATTTTACCCGGGTGATCCCCAGTTCTAACAGGAGTCTAGCACCCCTACGTGCTGATCCTCAAACACTACTCCCACTGACTACCACTGTCTCCAAACAGGACGGGAATGAGTCATGGTGGACACTCTCAACCTTCCCAAGATTTCTAAGCAATGACAAACGCCGCTGTAGCGGCCTCAGTGGAGAAGGTTCTGTTATGGGCTCTGCCCCACATCGCTTGATGGACACTTCCTCGAAGTACGTTAGGGAAACCTGACTCTGTGACAGCGGCCGAGGCAGAGATAGCAATAGCGGCACTAAACCAGAGTGACCGAAGACGGACCGTTCCTGGAGGAACGCTATTGGCCGCGCAACCCTCTGGGGATGGAAGTATGCGCACGCCTCAGGGCCAAATACCCCAGACCACTGCTACCAGACAAGTGGTAGTTGCGCCCGAGCTCAATGGATGACGTACTATGCGCCGACAGACACAATTCTGTTCTGGTGCGCATCAACAACACATTATGGGACTTAGGAAAGACAAGAATTCGCCCCAAAAGCACAAGGCCTACTATTTGAAGTAGTGTTCATGGCAGGACTCAAGGAGCACGTAAATCTATTCAAGTCTCCCCTACGGGGAAAGATGTTTTTGGGAGGACTGGTCGGTAGCGGAACCGAGCCGCCAGCCGCTTCTGGGCGACAGGTTCCAGATCGTATACACAGTCCTCGGATATTTTCTTACTCGCTTCTCTACTAGTGAGTCGACCTACATAGATGACTGTTTCCAATTCTCCAGACACTACAAGGCTATCTCACAGAATTTTTTATCACAGCCGTTCAGGTCGCCCTTTCGCCTCCATTACGCATGCTGGCAGAACTGGAACGCCTCGTGGACAGAGAAATCCGCACCCCTTTTCAAGAAGGGCGCAATCCAATATGCACCGGAGGGGAAGGCTTCCTCAGATGTTTTCCTGGTCAAGCAGAAGCCAGGAGGCTACATCAATGGAACTCCCACGTGGTATACAAACACTTCAAGATGGAGGAAATTCATCTTCTACAAGACCGCCTAAGCGATAACGACTGGTTTACACATTTGGTAGTACACAAACTAAGATCGCTTATCCATCCGAGTTGGGCCAATTCCTCGGTTTCGACATCGGCTTGGAGAACCACGTTCCGCGTCGGTCTAAGGCAAAGATCGCCTCTATGAGGATAGAGGTCAGACACACTCTAAGGTTGGATACGATTCCTCTCAGGATACTAGCCGGATTGCGGGATTCCTCTCCTCCTCTCCCCCTCCATACAAGCGATATTCCCTGGCCCACTACACTACAGGGCCATGCAACAGCTGTTGGCGAGATACGTACGCACCGGCCACTCTTACGACCACTGGATCTCACGGTCAGCAGAAAGGAGGACGGAATTTCGATGGTGATTACTTCACATACAAACTTGAATTGGCTGAACGATCCTTGACTCTTCCTCCGGATGCGAAGCGGTGGATGTGTCCCAGCCGTTCTCCACAATAGCAAGGGTGCTTCGATACACGTACCCACAAGATATCGCTCCTGCTCATGACACCCCTCGGACAAATCAACCGCGGTTGCCGGATCGCCTGGAGATGTCTCGCGAAGACCCTCTACTACTCCCTGACTTTCCTCTACTTCTGATGGGCCCGCGAGGGGAAGCTCACTCCCTTGTCAGGGAAGGACAACTGGCACTAGTGGCCTGGACGGTTTCAGGGGCTCCTGGTCAGTCCACGACCTATTGCATCAACTAAGTCCTTCTATGGGACTCGTAGGCTCCCGGCACCAGGAAATGCTATTTCCTGCCTGGTCGGCCTGGTGTGACTGGTGGGTGGAAAGGGATTCCGACCCCTTTACCGCACCTGTCACGCTGATCCTTACCATCTGTCACACCTGGTCTCGTGGGTTGGTCATGTCGATCCCTCAACGCGATCTGACCCACCATATCGGCGGCGCACGTTCCGGTACAGGGCAGGCCAGTAGTTCAATATTCACTGGTTTTGTCGACTACTACGGTGTGCCGAATTATCGAGACCCCTGGCACCCAAGTACTCACACCGCTGACAGGTGGATGTGGTGCTTAGATCCCTTAGGGAATGGCCGGACAATCCTGGTTTGTCACTGAAACAACTTTCAGCCAAACTAGCCCTCTTATTATGCCTCGACTCATTTAGATGTGTGGCGGACGTTAGGGCTTGCGATATGGATGGCTTCTCTCTCACACCAGACGGGGTTGCCTTTACCATGTCGAGACGAACTAAGTCCGATTCGTCTTCAGTGTCAGACACCACACTATGCGTGGTCAGAATGCTAATGGGTATGCCGATATCAATACCCCCCTTCGAACTCATTCGACGGGTCACCTCCTGACGTCGTACGTGAACCCTCATGGACCGGTGACTACCGCAACACTGGCCAGATGGGTCCGCTGGCTATTGTCTTTCGCGGGCGTCGAACCTTGTTTCGGAGCCCACTCGGTCAGGGGAGCGGCGGTCTCACAAGCAAATTTCGGGCCGACGCTCCCCTAGCCGGCATTATACGCTGCGCGGTCAGGGCGCGAGAAAGTACGTTTGGAACGTTCTATTTCGACAACATCTCATGCTTCCTTCACATTGGTCAATTCAAAGCTTTAAAAATGCAAATATGAAGCCTCCTGTCATGTGGTAAAATTGAAGATTATATTAGCTTTAGTGTACTAATAATCTTAATTTTAGTAATGACAGGAGGCGAATATTTCCCACCCTATAGGATCCCTCCCATGTTTCCTCGTGTGGACCAGAATATGCCCTTATGTTCAGGAAGGTAAGTACGTTATGGTTTGTATGTTTGCTAATTAGACCTGTATCTTGAAGGTCTTGTATAGGTTGAATATTAGACACGAACCTTGAATTATGTTGTGTTTATAGCTTCTTAAATATCATTGCTTTAGTATTAATATATATTGATATGTTTCACACTCTAATGTTCGTTGGTATGTCAGATGCTTAATGCTTATTGTATGCGGACAAGTTATCACGCCAGAAACCTTTCACCTTTTTCTTTTTCTTGCAGCGTGAACGTCCTCTCATCGAGACAAAGATTCACCTTCCATACCTCTGCATCGCGGAACTACTGGAGTTGGATATTCTAATATGTTGTTGAACTGTTGACGTAATATCATTATGTCTCTTGTTGTTACTTATTGTTTCGCTTCAAAGAAAGAGGAAGTGATGTCATAGACAGGGCCTTTTATGGGCACCATATCTTTTCTCTGATTGGTTGTTACTGTTTCTATGCTGCTGGAGTTTTCAGTAAAGAAAGATATGCAAATATTCGCCTCCTGTCATTACTAAAATTAAGATTATTAGTACACTAAAGCTAATATAATCTTCAATTTCCCTATGAACTAATTTTGAATCCGTACAATTCACTCTTTCGTGAATACGCCCACTCATTTCTATCCAGATGTAATGCATTAACTACACGTTTTTTGGATGTTGTTGCAATCCTGTTTTGTGCTGATTATAAATGCTTATTGATAACTTTTTAAAAAGTTCTTATTCATTATTCCTATTAAATGTTGGTCAAATGTGGGTCAGCTGCACAAATGATGGGGTGTCTAATCATCGGCATTTAACCTGATGTGTTATGACCCAATTACTTTGTATTACATTATCTGTTACCACATGTAAACTGATGCTCTGTGAGCCATGGGTGTAGAAGCTTTTAGTTCTACCTTTACCGTGTCCTTGTTTTGGCACTACCTTGTAGCTCTGGTTCTGATAATTGAGTTACTGTCTACCTCCAAGCCCAGTATTTTACTTTATTTTGCCTCAAAACTCTCTGAAACTTCAACCCAAGTAATTGAATTTTGAATGTAAGTACCCGAACTGGAAGCATAGTTATCTTTCTGTAATATATAGGTAATTTCTTCAGTATTGCTACGTCGGCCTTAAATTTGAAATTCACTTTGAAATTCTGGGTAACCTTTAACTAAACTGATAACTATTGTCCAACTGATAACTAAATGTAAGTATTTTCCATTTACATGTCATTACGGGGCAGGGCAGGCTGAGTATAAATGGATCATAGCTTGGATAGCTGAGGCTCTGCGTAACTGAGCAGTAACAGTGTTTCTGGGGAGATCTTAGGAAAAGAAAAAAAACGATCTTTACATTGTGCAGTAAGATGTACTATTAGTGGATCATGCATAGCGGAGGAATTAGATTTAATTTTCGTACGTACACCTCCCCTGTGTCTGAATTTAAACTTTGTGTTCAACCCCTGCCGATAGATCTGTAAAATAAAGTCCCTGTGTCAAGTGCGGGTCATGTGGTCTCCGGTGGGATTCTGGGAACTGATTTTGGCTATGCGTAAACACATTACTTTACAGTCACTCTGGGTACCCCTCCCGTAAACACAACTCTGCACTGCAAGGAGGGGCTCCTGCTCCCCTTTTTTGTACTGTGTTTGTACGTAGCAGGGTGTTATTACATCCCTTTTGTTCCATTTTGTGCGCGTTAGAAGCCCTCTGCGAGCTGGCCAAGCGAGCGATTGTCGCATCTCGCACTTTTCTGATTAACTAAGAGGAAATTGCAGCTTGCTGGCAGCCTGCTGAGAGGGATAATAACATAAGCGCCTGCTCTGGAGTAAAGTGGGTCCTTTCAACCACAACAGGCTGGCAGACTCCACACGCAGCCCCTCCCCCATACAAAGCCTTTTCCTACACTCATTCCTTTTCTCTGAAGCCAGCTCCTCTCTCTCTCTTTGTACATTTTCTCCTCTGGAAAGGCTCATAAACAATATACGATGTACATTCCAGCTGCTTACCTGACAACAAATCATTCAATAAAATACACGACCGCTTTAATCCTCTGACTCCTCGTCCTCCTAGAGTGTCCTTCCCTCTTTCATTTTTGCGTTGTTCTTGTTAGTCTTACTGCGTGTCTGTTCTCAATTTTCTTTTTGCAGACTTTTAACAAGTTTCGCCTCCAATCCAGCGACGCTCTTCCCTGCTTCTTTCAATTCACTTTCAGAAATCTGCAGGTCTTTTTATATTTCCCTGTATTTTTTTTATTTCCTCTTGTGTGGCGGCTCTGTGTAACAGGCCAGTCTTTGGAGTAACCCTCGCTGACTCTGCGCCAGTTCTAGAGGTACTATTTCCTTTTTTGCTGCGTGGTTTTTTTTTTAGATCTCCTCGTTGGCTTAATTCCAACGTAGAATCATTTTCTCTTCCACCTTTTTACTTTCCTTTCCATCGGCCCTTGATGTGCAATATCCACATGCTCTCACACACACACACGCTCGCACATGCACATATACACACAGACTATTTCAGCCACCTAGTATTCATACATCTATGTTTCCTATAAAAGCTACCATTCCTCTGAAAACATTAACACTTTTTAAAAATGTAAAAACCTTACTTTTTTATCTTAATTTGATTGCTATTAACCTACAACAAACAAAAACAGCTTGTAACCTTTAAACCTTCCATTTCTTCTCTCATTAGACATGAGAATATTCAGTTATTTACTCTGCATGCTTATTTTATCACTGGCTCTTTAACGCAAGATCCTTTGTGCAGTATAGGTAACAAAGTGCCACGTACCTCACCCATCAGTAGACCCTATAGTTTAGAGGTCAGGTCATTTATATTTCTGAAATTTTCACATATTCAAGCAGCATAAATTTCAGTGTGTTTGTTGGCTGTTTGTTGATGTTGTGGATTAATTATAAAAAGAAAAAAAAAACATTGCCTTGGTGCTAGACTTCAGGGTTCGATAGTTCAGTGGGTTAATGCAAGTGCAGTAGAAGTCTGTACATATTTTAAAGGTTACAGCAGGTCTAGAATAATGCCACCAACCCGAAAGCTAACCGTGATTAGTCACTACAGTCCGTGCAGGTTGAGCGGATATTGTAACAGTTCTAGTTACTGAATTTGATGTTGATTATTTTGGAGTAAATGTTGTAAGTCAGCTGTCAACTCACCATACACTTTTTTTCTGTAATTAAATGTCACGGTCTACTGCAAAAATAGTATTCCTTTGTGTCTCACTCTAGTTAATAAAATATACCAATTTTTTTGTTGTTGTATTTTAGCGCTAATACGCTAATGTTGTGCCCCCCTAAATCTAAACTGTTCATTCTTTTGTCTTCAAATACATTACCAGCTGACCCACACTCACCCATCCACCTGATGCCCACCAATGAAGGGAACTGTACTTCACAAACTTCTAGCATGCCAGCGTTTGTCATCACAAAATATTACAAAAACATTTACAGACTTATTTACTAAAGTGGGAATTCAAAGTGAATTTCACATTAAAAGCTTGCACATTCAGATATGTATTTTTTTGTGCTATGGGCTAGCTGCAGGCCTGGCACAAGTGACTCTTTTTCTGCCTAATATCAATTCTGTGCAAAAAAACAAAGTCCTCCTACAGTGCACACATTGTGCTGGCAACAGTATTGTGCATGTGGCACCAACAAGGGGGAGTTTAAATTCCCCCTCCCTCCCTAACTCCCTCCCTTCTTTCCTTTAATCTCCTCCGCTGTCCCCACCTTCCTATACCCTTAAGCTTAATGTACTTTTTTTTGGTTTGGCAAATATCCCCTCCCTTTCTCCCTTGTCCACCCCTACTCCCACACCTTACCAGCTCAAAGTGTGCGTATGCGCTCTGATATGGTGGTCATAGCAAATGCTTATCTATGCCCCTCTGGGATTGGGCCATTAGAGAGCATCGGTGACATCGGACGGAGGCGTGGAATCCAGCGTGGGAACTTCACCTGCTGCTGAATTGCAGGTAAGTTTATTGTTTATGTTAAAAAGGGCATGAACATACATAATAGGGCTCAGTGGGCCTTATAAACAGTGCACCCTGCATGGTCTGTCTTTAGTGGAATGCCCTTAGACAGCCTGGGGTACATTCGCGCCCAACAGACCTGCCAGTAAATCAGACGGACCCTTTATGGGTGGGCCTGCTCCCTTTGGGCGGGGACAGCAATGTGGTTTATCACAAGCCCGCCCTCTTTACTCACCTCCCACTGGCGTACCCATTCTCAGGACGTTGGATATGGGAAGTATGTGACAGATGAGAGCAGAGAAATACACACTGAAAATGTAGCAAGAAAAAAAATTATGTTATTCATTGTCAAAACATGTTTGAAATACAAACAGATGTTGCTAGTATTAATCATTTCTTAATTCAGCATTGAGCTTTCCTCTAAAATCTTACCTAGAAAAAAGACTCCTCCTTTTGTACCCTCTGCACTTAGAGATGTCACAACATTGTCAAATAAATTCAGGGGAGACGGGAGATATGACGAGCTTTTCTAGCAATAAAAACACAAGGCGGCAGAGGCGGGAGAGTAAGAGGAAAACATTCTATCTGATGACTGCCGATAGCATTCAAAGAACAGAGACACAGTAAACACACACAAACTGCAGAACTAACACATATTAGCAGAACATAACTGAACTAGACAAAACAGGAGTTGGAGAGTTTTCCAACTTTGGCCTTTTTTGGCCCAAAGTTTACAATACTTGGATTTGTGAATACACCCCATAAAATAACAAATGGTGCATTAAAGGGTCACTTCAAGCTTCCTGGTGTAAGGAGTACACTGACTCATGTCCTTGTAATGGGGAAAACAGTTTTTCAACAGTTTGCCCTCTTACCTGGGTCCCTGCCGGGCACCGAGCCTCCTTGCATATCTGGTGCCACACATCTGGTTTCTCTAGAGCTTAAAAAGCCGGAGGCTGATCCTTCATTGGTGGAGTTCGCTAGCTGACCCATTTCAGCCAATGAATGACATTCTGTGTGTAGAATTATGCAGAGTTGATATTAGCCAGCCCGTGCTGGCTAATGCCGCCCCAATGACGCTGATGGAGTTGGAGCTTCACCTTCGGCAATAATGGGGTTCAACTCCGTACGTGCAGTGTTTCCCAGTTGGCAAATAGTAGTTAAAATGATCAAATCACTTGAAAAAGCAAGTTAATGATAATTAGCAAATCTGCATCAATTTGGTCCTGGATTTGAGAAAAAATGGTGCTTTGTGAATCTTCTGAATCCTTACGTAAATATAAAATTCAGATACAAAAGCACTGATTTTAATCTGGACACCGAATGCATCTATACAAGTAGAAGTAAATGGACCGAAAGCATCTGTGTGATTGCTGCAAATTCGCTCAGCTCGATCAAATTCTGACAGTATTTGGATTTAGTAAATATGATTATTGCCATTGCAGTCGGAATTCGGTCATTTTCATCTGGACAAAATACGGTGTTTAGCCTGGTCGAAGTCTCCAGGCTCCAAATCACCATAGTGGTCATAGTGCCTTGAGTGACCTTTAATGATTCCATGGTATCACTGTATTATGTGTAGACCTCAACTGGTTTAAAACAATAGCTCTAACGTTCCTTTGCTTGCCTTACTAGGACACACCGTAATCACTACAATTGTTTCTTGTGCTCATTGGATGCTTGTAGTTTACCCACCAAACAGTGCGTTGTAGTGAATCCATCTGTCAAATTTAGGCCAAACTAAATGGTTTAGAAAAAATATCCAAACACAGTGGGAAGTTTGGAATTTTTGTTTATCTCCTCTATCTTTTAGTGTTTGTTCCTTTTCATGTACCTAACGTTAGCTTTACCTATAGAACACAAGCAGTGAGCCCGAATACTAAAGACATAGATTTCTGAATCTTAACTAAAGTTCCTGAGCTCTCCTCCACTCCCCCCACCCCCTCACATTTTTTTTGTATCCCCGTCACTTTTGTTTCCACATCACACATTCGTGACCCTGTTCAGACTCCCTCTCATCCACGGATTTCAGGCTCTCTCGCTGAAATGAATGCGCTTTGAATGAAAAAGCAGAAAGTTCAATGCAACATATTGTGAAATGTCCGATGATAGACCAGAACATCACTAAATGAATTATTGAAGAAAAAAAACTGAATTGTAGCCTGTCAAAAGCTGTTAGAGTCTGCGAGCAATAGAAACGTTTACATGACAGGTGCATTTTTTTGTTGTGGATGATTCTACAAGTGGAAAATTAATCCATAATTCAGTGCTTAACCTGTCCTAATCTTAATTTATTGGCATTAGAATATGTTTTCCTTGTTTGGGGGCAGGGGGGTTATAGGCATGGCTAGATTTTGGGGTTCATACATTCCTTATACCTTGTTTTGTTGCAATCATTGTGGATGACTCTGGATATGCGTTGGCTGACATTGTAAATGTTTGTGACCTGCATGGTCTCTGAATGATCAGACAGGCTATAAATAATTATAAATAGTACTTATACTGTATGAGTCACTGGTTCCTTCAGAGGCGTTGCTAGGTTCCAGAAACACATATGCCTTGAGCCCAAATCAAAACTCAACAACCCCAACACTAACAGGGAGGTTTTTTGTTTTTTTTTAAATTCTTTATTTTTGCACACGATAGGTAAGGCAAACATAATACAACTTGACGGCTTGCGCAGAAGCCACAATATAAAATAGCAGACTTATAAACATGAGAATTGGCATCAGCCCATATGACAAACTGCTTTATAAAATCTGAACAATTTGCCCCCCATCGAGGATTTTGTGTTTTTTTATAGCTATGTTATCGAAAGTCTGCATGCTTGCATAATATAGGCATGGTAATAGTAATATGACTGAGTGGCTTGCGCCGAAGCCGAGATGCAGAAGATCAGAGTTGAGTACACAATGGACGCTATCAGTCCAAAAGCCAAGCCTCAGCATGTAGGCCATTCCACCTGCCTCCCCTCTATGATTTGTGAGAAATAATGAGGCTGCGTATCTTTAAGAGAAGCCCCAACTCCATACATGGGAGGCTGTACTTCAGGCATCCTCAACTCTCTATCGGTATACTCATGCCTGAGTGAGAAAATTAAATATGGACAACATAGCCGAAAAACAAAAAGAAAAATTCAGAATGGAAATCAGATACGGCACCCTTGTGAATCAAGGGTTTAGTAAGAACGAAAAAGGAAAAGACAGAAAGAAGAGAAAAGGAGATGAAAAAGGAAAGGTAAAGTAGAAGGAGGAGGGAATTATGAGGATAGAAGTCGGGAGAGGGAAGGGGGGGGAGGCGTACGAGGTTAAAGCAACTCAGTCCTGCAATGACCCCGTAGGGTCAGATCCCAAATGAAAACCGGAGATCTCTCACCTCAATCATTACTGGAGCCCATTACGCTATTGTCCCAGGGTGCCCATGTCCTCTGGAAGGCTACGGTTGTACCTCTCATTCTAGCAGTCAGATCCTCCATAATTCTGCTTTCCTTTATCCTAGAGATCACCCCCCCAAACTCCGGGCCATCAGGTGATAGCCACGCCGTCGCTACCGCTCTACGTGCGCTTAAAGTTATCGCCCGTACTAGTTTCTGCTCTCCTCTCGTCCATCCCTCAATAGTCCTATTTAACAAGTAGATCCATGGGTCCAAGGCCAGTGGTCTGCCAAAGATCTGTCGCATCAGGTCCTCAAGAGACTTCCAGAAACCGTGGATTTTCGGGCACTCCCACCACATGTGGAGATACGTGCCTCTGAATCCGCATCCCCTCCAGCACTCGTCCGTATCTATCTTGCGCATTTTGTGTAAAGTGATCGGAGTGGTATACCACCTAAGCATGGTTTTCCATGCCTGCTCCTGTTGCGTGACACATATAGAAGCGCTCTTAGTGGCTTCCCAGATCTCCTGCCATTCGACTCCCTCCAGTCTCTCCCCTAGGTCCGACTCCCATCTGTCAGTATACTTCAAACTCCCCCGTTCTTTAGTTTCCGTGCTGAGGTGAGCATACAGGAGTGTGATCATTCCCTTGGGAAAATTTCCCTCTCTACACAGTCTCTCATAAAAAGTGGGCTGTCTCTGGGCTGCTGCTTTTATATGGGGTTTCCTAGCGAAGTCCCTGACCTGGAGATATCTAAAGAAATCTGCTGGAGTAAGGTGGGTATCTTGCTTGAGGTCTGCAAAGGGTATGATATCCCCTCCTCTATATAGTTGGTAAAGGCGTTGTAGCCCCGTCTTTTCAATATTTCGAAAGTTCCTGGGGGCCATACCCGGTGGAAACTCCCTATTTCTGAGTATTGGTGCCATAGGGGAGGGGTGTGAGGTGAGTCTGAATTTAACGCTATTCACATCCCATAATCGGAAAGAGTTCAGGATGGCCGGGCATGTCGCTCGAATCATGGGCCTGTGTTCTTTAGAGACCCACAATGTAAATTGGGGTATATCTAGTCCTACCATCAAGGATTCAAGGTCTACCCACCTCCGTTCCCCGACAGGGGAGTGCCACAGGGCCACCTGAGACAGCTGTGCCGCTAAATAATAGTAATACAGGTTCGGAAGGCCCAATCCCCCTCTGTCCTTTCGCCTATACAGGATTTGTCTGGATATTCTGTGTCTCTTATTGTGCCACACAAAGTCACATATCGCCCTCTGCAAGGGTATCAGTTGAGATTTTGAGACGCGGACAGGGAGGGCCTGGAAGAGAAACAATATGCGCGGGAGAATATTCATCTTGACTGAATGAATGCGCCCTAGCCAAGAGATTGGTTTGTCCGACCATTTTTCTAAATCACTCATCAGAGTCCTTAACATAGGATCATAGTTGCTAGCATATAGACGGGTTGGATCCGGCGTCAAGTGAACCCCTAGATATTTTAACGTAGTCGGTTCCATCCTCAGGTGGTGCGTTTCCTTTATCAGAGTTTCATCCGCTAGTGGTAAGCCTATAGACATCGCGCTGGATTTCTGCATATTCGCCTTGTATCCCGACAAGGCCCCATATTCTTGAATGACACTCTGTAATGCCGAAATCGACTCGATTGGGTTTGTGACAGTGAGGAGGACGTCATCCGCGTAAGCTGAGACAGTGTATTCTTCCCCCCCTACCGTAACCCCACTAATGTTTGGGTGCCTGCGTATTGCCTGGAGAAGAGGCTCCAATGCCAGTACGAATAAGAGGGGGGAGAGGGGGCACCCCTGTCTGGTCCCGTTGTGTAAGCTAAAAGGATTCAGCGGCGCCCCCGCTATCTGTATCTGTGCCCTCACATCGTGATACATAGCTCTGGTAACTTGCACGAATTCCTCCGGAAATCCAAGGTGTTTCAGGACCGCAAACAAGAACTTCCACCTAACCCTATCGAAGGCCTTCTCCGCATCGATAGAGAGTACCAGGGAAGGTGTTCCAGTTGCTACTTGTTTCCAGATCAGGTCTACGGTCCGCCTGGTATTTTCGAACAACTGCCGACCTTGAATGAATCCCACTTGATCCGCGTGAACAAGTGAGGTCAGGAGGGGGTTCAGTCTGTCCGCCTGTACCTTAGCTAACAGTTTTAAGTCATGGTTAATCAATGAGATTGGCCTGTAATGTTCAGGCAGGAGTGAGTCCTTCTCCGGTTTGGGTAAGAGGACAATCGTGGCCAACGCCATTTCCGGGCCCAGGCGTCCCCCTTGCCTCAAGTAATTGAAGAGTGTCACCAGTTGAGGCGCAAGCTCCTCCCTGAAGACCTTGTAGTATGTCCCATCGAATCCGTCCGGACCCGGGGCCTTGTTTCCTTTTAGGCTCGATATTGCTTTGTCAACCGCCTCTACACTGAACTCCGCAGCTAGGGTTTCTGCTGCCTCCCGTGCTATTTTGGTCATACCTAAGCCTTCCAGGTAATGCAAGATGTCGTTTTCCTCCCTTCCCTCCTGGGTGTGTCCGTCCGGTGTATGGTTATACAGGTGTTCATAAAAATCTTCGAAAACTCGTGCAGTATCCGTCGGTCTCATTTTGATCGTGCCATCCGGGTGTCTGATGGCCGTAATATGAGGTCTGTTTTGTCTGGGCCGCAACGTCCTAGCCAGTAGTGTATCCATCTTGTTAGCCTTATCAAAATATGTACGTTTGGACCACGTCATGGCCCGAGCCGTGTCATCTAGTAGAAGGGAACGGATGTTCCTCCTAACAGCTTCCAGTCGCGTGAGTAGCTCCCTATCCGGGGTAGCTTGATGTTTCTGTTCAAGGTTCCGTAATTGTTTGAGCAAGGCTTCCAGATGATGATGCTTCAGTTTCTTATTCCTCGTGGCCAGTTTGATCAGGTGCCCCCTTATTACAGCCTTATGCACCGCCCATATTGTGCTAATGCTCACGTCCGGGGTGGTATTTGTCGCAAAATAATCCTGTATAGCCGTGCGAGTGTTCTCCGTGATCAGCTGGTCCCTCAACAACGATGTATTCAGTCGCCATGACCAAGGGCTCGCGGTACATAGATTACCAAGGACTATAGAAACGTCAGCATGATCAGACCATGAGATATTACCGACCTCAGATCCCATGAGCCTGGATAAACCCGTTGCGTTGACCAGAAAAAGATCGATCCTAGAGTAGGTGCTGAGTAAAACGTATAATCCCGATCCAGCGGGTGTTGCGCCCTCCATACGTCTACCAAGCCCGTATCCACGATAAAAGCCTTAAGCAGGCGGTCTTGTCCCCCCCTACCATGCGACCTCGGGCCCCCGTCTCTGGAGCTTCTATCTATCGCCGGGCACGGGGCAGCATTAAAATCTCCTCCCATGAGGATCATGCCATGCGGCAACGCTGCAACCTTTCCTCGCATCACAGCCCAAAATCCAGCGTCCGGTTGATTCGGGGCGTATATATTAACCAAATGAATGGTGTGGGAGTGTAAGGTTCCGGATACGATTATGTATCGTCCCTCCGGGTCTACATCTTGGGCCACCATCTGGAAGGGGCAAGAGCGTTTAATTACTATGGCCACCCCATTCCGCTTACGATGTGATCTAGCTTCAAAGGAGCCCGTATAGACATGGTCTCTTAATCGAAAAGTAGCCTGTTTGGGAAGGTGAGTCTCCTGTAAGTAAGCAATGTCGGATTTCATCCGTTTCAACGCCCTAAACATTAGACGTCTCTTGTTAGGGGCGTTTAGGCCCTTAACATTTAGAGTGGTAAGTTTAATCGCCATCAAGAGGCCTGGTGGACCCTGCTAACAACAACATCTCCCTCATAGAGATTAGTAATCATTAATCGGATATTAAGGCGAGACCAAGGAGCCAGCCCCCCGCTTGCCCCCCCCCCCCCTCCCGGGGTCAAAGGAAGGAAAGGGACAAAGGGGGAAGGAAAAAAGAGACATAGAAAAGAGAAAGGAAGGAATAACAAAAAAAACATCCGGACAACGTCCGATGTAAGAAAAATCCTGGTCTTATTAACTGCCAGGATACTATGGGTAGTGTGCGCCCACTTCCCCCTCACGAACAATGCGCGGAGGGAACTGAGAATCCCTAAAGCCCTGACTCTCACGCGCCCCACCCATTCTACAGAGACCTCTGCATAACCCTGCTAGTCATTCCCGTGACCGTCCCAAACTCTCTCTAAAATACTGTGGAAACCTTCTCGTAGTGTCTTGGGCACCCATAACTGGAAACCCACCCCCCTACTCTCCCCATTCATACATGCAAGGCAAAACACCCTGTCCCCAGCCTCACCCCACCTACCCCTCTGGAGTCAGTGGAGGATGCACTTGCTCTAATCCATCTAGCTGGGGTCCCGTCTATAGGCACTCATCTCTCCCCCTATCTATGCCTCAATGGACGGAGAAGTTCCCACCTATCAGTAGCGCGCCTCCCGACCTACATCCCAATCGGTCGGTGGCCCAAGGAGCAAAGTAAGTGAGGGAGGTCCATCCGCAGTTTGATGCTGCCATAGGGCATCTGGGACAGAGGAGGTGTAACAAGAAACCCCCCCCTCCACCTGGGCCAGCCCTTATATACATCTGCCACAAGTCATGCGGCACCCCTCCCTCCCACTCGGGGCAGGCAAAAGCTATGGAGGCATAGGCAGGACACAGTCCAGTAGATAGCCTTGAGGCGTATACCAGCGACCACCTGTGCTATAGAAGCCTCGTAAAAATTATAGGTGCAATTGTAAAGGAGCACAATAAAGAATGCGTCTAACAATATACAGGACCGAAAGCACAGCAATAGTCAATACATCAATTGAAGTAACACACCAGAAACCCGCCCATCCCAGAATATTCTAGGGTCACACATGGCCTAAAAAATACAAACAGAACAATAACCACATTGTTTTATTTTCACACATTTTCTCTTTTATGCAACCTTGTTGTTGGGATACAGCTAAATCGGAGCTGGGAGAGCACGACCCATTGTATCTTTTCAGTTTCGGTTCTCACCCTGTGAATCTTATCGCATTGGTGCATAAATCATGTGACTACACTAACCCACCCTCCTCGTGATAATGGCTCAATGATTTGGGTGTCGTGATAGGCATGTAGTGGTTCCCCCCCTGGACCCCCATGGAAGAAGAAAACGTCATCCTCCACATAGGGACCGCCGAACTTAAACTGTCCCCCATCTTTTCTGTCATCCTCCCTCTGTTCTGTTAATGATTCTAGACATAAGATGTATTGAACAGCCCCCTCCCCCCACCCCCAAAACTATAGAAAAAGTAAACGAAAATACATAGCCATGTGTGTAATAAGTAACATTAGGTCGTGTGCTCGGTATTATCTATCAATACTTATTATGTTTACAAAATTCCTGCTCTCTCAGGTCCTATCGTGTATATCAATTTTCAACCCTTTAGTATTTTGAAGTTTGTATAACGTTTTAGTTGATCCGCTGTTTTTAAGGATTATCTTAGTCCAGTTCCCCCCCCATTTACTTTATAGATACTTTAATAATAATTTTTATCAATTTTTATCACCATGTCTGTGTCCCCAAGTTAAGCTAATTTTTGTGTATTTTTCTTTTTTCCCCTTTTGTAATTTTTATTTTTAAGTTGTGTTTTTTTTTTTTTTTTTTTTTACATTTTTAGATATATTCTTCAATAATAAAAGCATTATTTCCCAAAACATAACTGTAAGACTCTAGTCTCCCGGGGGCGCCGGTATCCCAAGCCCCCAAACGGAGGGGTCAATACTGTGGGAACGTGACTACAGCAGGAGAGGCAAGGGCCAACAGGAGCCCCCTGCAGCCGCAACCAGGGAGAAGAGCGCCCCCTAGGGGAGAACAGGGACACCACACAAAACAATCAACATTTCAACAATGAACCTTGAACAGTCCCAAAGGGAAGGACCAGGCCCCTCTTTTGCTAAAAGTTCTGCACCAGGGGAGTCCCACAGGAAGCCAGGCTGAGGTGTACCACTGCAGGAGAACCGGCAAGTACTGCACCCCTTCCCCTTCCCAAGCCATGCAAAAAGTGGCCAAAGATGAAGGCCTCACATCCCGGTGAACCCCCCCACTCCAGCGGTGCGGTACCGGCAGCCCCGGTATGACGGGAGGTAGACCACCCCCAAAGACTCAAGCTGAAGGCATAACGGCGAGCAGGGTGGGGGGGACGTCCCAGCAGGCCCACAGCAGAAACAGATACCCATCCCCGTCTCATGGGACCTCACCCCGTCCCCCACCCCAAGCAAAAAAGGGAAAAACCCGGAAATCAGCCTCCCTCAGGCCTCACACCACCGGGGAAGAGAAAGTGACGGGCCCCCACCGGCCACACTATACGATACCAGACGTAGTTATCTGCGTCCTCTCGATCCCGATCCCTGCCACTCCGAGGTCATCTGAGGTAGGTCCTCTGGATACAGAGCCACGCTGGGGAGGTCAGTAGGCGGTTGAATGCCAAGGCCGCTCAGCAGACGATGGGGATCCCCTCCCGGCGTAAGGATGTGAGCCCGGTCTCCACGAAACACCATCAGCTTGAAGGGGAATCCCCACGCATATTTTATGACAGCATTCCGTAGTGCTTCAGTGATAGGCTGCTAGTCCCGTCTTCGTTGTAGCGTGGAGGGGGCCAGGTCATGATAGAGTGATACCACCCTGCCAGCATACCGTATGGGCACCTCGCGGCTCTTTTTCATAAGTGCTTCCTTAGTGCGGTAGTACAGGAACCGGATGATGACATCCCGTGGAGTATTAGGGTCGGTCCTTAGGCCTCTTAGGGCTCTGTGAGCCCGCTCCATGTGCCATTGTTCTTCCGGGATGTGCGGGAGCAGAGGCTTCAGGATGGTAAGCATAAGCCCTTGTAAGTCTTCATCCGCGCCCTCTGGCAGGCCCCTCAGGCGAATATTATTTCTCCTGGACCGGTTTGCCATGTCCTCAAAAGCCAGATCCATGACCACTATTTGCGCTGAGATGCTGTTCACCCTCTCCACGACAGCATTGTGGGCCTGCGTTGAGGCCTCCACGCGGTCCTCAAGTTTCGCGGTGCGTTCACTCAGGGCCCCAATCTCGGCCTGTAGAACTGCGGTAGACTTCGCTATTTCGCCCGCGAGGAAGTCCCTCACCTCCGCCAATTTAGCAAGGACTGAGTCCCGGTCATCTGGGGAAGCCTCCCTGTTAGCACGGGGTGAAGCCTGCGGGGTCGCACCAGCGCCATCTTGGGTCCCCACGCGGCCCTGTTTTTGCGCCGACATGAGGTCGAGAACCGTGCCTCCCGAGTCAGTGCCCTTCTTCGGCTATTTCTTAGAGAGCCTCTTTTCCATCGCAGGGTAAATCAGGGTAAATTAGAAGCAGAAATGTCGCTTTTGTAAGCTATTAGGGCGCGTTTCGCCGGGAGCTCTAGTGAGACACGTCTAGTCTCATCGACGGTCAGACCACACCCCCAACAGGGAGGTTTTTACGTCATGACATGTCATGCCTTTTTGTGTTATTTCCCCTCCGCTCTATCCATGAAAAGCGTGAACAAATGCTCTCCGGGATCTCAATGAAAGTATAGCTAGAGAATAAGTAATGCTGCACATGCAGGTATTCAATGCAATGCAATTCTGACACACTGCCTAACTACTAGAGGGGTGTGCAACAAAGCTCTGTACTCCAACAGTCCTTCTGACAGTCACCTCGGTAGACTACCCTGTCCCCCTTACTAGCCTTGCAAAGCACTATACTAGTGATCTTTCTTTTTTATATCAGGCAGCTCATTTGAGAAGCAGCTACCTGATACATCATTTATATAAAAAAATATACAAACAACAAACAAACAAAAAGTAATATCTTCCTGTCCTTTCTATTTGTAGATCGGGTCTATGAGTCTCACATCTGAGGCTTCAGTCCCCCCCCCCCACCCCCCAAGCCTCCCAACATTACCTATAGCCCCCAACATTGTTTGCAATCTCACCAACGGTGTAGTTTATGTCAATAGGGACAATGGGACAGAAATGGATAATGCGAAATCATGAACTATTGCTGTGCCTTGAGGACTGGGCTGGGAACTACTGGACAAGGTGTACGAAAACATTGGGGTGTACGAAAGCAATTCCATATATTTTGTCTTTTCTCCGTATTAACACCATTGTGGAATAAGTTGTTGCTATATAAATGCCAATAATAATAAAAAAAAGAATTGCCTTCAGTTGGCTCTAAAACTGTATTTTCCCAATGATTACACCATGAGATAGCTAGTCGTATGCTCCCTATGTTTGTGATCTACATGATACATAGAAAGTCCCAGCAGGGTTTATTATTACATTCTTTCTATCTGTATTTTGGAAAGGGTTTATTTTTGTTGGGGGGGTGGGGGAGGATATTCAATTTTTATAGGAAAAAAAATAAAATTGACTCATAACCTCCATGCTGTCTGGAGATAAGGTGGTAAAGGGAGTTGGGAACTTAATCTGCAAATCAGAATTTACGACTAGGAGACATGGAAGATTAGATGCTACTGAGATCTGATTTATGTTTTCTATGTAAATAAATTGCAGGTTGCGGCTCCCCATAGGGGTAACATTTAGATATATTCATGGTGATATTAAAATTCCAGCATCCGACACACTACAGATCTGTCCTTTAGATGTGGAACAAGCTTAGCAGAAATATTATGCACAAAGAGTTGTTGTCATAACTGATAACTGTCTTCACGGTGAATATGGTCTGGTAGGAGTTTTACATTTTTTAACTCTTTGGAATGGATATTCCAGAGTTTTGCATCCAAGCTCTTCCTAGAATTTCATTTTTTGATGTAGAATATAATTTCTGGCTACTATGTGATATTCTATCTATTGTATGAGTTTCTTCCTATAATGTGATCTTCATAGGCCATGGCATTCTCTCTAGCAATCTTTATGGAAATCTGTTTAGGGCATGGACCTTTGTCTCAGGTGAGATTCTTTGTCTGGAGGAGGTTGTTATGCATAGGACATGATTATTTTCGAGGATGGGTTTTTCTTTCTTCTCTACATGCTACAATCCTTGAATCCTTGAAAGATTTTCTGACAAAATATTATCTTATGTTTAGAACATGAACTTGACTCTATGGCTTGACTTGTCTTGATTGTGATATCACATTTAGGGTGTGACCAGTCTTTATTGTAAAATTCCGTCAAAGGTATATTTTTTAGGTGTGGTGGGGGGGTATTGCATTTTTATAGTCTTCTGGAGAAAACATAAAATTATAAAATACAAGTTCAAAGAATAGAGATTTGTGCGATTGTAAAATAGCTAAAACTGATTGTGATCTGGGAATATTACCAAATTCCGCAACACATAACTCATCAATGATTATGTCACACATCAGATACCCCACGTGAAAACCAAAAGGTATGACCTTTCTTGGTTGTGATATTCCATCTAGGGCGTGACCTGTCTTAGTTGTGATATTTCATCTAGGGTGTGACCTGTCTTGGTTGTGATATTTCATCTAGGGTGTGACCTGTCTTGGTTGTGATATTATGTCTAGGGTGTGACCTTATTTGATTGTGATATTCCATCTAGAGCATGACGTATTTTGATTGTGATATTCCATCTAGGGCGTGACCTGTCTTGGTTGGGATATTCTGTCTTGGGCCTGACCTATCTAGGGTGTGACCTGTTTTGATAGTGATATTCCATCTAGAGCATGACGTATCTTGGTTGTGATATTCCATCTAGGGTGTGACCTGTCTTTGTTGTGATATCTAAGGCATGACCTGTCTTAGTTGTGATATTCTGTCTAGGGTATGACCTGTCTTGGTTGTGATATTCTGTCTAGGGTATGACCTGTCTTGGTTGTGATATCACGTCTTGGGTGTAACCAGTCTTTATTGTAATATTCTGTCAAAAGCATGACCTGTCTTGGTTGTGATATTCCGTCTAGGGTGTGACCTGTCTTGGCTGTGATATTCTGTCTAAAACATGACCAGTTGTCATTGTTATATTCCGTGAAAGGCATAACTAGCCTTGGTTGTGATATTCCATCTAGAGCATGACCTGTCTTAGTTGTGATATTCCATCTAGGGTGTGATCTGTCTTTGATGTGATCTATAGAGTGGAAATCTGTCTAGAGTGTGATATTCTGTTATTTGTGATTGTTGTGATCTCTAAGTTGTGATCTCTAAGGCATGACCTGTCTTGGCTGTGATATCAGGTTTAGGGTGTGACCTGTCTTCATTGTGACGTTCCATTTAAGGTGGGACCTGACTTGGTTGTGATATTCCATCTAGAGCATCGAGGGTGTAACCTGTCTTCATTGTAATATTCTGTATGAAGTGTTTCCTGTCTTGGTTGTGATATTCCATCTATTGTTGTGTTATTCCACCCAGGGTGTGACCTGTCTTTGATGTGATCTATAGAGTGGAAATCTGTCTAGAGTGTGATATTCTGTTTATAGTATAATCTGTCTATGGTTGTTGTTTGGGCTACTGTGGGATTTTAGAAGAATATGTTATCTGTCCAGGACTTGATTCTGAGGTTTATTTTCCAGTCCATGCATGGAGAGCAGAGAGAGTTATTTAACTACATTATTTTAATAAGCCTTCAATTGCAAGTCCACCACCTTAATTCTCGCAATTTTAATAGCGCCTAAGACTGGGGTATAGCAGTACAGATTGTTTGTTTTTTTAAATCCCATTCATCTAGTAATTTTATGCCTTTAACTTTCCTTAATTTCTCTCTATGTTCTGTACACCACCATGGTGGAACCTGTGAAGAAAGCAGCCATATTGCAACTTCATGCAGTTTCTCTACCGAAAGAGCACATTTGTAAAAACTGCCAAATGTGCTTTTTTTAAAAAAAAAAAAAAAAATTAAATTACACTTTACTTATGTAGCTTTAAGTTATTAACACTCTAAGGAAGACATGTGGGTAAAGATAACTGTTAAAAGCATGTACACTCCATAAGCCGTAGTTTTTGTTCCGTGGAACTATCACTGACACAATATAGTTAGTTAAAGGACCACTCTAGTACCAGGAAAGCATACTCGTTTTCCTGGCACTAGAGTGCCCTGAGGGTGCCCCCACCCTCAGGGACCCCCTCCCGGCCGGCTCTGGAAAGGGGAAAAGGGGTAAAACTTACCTTTTTCCAGCGCTGGGCGGGGAGCTCTCCTCCTCCTCTCCGCCTCCGTTCCTCCCCGTCGGCTGAATGCGCACGCGCGGCAAGAGCTGCGCGCGCATTCAGCCGGTCACATAGGAAAGCATTCATAATGCTTTCCTATGGATGCTTGCGTGCTCTCACTGTGAATTTCACAGTGAGAATCACGCAAGCGCCTCTAGCGGCTGTCAGTGAGACAGCCACTAGAGGAAATAGGGGAAGGCTTAACTAATTGATAAACATAGCTGTTTCTCTGAAACTGCTATGTTTATAAAACAATTAGTTAACCCTAGCTGGACCTGGCACCCAGACCACTTCATTAAGCTGAAGTGGTCTGGGTGCCTAGAGTGGTCCTTTAAAGGATGTGTATTTTTTTTTTTTTTATAATTTATATGAAAGGTTCTCAATGAATACACCTGGAGCAATCACGGGGCAATAATATTACCTTTGACACGCAAGTGCAGAGGAGGTGCCTTAAAATATATTTTTTAAATTAGAAAAGATGTTTGTTTTTTTGTTGTTTTTTCTTTTTTGGATGTAGTCTAGATAACACCATAGGGAAGAAGATGTGACATTTTTATCCTATCGAAAAATGTTGCAACTTTAAGACTTGCTACATCATTTACAGTTCATTTATTTACTTCCCCAAGTGTTGTTTCAATTTGTTGGTGATAATTATTTTATACATATGTACTTACACACTGTTGTCACACCAACAATATATGCAAGTCCCTTTCTGCGCAGTATTGCAGCCACCGAGGTGTGGGATTGTGACCCCAGTAGCGTAGGACATGCATGAACAAAGCACACATGAAAATGTTTTGAAAGGGTTGAAAGATCAGAGGCATAACGATGACTGATTTCCTTCTTGCTCAGTTTGTGTTTAAAAAAAATCTACTTGCACTACACCTCCGCTATGGCAGGGAAAATGTTAAGCTAAGGTACATTTTCTCTAATGTGATTTCTTTTTTTTCCATTTTTTTTTTTTTTTGAAAGCAGCCTTTCCCAATATATTAACTTCCGCCTCTGTTTTGAATAGTCAATTTCATGGTGAAATGAGTTCTTAATAATATATTTAGCACCCAGGAGAAGTCCTTCTGCCATCTGGATAGAACCGCGGGATTCTGGGAGACACAACGCATCATGCCGTTCCTAGGTTTTATTTAGTGCATTGGAGGGAAGGAGAGGGAATTAAAATACAACAAGAGACATTAACAATGCAAATTGTATTCAGATTGTGCAGATTAGGATAAAATTACAACAAATTTAAAGGCTGCTGGGTTTGTTTATTATCCAGGATAATGTGTTTTGGTAGCCAGAGAATGGGGGAGCATCGACCCATCTCCATATAAAGTTTCCCAGAAAATCAGGGCAACAGCAGTGAGATTATTAAGAATGAGAATAGCTGCTTAGTCAAGTCAAGGGCAAATAAGCCAGTTATGGATGAGGTTGAATCTAAACATTTCTGAAGAGCAAGTTAGGTTCAAGGACTCCGTGTCCTGACACCTCACTAGATTGAGTATGAATTTGTAATTTAACAGCGTACATTGTGCGAATATAGTGGGGAACGTGTAGGGGGGCCCATTGCTCCCAATATCACCCACCCTCCTTTAAATAATACGACTCAAATGTGTTTTGGTGACAAACAAGCCACCGCTTTATTAAAATTAACAACCGTGGTCATTACATCAACTCAACATATTAATATAATATTAATGTATAACCAACTGCAACTGAATAACAACCTTGCCAACCTACCCCAACTAACCTGGACATCTGTCCTCCCCCCTCGTCCGAAACACCAAATGGCCTCAAAACTGGCCTTATCTTAACCATGCTAACCATGTCCATTACTCCATACATTACACCAGAGGTAAGGGGAGGGAACAGCTCCGATCATCCATCTTTCCACAGACCGCTGGTCCAAACCGGTTGGCAAGGACCTTTTCCGCTTTGACAAGAAGCAAGAATTAGTATCTAATGAAAGAACAACACCAACAAGGGATGGAGGGCGGGAAGCAGTTACCAAGTCAGAAATTTCAAGATGGCTGACAGCTTAGGGGAGATGCCCTCCTATAAATATGATCCCACCCCTTTACCTGCTCCTACCCTCTAACAAGACCTTGCCCTGTATCCCACTATCTACTCTCCCCTACACTATCACATGTCCCTGATCTGCCTAAGCCTTACCTGCCTCCTCAGGGTTCATCCAGGCAGGAAATAGTTAAAAAGGGTGCATTATAAAGGTTTAACACTGTTACTAAATTATGCATTTTTACCAACACAACTAATTGGACCTAAATTTTGAAATTATTTTGCCAATTATTTGAGATGAGTTGAAAATGTCCCTGTCATTTACTGGTGAACTTTCAAATCCGTACTGCAAATGTTCTCTTTTTTTGGTGAGTAATGGCTTTCTTTCTTAATAACTATTATATTGACTAGAGGAGGTTTTTTTTTTGCAGTGAATTAAGCTTTTTTTTTTTTTTTGTGGATTCAGAAAAGTACTGGTTGATTTTAGGTGTTTCTATACACATTCTGGTGGGAAGCGTTACATAACATTTTTTTGATCTTTTGGGAAGTTTTGTTCATCCCTACACATAATAACTAGATATTTAGAGAATAATCTGTACTTTGCGCATTTTAAAACATGGTTTCTACATGTAACAGGACTGTGCCAGTGTTTAGACCTGCGTAGCGTATCACTGGTGGCACAGGTCACTCTGCTTCTGTGCTAGTACACCACATACAGTGGCCATTGACGCTCTAATTTGAGAATTTCCACCACAGATTTAAAATCCATGACAGCTTGCTGTCAGCCGTTGCCTATCTCTGGTATAATCTACAGGAAAACAGCTCTTCAATTCATTAGGTTCATCTAGAATTTCGTTCCTTAGTTCAGACAATACGGTGTTTGATATAAAGAAAACCAATTAAAGCAATAAGTGTATGATGTCCATTTCTCTGCCAGTAAAATTAAAAAAAATACAATATATACACTCGTTGGCTGGGAAGGGGGTTTCTTAATGTGAAAAAACAAAACAAAAAAAAACCAATAATTGAATGCTTAATATGTTGAAGAACAGGAAACATAAACAGGCAAACATTGATTGGTGATTATTATGTTGTATAAACGGCTTTCAATAGTAGATCACTGGAATGCAATCTGCGTGCTTGTCTTTTTATGGCTCAGAGACATCAAGACTTCATCTCATGTAGACAAACCGCATTGATTGGGGAAGGTCAACACAGTTTGATGGATTTTTGAGGCTGAATCAAAGGTAAATATCAGCAAAATTAGACCTATTTTGAAAAATAAGGGGATGTTATTTTGTTTTGTTTTTTGTTGTTTTCTGCACCTTTTCGCTTAAGATACAAAAATGATTCATTGATAACAAAACAAACAGATTATAAATTCTCGAAGTTTTGGTTTGGGATCACAGTTCTAGAGCAGAGGAACCTGTCCTGAAGAGACATCTGGAATGCAATGTAAAATGAAAGCATTTCTACAGCGCATTCAGCAGTAACAGTTTTTCTGGTCAGAAAATGACATTTAGCAAGAGAGGGACATGCAAACCCACTTTTTTATTCCCCCCCCCCACCCCCCCCATTCATCTAATGCATGAGAGTCTGCAGAATAATGAACTAACTGCATCCTCTAGCAATTATTCTAGAGGTTTGTGATATTATCAATTAGCTTTTTAAAGGGACACTATAGTCACCAGAACAACTACAGCTTATTGAATTTGTTCTGGTGAGTATAATCATCACCTTCAGGCATTTTCATGCAAACACTGCCTTTTCAGAGAAAAGCTCAGTGCTGCACAGTAGACGCTCTGCGTGGAGACTCTATGAGGAGGTCCTGATAGACCAAAACTTTTGGGATCACTCCCATCCCGCCTCCTTGATGATTTCAGCCAATTCAATGCATTCCCTATGGGATTGGCTAAAATTAATCAATTCTGACAATGTCACCAAGGAGGCAGACCAAGGAGGGGCAGCTACTGCGAACCCGCACGGCACTGAATATAACATATGTTTTAACCCCTTCTAAATGTGGGTTTACAACTATAAGATCAGGAATATGTTTGTGTTCCTGACCCTATAGTGTTCCTTTAATTCTTATCTTCCTAAAACTGAAGAGTCACTCACTGTCACACATTTACCTGTACCTGGCGCCCACACCACTCCTCTCCTCACCTTCAGTCCCGCGAATGGCTCCCTCTGCTGGTTCGCGGCCCGAACTGCAGCTCCTTAAATAATTATATTCCCATGACGTCACGCCCATAAAGAGGCTGCGTCTTCTAGGTGACCCCAAAAGTGGACCAATGGGAACACTTCTGAACCTATTTATGGCCTGTTCTAGCCCTTATTCATTGCCCTATTGTGGTTTCTGTCCTTATACATGTAAGTGCTATATATTGCATTCCTGTTATTGACCTCGGCTCGTATTTGACTCGTGATTTCTAGTATCCTGACCTCGGCTTTGTATTTTGATTTGTGATTTCTGGTATCCTGACTCTGCTCTGTATTTGACTTGTGATTTTTCATATCCTGACCTCGGCTTTGTATTTTGATTTGTGATTTCTCGTAGCCTGACCCCGGCTTTGTATTTTGATTTGTGATTTCTGGTATCCTGACCTCAGCTTCGTATTTGATTCATGATTTCTGGTATCCTGACCTCGGCTTTGTATTTTGATTAGTGATTTCTCGTATCCTGGCCTGGCTTCGTATTTGATTCATGATTTCTGGTATCCTGACCTCGGCTTTGTATTTTGATTTGTGATTTCTCGTATCCTGGCCTGGCTTTGTATTTTGATTAGTGATTTCTCGTATCCTGGCCTGGCTTCGTATTTGACTTGTGATTTTCTGGTATCCTGATTCGGCTTTGTATATACTCTGTGTATTTTTGTATTCCTGACATTGGCTTACCCTGACCTTGTTTCTTGTTGTTTTAATACGTTAAGTCCGGCCATTCTAAGACTCGGTATTAAGTCTTTCGGATCCACCTTTTGTGGGTTTTCACTTACCTGCGTGTTGGGGTAAGACTCCCATGACACTCACTTTTCAGATAAAGTTAAAGGTTGTAGGATTGCACTAGTACGAGTTCAATTGATGTTCCAGGAATACGTCATATTAAACAAAGACAGAAATTAATGCAATATCTTTAAAAAAACTGAGCCATAGGTAAGCAATGGCTACTAAAAGTATTGCTGAGCAAGTCTTCCAGACCTAGCTGAAGCCAGGCAAGCATATTCACTGAAATTGGAATAACTATCAATGGCCAAAGGAGCTGAAAATTGTAGGCCAACATTTGACAAACTGAAAACCTCTATCACCAGTCATTTCTCCTGCATTGATCATTTAGGATGAAATTTGCATTCCATGTGAATTTCAAAAAAATTCAATTTTAGGGTTGAACCAGCTGGTTAAGACTATTGTGTGGAGTCTGTCTTAAGCAAATCTTAAAAAAAAAAAAAAAAACACATTCCCAATTAAAGGAAATGTGATTTTCAGGAAATCATTAGGTCAATATCTTTGGCCATTCCGTCGATACCTTTTTAAGCATATACAACATTGCCATTGAGCTGCGATGCAAGTTTACAATAATTCTTAACATGTAGTAGCGATATTATAAATGGTCTCGTTTAGGGACCAGCTGGCATTAATGATATTTCGAATTGGAGTCATCTCACTCATATATGGAACATTCAGGTCCTAATCTAGGCTTCTCTATGCATGTGAGTTCTATCAGTAAGAACCTAGAGGGAGGGTTTGAAACCGAGACTGATTAAGAGTGGCTGATGCTTTAAATGCCACTCCCCCTCAAAGTCACTGCCCAAGAGGACTGACAGTAAACCTTTATGACTAAGCCTCCAGTTTAAATTTACAGAGAGTTCAGATATAGCTATACCCCAGTTACAAGCTGGGCAATGCTGCAATTTGTTTTGTTATGTTTCTTTAATATTTACAATAATCTAAACAGCTGTATTGTGTGTCTGTAATACTATCCTGGTGAGTATATCATGTGTCATGCTGCAGGATAGAGTTAAACATATTTGCCTTTAAAATGGCGAAAGGTGTTGCATGGCAAAGTGCTTCCAGTTTATTACATTTTCAATATATGTTGCTAAATGGTGCCGCACTATTAACAAATTACAGTGAGTCTTTATGATGGTGATAAAGTTTTTACCTTATAATGGACAGTTTATACACAAAGGCATTACAGGAAAAAAGCCAGATGGATAATAAATCTGGTATTTCTCTGGGTCATACATCCCTTCTCATTAACAAAAACAGATGTGTTAAGCTCTTTCCCGGTTCTTTAACAGCCTGGATGTCAGCCTAGGCTAGCAGGAGCATCTCAATTTACCCATTCTCAAATGCAAAGCACCTTCGACAGCCTAAATCACATTTTTATTTGTATATCTTTATATTAAGAGCCTTTTCTGCTTCTGTAACTTTTAAATTATTATTTGTATTTCTGTAGCAACAACATAACTAACAGCGTTGTACATTAAGTCACAAAGGCTTTGGGATGGAAGGATGAATGTGGTATAAAAAGGGTTAAATCTATCCGATTTTGGGCAATGCTGAAATTAAGCCAGTTTCATTCCCTAACTGTAGCTCTTTTAAATTCTTATTGATCAAAGAATCCCTGTTTCTTTTGCTGCTGCATCAAACGCGACTCTAATTAATTAATTATTCTCAATGAGGGAAGCAGATGGTCCAAAGCCTTTCAATCTCTCTGCTGTGGTCACGGGGTCTATGTCGGGGTGAATTGTAAGGATTAGGAAACTAAGCAACAAAAATCTATTACTCTTTGTAAAGTCCTCATCTAACAGAGACCGAAGCCTCCATCAAGCTTTAAAAAAATCAGCTTTTCATTTAGCAACCATAGAAAACACAAATAGTTCAGACAGACAGATCTCTCCAGCTTCCCACCCTTCTATGATGCATGTTCAGCATTTAAAATATCATCATTGTGTAATGATATGGAGATACATGGCCTCCCCAGAAAGGAGGATAGCGGGCACTTGCTCCACTCGCTAGAATCATGACTGCAATACTTCAAGTCTTTTTCCAGATCCATATTTATTTATATCTGTAAGTATCTTGGGCAGGCTGTTGCATGGCCAACTGGACTGCTTGTGGTGCACCTTAAATATTTCTACATAGGAATTTCAGATCCTACTAAATCAATCCCAGGAAACGTACCCTTAGTCTACTTTTTGCCTGTCATGAAATATTTGAGTATTTTCAATTTATTTTTTTATAGAATATTGTGTTTTATAGCAGAAATCAGGTAGTGTTTAGTTCTTGTGTTTTGAAAACTTAAATTTTCACAAACAGTGATAATTTGACCTTGAACTGACCCAGCTGTCACATCGAATGTGTGGTCTTTTCTCACTTCACAGAGAGCAAACATCTTTGGACCTTTACAGCATCACTGTGAACATGATTGTAACGGATCACCTGGCACCCCGACTGGGCACCTCCACCAAGAGATGCTTCCTAGCTGACACTGAGGACCATAAGCACCACACCGGAAACCACAAGCAACCGCCGTAGCTTAGCTGGGATCTCGCCGTCTTCCTCCCACCCTGGACCAACCTCTGATATCCAGGACTGTGTGAGAAAGACCTCTCCTCCAGGAGAGTATAGCTGTATAGCTCTTATAAGAGCTAGTGATATAGCAGTTCCCCTCCAATCACGAGACCAAGCTACATGTTGGGGGTTAAGCAGGACTCAATTTTAATGGTGCCACAGCTGGCCTTAAATGCAAGTCCCAAGGCAAGGGAACACCCACCTGGACCTGATGGGCCACAGGGTTACAAAGTTCACACACCAATAAAAACAGTGTAACTATGCCTGACACTCCCACACACAGCACACAATCCCTCCCCTCTGCATGGGAGATAATTGAGTAAAGTACTGTATGTAACTCAATTATCTAAAGTCCCATAAGTACCCCAAAACACTACATATTACCATGTTACATCCCCTGATAGCCCTGATCCAGGTGAACAACATATCCAAAAATCACCCAGATCAGAGCAAGGGTTCAGGAAATTCCTGGAAGTCTCTTTTTGACCGACTGCACGCATGATTTCATGCCCAAAACAGTTCCAGAGAATCAGGCTGTGCGGCCGGTCTATTTCAAATAGTCAAAATACCGTTCAAATTACCGAACATAGCCGTTCGTGAATGTAGTCAGTATATGTCCCTTGTTAACGGGCTTCTGCCCACTGAACGCCGTTTGAATCCCGTTCGAATAGTCGAAATTCCATGGAAGGTAACTGTTCAGCTGTGTTCGTGCCATCGCGTGTCCAATTTAGAAACATAGAAACATAGAATGTGACGGCAGATAAGAACCAATCGGCCCATCTAGTCTGCCCAATAATTCAAAATACTTTTAATTAGTCCCTGCCCTTATCTTAAGTATAGCCTAATGCCTACCCCATGCATGCTTAAACTCCCTCACTGTGTTAACCTCTACCACTTCAGCTGGAAGGCTATTCCATGCATCCACTACCCTCTCAGTAAAGTAATAATTCCTGATATTATTTTTAAACCTTTGCCCCTCTAATTTAAGACTATGTCCTCTTGTTGTGGTAGTTTTTCTTCATTTAAATATAGTCTCCTCCTTTACTGTGTTGATTCCCTTTATGTATTTAAATGTTTCTATCATATCCCCCTGTCTCGTCTTTCCTCCAAGCTATGCATGTTAAGATCCTTTAACCTTTCCGGGTAAGTTTTATCCTGCAATCCATGAACCAGTTTAGTAGCCCTTCTCTGAACTCTCTCTAAAGTATCAATATCCTTCTGGAGATACAGTCTCCAGTACTGTGTACAATACTCCAAGTGAGGTCTCACCAGTGTTCTGTACAATGGCATGAGCACTTCCCTCTTTCTACTGCTAATACCTCTCCCTATACATGAACTATCCATGAACTCGACGACAAAACACAGCTGAACACGTTCAACTAAACATGATGGCCAATGCCACGTGTTCAACTATACAAATGGCGACCACCCAGCCGTTTGCCAATTTGGCTGTAGTTAACTACAAGCCTGGGAGGTAAATAGGCTGCACACTCCACTTGCGTGTGGTCCGGCTGTTCGGTGGTTCGAAGTAGCACTTCGAACCACTTTGAAAGTTCGAAGAATTATTGTCCAAAGTCCTTATAGGTACAAATAGGGTTTTTTAACCATAATAAATCAAAGGGGCCATAGTCACAGGGTAAAAGGCTGGCAAGTGGTCCCCTCCAAACCCCAGTGGCAAAGTGGCTCTTGCCACAATGATTAAGTTACTAAATTAACATTTTTTTTTTACTTAGTTCATTAAATTGATTTTATGTTATTTCTTTCTTTTCTTTCTTTCTTTTTTTTACTTGTTGAGATGCTAAAAAAAAAGAAATGAACTAGTAAAATGATCAGCCGTAAAGTCTGAGTTCTGTTCCGTACAGTATAAAACTGCCTTCGTAAAATTTTAATTACACACGGAGAAATGGAAATTATTTAAAATGGAAAATATTCTGTTATGGAGACCCTAGGCTGCAAGTGAAGAGAAGATGTGCATATAAAATTCATAGTCAGACAAAGAGTTTGAAGTCTATTATCTCATTTGTCAAATACAGTGTTTTGGAACCGCATTCCAAACGTCTAACCAGTCATTCTGTCCCAAAGAGAAAGAGGCCACCTGGCCAAACAGTGACATCTGATAGAATGCTGGGGTCATACATGGTAGCTCTGCTGAAAGGGCTTGAGAGGGTCACCTTGAAAAAAAATGCTTGTATATCTCATAGTGTCAATTTTCAAGGCTCCTCAGTCAGAACATCATTACTGTCCCACACCGTATGCAGAGTGAAACAGAGGATACCATATTCAAATGCATACCCCCGAATGCCTATATGTTAGATATGAGGTATGTGCACAAGCAGACACCTCTGTTCCATAAAAATACATGGAAGGTATATAGATATTTCAAGTCCTTCCTGATGAATAGTAACAGATTGGCTTGCACACACCCTACAACCTAAATGTATACAGGGTGCAGAAGTATTTTTGAAGCTTGCTGTTGGGTGGATTAAGCCCCATTAATCCAGTGTTGAGTTAGGTATGAATCAACATGCAACCCTGAGACTGATAACAACAAAAAGAGGACAGAGGGCATAGCTGGTCATTAGAATGTCTGGACTGAACACAGGAGAGCAAAGGTAAGGGAGAAATCCCTGCAAGCAGGTTACTGAGAGTCAAAGGCAAGCTAGTGTCAGGGTTCTGTAAAACAACAATACAAGATATAGTGCTAAAGTCAGAGGTATAGAAAGCAGAATAGTCAAACAGGCCAAAGATCAATACCAAAAATGAACATGGAAAGCTATACACACACCCCCGGGCACAAAAAAAACACAACAGGGAGTCACAGCATAGGAGCTAGGGGTTTAAATAACAGTAAAAAGCTCCCTATTGGCTGACATCAAAGTCCTGAGCCCTTACATGCGTAGACAGTGATGATGGTTGGATGCCATGTAAACTGGCATCTTACAATAACGCATGGGTCCAATAAGGTTATAAGACTGGTGATTGAAGTGTTCAACCTCAAAATTGATGCATGCGTGGCTTTGGTTAACGTCATCATTTTTGAAGTTAGATCCTCATCAATATTGACGCAGGAATGTGTCTTTGTTTGCTGGAGATATTTTTTGGAGTCGGATCAGCCTTATTATCAATGCAGGAATGATGCACAGCTTGAGAACAGGAATGCTGAGGCAGGTATAGTGACACACTCCAAGATACAATTACATATTTTGTTTTTCAAACAAAAAAAACAAGTAAACACCAACTGTACAGCAGTGTTTCTCTAAGGACCATTAGCAGCCTAGGATTTTAAAGATTACCTGTACATTCCATCCATTAGTGCTCCTGAAGGACAGTTCAAGATATAAGAAGACATTCGTCTTTCAAGTCTTAACAGCACATGTTTCATTTTGATCTTTTTTATAACGTGTAAGGGACAGATATAAAACTAAAGGTAATGTTTAATTATCTCAGGACATGGCTATGTCAAAACAAACAGATATTTATGTTACTTTATTAGTCCTGGGTAGAAATATATTTCACATCCTTTGTTAGCATTTGGGATATAGAGCTTGCAGATTAGGCATGGCGTTAAGGGATTAGGGGTAGTGACTTGTAGGCAATATGCTCGCTTATATTCCCCTTCTCATATGAATCTAAATATCAAATGATGAGTCAGTATAGAGTAAACAAACACTAAGTTTTAATGCACTGACTCATATAAATATGCTTGTAGGATAATATTTTAATTTGCTTCCTGAGATATTGGTTGCACGTTGCGTTTCGCTTGTTACATGTTTTGCATACATAACGAGCGAGCTTTGTACCGAATGATCCGAGGCTTGCTGCATGTAGAAAATACTTACTTTGTAACCTTGATTCAGTCACAGAGAGACTCACATAGTTATTTGGAGAACACAGGGGGAGGCTTGTCATTTTGACTGTCCAAATACCTTTATAGTCAAGGAAGAAAGAAGCTGGAAACTGATGAGATGTGGGCTAAACATTTTCTAGGTTTTTGAGCAGAGCCGTACAGAAAGAGTGCTATGTGACTGAGCATTGCTGGTGCGATCTGGAAGCACATTGTGATAGAGAATTGCCATTAGACATTGTAAGTTAGCCATCATAGAGTATTTTAAAAACTGTTTATACTAATGTGTCAATTATGCTTACGAGGAACTGTCACTAATCCAGGATTTTATTATTATATATATTTACTTATCCCCTGTATTTAAAGAGACACTCCGAACCCCTAAAGCAGTTTATCTTGCTAAAGTGTTTTATATCTGAAGAGTGTGTAATTTTTTGAATTTTACCTATAGAAATATGAAAATGTATATATTTATAAATGAACCGTGTTACACCCCCTCTGGCTGTCATTCAGACACCCAGTCCTGTTACTTCCTGGTTTGTTTAGCTCAGTGGAGTGAAACTCACAAGGCAGCAATTACCCAGAGCACCTGCCTTGCAAAGACTTTCACTGAGCTGCATTGGGAAGTCTGTGATTGGACAGCCACAGAAAGTCTGGGAGGGGTTAGAAGGGGAGGGCTTACAAAGGCTGCATACAAGAGATCTTTGGCATTTTCTAGATGTAACCCCCATGAAAAAAAAAATACATAAATGCATGCATGTTTTTTTTTTTATTGCAAGTTTATCTACTTCATTAGGGGTTTCTTTGGGCAGTGGAGTGTCCCTTTAAAATTCATGTATCGGTGAGATGTAACAAAATAAAAATTAAAGTAGAAATCAGCACCTCTTGATTCTGCAGGAAGGTTCCTCCATCTTAGCTCCCTGTCGATCATTGCTACAGGCTCTATTGCCCACTTTTCACTTGATCTCTGCATAAAATAAACATTTAGAGGGTTATTCACTAAAGTGAGAATTCAACGTGAAATCAAGGTGAATTTCAAATTTAAGGCAAGGCTAGCCAAACTAAAACCAAAGTTGAGTGAGAATTGTTCTCAACCTCCAAAGTCGTCCCACCAAAGGCTAATATCACAGCAGTGTTTACAACTTAGATTGACATATTTACAAGAAATATTTAGTATCCTTTTCTGCACAAATTGATTTCTTGTAAAATCATTACTGTATTAATGATCTGTCTACGAATCCATCATTTTGCTTGTATGTGTGTGCTCCCCTTCGATGCCCCATTTCAATGCACAATATCCAATGAATATACTATTTACTGGATTCTACAGAGCAAGTGATGCTTTAATAAGCTTTAGTAATGCTGGCATTGGGTCAGAAAGGCCCATTATTTATTATATTTAAATTCTACTATTTACAACTAGAATTAAGAGTTGCCTAACTGACATCTTAAATGCGACATTTGAAAAGTAACTACGGCAAAATGCAAAAACGCAAAGTTTACAAAACAAAACCTAAACCCAAAATGTCGACAAACTGTCTGAGCTTAAAACATTTCCCAGTTCTGTATGTTGGACTAAGTCTTGTAAGTCACCTTTAAGTTACCGGCTGTCCTCTGCTCAGTAACCAGATCCCTGGGTGAATTTAGTCATTGGAATTATTTTTTGTTTTACAGAAGAAGTACATTTGTGAAGTAGACAAGATATCACAGATTTTGATTGTCGGAGAATCCAAGTAGCCTCCTAGTTATAAGGCAAAAAGTACGTTGAGTAAAATCATTTGGTTTTAATGGATCAGAGTTAAAACATGGGCTGCAAGTGAGCTATATTAGCAAAGCCACTTGAAATTTTTCACAACGCTTGGAGTGAAATATTGATAAATTAAGAGAGAACATGCTGTATTTGTACTGCATAAAAAAAAAATTCAAATCACAAACCATCTTCATTTTTTCTGTAGCAGATTTCGAGCTCTTGCCTTGAGCCCAAGGATTTAATTTCCTCTAAAAATAAAGATGGTAATGTTTGAGCTGCACTTTACTGGGATAATATTTTAAATTAGGTTTCTTCAATACATTTGAGAAAGATAATTGATGAATAAGGGTTGTGCAGTATCTAATACACTTTCTGAACACATCTCAGAGTAACTGATTTCTTCCCATTTTAGGAATGGGTATCGGCACGGAGGAGCTTCTGGGGGCACTTGCCCCTTCCTTGGAATGATGCCCCCCCAGCTGTTCTAGTTAATCCATTGCTCTGCAATGTACTATTTGCACTGCAATTAAACTATAGCCGTTAATCTTTCTTTTCTTACTCGGCATTAAATCCCTCTGCTCCAGGTACGATTACTAAGAAACGGAAACGGAGGTTTATGTAAAGATACATTTTCTGGGTGCCATATTGGAGATGTAATAAGTCATTTAAAGGTAATTTTAAGACCAGCATATATTTTTCGCTATACTTTTGCTGGCAGGTTAGCCATCTTAATGCATAGATGAACATGCACAATATCCACTGCAGCTTGTTTTGTAGTTGTGGTGCTATCTGACTACTATCTGTGTAGTCTCTCTGTCTTTTTTTCAAACCATTTAATAGTTTTTTTTGACAGAGGGATTGTCACCAAAAGCCAACCCCTATAGCGTGCAATAACATAATGAGGAAATCTGACAAATTTTCCTCAAAAATTCTGTTTGTGTTTTGTTTCTTTGTACACTTTCTTGTATTTTGTGAACAGACATATTTTGACAATGAAAATAAATTGTTTTCTCAATCATAAAGCCCATGTAAATATTGTTATAAATAGCATCCACGTGACCAGGTGAGGATAAGATTAACTGGATCATATACAGCATCACAGATATCAATATTATAAAACCCTACAAGGCACATGCAAACTTCGCTTGCCTCCTGTCACCAGGCGAATGACGGATATTTAAGATGGGGCTGTGAATTTACCTCCTTAGTATCGTACTAGACCCACAAACTCAGGACTATTTTTTAACAAACAGGGCTATTTACTAAACTGAGAATTTCAAATGTTAAAGAGCCAAACTGGAAGCATAACTGACTGGGAGAATGTTTGTATTTCAGTTACTCTGTCCTCAAAGGAACACTTTAGTGTTAAGAATACAAAGGTGTATTCCTAACACGAACATGTTCCTCTGCCCCCCCTCCCACCCCTCCTCCCCAGCAATGTAAAGGGTTAAATAACCCTTTATTCTCCAACCCAATTTCAACGCTGCAGTCATCAGCTCTGGGTTACGGTTTGCCTCCTCCATCATCATCCAAAGGGTGGACCTAATGCTCATGCACTGCGTACCATGCACACATTGTGTCTTCACTATAAGACAGCATTGTCTCAGTGCTCCTATATGGGTTTTTCCTCTGACGCTGGATGTCCTCATGTCAAACTCCATGGAAGCGCCTCTAGTGGCAGTCTGGTAGACGGCCACCAAAGGCAGTCTATTTTAGTACTTTAAAAAACGTCTTTATTACTCTAAAACTGCAATATTTTTACGTTGCAGGACTAAGCTGGACAAGGACAGTGCACGCAGACCACGTCAATGAGATGAAGTGCTCTGGGTGCCTAAAGTGACCCTTTACATTTGAAACTCACTTTGAATTCACTTCCAAATCTCAACAATTCTCACTTAAGTAAATAATCCTTTGAAGCAAACCATGTAATATTAGCTGTAATTACCACTTAAAGCTCTGTCTGTGTATCATTGTGGAAATGATCATATTGAAAAATCATCCTGATTTTCAAAACAGGTTTTAAGGAGCTCCTAGCTTCTGCTGCAAAATAAAGAGGAAAGTCCTTTGAGCTATACGATGAGCCTGTGCGTGCACCAAACCTAGAGAAACACTAGGGAAAATTACACATTTTTTTCAGTTTTGTATGAGAAAGAATCTGCTGAAAATATTTAAAATGCTCCAGACAATGTATAAGAAGCTCTAAATGATGTTGCATTTATGAAGACAATGCCATTGTAGCTGTTTATCTGTCCTGTAACGTGAACGTTTATATAAAATATGTGTTTAGCTTCTATACGTGGGTCCCTGCTGAGTTCAGGACCTCGGAGAGCTGCCTAGACTTTCACACTCATGGAGTCACTGCAGGAAATGGGGAAAAGGGTGAATCAATGATCGCATCAAACGGAAATTCTTCCCTTACCCGCTCCGATTCTGAATTTCTGCCCACCCTTGATCCATTGACAAAGATCAGCAGCTTTGATTTAAAAAAAAGAGAGCTTGAAAGCTAAAGCTGTGGTTTGATGGTTTACTCTCAAACACTCTGAAGAACCGCCAAGTGTTCTGGTTTTAGAATTTACGCCGCCTAATCCGCCCATCTGTTAACACCTTCAGTGGCATTAGAAATCTAAGCTTGCCTTCATTCTTGGAACGTGCTGCCCTTTTCGCTGTCTTCCATGCATGGAGGTAAATTCTGGGTTGTTATAAAGAGCTACTCTTAAAGGTACACTCCACTGCCCAAATGGCAAAAAATAGAAACAAATACATCACTGCTTAGTAGATATACCACACACCATGCGTGTAACGATACATTTTTTCAGTGTATCTAGTAGAAGTATATCTAAAGCAGACTGTTGTAGCAGGGAGACAGGATGGTGTAATAGAGAGGTATTAGATAAAATGTATCCAGTTAAGTTCAGTCCTGACCCAGCCCGGGCACACAATACATTGAAGGAGAACAGACATGTATTTGTATGGTACTCCTTCTCTCTGTGGCATGCTCTCTCTGTGCTCACTGTTAGGTGCAAACAGCATGGAGTATAAAAATGAGTGACAGGGAGCAAAAATTCTAGGTCTCACAAACAAGGCTATTCAATAAACCTTGAATTGTAGCAAATTGAAATCTGAACTGAAAAATCAATGGGGACTTTTTTTTGATCAATTATTTTTGCCTCAATTTCTTCATTAAAATTTCAATTTGCTACAATTCAAAGTTAGGGTGAAAATAGGGATAAGCAAAGAATAATATTAAAAATGCTAACACGTGTTGGCTGCTGTTTAAATGTCCATGAATATTAGTGTGCAGTTCCCTTCAAAGCCTGAAGAGGCACTAGTGTATAGAAACTAGCCGACAAACTCATTGTTGGTAGACAGACTGTAGAAAGGATTTAACAATAAACTGCTGGTGGTTATTCAGTCAGTCAGCACGGCACTCGGACACCCATGCTTTTAATTTTACGTGCAATTCGTTTAGTGACAGATACATTAAAATCTAATCTAATCTTAGAACAGCGATCTGATTTAGGTTTTTGCCCTGATTAAGCTAATCTGGGCAGATGGTCAGTCTTGTTTGGCTTAACATGAATAGGAAGAGCATGTATATAACAAATTATATTAGCCATCTGTAAGTGGGCATGGTTTTATTGCATATGATATATGACCTGGTTAGTCCCAGTGCCCCATTCTAATCCTTTCAATCTTTCTGTTGAGCAATAATGCCAGATAGGTCAAATTGTAGAGCCAACAACCATCGGACACTTTATACCAAATTAAATGATCAGATTCCAGAAAAGTCCTCTCTGTTGTGAGTCAGTGCCCAACACTCTGTTTGTGGGATATCAACAGTTGTCATATCAACCACATGGTGGTAAGGAAATTACCAGAATACCTCTCTTTCCTTGGTAGCTATCCTCTGCCCAGATATTGGCTGTATATATAATGAACAGTGTTGCTGGTTTCCATGGCAACTGCTCCACTTGTAAGACTTTCTCCTAGAATTGTTCAAAGTTCTTGACACATGATGTCACTGGTCCCTCTAATTGGAGCTAGAGTCTTGATCTCCTGTACACTAATCTTTACGAATTAACGGGACACACCACTGTACAAATAAAAAATAAATATAACATTACAATTTAGATATACCCAAATAAAAACATGCATGCATTTAATTATACATATTTTCATTAGGGTATATCTAAAAACATCTTGCAAGAGCTGCAGAACTCTTGTCTGCAGCCTTTGCAAGCCGTCCCCTTCTAACCCCGCCCAGACTCTCTGTGGCTGTCCAATCACAGACTTCTCAATGCAGCTCTTTGCAAGGCAGGTGCTCTGGGCAATTGCGGCATCTTTAGTTTATTTCCACTAAACTAACCAAACCAGAAAATAACAGGACTGTCTGTCTGCTTGAAAGCCAAGGGGGTGTAACCACACTAATTTAAAAAAGTGTCAATTTCTATTGAAATCTGCATTTTTTGCTAAAAGAGGACACACTCTTCGCACATAAAGCTTTTCAGCAAGCTAAAGTGCTTTAGGAGTCTGGCGTGTCCCTTTTAAGTCCTTTATTAGTTAAAGCTAGTATACAAACGCAAATGCCTCATTCATTAGAAGTGGAGTAAGCAGTCAGAGTTCTACTTTATAAATACAAAGTGTTTTTGTAACTTTTGTCGTTGCTTTTCTTTGCCTTTAGCCCAGACGCCATAGATAATCCTTTGCAAAACAAAACAGAGATTATCCTATTAAAAATGACCTTTATATCATCAAGAGTTCTTTTCATTGATCGTTGTAAAACGCATGTGTTTATACATATATACATGTTTGCACAACGCGTAGAAATACAACGTTAAATAGTTGGTAAAAATGTGTATTGAACAAAGGATTTGGTGTAAGCAGTTCAGATTAATAGTATCTCCGTGTTTGAAGGGGGAATGCAGAGTACTGATATATGAAAAAGATGACTCATACTTTGCAGTAAATATGTGCAAAAATGAGTTTTAAGTGATTTGAAAAAAATGCCTGGTAATCGTCAAACAAATAAATTCAGAATTTCTAATAATTCTTAAACAAAATGAATTGTCCAAGTTAACAATAATTTTAATCAAAACCGAATTGACATATGCCCGACAAATCTTAAAGGGACACTATAGTCACCAGAACAACTACAGCTTATTGTATTTGCTCTGGTGAGTAGAATCATTACCTTCAGGCTTTTTGCTGTAAACACAGTCTTTTCAGAGAAAAAGCAGAGTTTACATTACACCAATGGAGACCTCCACTGGCAACTCCTCAGATGGCTACTAGAGGTGCTTCCTGGGGCAGTGCTGCACAGTGTGGCTGACATTCAGTGTCTCCACCCTCTGTATGCAGACACTGGACTTTCCACATAGAGATAAACTGATTCAATGTATCTCTATGAGGAAATGCTGATTGGCCAGGCCTGTTTCACTTGCGCCGTCTCTGCCCCTGATTTGCCTCCTTGAAAGCCTCTGCCAATCCTATGGGAAAGCATTGTAATTGGTTCACATCACTTCTGATGATGTCAGGCATGTAGACAGATCAGGGGCAGAGGCAGCAGCTGCAGACTTGAATGCAAGTAGGATTTTACTATATAAAGGGAGGGCCAATGGGGGCTAGATGGTGGTTTTAACACTATAGGGTCATGAAAACATGTTTGTGTTCCTGACCCTATAGTGTTCCTTTAAGAAAGAAATGGGTCGGTCAAGCCACATTTTCTCAATGTGTACAAGTCTAGTTTCTGGATGTAGAAACCAGACAAGTGACAATCTGTTCTGTCCCTGCATTGGCGTTCACATATGTGTCACTATATAGTGGCCAGTCCTAGTTATATTACACATCGATGATGCTACCAGCCACATTATACAAAGATTCCGGTGCCAGTCACTTGGATGCCACCAAAAATTAAAGTAAATTTTGTACTGGTTGGGAGATCCCAATGATCAGTTTATGCCTGGTTATATCGAGAACTCACGCATGGTCATCCGTTGAGTAACTCTGCATTGTATGAGATATTACTGGGGACATGCAGAGATCAGGTTAATGCTCTCCTGGGGGGATTGATGGCTGCAAACAGTATGCCTAGCAGGGATAATATCACTGTGGCTTCTATTTTTCAACTGACCTACCTGCCCTCTTGCTAATCTGTTACAATAACATTTAGCTACATTTTTCCCATTTCAGTTTGATGTAAAACAACATAATGTGGCCAAACGGCTGCTTTATTAGTGACTTAGCAATGGTTCTTTAGATAGAATGGATTATGGAGTGGAGACTGCCATTCAATGCCAACTCTCTCTTTTTGCAACGCTCCAGGGTTGTGACCAATTTGGCATTGACTGTGGAAGGTGAATGAATGAATAAGAGTTGATTTCATGTAAAATATATATTACTGTACAACAAAATATCACGATTTTTATGAGCTAAAAAAAATATGAAAATATATATCTGTTCTAAAACTGTATCTAGCTATCATGACTGCATGAAATGCTCCAATCTAAAGATGAACACCATTTTTGATCCATTTTATGGATAATATATTAAAAAAACCTGTAAAACAAAGTAAAAGAAAAAAAAAGAAACTACAACCTACAAGTGAGTTCTATACATAGTAAGAAGTAACTGTAACCCGTCAGCCAATCTGGGCTTTTTATTTTTTTATTTTTACATATACCACAAACCTCTGATTATCGGGGGGTTGTGGGATATGTAGTGAAGCAGTTCCAGTCATCCAATAAGATGCATTAAACTGATGTCTACGCTGCCAACTTACCAACAGCCCCAGTTGCTGTTTTTTCTAATGGAGCTGTACCCACAATGCACCACAATGCAAGCCATGATCTGATTTGATTACAAAAAGCTGTAAAGGAGTTTATGTTTTTGCAATTTGAAACTGTGTTCAGGAAGAGAGAATAGAGGGACCTCCTTCCACCATAACGCACTCAATACGCGTTGATTGATGGTACATAGAGTGTTCAATGCTGAATAGATAGCACATCATTCAATAGTAACATTTATAAGGAAGAGGAGCAACTTGTTAGGGTGAAGTTGTCTAAGTCAGGGATGGCTGGCTAAGCATCATGGGGTATGGAGTTCACAGACATCAGGGATGGCGACGTTAGCTTTTACTGCTCTTATGGGAGATTCACAAGAAAATTGTATAGAACGCTCAGTGAATAGAATGTCATAGAATAAGTCTCTAATGTGTCAGACAATGTCAGACAATGCGTAACTGCAACTTTCAGAGACGGCGAGGCTTTAAAGGATAAAAGAGAATGATCCCCACAAGATGGCCAATTGTTCCTCCGCTTTTGTCAAATTCTGTATTCCTGTGCAATTGTTGGAGCTCTTGAAAGCAATATTCTCTCCGTGATGAACTGAAGAGAATTCTAATCCATAATTAAGGTGTCGTTTCTGTGTGATTTACTGCGGAGTCAAGCTGCTATCTGTTCTTTTGCATCTTTACCATATTTTATGGGCTGATAATATTTTTGTGCAATCTGAATGCTGAGCTTGGCCGGGACCTAGCTGGGGCTTATCAAGGGTACGGCTTACCGAAGGGGGAGCACCCCTACTAACTGCAGAGACCATAAACGAGAGAACCCCAACATTAAATGTTTGGAGGATGTAACGGAAACAGGGGACCTCGGGGAACATAAAGATAAATTATATAAGTGCAGCAGATATGAATTGGGCTCACCAATGTCAGGCAGTCCACATAAATCTCTACACATGTAGTTTAGTGACTCTATAGTTATGACTTCATCATACAGTGTAGACTCAGCACTGCACTGGCATGCCAACATGCTAAAGCCAGCTCCTGCAGGGGCATCTGGGGTACACAGCCGAAGGATTTCGGTACATGGAAATTAAATGGATACTATGGTCACCCTACAGCTTAATGTAGTGTTACTGGTTTCTATACAATGTCCCTGAAGGCTTGTCAATGTACATTGCTGGCTAGGAACACTTCGAGTGACAGTCACAGTGTGCTGCACTTACGTTCATGGAGATGCTGAACGTTCCCCGTAGAGATGATTCACTGCATCTCTATGAGAAGATGCTGATTGGCGCAGTATTTTGCCGCGCATGCACAATGGTCTCCCAATGCCTTCCTAGGGGAAATAATTATCAGTATCAAACTGGAGCAGTTTAAATGGAGTCCAAGAGAAATGGGATTATTTCAAAGTTGCACTGTTGAAGGCAACAGAAAATTGCATTAGGCTTGTACAGGGTTATTCATTAAACTATGGATTTTTTGCAAATTGAATCAAAATGGAAAATCAGAGGCACAAATAGCCAAGTTGTGGCTATCGCAAAGATGTTATTTATGCCTCAGTTTTTCCATTCAGATTTGATTTGTAAAAATTGAGAATTTTGGGAATAATCATCTCATAAACCATTACTTTAGATTAAAAAAATTACTGTGCCATCCGGTAATAATCAGGTGAATAAAATAGACCCAGAAACCGCATCTCCCAACATTGAGGGGTGTGAGGGTGGAGGGCAGGCCTATATGCTGCTGACATCACTGGGGACGTCCAAAGGGATGGTCTATCCAAAAAGTGCAGTATCTCAATAAGTGCTTGCCTTTCTGGGGGTAGTTCCTTAATGTTACCAGGAGGGTATTACAGGATCCCAAAACTGGGACTTTCCCTCTGGATATGCAAAACTCAAAACCGATTAGACAGAAACTGGCACAATGGCACCCCAAGATTCTTTGCACCATAATTACTACAAGAAACTGTACAAACTGTATGCATATAATAATAGTAATATGAAATGCAATGGGCTGTGAGAATACAGTAAAATGTAACAATCCAATAAACTGTAACGATACAGGAAGATATAATAACACAATAAACTGTAATACTAGAATGAGCTGTAAAGATATAACATGCCAATTGTCATAATACCATGAACTGCAAGAATACAACTAACTGTAACAATACAATAAGCTGTAACAATACAATAAGCTGTAACAATACAATAAGCTGTAATAACACAATAAGGTGTAATAATACAATAAGCTGTAACAATACAATAAGCTGTAATAACACAATAAGCTGTAATAATACAATAAGCTGTAACAATACAATAAGCTGTAATAACACCATAAACTGTAATACTAGAATGAGCTGTAAAGATATAACATGCTGTAAAGATATAACAATTGTCATAATACCATGAACTGCAAGAATACAACTAACTGTAACAATACAATAAGCTGTAACAATACAATAAGCTGTAACAATACAATAAGCTGTAACAATACAATAAACTGTAATAATCCAATAAGCTGTAATAATGCAATGAACTGTAATAATACAATAAACTGTCATAATACAATATAATTTCATAATACAATGATATTTAACAATAAAATAAGCAAGCTGTAATAATACAATAAGCTGTAACAATACAATAAGCTGTAACAATACAAGAAGCCGTAACAATACAGTAAGCTTCAATAATACAATAAGCTGCCATAATACAATAAACTTTAATAATACAAAAACATTTAATAATACAATAATCTGTAACAATACAATAAGCTGTAATAATATAATAAGCTGTAATAATAGAATGAGCTGTAAGAGTACAATGCACTGTAATAATATAATAATCTGTAAGAATAGAGTGAAATGTAACAAGTCAGTAAACTGTAATAATACAACAAGCTGTAATAATAGAATGAGATGTTAAGATATGACAAGCTGTAATAATACAATAAACTGTAATAATGCAAAAAGCTGTAGTAACACAATGAACTGTAAGAATGGAGTAACAAGTGACAACCCAATAAAGTAAAATGATATAATAAATGTAATAATACGATAGCCATAACTATACAGGGTGGCCCATAAGTCCCTACCCATCCATATATCTTATGTATCCAGTATATCTGTCTGCTGGATGGGTAGGGACTTATGGGCAGCCTGTACAATAAACTGCAATAATTTGATGAGCTGTAATGATACGACAAGCTGCAGTAGTAATCAAACTGCAGTGTCCTTTAGCCAGCTTTGTGTATGGAATCACGGCATTGCTGCACATCTCTGGATGGTATTTATCACAGCTGTTTGTGAGAACATCCTTTTTATCCGGAGATATTGAGGGATTTAGTGTTTCGCCTGTACATCATTAACGTTTCCTCTTTTTGTTGTTTGGAGAGGATGTTGTTTTTTCCATTTGTAAGATAGAGAATATATGCTTTCAGAACAAAAAGATGGAAGGGTTTATTTCAGCTGAATTACCGACCACCGTAAAATTCCAGAGATGCAGTTGAGTAGAGAGGGTCTCGTATTCGGCGCTGTGTGATACTTTATATTTTGCCGTCACTGTAATTGTGCCTGGGAAATGCAGGTACAGAGATCGTGAACATAAAATATTATCTTGTATCAGTATTCGCACAAGGCTTCTGCCAATCGCGTCCTGCATTCCTTTCCGTGATTACACTAACCTTGAAAGAATCATTTTCCTTCAGGATGTGAAGTAGGCTTAACCCCTCGAGTGCCTGACTTGTATGCATCGTGAATGTTTTTATACAAATACATTATATTGCACAGTAAACCCTGCCCCTACAAACCCACATGATATATGTATTTAAATACAGGAAATGTGCCATTCAGTTTGTTTCCTTTATTTTGCTGTGGAGTGGGCTCTTTGCCAAGTTCCTAATAATTTAGGCCAAACCAGATCTAAGCATAGATTTCACAGAGCGGTTTTGCTCTTACTCAAGGTCAATTCATTGTAATTTTTTTTTGTATTTTCCATTGATTAATGATTTTAATTTGGCTTAGAAAACCAATGCATGTTCCCTTTAACCCCTTAAAGGGACACTCCAGGCACCCAGACCACTTCTGCTCATTGGAGTGGTCTGGGTGCCAACTCCCACTACCCTTAACCCTGCAAGTGTAATTATTGCAGTTTTTTTTTTAAACTGCAATAAGTACCTTGCAGGGTTAAGTCCTCCCCTAGTGGCTGTCTATTAGACAGCCACTAGAGGGAACTTCCTGCTTCATAGCACAGGTTTTCTGTGCTAGAGCGTCGCTGGACGTCCTCACGCTGTGTGAGGACCTCCAGCGTCGCTCTATTCCCCATAGGGAAGCATTGAAATTCATTTTCAATGCTTTCCTATGGGGTGCGCTAATGCGCATGCGCGGCATTGCCGCGCATGCGCATTAGGTCTCCTCGGCCAGCGGGCGAGATCAGTCTCGCCCACCGGCCGACGTAAGCAGAAGGAGGAGCGGCGGGGGAGGAGGAAGCAGCGACGTGGGACCTGTCGCTGCCTCTGGTAAGTCACTGAAGGGGTTTTCACCCCTTCAGCAACTGGGGATTGGGGGGTGGGAGGGAGAGGGACCCTCCAGTGCCAGGAAAAAGGATCGTTTTCCTGGCACTGGAGTTTCCCTTTAAGGACACATGCCATGTGTGACATGTCATGATTCCCTTTTATTCCAGAACTTTGGTCCTTAAGAGGTTAAAGGCTGCAGGATTATCACTGTTTTATACTTTTTGTGACTATCTATTTTTGTTTCCTTTTTCTATGATTCTTGGAATCAATGCTCTTGTCTTTAAGTACCCTTCCCTTCACTCCATGTTTGACCTCACGCTATTTCCTTGTGTTCTAAAAGTAAGTAGGTAGAAGGGAAGATGTACAGTTAGGGAGGTAGGTAGTAGGTGAGTTCTCCATTTAGGGAGGTAGGTAGTAGCGGAGTTGTCCAGTTAGGGAGGTAGGTAGTAGGGGAGTTGTCCAGTTAGGGAGGTAGGTAGTAGGGGAGTTGTCCAGTTAGGGAGGTAGTTATTAGGGGAGTTGTCCAGTTAGGGAGGTAGGCAGAAGGGGAGTTGTCCAGTTAGGTAGGTAGGTTAGCAGGGGAGTTCTCCAGTTAGGTAGGTAGTAGTGGAGTTGTCCAGTAAGGGAGGTAGGTAGTAGGGGAGTTGTCCAGTTAGGGAGGTAGGTAGTAGGGGAGTTGTCCAGTTAGGGAGGTAGGTAGTAGGGGAGTTGTCCAGTTAGGGAGGTAGGTAGTAGGGGAGTTGTCTAGTTAGGGAGGTAGGTAGAAGGGGAGTTGTCCAGTTAAGGAGGTAGGTAGAAGGGGAGTTGTCCAGTTAGGGAGGTAGGTAGCAGGGGAGTTCTCCAGTTAGGTAGGTAGTAGTGGAGTTGTCCAGTAAGGGAGGTAGGTAGTAGGGGAGTTGTCCAGTTAGGGAGGTAGGTAGTAGGGGAGTTGTCCAGTTAGGGAGGTAGGTAGTAGGGGAGTTGTCCAGTTAAGGAGGTAGGTAGTAGGGGAGTTGTCCAGTTAGAGAGGTAGTTATTAGGGCAGTTGTCCAGTTAGGGAAGTAGTTATTAGGGGAGTTGTCCAGTTAGGGGGGTAGTTTTTAGGGGAGTTGTCCAGTTAGGGAGGTAGTTATTAGGGGAGCTGTCCAGTTAGGGAGGTAGTTTTTAGGGGAGTTGTCCAGTTAGGGAGGTAGGTAGAAGGGGAGTTGTCCAGTTAGGGAGGTAGTTTTTAGGGGAGTTGTCCAGTTAGGGAGGTAGGTAGAAGGGGAATTGTCCAGTTAGGGAGGTAGTTATTAGGGGAGTTGTCCAGTTAGGGAGGTAGTTATTAGGGGAGTTGTCCAGTTAGGGAGGTAGTTTTTAGGGGAGTTGTCCAGTTAGGGAGGTAGTTATTAGGGGAGCTGTCCAGTTAGGGAGGTAGTTTTTAGGGGAGTTGTCCAGTTAGGGAGGTAGGTAGAAGGGGAATTGTCCAGTTAGGGAGGTAGTTATTAGGGGAGTTGTCCAGTTAGGGAGGTAGTTATTAGGGGAGTTGTCCAGTTAGGGAGGTAGTTTTTAGGGGAGTTGTCCAGTTAGGGAGGTAGGTAGAAGGGGAATTGTCCAGTTAGGGAGGTAGTTATTAGGGGAGTTGTCCAGTTAGGGAGGTAGTTATTAGGGGAGTTGTCCAGTTAGGGAGGTAGTTTTTAGGGGAGTTGTCCATTTAGGGAGGTAGGTAGAAGGGGAATTGTCCAGTTAGGGAGGTAGTTTTTAGGGGAGTTGTCCAGTTAGGGATTGCTGCACTAAAATATAGGGGCAATTCTGAATTTTTTTGTTGGTGTTGAAGGAGTTAGTTTTGACGTGCCAGTTTGAAGAACACACCACGACTTTGACTTGTTTTACCCCTTTAAAATAAGTCCAGAACGGTGCTGCCACTGCTGGTTTCTTCACACTCATTAAAAATAGCATTTTGGTGTTAATTTGCTGCAACATTGTTTTTCAGGGGGGGGGGGGGGGGGGCGTCAGGGGCATTTAAATAGATTTGACTGTGAGACTGATCACAAGATGACAAACTGTTATATTGTACCATTGTATCTTTGGAGAGCTTTAGATTTGGAGCGTGAGCCAAAATCAATGGATGTGGTTTGGGCATTGATATTCTCTCTGTTAATTCCATTTTTTCCTTTTTATTTTGTTATGTAGATATTTTTTTCTTCTGGTTTAAATTGTTTTCATTTTGTTGTAATTGTATAATAAAAAGGTCGACTTTAGAACTGATCGATAGCAATATATAACAGTGTAATGTCCTTACTTGTATGTACTGGGTATAAATTCATACAAACTGTGTCACCATCAAAGTTTTAATATTTCAGAGAACCCCCTAAGCCATCTCTCCTTATTGTGCAAATAGTGACTGTTACCATTTGCACACCATGAATTGTGATAGAGAAAAGAAAAGGTAAATTATAAAATATTGCTATTTTTAACATTTTAAGAGATTCTCCTTTTTCATTGAGGTATTAGAACTATCATTTCATTATTTATACAGAGCCAATGTATCCCGAAGCATTGTACTATTCCATTTTAACAGCCATGAAAGGACCAGTGGCCTGGATGTAGTGGCCTGGATGTAGTGGCCTGGATGTAGTGGCCTGGATGTAGTGGCCTGGATGTAGTGGCCTGGATGTAGGGGCCTGGATGTAGGGGCCTGGATGTAGGGGCCTGGATGTAGGGGCCTGGATGTAGTGGCCTGGATGGATGTAGTGGCCTGGATGTAGTGGCCTGGATGTAGTGGCCTGGATGGATGTAGTGGCCTGGATGTAGTGGCCTGGATGGATGTAGTGGCCTGGATGGATGTAGTGGCCTGGATGTAGTGGCCTGGATGTAGTGGCCTGGATGGATGTAGGGGCCTGGATGAAGTGGCCTGGATGTAGTGGCCTGGATGTAGTGGCCTGGATGGATGTAGTGGCCTGGATGTAGTGGCCTGGATGTAGTGGCCTGGATGGATGTAGTGGCCTGGATGTAGTGGCCTGGATGTAGTGGCCTGGATGGATGTAGTGGCCTGGATGTAGTGGCCTGGATGGATATAGGGGCCTGGATGAAGTGGCCTGGATGTAGTGGCCCGGATGTAGGGGCCTGGATGGATGTAGTGGCCTGGATGTAGTGGCCTGGATGGATGTAGGGGCCTGGATGAAGTGGCCCGGATGTAGGGGCCTGGATGGATGTAGTGGCCCGGATGTAGGGGCCTGGATGCAGTGGCCTAGATGTAGTGGCCTGGATGTAGTGGCCTGGATGTAGTGGCCTGGATGTAGTGGCCCGGATGTAGTGGCCTGGATGGATGTAGTGGCCTGGATGTAGTGGCCTGGATGGATGTAGTGGCCTGGATGTAGTGGCCTGGATGTAGTGGCCTGGATGTAGTGGCCCGGATGTAGGGGCCTGGATGCAGTGGCCTAGATGTAGTGTCCTGGATGTAGTGGCCTGGATGCAGTGGCCTGGATGTAGTGGCCTGGGTGCTGTTGTCCTGTAGGTGTAAACATTACAGTTCTGTGCAGATGTCAATGTCTACTTTACAGGTTTAAATACACCTCTAGTGGCGGATACAGTGATACAATAAACCCTTACTGTACTCACCCGATTCTAGCGCTTATCTCACTCTGCGCTGGGTCAGTGCTCTGCCCCTGCTGATGTCACCTGAAGGGGGGCGCTAATAAGCATACGCGGCAAGCACTGTAAGTGCATTAGGCTCCCCCCGTAGGAAAGAAATGTTGGAATGATTTTCTATGGGGATTTAACTGATGCTGAATCTCCTCATGCAGAGAATGTTAGGGGGAAAATAATCGCCTAGCAAGCAGGAAGCACCTCCAGTGGCTGTCTGATTGACAGCCACTAGAGGCCGTCTTAGTCCTGCAATGTAATTATTGCAGTTTACCAGAAGCTGCAATAATTAACATTACATTGTTAAGGGGACAGTGTCACTGCACCCAGACCACTTCAAAGAGCTGAAGGGGTCTGGGTGCCTATAGTGTCCCTTTAAGAAAAATAGATACAAATAAATAAATGTAAGATTGTATTTTTGGAATCCGTCTAGTTTTCCTTGAGTTTGTCAATGTTGGCAGCTTAGTGCATGCATTTACTAAATTAGGATTTGTGGCGAATTGTAGCTGCCTTCCTCATTATTGATAGAAATCCATCCAGCCTGAATGAAGTCACATTATATAGGTGTCAGGGGGAGCTTTGAGTTTTGTCAAACTGCTCCCAAATGGTTTGATAACTATTGAGAAGCAGTGCCCAGAGGCTATTTTCACCATAGCCACTGCCACAAGCTGTGGTACCTATAGTGCTTTGAGTACTCTGTAAATGTATAACAGTGTATTGTACTTACAGGACAAATAATGAAACGGGAATACATTCTTCATTTATTACTTCAGGCAAAACATTGTAGAAATAAATAATTAGAAATAAAGTGACACAATGAATCTGTACATTCCAGAGATTCCATGGGACAAACTATGCACTTCAATGTTTGAGAAATCAGCGGGTTCAGTGACTCCTTTGTGAAGTTGAAGGTTCAAACATTTGTTTTCTTTTAAATAGTTTTGGTTAGCCTTATTATTTTCCTCGCACAGACTGGCTATTTCCTTACTCTGGCAGGCTATGCGCACGCTGTTGGCGTGAGTTTCCCCGCTGTTAGTTAGATGAAGATTGCTATGGAAGACAGTCTAATGATACTTAAAGAAAAATAAAATTGATCTGTTAAAAGAATTAAATGGCCAACTACCATCAGATCACCTTAGATTATAAAAAAAAGTGGCTTCAAAACCCAAATAGAACAATATCTTTTATCTCCCTGGAAGCTTTGATCGTAATTCAGAGTGGAGCTTCAAACAGTCAAGAATAATATCTCGATGCTGAAGATATTTGACCGGATTCGCACGTTGTGTTTTACAAATCCAATGGACTGTAAACCAGCAGGCGTTTCTGCCCCCATTGCGGTACCTGTATTCACTACAGGAGGTGGAAGATCATTTTCGAGATACATTCTTACAGACCATCACAAAACGTTTTTAATTATATCCAAGCCATAGGTTTATGTGTTTCTACCTCCTTATGTTCATTTAAGGAATAAAACGGGGTTTTAAATTTAGTTCATACTGATCTGCGTGAAACCCTGCTTAATAAATGCAGGTGGCTATTTACTAAATGGCGTTAAACCACAGGACCTATTTTTATTTTTCAAGATCTTGAATCACGCATTATGTCTTAATGATACTGTAGTGGTTCCTGCTGTGTCTGTTTGGGATTTGCAGTATAACCATTGAAAATCTGTACCCAACACTTGAATTTAGGGCAGTTCACCGATTTCCCAGGTCTGATTCAAAAGATAATGGTAAGATTTTCTGTGCTTTGAAAGGATTGCTTTATTTTATGTATTTTTTTTTTTTTGGTTAAACTAATAATAATGAATGTGGTTATTAATTTTGTGATTTTTGATTCACTAAATTCTCCCTCAGAGGTTGTCTTGACATAGACAGGGTTACTGTATTAAATGGGGTGAACTATCTGGCTGCTAAATCTATTTAACAATGTCCGAATTTTGCAGAGAAGTCTCCAAATGATCCTGAACATTATCCGTAATTCAGCCTGACCGAATGTTGCTGGATGGCTGCCTTCTGGACCCGGATTAATACAGTCTGGGCCCAGATTTTAAGAATCTCATACATTTTCCAACAGGCAAATAATACTTTAAATTATTGTGCTATTACTTTTTGCAAATGTGCATCCAACTGGATGCATTCAGTGCCCATTTACAGAGTGTTTGCGTTGTAAATACTCTGAATTCTGTACATTGCGTAGTGTTCGGATGCAAAAAGCACGGATTCTAAACTGGACGAGATGCATCCGGCCAGTTGTTGCAAATTTGGTCGGGTTGGCTGAATTCTGATAGGAATTAGCTTTAGTAAATAATACGAATATTGTCATTCAAAATCCGACCATTTTCACCAGATTTTCTCTATTCTGACAAAATCTGCTGTTTAGTGAACAACAAACTGTCATGGGCTGACCAACAATGATGAAGTGATAGCTCTTATAGTATTGTACAAGCGCTGAATTTTCTATATTTTTACATGATGAAGTGATATGTGTCCTTTATACCTAGCCATAAATAAAACAAACGTAGAGATCCATCCCCCAGAAAGGGGAGAATTTTGGACAACTGACGTTTAATCACCCTTTGACAACCACATCTTTGAACGATGCATGCAGCAATGTCGAATACATTTCCCCGGCTGTCTTAATTATTTTAATTTAAATTCAAATTAAGTCCTTTTTTAACCTTTAGGCGTGTTTTTATTTTACTCTTTTTAAATGCCAATTCTGCAAATATCATTAGTTAAAGGACATAACTGCAAACAAGTGAAAACAAGACACTTTGCAGTAGCAGTGGCCCAGCGGCTGTCGGCGTACTTACTGACTGAGCTTGCAGACTTGCTAAGATCCGTCTGGCAGTTTAGTGTCTGTCAGCGTCCGCCTGGTAGGACTTTACCTGACTTGTGAAGATAAATAGTCTGGCTGTAACTGCAGCTGGCATGATTTAATTAACTGTAAGTGTAATTAAATGGGGATGTATTTTCTCGTGCTGGCAGTTTATGAGTTTGTTTTGAGTATTGTTTTGTATAATTGAACATAGTAAGGGTCATTATCATCTCATAATGTACATTTGGAAATAGGTTTGAATTAAAGGGACAGGCCTGCCATTTAAAAATAATAATTATAATTTAGTGTTTAGTGTTTTAAAACTCAATCTAGGAGCCAGAACAGTAGAATCTCCCAAAAATGAAACCGACATACTCTGAGACCCCCAGTAATTTTAACAACATTCCTCGCAATCCTGCATACTTGGTCGGTTCTTCAGTAAAGGCTAAAAGTTAGTAAGATCAAACGTGGAGAATGCTGTTTAACCCCTTAAGGACACATGACATGTGTGACATGTCATGACTCCCTTTTATTCCAGAAGGTTGGTCCTTATGGGTTTAACAGGGTTATTAGTAAAGTGACAATAGTTTGCAATTCAAATCCCCAATTAAGGCCAAAATAGCCGAACCGCTTTGAATACTTTGGCCTTGAATTTGAAATTCACTTTGTACTCTCAACAATTCTCATTTTAAGTGAACCCTGTAAATCAACCAATACAAATCTAAATTGTTAGTTAAATGATTCTCTTCCTGCAGAGATAGGAAGGAGTTAAACGTCTCATTATACAATGAAACGTTTGTACCTGTAACATTCTGATCACAGAGATGACCTTAACATATGGTGTTTCCTTTATATTATAATTTTATGCAAAGAGCGTTTCTCAGTGAGAAGACGGAGCTCCTATATGTAGACATTAGCAATGATCTCATAGAGACTGCTGAACAAATGGAGTCCGGTCTAAAACAAGTTCAAGTCTTCAAGATTGTTCAAGTCTCTGAGACAGGAGACCCTAATTCTATCCGTCCATTGCCCACACACAGGGCCGCCACCAGAAATTTTTGGGCCCCTAACAGAACAAATGGTCTGGCCCCCCCCCCCAATTCACAAAAAGTGCAAATAAATAATAAATATAAATATCAAAACAAACAAATAACGCAGGAAACAATGAGCAAATATATACAACAATGTGCAAATAGTGCAGTGCAAACAAATGTTACACAAATTGACTTGCTCTATGTGTTTTAATACAACTTACCAATGTAGTAATCTTCAGATGTCCTAGGAAGTTACAAGCACGTACGTGGTCATGTAACAGGCAGAAATACTCACCTTTCAGGAAAATTGCAGGTGTCCATCAGTCGCAAGGTCTGAGCAACAAGAAACAAACACACACACTGATGCACAGAGAAACACACAAACAAACATACATTCACAATGTGCATTTGGCTCTGTGTATTTCTAAATGTGTCTGAGAGTGTGTGTCAGACAGCAAGTATCCTTGTAAGTGAATGTGTGTCTCTGTGAGCATGTGTGTGTCTGGGACCATGTGAGCAAGTGGAAGCTCGTATGTATGGGGGGCTGATTGTGATCTTTGTGCATTGTGTTTATGGAGAAGCTATATTTCACGACTGTGTATGATTACTGTCTTCAGGGTGTAACTGTGAAGGGGGAATATAGGGTTAACTTGGCAGAGTAAGTGTGACAGGCAGGAGCGTATTAGCCGCGAGGCAAACAAGGCATTTGCCTTGGGCGGCATTTTCCAGGGGGCGCCTGAGTTTTGTCCTGCCTAGGGCAGCACAAAACCAGGATACACCACTGGTGACAGGGCGAGGGGCGTGAAAGAGACAGGGGTGGGGGTGAGTGTGACAGAATGAGAGAAGTAGAGTGTGACAGAATTGGGGTGAATGTGGGGCTTAAAGTGACAGGGTGTGGCAGGGAAAGATTTGGGGATGAGTGTGACATAGAGGGAGGAGGGAGTGTAACAGGATGAGGGGTGTTAATAGAAACAGAGAACGTGACGGCAGATAAGAACCATTCGGCCCACCTAGTCTGCCCAATTTTCTAAATACTTTCATTAGTCCCTGGCCTTATCTTATAGTTAGGATAGCCTTATGCATATCCCACGCATGCTTAACCCCTTAAGGACCAAACATCTGGAATAAAAGGGAATCATGACATGTCACACATGTCATGTGTCCTTAAAGGACCACTATAGTGCCAGGAAAACATACTCGTTTTCCTGGCACTATAGTGCCCTGAGGGTGCCCCCACCCTCAGGGTCCCCCTCCCACCGGGCTCTGGGGAGAGGAAAGGGGTTAAAACTTACCTTTCTCCAGCGCCGGGCGGGGAGCTCTTCTCCTCCGATCCTCCTCCTCTCCTCCCATTCGGCTGAATGCGCACGCGGGGCAAGAGCTGCCACAAGAGGCTTTGAGGGCTGGATTAACCCATTTATAAACATAACAGTTTCTCTGAAACTGCTATGTTTATAAAAAAATGGGTTAACCCTAGCTGGACCTAGCACCAAGACCACTTCATTAAGCTGAAGTGGTCTGGGTGCCTAGAGTGGTCCTTTAAGGGGTTAAAGGGACACTCCAGTGCCAGGAAAACACTGCAGGTCCCCTCTCCCTCCCACCCCCCATCCCAAGTTGCTGAGGGGGTTAAAACCCCTTCAGTGACTTACCTGTATCCAGTGTCGATGTCCCTCGGCGCTGGGTCAGGATCCACTCACGCTCCTCCCCCACCGACATCAGACGGGGAGACCTATAGAGCATGCGCAGCCGTCGGCAGGGGAGACGCACACAAACAAACGCGCATTAGACCTCCCCATAGGAAAACATTGAAAAATGCTTTCAATGCTTTCCTATGGGGATTTCAGCGACGCTGGAGGTCCTCACATAGCGTGAGGACGTCTTGTGCCGTTATAGCACACTTTTCATGTGCTATAAACACAGAAGTGTCCTCTAAGTCTAGAAGACCGCCATTAGAGGAGTTAAATCTGCAAGGTAAATATTGTAGTTTATGAAACTGCAATAATTACACTTGCAGGGTTAAGGGTAGTGGGAGTTGGCACCCAGACCACTCCAATGGGCAGAAGTGGTCTGGGTGCCTGGAGTGTCCCTTTAAGGAGGATTAATATTCAGGTTCAGTGTGACATGGTTGAAGTGTGAATCAGTGAGTGTGACAGCATTTGGTGCTAGTGTGGCATGGTTGGAGGATGGAGTCTGACAGGATTGAGGGATTATTATGACATGGTGAGTGTGGCAGAGCGAAAGGTGTTGAGTGTGACAGGATTGGATGTATTAATGTGAGTGTGGCAACGTTGTTGGAGGGGAGTGTGATACAGGATTAGCAGGGATAGATGTGAGTGTGGCATGGTAAAGGGGATGACTTTGTGTGGGGGTGAGGGTGACAGTGAGTGAGTGGAGGTGTGGGTAGCAGTGATTGCGGGAGGGGAGGGTAGCAGTGAGTGGGGGAGGTGAGGGTGGCAGACTGGCATTGAGTGGGGGAGGGGATGGTGGCAGTGAGTGGGGAGGGTGGCAGTGATGGGGAAGGGAGGATGGCAGTGATGGGGGGAAGGGATGGTGGCAGTGATGGGGGAAGGGAGGGTGGCAGTGAGTGGGGGAGGTGAGGGTGGCAGACTGGCATTGAGTGGGGGAGCAGAGGGTGGCAGTGATGGGGGGAGGGGAGGGTGGCCGTGATGGGGGGAGGGGAGGGTGGCAGTGATGGGGGGAGGGGAGGGTGGCAGTGATGGGGGGAAGGGAGGATGGCAGTGAGTGGGGGAGGTGAGGGTGGCAGTGAGGGGAGGGTGGCAGTGAGACAATAAATTAACTTACCTCAAGAGTGAAGTGACTCCCTGTCCCTGGTGATCTTCTTTCCTGCAGCAGCAGGAGGGTGGCAGTGAGTGGGGGAGGTGAGAGTAGCAGTGAGTGGGGGAGGTGAGGGTGGCAGTGAATGGGGGAGGTGAGGGTGGCAGACTGGCATTGAGTGGGGGAGGGTGGCAGTGAGTGGAGGGAGGTGAGGGTGGCAGTGAGTGGGGTGGCAGTGATGGGGGAAGGGAGGATGGCAGTGATGGGGGAAGGGAGGATGGCAGTGAGTGGGGGAAGGGAGGATGGTAGTGAGTGGGGGAAGGGAGGGTGGCAGTGAGTGGGGATGGGAGGGTGGCAGTGAGTGGGGAGGGTGGCAGTGATGGGGGGAAGGGAGGATGGCAGTGATGGGGGGAGGTGAGGGTGGCAGTGAGTGGGGGGGTGAGGGTGTCAGACTGGCATTGAGTGGGGGAGGGGAGGGTGGCAGTGAGTGGGGAGGGTGGCAGTGATGGGGGAAGGTGAGAGTGGCAGTGAGTGGGGGAGGTGAGGGTGGCAGTGAGAGTGAGACAATAAAATAACTTACCTCTGTCCCTGGTGATCTTCTTTCCTGCAGCAGCACCCTCCTGGTCCCATGCTCTCCTTCCTGTCTGCAGCTCCGCCTCCACGGGTTCAGAGCTGCAGTCAGACCATGTGGAGATTGTCTCGCGAGCTCTGATTGGCTGAGCTCGCTGACAATCAATCATGGTCTGCAGCTCTGCACCCGTGGAGGCGGAGCTGCAGACAGGAGTCACAGGGATCCGGATTTGTGCACTGTCTGCAGTCACAGTGCACGGTGACAGGCAGCTCTCTCCCGGCGGCACACAGGGGGGCCCAGCATCCAGCGGCACAGAGGCTAAGCTGCTGGGCCCCCCTACTGTCGGGACTCGAGCCCGCCCGACAAATGAGTCCTCTTCTCAGTCCCGGCCCGCTCCAGCAATCCGGCCGCGGGCCGGGCCCCCCAGGACCGCCGGGCCCGTGACAATTGTCACGGTTGTCATGCCCTGATGGCGGCCCTGCCCACACATAACGGACCGTGTTCATCTTTCATGTTATCGGCTACTAACAGTGTTTCAGTATTTAATAACAATTCTAATACACTGCCCCCCTCCCACCATTCTAATACACTGCCTGCTTCCTCCCACCATTCTAATACACTGCCCCCCTCCCACCATTCTAATACACTGCCTGCTTCCTCCCACCATTCTAATACACTGCCCCCCTCCCACCATTCTAATACACTGCCTGCTTCCTCCCACCATTCTAATACACTGCCTGCTTCCTCCCACCACTCTAATACACTGCCCCCTCCCTCCCTCTATTCTAATACACTGCCCCCCTCCCTCCCACCACTCTAATACACTGCCCCCTCCCTCCAACCACTCTAATACACAGCCTGCTTCCTCCCACCATTCTAATACACTGCCCCCTCCCTCCCACCACTCTAATACACTGCCTGCTTCCTCCCACCATTCTAATACACTGCCCCCTCCCTCCCACCACTCTAATACACTGCCCCCCTCCCTCCCACCACTCTAATACACTGCCCCCTCCCACCACCCATCTAATACACTGCTCCCTCCCTCCCCCAATTTAATACACTGCCCTCCCTCTCCCTTACCCCAATTTGACACACTGACCCCCCTTCCACTTCTCTAATACACTGCTCCCCTCTTTCCCCCAGTTTAATACACTGCCCCTCCCTCCCACCACTCAAATGCACTGCCCACCCCATTTAATACATTACACTACAGGAAGGTTTCCCCAAGCCCCTCTTCCCCTACCTTAAGCCATCTCCCAGTCCAGCACTGCACGATCTTCTCTGCTCAAGCAGGCCACATGCTCCTCTGGCACTGCGAGTAGCAGGGAAGAGGGCTCTGCATGCCGCCAGCCACTCTGGGCTTATGAATCCATACGCTGTATGCGCATATCCGGCGGCCAGGCCCAGGGCAGGTGGCCTCCTGGAAAATGTCCCGGTATGCTGGTAGGCCAGTCTGGCCCTGTGCCGTAAAGATACTCATTGTGGGCCGCGTGTTTGACATGCTTGCCTTACAATGTTATAAAGGAGGGAACTTAATAAATGACACAAACTATTACAGTAACTATTGACATGTAACAATAGTAACAACAGTAACTATTCCAATCTAGATAAAAATAATCATAAACAAAAAGCACATCCGCGAAATAGAATGTTTCCTTTAAATCTTGCAAAGCAAACCCTAAGTTATGACAGTGTTTCTACGATGCTTGTTTTTGCTGTGTGGAAGCTGGTATCATTATTACAGTTTCCTTTAGACATGAAAAAAGAAAATCAGCAAGCCTCTCTGTAATAAATGATTTAGGACCAACGCGTGCTCTTACACTGCTCCTAATGTAAAGGGCTGGTATATGAGATAAAGGACAGAAATGTGTGTCTTATTTCTTGCTGAGCAGTGGGACACCTGAGCCCCGGGGAGAGACAGTGTAAGCTAAGAACAAAATGTTCTATTTGTCTAAACATCTCCGGAGTAGAAACACACGCGGGAGAATAGGATACGCTTCTCGTTGCTGACACAGGCCTTTCTGCGCAAGCTAAACAAATTAACTCTGGGGTGCTTAACCCCATCAACCATAGGCCCCGCACTATAGCAATCAGAGTTTCGCTTTCCGATGGATGTGAAGGGATTCGTGTTCCACCGCAGTTTGAGACAGTCAGTCAGGCTTCTAACTCCTCAGGAAGTAATAAGGCAGGTTCCCTGTCAGAATACAGCGCAAAAAAATACCGTTTTTTTAAAGGGGCCCTGTAGGCACTTTAAGCATTTATTTTAATTGATGTGGTTATGGTGCCCGGCATTCCCTGGCGCTGTCACTCCATTTAGTGTTAAATCATTTTCAAGCATTTTTGAGCAGGGTCCCTGGCTTAAGTAGCTCCGCCCCCACTGCAGAGATTACATATTTCTTTCTATCCATACCAATTCATACCAGGAATTGGCGTTGTGATTGGCTGAGTGCAGTCAGATGACACTCTCAGCCAATCACAGCCGCCCATTACTGCCAAGGCTAATGCCTCCTCCTTAGTCCAAGTAGCACCGAGCGGATGGGCTGCTGGAGACTCTTGTTTAGGATCAAAACATTAAAAACTGTTTAACGCTGAATGGAAGGACAGAATCTGGGGACTCTAGATACTATAATCACTTCAATGAGATGAATTTACAGTGGTTATAGTGTCCCTTTAAAGTTAAAAATCTTATAAGAGCAGGGTTCTTTAGAAACACTTTTATTGTGAATAATGCTGCACTGAAACAGTTCAAGGGTTTCTCTGAGAACCATGACCACTTCAGTGATATGAAGTGGTCATGGTGCTTAGAATCTGTATGTGAAGAGTTTTCCCATCAAACGCTGCATATATGGAGTGTAACCCCTTTGCTGACAGAGATATAACGCCACCCCCAGCAGCGTAATTGGGATAATATTAGCAGTCCAATTTTTCTTTTGATATTTGTATGTTGCTTTGGTTAAGAGCGGTCAGCTGACACTCTCAGCCGACGAATGGCTGGCGGGATTGGCTTCTTGCTTCTGAAACCAGCAAAGACCGGATGCCCAACACCGGTCATAGAGGACCCACAAGAACCCAGGTAAAAGGACAAACCATTGCAAACGGTTTCATACAGTGTGCTCCAGTGGAGTATATTCTGCGTTGGAACTGATATCAAGACCATTCCAGACTTGCCGTTGTAGTTCTAGGACGAGTAGAAAATGAGGACTGTCAGACTCTAGGACCCAGCATTTTATAACCTCGGAGAGATAAGAAGCTGCGGACTATACGGCAATTCTTCATGGAATAGAGTAAAGCAACCATTTTCAATTACAGGTTTGTTTTTAGCTACTCCGGGATATGTTCCATATTAATTCAGTTTTATTATGGACACAAAAGGAGCAATAAAACTCAAACAGTGCTCGCAGTCAGCGCGTAAGAGGAATTTATACTCTGCTATAAAATCAGAAACTCCTTATAGGTTTTTTAAATGATTCACTGATGTCCCCCAGTTCGGAATCATGTCAGTGGGTGTCACTGGAGGCTAGTCACCAGCAGGTGGCAGTGCACCGACACACTGCTTGCAATAATTGTGCATCTCTGGGAGCTGTGTGTGTGTGTTTGCTAAATCCAGAACTAGCCCCCTGCATGCATGTATTCTGCATTGCTGCTTTACATCGGTGGGGAGAGGGGGGTGGGGGGGGCAGAAAGGGACATGTCTAGAACTCTCACCTCTATTTTAGGTTGAATTTTCCAATGTGGTTTTTGATTCACTACAATGCACTGTTTAGTGAATATACCCTAATGCCAACAGAACAACGTGAAATATCAGTTTCAATGAAGGTAACATCCTGTAAAAATGTGTTTGAGAGTGCTTTGTGTCATTATTTTAGTAACAGACCCAATCTCCACAATCTGACGATAGTCTCGTCTCGTACCCTCTGAATTCCTGCTACTCCCAACATTAATACTTTATATCGCTCTCTGTTCTTGGTACGGGTGGCTTTGTCTGATCTGGGGTCCAAAGAACACAACGGAGACAACTTTAAAACAAATTTATATAAAGGATATTAAGGGAGTAACATATCTAATCGTGCAGTTCTAAAAATGGGGCAATCCCCTTAGGAACTAGTGGGACCAGCAGGTACATCCAATTTAATGACTCCTCCCCATTTCAATTTTTACACCAGTTTTTAGAACAGAACAGTTTGATAAATGTCACTGTTTTTTGTAGTGTGCGGGTGCACTGTGACCTGACTGTGGTCAGTGTCACATCCCAAAGCCACGTTTCAGGTGACCCCTTGGATCTAGTTGGTCAGCTTGCAGGAAGAGTTATTAATATACATCACTGTTATAACGTTACAGATTGAATTTGGTGCTGCAAAACTTACAAGACGTCCAGACAAAGAAAAATCCCAATATTATGTGTGTATACTGTGTGTGTCATTGCGGGCAATCTCTGTCCTAGCGTATCCTTGCTATGTATTGTTTTACTGAATGATAGACTTTTTCTTTTTTCTAAGCCACAGAAATATGAGTCAGAGCTCTGACCCAGATTATGTTTCTAAAACCAAGTCTTAGCGGTTGTAAAAAGGCAACCGGAGCTAAGATAACGACTGGTTCTGTTCTACAGGACATTGTGTCTCTTTCCATGGATATAAGTTTATCAGCTGTTACATCACCTGTCCATCTGGCTGGCTGAGCATTATGGCAAATATAATCCACGAATATCTGGGGTTCCAGATCAGCCATCACTAGCTTAAACTGATCACTCTTCAGGTTCCCGCACTGGATAGTAAGGTGTGTTTCATGTGGATTAGAAGTGAATGTTAAGCCAAAATAAGTGAATTGAATACAACTGAGTAATTATCCTATTGGCCAAACCAGAAAATTGGCCCAGTTGGAGAATTTACGTACAATTTCAAGTTCTCTAACATTGCATCCTCCGACATGTAAACCATCTCATCCTCATGCTAACAATATCTTCCTTGATGTACTGAAAAAACGTTTGACAACAAAATTCATCTTTTTATCACAGTCTGCAAAGCACATGCTCTGTAGTTATTTAAGAGTCGTCCTTCCTCTGCCTCCCTGGGTGATAGAATGCAAAATATAATTTGAACAAGTTAACAACAGAGGCTTCTGCATAGTCTAAGGGGAGGTAGGGGCACAATGCTTAGTCCCTCTGCAATGATGCAGAGGGACAGGATAGAACTGAAAACATTCTTTTACAGGGCTAAACTTGTTACTGAAGCAAAAGTTGGTCTTAAAGGGACACTTCAGGCACCAAAACAACTTCATCGAGGGATGGGAGGGTGATGTAGCTTTTTCCCAGGAGGTCCGTGGGAACGCCAGTAATGCTCGGCCTTACCTCCACAGCGGTGGCATCTAACAGCAGGAGAAATGCCGGCCACTACGTGATAGAGACTTTTATAACTCAATAGGTTCGGTCCATAGTTCCACGCACGAGTGTCCGAACTTACATGACCGCAGTTGGCCAGTCAGAGCAAATTTTAGGGTATTTAAACTAATTTTGAATATTTGACAGTGCCCTGTCGTGGTTTCCTGTTTGGTTATATGACAGGGCATTATTTGTATTGATTCTTGTGTATTTTGACCTTGGCTTGTATTTTGACTATTCTGTCTTTTGAATCCCTTGATTTTTGGCCAGTCTAGCTGTGTATGTACATTCTACTTCCCTAAACCTTGGCTTGTCCTGTATTTTTTTATTATTAACATTAAATCTATTTTATTTTAAAGTATCTCTAAGTATTAAAGGTGTTTAGTAAACTCTTCTTACACAGTTTGTTGTATTTTAAGAGTCCTCCTTTGCACACAATGCTTATTAAATTATTTATTCCAAGCATTATTTTAGATTAATTTACCCAGGTTGATTTTTCTTCCTCTGATTATCTGTTCAATATGCAGAGCTGCCATGTGCATCCTTCCTGCATAGACGCGGGGCGTCTGAGGCTGAGCTAAGGGTAATGAGGGACTGTTTTGGGTTCCTGTGCTGAGAATAATCTGATTAGGACTCAAAATTCGTGAGTCAATTATTTAAGCAAAAAAATACAAGGTGAAACATAGAGAGCATGCATTTTTAAAAGTGTTCATTTTAAAATTTCATATGTAACGGGGGCGACGGTACATGGACTGCTACCTGCAGCTCTCTCTCCATTTGTTTAATTTTGTTTTATTTCATTACATTATATTAATATGACTCAGGATATCAGATAGAAATATTTACAAAACAATGCATTTTAGAAAGTGCTGGAGGGCAGAGAAGGAAGGGTTCAGAATTTGGCAGTTGTGTAGGAGGGGTGCAGGAGCAGAGCCTGTGAGATACAAGGTAGCAGGGAATATATTGACTTCCAGTAAAAAGCAGAGAGCAGGCACAATGTAATGAGGTCTAATCAGATGTGCTGGAGATTGGCAGCACCGTGTAACAACGCATGTGGCTCTGCTTCTAGAATACTACCGATGGGCTTTAAAAAATCTCAGGCTGACCGGGGTTTGTCTTTTAACCTCTTCACTCCCAATGCAATGAACACATTAAAGGAATAGACACACGGCACATTATGTTAGGATGTGGACCACCTAAATGTTACTTAAAATTTACTGATTTAAAAAAGACATTTCTTTTCTCTAGTGATAATAAATGTTATATGCGCACAAAAGAAATCGTGATTTTTTTTTCTTTCTTTCAAACACATGAAACACTGACCAAGCCATATGCAAAAGTACTGATAATGAGGCATAATAATGAACTGTCCGTCATTAGGGTGTGCCTGCGCAACCCTCTCTGATTATTCTAAAGCTGTACATGTTGCGGTGGCCATGGTGGCATGGTTTACAGTTGATGTATCCTGCCAGCTTCAGAAATGAGGAGTTAGAATAATGCAGGTTAGTGCAGGGGTTCAAACTGTCAGACTCCAACTCCCATCATTCTTTAGTTCTTTTAATTTAACACGGAGTCTGTTATCCCTCTGTCTAAAGGTAACAGATACATTAATGACCCCAAATGAGAGGAAAAAAAGCTTGATTATGCAGATTAAACTAAGATGGCCACAGCGATAGTCACCGATGGCCACACCGACCTGTCACTAAAAGCAGGATGGCCTCTTGGAATCAAAGTGACACAGAGACAATCATTTCCTGAATAGACCTAATTTCTCCGGAAAGACACAGGGCTGTATTTCTAAACAGCGAGTCTGGAGTAATATCTCAGAATGGTAGGACTTTGTTGCTAAATTAGATAAAGATTTGTAGAATTGTTTGATTAGGGCAGCTTCTATTATTCTTAGCCAGCCATCCAACAAGACACTATTTTTTTTAAGGCAGGAGGGCCTTACTTGGCCAGGCCAGCTCTAGATCCTGTCCTCTATTTACCCTACAATGTGGATTTACAGCTAAGTGCGCCTGCTGCACGAGAGTGTCTCTACGTGAAACGCATACATGGATAGCGCCACGGGAGGGTGGGGAGACAGGGATATAGAGTGGGTGCTGGGGCAGGATGGAGGTGCAGCAGCTGAGCTGTGAAGAGGTTAGAGCGGCCTTCTAGGATTCAGCCCAAGAGAAGACAGATTTACAGCCGATTGTAAAACGGAACAGGTTACTGCTTCAGCAATTTCTGAGCGCGTTTTATGAGCAGATCTATAAAGAAAGTTTGTGCACCGCAGGTTTTTATCATCTCAACAGCTGGAGCTGTACATTAACATCTCGTGTCTGACCCCAAAAAAGAGAGCTGAGGCAGTGAGGTCATCAGGAAGAATCACGTTTTACAAGTGTTTAATCCAAAAAGTCAGGAATTTGCTATGGCCATCGTACGTTCAAATGCTTTTGCTTTTTTTTTACTTTTTGAGAGGGGTTTTATAGGGAGGAGGAATGGGGTTGTTTTGTCTTCCTTTATCATCACCATTATCAGCCTGCCTGGATGTCTATTCAGAATAACACTGACCAATCGGTGTCGACATTAGCCCTACCAAAACAGAGAGCTTAGAATGTCGACATTAGCCCTACCAAAACAGAGAGCTTAGAATGTCGACATTAACCCTACCAAAACAGAGAGATTAGAATGTCGACATTAACCCTACCAAAACAGAGAGATTAGAATGTCGATATTAACATTGCCAAAACAGTGAATTTAGAGTGTTGATAACAACGCTGACAAAACAGTGAGCTTAGAATGACGATGTTGTGGTTCGTGGTTTTGGATGAATTAGTTTGTGCAATTTAAAAAGTTTCATAATAACTACTGTGTTAAGCGGTCAGGAGCGCCAAGATGGCTGCCGACTATGTTCTTCAAAGCGCATCAAGATGGCCACCAGTCATGTGTCCTGGTGTTACACTAACAATAGAGTAAATGGAGGCCCACATATATCTGCAAGTATTCAAAACCAACCCTTAAATTTTGTACAGTTATAATTTTATATTATTAGCTGCATAAGGTATTTTGACAGAGTTATATCCTAACATGTAAAGACCAAATGACAATCACTCAGAGCGCAGCAAAAGACAATGTTTAACCCCTTAAGGACACATGACATGTGTGACATGTCATGATTCCATTGTATTCCAGAAGTTTGGTCCTTAAGGGGTTAATAACAGGATATTAGAGAAGCTATAACAAATATTAATAAACGTGTTCTAGCTAAACACTTGTAATGCTAACTAGACAATTAGCGTTTGCAATACTAATCGTATATTTCACACAATTGCAGTCAAAACATATCAAAGGCTATTCTAGCAATTTAATCTAAACACAAGTATAAAAGCTATAACAAAATTATACAGTTTTATACTTAACATCCCAGGATCTTAGATGAAATGGAGATCAATGTTTCTGCTGCTCTGGGTAGATCAAACTTCATGTCCCAGGATAAAAAATATGGGCCTAGATCACATACTTATAGCCTTAGAAAAAAATGAGTAAGGCCGTCTGTGCCCCTGTACTGCTACATCGCTGCTATCCCCAACTAACTCCAAAAACCATTTGTCCAAAACCTCAACAAAACAGCTTCACAATAACCACAGTAAAATGTCCTTCCTTCCAGCCTATTCCTTACCCATCAACCTGCCTCCTGATTCTGGACTGGTTAAACTGGTTTGGTTATTAACCTTTTCAGTGCTTAAAACATTAATGGAATATCTGTTAATTGGTGAACTAATCAATTTGGTTAAAATGTTAGTAATTTTTTCATGTCCATAACAGTCGGTAGTAACATTGCCAAAACAACGAGCTTAGAATATTGATAACAACATTGCCAAAACAACGAGCTTAGAATATCGATAACAACATTGCCAAAATAACGAGCTTAGAATATCGATAACAACATTGCTAAAACAACGAGCTTAGAATATCGATAACAACATTGCCAAAACAACGAGCATAGAATATCGATAACAACATTGCCAAAACAACGAGCTTAGAATATCGATAACAACATTGCTAAAACAACGAGCTTAGAATATCGATAACAACATTGCCAAAACAACGAGCTTAGAATATCGATAACAACATTGCCAAAACAACAAGCTTAGAATATCGATAACAACATTGCCAAAACAACGAGCTTAGAATATCGATAACAACATTGCCAAAATAACGAGCTTAGAATATCGATAACAACATTGCCAAAACAACGAGCTTAGAATATCGATAACAACATTGCCAAAACAACAAGCTTAGAATATCGATAACAACATTGCTAAAACAACGAGCTTAGAATATCGATAACAACATTGCCAAAATAACGAGCTTAGAATATCGATAACAACATTGCCAAAATAACGAGCTTAGAATATCGATAACAACATTGCCAAAACAACGAGCTTAGAATATCGATAACAACATTGCCAAAACAACGAGCTTAGAATATCGATAACAACAATGCCAAAACAACGAGCTTAGAATATCGATAACAACATTGCCAAAACAACGAGCTTAGAATATCAATAACAACATTGCCAAAACAACAAGCTTAGAATATCGATAACAACATTGCCAAAACAATGAGCTTAGAATATCGATAACAACATTGCCAAAACAACGAGCTTAGAATATCGATAACAACATTGCCAAAACAGCGAGCTTAGAATATCAATAACAACACTGCCGAAACAGCGAGCTTAGAATATCGATAACAACAATGCTAAAACAACGAGCTTAGAATATCAATAACAACATTGCTAAAACAACGAGCTTAGAATATCGATAACAACATTGCCAAAATAACGAGCTTAGAATATCGATAACAACAATGCTAAAACAACGAGCTTAGAATATCAATAACAACACTGCCGAAACAGCGAGCTTAGAATATCGATAACAACAATGCTAAAACAACGAGCTTAGAATATCAATAACAACATTGCTAAAACAACGAGCTTAGAATATCGATAACAACATTGCCAAAATAACGAGCTTAGAATATCGATAACAACATTGCTAAAACAACGAGCTTAGAATATCGATAACAACATTGCCAAAACAACGAGCTTAGAATATCGATAACAACATTGCTAAAACAACAAGCTTAGAATATCGATAACAACATTGCCAAAATAACGAGCTTAGAATATCGATAACAACATTGCCAAAACAACGAGCTTAGAATATCGATAACAACATTGCCAAAACAACGAGCTTAGAATATCGATAACAACATTGCCAAAACAACGAGCTTAGAATATCGATAACAACATTGCTAAAACAACGAGCTTAGAATATCGATAACAACATTGCTAAAACAATGAGCTTAGAATATCGATAACAACATTGCCAAAACAACGAGCTTAGAATATCGATAACAACACTGCCAAAACAACGAGCTTAGAATATCGATAACAACATTGCTAAAACAACAAGCTTAGAATATCGATAACAACATTGCTAAAACAACGAGCTTAGAATATCGATAACAACATTGCCAAAACAACAAGCTTAGAATATCGATAACAACATTGCTAAAACAACGAGCTTAGAATATCGATAACAACATTGCCAAAACAACAAGCTTAGAATATCGATAACAACATTGCCAAAACAACGAGCTTAGAATATCGATAACAACATTGCTAAAACAACGAGCTTAGAATATCAATAACAACATTGCTAAAACAACGAGCTTAGAATATCGATAACAACATTGCCAAAATAACGAGCTTAGAATATCGATAACAACATTGCCAAAACAACGAGCTTAGAATATCGATAACAACATTGCCAAAACAACGAGCTTAGAATATCGATAACAACATTGCCAAAACAACAAGCTTAGAATATCGATAACAACATTGCTAAAACAACGAGCTTAGAATATCGATAACAACATTGCTAAAACAACGAGCTTAGAATATCGATAACAACAATGCCAAAACAATGAGCTTAGAATATCGATAACAACATTGCCAAAACAATGAGCTTAGAATATCGATAACAACATTGCTAAAACAACGAGCTTAGAATATCGATAACAACATTGCCAAAACAACAAGCTTAGAATATCGATAACAACATTGCTAAAACAACGAGCTTAGAATATCGATAACAACATTGCCAAAACAACAAGCTTAGAATATCGATAACAACATTGCTAAAACAACGAGCTTAGAATATCGATAACAACATTGCCAAAACAACAAGCTTAGAATATCGATAACAACATTGCCAAAACAACGAGCTTAGAATATCGATAACAACATTGCTAAAACAACGAGCTTAGAATATCAATAACAACATTGCTAAAACAACGAGCTTAGAATATCGATAACAACATTGCCGAAACAACGAGCTTAGAATATCGATAACAACATTGCCAAAACAACGAGCTTAGAATATCGATAACAACATTGCCAAAACAACGAGCTTAGAATATCGATAACAACATTGCCAAAATAACGAGCTTAGAATATCGATAACAACATTGCCAAAACAACGAGCTTAGAATATCGATAACAACATTGCTAAAACAACGAGCTTAGAATATCGATAACAACATTGCCAAAACAACAAGCTTAGAATATCGATAACAACATTGCTAAAACAACGAGCTTAGAATATCGATAACAACATTGCCAAAACAACGAGCTTAGAATATCGATAACAACATTGCTAAAACAACGAGCTTAGAATATCGATAACAACATTGCCAAAACAACAAGCTTAGAATATCGATAACAACATTGCCAAAACAACGAGCTTAGAATATCGATAACAACACTGCCGAAACAGCGAGCTTAGAATATCGATAACAACACTGCCGAAACAGCGAGCTTAGAATATCAATAACAACACTGCCGAAACAGCGAGCTTAGAATATCGATAACAACATTGCTAAAACAACAAGCTTAGAATATCGATAACAACACTGCCGAAACAGTGAGCTTAGAATATCAATAACAACACTGCCGAAACAGCGAGCTTAGAATATCGATAACAACATTGCCAAAACAACAAGCTTAGAATATCGATAACAACATTGCCAAAACAACGAGCTTAGAATATCGATAACAACACTGCCGAAACAGCGAGCTTAGAATATCAATAACAACACTGCCGAAACAGTGAGCTTAGAATATCAATAACAACACTGCCGAAACAGCGAGCTTAGAATATCAATAACAACACTGCAGAAACAGCGAGCTTAGAATATCGATAACAACATTGCCAAAACAACGAACTTAGAATATCGATAACAACACTGCCGAAACAGCGAGCGTAGAATGTCGATCACAACACTGCCGAAACAGCGAGTGTAGAATGTCAATAACAACACTGCCGAAACAGCGAGTGTAGAATGTTGTAACGGACCGTTTCACTTACAAGAGGATAAAACCCAGTTTAGGCGATAATCCCCTTTCCAGATGCACAGGCAGCTACTGCAAACACCATTCTCCCGACTAGAGACACACGAACACTGAATCCGAGAAACCTTTTAAATTCTCCCAAGCATATGAATGCTGTAGACCATTGAATAGGAACCATACGAATAGGCTTATACTCCTAGCAGTCAACTGGAACAGCATGCAATCAAGCCTTCCCCCAATAATGAGACGACACTTCACTTTGAGGGTAAAACAGGAACTCTGGACTGGGACACCCAGCCTGGCTTTTATTACAAACAAGTACATACAGGACACTCCCAGGGGAGAGGATGAAATTAACCAATCACATGGATGTACCTCCCACACATTTCCTCCCCTTAGATTAACACTTAACATAATTATACCGTACACCCTTTTCCCCAATTCCTGGATGTACCCCAAATACATATGATACACCCTTATTCAGGGGGACAACATATTCAAAAATCAGGTCATTCGGATGAACGGTTCGGGAGATATGAGGTTCCAAAGATTTGACCGACCACATGGGTAAAGTATCCGAAAACAGTTCCATGCATTTTGGCCCTGCGGTCGGTCACAGAAAAGGGAATGAAACAGACGAATTGCCTGGGTTATAGAGACTAAGGGGAATTCGCATGAATCCCCTAGTTCGTGGGTTTCTTTCTACCGAACGGCGGGCCGTTCGGTAGTTTCCCCACGAAATCTTGGAAGTCTGGAGGTCTCAGCGGTGCTTGCCTAGTCGAGTGTCCGATTTCAGTTCCAGACACTCAACGGCAAAACACCGCTGTTCGGTAGATTAAGATGGCCGCCGCCATGTGTTCGGCTCCCGAATGGCGGCCACCCAGAGGTCACAGAATACATGGCATAGATTGCCAATTACCTGTTTGCAACATTGTTGCAAACGGTAATTGGAGGCACACTTATTCCTGGGTGGTCTGGTTGTTCGGTAGTTTCACTCAATATACTGAACGGAGTGATTCTACCGAACAATCAGATGAATACTGCATATATATATCCCAGGTAACTCAATACATAAATACATACAGGATATTAAAGGCATGGTTAAAGTACTATGTTCCACAGTCTTAAAGGTACAGTATCACAAAAGTCCCAATAAGTTCACGGATGGCCCTTAAAGGCCCAGTAGCAGTAATATAAATTATTACATGCCCAAATATAGTTTTTATAGAGCAATATGTCCAGGGGCCGTAGTCGCAGGTCAGGAGGCTAGCAACCAGGCCTCTCCAGTTCACAGTGGCGAAGCTGGTTTCGCCACAAATGTCAATAACAACACTGCCGAAACAGCGAGAGTAGAATGTCGATAACAACATTGCCAAAACAACGAGCTTAGAATATCAATAACAACACTGCCGAAACAGCGAGCTTAGAATATCAATAACAACACTGCCGAAACAGCGAGCTTAGAATATCAATAACAACACGGCTGAAACAGCGAGCTTAGAATATCGATAACAACATTGCCGAAACAGCGAGTGTAGAATATCAATAACAACATTGCCAAAACAACGAGCTTAGAATATCAATAACAACATTGCCAAAACAACAAGCTTAGAATATCGATAACAACATTGCTAAAACAACGAGCTTAGAATATCGATAACAACATTGCCAAAATAACGAGCTTAGAATATCGATAACAACAATGCCAAAACAACAAGCTTAGAATATCGATAACAACATTGCTAAAACAACGAGCTTAGAATATCGATAACAACAATGCCAAAACAACAAGCTTAGAATATCGATAACAACATTGCCAAAATAACGAGCTTAGAATATCGATAACAACATTGCTAAAACAACAAGCTTAGAATATCGTTAACAACATTGCTAAAACAACGAGCTTAGAATATCGTTAACAACATTGCTAAAACAACGAGCTTAGAATATCAATAACAACACGGCTGAAACAGCGAGCTTAGAATATCGATAACAACATTGCCGAAACAGCGAGTGTAGAATATCAATAACAACACTGCCGAAACAGCGAGCTTAGAATATCAATAACAACATTGCCGAAACAACGAGCTTAGAATATCGTTAACAACATTGCTAAAACAACAAGCTTAGAATATCGTTAACAACATTGCTAAAACAACAAGCTTAGAATATCGTTAACAACATTGCTAAAACAACGAGCTTAGAATATCGTTAACAACATTGCTAAAACAACGAGCTTAGAATATCAATAACAACACGGCTGAAACAGCGAGCTTAGAATATCGATAACAACATTGCCGAAACAGCGAGTGTAGAATATCAATAACAACATTGCCAAAACAACGAGCTTAGAATATCAATAACAACATTGCCAAAACAACGAGCTTAGAATATCGATAACTACACTGCCGAAACAACGAGCTTAGAATATCGTTAACAACATTGCTAAAACAACAAGCTTAGAATATCGTTAACAACATTGCTAAAACAACAAGCTTAGAATATCGTTAACAACATTGCTAAAACAACGAGCTTAGAATATCGTTAACAACATTGCTAAAACAACGAGCTTAGAATATCAATAACAACACGGCTGAAACAGCGAGCTTAGAATATCGATAACAACATTGCCGAAACAGCAATTGTAGAATATCAATAACAACACTGCCGAAACAGCGAGCTTAGAATATCGATAACAACACTGCCGAAACAGCGAGCTTAGAATATCAATAACAACACTGCCGAAACAACGAGCTTAGAATATCGATAACTACACTGCCGAAACAACGAGCTTAGAATATCGTTAACAACATTGCTAAAAGAACGAGCTTAGAATATCGATAACATTGTATCCCTTCATTAAACTCTGAATTATATCAAACTTAAATCAGAAAAATGTACATCAGCCACAGCTGAAAAAAATCTTGATTTCAGTTGGAAATTGACGATTTTATCCTGAAGTTTGTCAGTCCAATTGTAATTTGCAGCATTTTAGAATTATGTGAATATACAACATATGACCCGTTTCAGTGAGGAGTGAACTTATGTACCCCACACTGTAACAACATGTTATTTGACAAGGTAATGGCAACTTTTAGCTAAAATAGCTATGCTGAAATAATAAAGAACGTGTTTATGTTGGCCTTAAATTTGCCGTTCTCTTGTCTGCTATCCACAATTTATTTAATATATCTAATTTTCTTGGTGTTACAGAGAAAGCAGTGGATGATAAGACAGATTCTAGACTTTCTATTTTCTGTTTTCTAAAATTATCTTATTTCTGTAACTTAAAAAAAAAATCTACTGCAAAAATAATATTTTGTAACTTTTTTATTTTAGCGCAGGTACGATGCCTTTCATTGTAATAATCACTTTATCTATGGCAGCTTGCGTTTCACAATTGTTCTTTTTTGGACTGTGTGTGTGTGTGTGTTTATATATTATCTGTCTCAGTGTTTCTGGTTTGGGGTGTTTCCGTTATTCTCTCTGTACATGAGCCAGACGGAGTAAAGTCGGGGAAGAAATATTGTATTTTATATTTTTAAATAAATACTGGGAAGGAGCAATAAATAACACATAATTTATGTCTACAAGTAACTGAACCGGAGAGTGGGAACATTGTCATTTTCTTCAAGAAGCAAATGCGGTAAATGTTTATGTTGGGTATTAATTGATATGTCAATAAAAAACCCAGATACAAATATTTATAAAACAAAACAAAAATGCAAGTGCAGTGTATTTTCCAAGTTGGCTACACCTACTGAGAACAGGAAAATGCAATATTTGGCCACCATCAGGGCAGGACAACCATGATGGTCCTGGGGGGCCCAGACTGCTCTGGGAGTCCCGGACGCCACATTAACTATGTACACATATATAGCCCCCGGCTACCTGTACACTGCAGAGGGGGCCCAGCACACTCCATCTTAACTTCCCAGCTGATCTTCTGTCACCATGCCACCGGACCACCAGGGAATGCAATCTCCCCCCTTCCTTGGCCAAAGGTAAGAAGCCGGGAGGGGGGAATAAAATAAAATGTAGTAAAAAAAATAAAAAGTTAAAAAAAGCAAAACAATTATTGTCTACAAATACTACATCCAGGATGGGCCTTGTGGGCGGACTCAGGATGGGCCTTGTGGGCAGACTCAGGATGGGCCTTGTGGGCGGACTCAGGATGGGCCTTGTGGGCGGACTCAGGATGGGACTTGTGGGCAGACTCTGGGGTGGGTCCCGGACCTTAAGGTGGGTCATGGGCCCCAAAATTCCTGATGGCAGCCCTGTCTGATTGTGTATTTATATACCACCTTCCCTAGACTGTAAGCTTGTCTGAGCAGGGCCCTAATCAACCTATTGTTCCTGTGTCATAATGTAATTGTCTCATTTATTGTTAAATTCTCCCTTTTGTAACATTGTAAAGCGCTGCAGAATAAGTTAGCACTATATAAATACCAATGATAATAATATCTCGTTTCACTGCAAACAGCTCATGGTAATGCTTATTCAGCGTTTAGTGTATCACAGATCTCCAATGCATTCAACTCAGAATAACATGAAGTGTCAATGAGTGTATCACAGAGCTCCACAGTAGTAAACCAAACAGTAACATGCGATTTGAAAGTATCTATCATGGAGCTCCGAAAAAATAAAATACACAGTTCTATTTAGTGTGTGTGTATCATAGAGCTCCAGAACAATAGAACTCACAGTAATGTGCAGAGTATGAGTAAATCACAGAACTCCACAGCAATATAACTCACAGTAATGTGCAGTGTGTATGAGTATATCACAGAACTCCACAGCAATAGAACTTAGACTAATGTGCAGAGTATGAGTAAATCACAGAACTGCACATCAATATAACTTAAACTAATGTGCAGTGTGTATAAGTATATCACAGAACCCCACAGCAATAGAACTCACAGTAATGTGCAGAGTATGAGTATATCAGACCTCCACAGCAATAAAACTCACAGTAATGTGCAGTGTGTATGAGTATATCACAGAACTCCACAGCAATATAACTTAAACTAATGTGCAGTGTGTATGAGTGTATCACAGAACTCCACAGCAATATAACTCACAGGAATGTGCAGTGTGTATGAGTATATCACAGAACTCCACAGCAATATAACTTAAACTAATGTGCAGTGTGTATGAGTGTATCACAGAACTCCACAGCAATATAACTCACAGGAATGTGCAGTGTATGAGTATATCACAGAGCTCCAGCAATGCATGACATTCCTATAATAATTAAGTGACATATTGCATTTATCACATTTGGCCTCTTAAAGGTTAACTCCTGCGCACCCCGAAGGATGAGAGCGGGATACAGGGAAGGAGGAAGATCATGTTCAGCCATCAAGACATGGACCTCAATACAATTCCATTTTTTTTTTCAACCTGCGATATCTTGAAATGAACGCTTCCAGTTGCAAATTGGTTCATTTAGCCTTTAAAATGGGTTTTCGTCACAGAAAAGGTTGAATGATTTAGTATGCAAATCCACCAGGAACATTTACCGTTTCAATGTCATGAAATCCAGGGCTGAACAGAGCCTTTTAAAATCTTAGAAACATAAAAACACAGACAAGGAAGCAGCTGGGAGCAATTGTTTCCCATGTCAGATTCTCGCACTTTACACTATTTCAACAAGATTTCAAACATTATTATAACCATACGAGTAACGAGGTCTGTCTTATATGAAGTGCATTAGGTAAAACACACAAATTGGAAAAAGTGCAGAACTAACAATTGCATTGCAAAATCGCTGAAATTTCAGGACAAAATTTGTAAAAAAAAATTTTGCCGGTTTGTTATTTTTGTCTAAAATTTGCAATTGTGTTGCCACTTCCCTGCAGCAACCAGCTTAGTGAGTAAATACTTAAAATTCAGAATATCCGTTATGTGAATCTCTAGCAAATAAGAGAGTGGACAGAATTAAAGCTAGGGGTGTCAGCTGATCACTCTCAGCCACTGAGCTAAACCCTGCACTGCTGGGCCTAACTCGGATATCGAACTTCCGCCTCTTCATAGGAAGTAGTGGAGGTGGGGAGTCGCGGTGGCAGGCAGACCATAAGATGTCAAAATATCTTAAACTGTCAAATTTCTGCACAAAGCAATTGCCAACTGAGAACTTTTTATTTTTATTTTTTGTATTTTATTTAAATGAGCTGCCTGGCTGATAGGGCACAACAAGGGCGTATTATGCAAAATACCTTAAATCCCACAGTACCATGTGCATGCGTACAGAACTTTGGAAGGAATGCCTACATCTAGCAGTCAGTCATTGTTTAAATGAATACATTGCGGTATATAATATTGTATCCTGTTACTTTTTTCTGTATCTGTGTATTGGAATGCTGCATTGCACATTGCTCGGAGCTCAGTCCCACAGTGCTGTTAGCATGAAAGCACTGTGGCACGCGTGCAGGCTCATACGCCTCACATTGAACAACTACACCATAACCTTTACTGGAGCTCTAATGTTGATGCCAATAGCATATATATATATGAGCTTGGGTTTTCAGTGTTAAATACAATGTTATCTATACATTTTCCAGTGCAAAATGATGCAATTTTACTCCATAAAATATATTTAGCTCTTAACTTGCTATATTTAAAATCCTGTAACAATTCCCCGGTCACTTTCCTCTTTTCTTTGTGTCAGTAAAGTGTCATTCGGCGTAGATTCAGCCTTTGGGTTTTTGTGTCCTAAATGCATAACTTGACAATTCTTGGCAATACATTCTAGCTTCCACGCACTTACTACACCTGCGAGTTCTTTAAATGAATACTCATCGGGTTTACTAACCCTGGAAGGCCACATCTAGAGCAATATTGATTTAATCTGCACTTAGTCATCGGTGACCTTGTTTCATGACGTAGTCCTAATGAGCATAGTGGGCTAAGTGGTCTTAGCTTCGATAGCCTATCTCTCTTAGATTACGTATCATTGACATTACTTATCTGAATTAAAGCAATCTCTTGTTTGGTCTATGGTGTCCATGTCCCACTTAAATATTTAGCTGCTGAACATTAGAGGATAAAACTGACTTGGGAGAATATGGGAATGGTGGAGGGGGTGGGGGGGGGGGGGGGGGCGAGAGTTAAATTTCTCCTTTACTCTTGTCCTGGGGCCAGATGACAAAAATTGCATGAATTTGTATTCCACTGCTGATTTAGTGGTATTTTTCAGCGCCCGTTGAGACGCTGCTGAGTTGTGGGATATCAAATCACAGTGATCACAAACCATGCACCCACACAGCGACAGCAGAATGTGGGAAAAGAGTAGATATGAGTAAAGGGAGGGAATACACAAACATATACATACGCATACTAAGCAGAAGCAGACAGGGGGCTGAGACGTAACGGGCAAAGCATGTTCTATGGTAAACTACTGCCATTGAAACTCTCTGGAGACATCATAATGAACCCTGTGGTCCAAGGACTAGGCTCCAGAACTCGTAAATGCCACTATTTTCCCTTAGAAAACAAAAAATACAGTTTGAAGTTTTAAAAGGCAATTACATATGGAGATTCAGTGACACCATACGGCTCAGCCCTATAGGAATCTGGTATGGATTCGAAATACACACAGGAATAACGGGAATCGTGGCCTCACCCAGAACGTGCATTTCTAAATATTGGTAACCATGAGTATGAGTGTCCTAGATCCCCACTTCTCATTGTAAGCAGTCAAACTGGTGACATTCTGAGTCCAGAATGCAGAATTTTGAGATATACATTCTATTGGTTCCCAAGGTGATTGCTTCCTACGTAGCACTTTTCCCCGAGATAGCTGCTGGTTGTTTTTTTTTATAAATTTCCCCCCATTGTGCCTAAAATATTGTTCTATTATATATCAGGAATGGTACATACAAGAAAATGCCCTACAAAAAAAAAAGAATGAAAAAAAATAAAATCAGAGCCTTAACATTCTAACTGTGAAAATATCTTCATCAAATTTGCATAGCGTTATCCCATAGGCCCTTGGTGTTTTGCAGTAAGCTCAGTAGGATTATGTTGCTAGGGTCTTCATACAACTTTATTAGGCATATCGACGAGGGACTTGGGCCTCATTACGAGATAACTCCTGCAGAAGCTTCATAACTCCCCATACAGAACATTAATAAATCTACGTGTGATGGAGCTGTCACTGTCATTTGTCAGAGACGCATGTTCCCTTTATAACCGCACATTCAGAGCATCTGCAGCCCTCGATGCTCAAAATGAGATGTTTATCCTCAAATTTCATTCAAAGGAGGAGGAGAGGACGTTAGATAAACCTTGTCTCCCTTCTCTCGCCTCTATCTGTGTTTCTGTTCATTATTCACACAACTTTGCGTTCCTGTCTAATTTCTCTGTGCGCACTCTCTTCGTTCGTATCTAGTTTACATGGTAAAAAGTAGAATAATAACGGGATTCTGGGCAATAAACAACCAGATACTCGACTGAACACCTAAAACAAGATAGGGTGGGGGGGAGACAGTTCTGACAGTTTTTATGAACCTTTCCTCAGCTCTATAATTTTCCTTGACATTTCCTTTTGGCATTTAAATAAAATATATATCTGTATTTATTTATATATATTTCCATTTTTTCCTCTCTGCCTCTGCCTTTTATTTTATTTTAGCTCTTCCCATCGCCACAACCTCTTCCGAAGTCCTCGCTGCACAGATCTTTGCCAAGCGAGGTGAATTGCGAGTTTTTAAGGTTATAAGGAATATATATTAAATTAAATACACTAGAAATTGTAGGGAGCTGATAAGAGAATTGCTCATTTCGCGATAACATATGCTAAATGCTAAATTTGGGGTGCAGCCTTAATTTTATATTTCCCCTGTCAATTTTTCACAATTCTGTGTTTACTGCGTAAACCTCAGCTTGTTCCTGGCTGGGGGAGGAGTGGTAGTAGAATTTCTGTTTGTACCAGGAGTGGATATTGGATCTATTCACAAATTAGCACATTTCTGTGAAATTGAAGAAAAAAAAATCCATGATTTTGCTAATTTTGGACCAAAATATTAAATGTGAGAATATAAGCGATTTTAAGATTAGGAGTCTGTCATTTTCATTTACTGTTTGGTGAATGAACGTCTATATCTTGCATTCACATTACCTTTAAATATATTCACTTTTCTGCAAAATGTGTGCAAAGTGCACAATTAACATATTATAAACTAAACTGAATTCATTTACTCTCAGCATAAAATCAGCTTTATAAATTATATTCATTGGCAGAAAGAATAATAAGTGGTGTTCTTTATGCAGTATGTATTAAGATAAATGCAGGATAAAGTGAGTACTTTATATAAAAAATAAATGTACTCCATTAAAGGTGAATAAAAGGGGACGCACGCTCCCAATGTAAAGTTGTTTTGTTCATCCTTACAAGGAATTGGGGGGGGGGGGGGGGGGGGAGAGGGGATGCCATATACATATATATATATATATATATATATATATATATATATGAGGGTGCCTGGAGTTTGCCATCGGCGGGATATGGGTGGAGCTATCCTGGGGTATTTAATAAATATATATATGATCTAAGTATATATTATTTCATTTTTAACTGTTTTAAACTTTTATTTTAAATTTTACAGCCAGACATTCCCGGCAATCCCCCTGCTGGCAATGCTGTGGACGGCTATGCCGCCCATGTGATCGTGAGGTCCTCGCAAGGACCTCGCGATCACATGGCCCAGGAGGGCCAGATTGGAAGCAGGGGGACTTACCGGGTAAGTGAATAGGATGGCGGGGACGTTCTATGCCGCCCACCGGCGTTTAGGACCGGGTCCCCAAGGACGGCATAGAACGCCCGCCGTCCTTAAGAGGTTCAACTACAATAACTGCTTAAAACTTTGTTAATGTGATAAATTAAATTTTTAGTATCAGAAATGTTTATCAGTATGTCGTGAGATTGCTTAAATTGTCCTCAATGGCTCCACCCCTGGCCATACCTCCTGCCTCACCTATTAAATAACCTGTGGTAGATCCACCCCTAGCCACACCTCCCATCACTCATTAAATGTCCTGGGATAGCTCCACCTATGTCCACACCTCCTGTCACACCCATTAAATGTCCTGGGATAGCTCCACCTATGTCCACACCTCCTGTCACACCCATTAAATGTCCTGGGATAGCTCCACCTATGTCCACACCTCCTGTCACACCCATTAAATGTCCTGGGATAGCTCCACCTATGTCCACACCTCCTGTCACACCCATTAAATGTCCTGGGATAGCTCCACCTATGTCCACACCTCCTGTCACACCCATTAAATGCCCTGGGATAGCTCCACCTATGTCCACACCTCCTGTAACACCCATTAAATGTCCTAGGATAGCTCCACCTATGCCCACACCTGTCACACCCATTAAATGCCACAGGATAGCTTCACCCATGTCCACACCTCCTGTCACACCCATTAAATGTCCTGGGATAGCTCCACCTATGCCCACACCTGTCACACCCATTGAATGCCACAGGATAGCTCCACCCATGTCCACACCTCCTGCCACACCCATTAAATGTCCTGGGATAGCTCCACCTATGTCCACACCTCCTGTCACACCCATTAAATGCCCTGGGATAGCTCCACCTATGTCCACACTTCCTGTCACACCCATTAAATGCCCCAGGATAGCTCCACCTATGTCCACACTTCCTGTCACACCCATTACATGCCCTGGGATAGCGCCACCCATGTCCACACCTCCTGTCACAACCTTTAAATGCCCCAGGATAGCTCAACCTATGTCCACACTTCCTGTCACAACCATTAAATGCCCTGGGATAGCTCCACCCATGTCCACACTTCCTGTCACACCCATTACATGCCCCAGGATAGCTCCACCCATGTCCACACCTGGTGTCTCAGCCATTAAAGGCCCTGGGGTAGCCCCACCCCTGACCACACCACCAACCATACCAACCATACCCCTAACATGAAAGTGTCCCATTTGAAATATTGTTAGATATGTGGTTGTAGTAATATTTACTGACTTGAGGCACATTTTTTGCTCTAATTGTACATATAATTAAGCACTTTACTCATTGCAATATGACTTGGAATCTGTGCTGGAAAATGCAGAAACCTTAGCACAATACTGCGACTAACATAATTGTTTTCTAGACTCCCCAAAATGAATATTTGCCACTCTGTAAATTACACATTTATTGAATTGGATTTAGTTCCTGAGTTGGGCTTGTCGTAGAGGCCTTCTGAATGTACGCAGCACCGAATGTGAGTCCATATTCCCAGCCATGTTTAAAAGTCACCGTGCTGATACAGTGTCAGCATTCACCGTGACAACCCTCCTGCCTCTGCTCACTTCACTGCCTCTCACGCTCTCTGGGGCTGCTTCCGCACACAAATAATATGTCAACATAGATGGCTGCAGGTATCCCTGCAATGCACGCCTGGTGAGTCACGCGCTGGATCTGCTGGTTGATGGAAGCCAGAGGGCACACAGAATGTTGCAAACATGTCGGAACCCACGTTGCTCCAACCGCTTCTCATCAGTAGCGCTCGGACGGCTGATGAAACTGCGCACCCTCCTCACGGGAACTATGCAAAACCCAGAAATGAAATATAGAATCTGCGTCTCCTTTTAAATCTTCCCCGAGCTCCATTTTTCTTGCTTTTAGCGCTTACAGAATAAATGGAATGTGTAATCAGAGACTGTAAAGTCCTGATTTATAACCCACTCCTGAAGATATTTAATAACTCACATATACTTTATTGCACTTTTCTTTAATGCTGTGTTTTGGGATCACAATTGCCAGGTTTTCCTTCACTATATCACCCTGTCTTCGGGGATGGAGAGCTGGGGGGGCTCCTGGTGTCACAGTTCAAAGTCCCTCGGGAGCGGTGAATGCTCAGAATACAAAGACCTTTAAATAGAATAAAAATGTTCTGTATAACCGATATGCTTGCCATTGCCGTACTGTTTATATTGTAACCTCTTATTTCAAATAGCCTCTTCTTCTGCCCATGTATTATCCCCTTTTACTATTGTTATTGTAATTCTACAAAATAATTTAATTTTGAATAAAAATATATAAATAAATATATATATTTTTTTATATAATTGTGCATTAGACCAAATGGGATCTTACAGAAAATAAAATAAATGTAAATTTTACAACGAGGGCCCAGCCTGTGCTGACATAAATGATTAGATAAAAGTAGAGAAGGAAGAATTTCTAATACATGAGAATAACTCAACCGCAGGCTGAGTGTGATTGTGGCAGGTGGGACAATAAGGGTAAATGTGTGAAAAAAACCAGCTTTCCAGGAGAGTAGTAAGCATAGTGAGTAGCGGCCCAGTGGAAGTGGTAAGCGATAACAGTGATACAGTAAGAGTAGTAGATACCTGGAATAGCCTTCCAGTGGAAGTGGTAAGCGATAACAGTGATACAGTAAGAGTAGTAGATACCTGGATTGCCTTTCAGTGGAAGTGGTAAGACATACCAGTGATACAGTAAAAGTAGTGGATGCCTGGAATAGCCTTCTAGTGGAAGTGGTAAGACATACCAGTGATACAGTAAAAGTAGTAGATACCTGGATTGCCTTTCAGTGGAAGTGGTAAGCGATAACAGTGATACAGTAAAAGTAGTAGATACCTGAAATAGCCTTTCTGTTAAAGCAAGGCCAGCAATGTTATAGAAAGGGTAATAGTTGCCTAAAATAGCCTTCTGTTGGAAGATATTATGTAAAACAGCACACAGTTATTCTATCTGGACTTTACGTAAAACAGGCAAAGCTTAAGCAAATTTCCATGTTAATGACTCATTTACCAACAATTTATCAGAAAAAAAATCCCACAGACGGCAAACCCCAGGCATCCTGTCAAACCCATTAAATGTCCAAGCAACGATTAAATGCCCCAGCATAGCTTCACCCAGCGGCAACTCCAGGCATTCTCCCACACCGATTAAATGCCCCCACACCCATTAAATGCCTCAGGATAGCTCCACCCATGTCCAGCAGACGGCAAACTCCAGGCATCCTGTCACACCCATTAAATGCCTCAGGATAGCTCCACCCATATCCCGCAGAAGGCAAACTCCAGGCATCCTGTCACACCCATTAAATGCCCCAGCATAACTCCACCCATATCCTGCAAACAGCAAACTCCAGGCGTCCTGTCACACCCATTAAATGCCCCAGCATAACTCCACCCAAGTCCCGCAAACAGCAAACTCCAGGCATCCTGTCACTCTCATTAAATGCCCCAGCATAGCTCCACCCATATCCTGCAGAAGGCAAACTCCAGGCGTCCTGCCACATCCATTAAATGCCCCAGCATAACTCCACCGATGTCCCGCAAACAGCAAACTCCAGGCATCCTGTCACACTCATTAAATGCCCCAGCATAACTCCACCCATATCCCGCAGAAGGCAAACTCCAGGCATCCTGTCACACCCATTAAATGCCCCAGCATAACTCCACCCATATCCCGCAGAAGGCAAACTCCAGGCATCCTGTCACACCCATTAAATGCCCCAGCATAACTCCACCCATATCCTGCAGAAGGCAAACTCCAGGCATCCTGTCACACCCATTAAATGCCCCAGCATAGCTCCACCACGATTGTCTGCAGAAGGCAAACTCCAGGCGTCCTGTCACACCCATTACATGCCCCAGCATAACTCCACCCATATCCTGCAGAAGGCAAACTCCAGGCATCCTGTGACACCCATTAAATGCCCCAGCATAGCTCCACCACGATTGTCTGCAGAAGGCAAACTCCAGGCATCCTGTCACACCCATTAAATGCCCCAGCATAGCTCCACCCATGACCCACAGATGGCAAACTCCAGGCATCCTGTCACACCCTTTAAATGCCCCAGCATAGCTCCACCCATATCCCGCAGACGTCAAACTCCAGTCATCCTGTCACACCCATTAAATGCCCCAGCATAGCTCCACCACGATTGTCTGCAGAAGGCAAACTCCAGGCATCCTGTCACACCCATTAAATGCCCCAGCATAGCTCCACCACGATTGTCTGCAGAAGGCAAACTCCAGGCATCCTGTCACACCCATTAAATGCCCCAGCATAACTCCACCCATATCCCGCAGACGTCAAACTCCAGTCATCCTGTCACACCCATTAAATGCCCCAGCATAGCTCCACCACGATTGTCTGCAGAAGGCAAACTCCAGGCATCCTGTCACACCCATTAAATGCCCCAGCATAGCTCCACCCATATCCCGCAGACGTCAAACTCCAGTCATCCTGTCACACCCATTAAATGCCCCAGCATAGCTCCACCACGATTGTCTGCAGATGGCAAACTCCAGGCATCCTGTCACACCCTTTAAATGCCCCAGCATAGCTCCACCCATATCCCGCAGACGTCAAACTCCAGTCATCCTGTCACACCCATTAAATGCCCCAGCATAGCTCCACCACGATTGTCTGCAGAAGGCAAACTCCAGGCATCCTGTCACACCCATTAAATGCCCCAGCATAGCTCCACCCATATCCTGCAGAAGGCAAACTCCAGTCATCCTGTCACACCCATTAAATGCCCCAGCATAGCTCCACCCATGTCCCGCAGACCGCAAACTCCAGGCATCCTCCCACATCCATTAAATGCACCAGCATAGCTCCACCACGATTGTCTGCAGAAGGCAAACTCCAGGCGTCCTGTCACACCCATTACATGCCCCAGCATAACTCCACCCATATCCTGCAGAAGGCAAACTCCAGGCATCCTGTCACACCCATTAAATGCCCCAGCATAGCTCCACCACGATTGTCTGCAGAAGGCAAACTCCAGGCATCCTGTCACACCCATTAAATGCCCCAGCATAGCTCCACCCATGACCCACAGATGGCAAACTCCAGGCATCCTGTCACACCCTTTAAATGCCCCAGCATAGCTCCACCCATATCCCGCAGACGTCAAACTCCAGTCATCCTGTCACACCCATTAAATGCCCCAGCATAGCTCCACCACGATTGTCTGCAGAAGGCAAACTCCAGGCATCCTGTCACACCCATTAAATGCCCCAGCATAGCTCCACCCATATCCTGCAGAAGGCAAACTCCAGGCATCCTGTCACACCCATTAAATGCCCCAGCATAGCTCCACCACGATTGTCTGCAGAAGGCAAACTCCAGGCATCCTGTCACACCCATTAAATGCCCCAGCATAACTCCACCCATATCCCGCAGACGTCAAACTCCAGTCATCCTGTCACACCCATTAAATGCCCCAGCATAGCTCCACCACGATTGTCTGCAGAAGGCAAACTCCAGGCATCCTGTCACACCCATTAAATGCCCCAGCATAGCTCCACCCATATCCCGCAGACGTCAAACTCCAGTCATCCTGTTACACCCATTAAATGCCCCAGCATAGCTCCACCACGATTGTCTGCAGATGGCAAACTCCAGGCATCCTGTCACACCCTTTAAATGCCCCAGCATAGCTCCACCCATATCCCGCAGACGTCAAACTCCAGTCATCCTGTCACACCCATTAAATGCCCCAGCATAGCTCCACCACGATTGTCTGCAGAAGGCAAACTCCAGGCATCCTGTCACACCCATTAAATGCCCCAGCATAGCTCCACCCATATCCTGCAGAACGCAAACTCCAGTCATCCTGTCACACCCATTAAATGCCCCAGCATAGCTCCACCCATGTCCCGCAGACCGCAAACTCCAGGCATCCTGTCACACCCTTTAAATGCCCCAGCATAGCTCCACCCATGACCCACAGATGGCAAACTCCAGGCATCCTGTCACACCCTTTATATGCCCCAGCATAGCTCCACCACGATTGTCTGCAGAAGGCAAACTCCAGGCATCCTGTCACACCCATTAAATGCCCCAGCATAGCTCCACCCATATCCTGCAGAAGGCAAACTCCAGTCATCCTGTCACACCCATTAAATGCCCCAGCATAGCTCCACCCATGTCCCGCAGACCGCAAACTCCAGGCATCCTCCCACATCCATTAAATGCACCAGCATAGCTCCACCACGATTGTCTGCAGAAGGCAAACTCCAGGCGTCCTGTCACACCCATTACATGCCCCAGCATAACTCCACCCATATCCTGCAGAAGGCAAACTCCAGGCATCCTGTCACACCCCTTAAATGCCCCAGCATAGCTCCACCACGATTGTCTGCAGAAGGCAAACTCCAGGCATCCTGTCACACCCATTAAATGCCGCAGCATAGCTCCACCCATGACCCACAGATGGCAAACTCCAGGCATCCTGTCACACCCTTTAAATGCCCCAGCATAGCTCCACCCATATCCCGCAGACGTCAAACTCCAGTCATCCTGTCACACCCATTAAATGCCCCAGCATAGCTCCACCACGATTGTCTGCAGAAGGCAAACTCCAGGCATCCTGTCACACCCATTAAATGCCCCAGCATAGCTCCACCCATATCCTGCAGAAGGCAAACTCCAGGCATCCTGTCACACCCATTAAATGCCCCAGCATAGCTCCACCACGATTGTCTGCAGAAGGCAAACTCCAGGCATCCTGTCACACCCATTAAATGCCCCAGCATAACTCCACCCATATCCCGCAGACGTCAAACTCCAGTCATCCTGTCACACCCATTAAATGCCCCAGCATAGCTCCACCACGATTGTCTGCAGAAGGCAAACTCCAGGCATCCTGTCACACCCATTAAATGCCCCAGCATAGCTCCACCCATATCCCGCAGACGTCAAACTCCAGTCATCCTGTCACACCCATTAAATGCCCCAGCATAGCTCCACCACGATTGTCTGCAGATGGCAAACTCCAGGCATCCTGTCACACCCTTTAAATGCCCCAGCATAGCTCCACCCATATCCCGCAGACGTCAAACTCCAGTCATCCTGTCACACCCATTAAATGCCCCAGCATAGCTCCACCCATATCCCGCAGACGTCAAACTCCAGTCATCCTGTCACACCCATTAAATGCCCCAGCATAGCTCCACCACGATTGTCTGCAGAAGGCAAACTCCAGGCATCCTGTCACACCCATTAAATGCCCCAGCATAGCTCCACCCATGTCCCGCAGACCGCAAACTCCAGGCATCCTCCCACATCCATTAAATGCCCCAGCGTAGCTCCAGGTATTGAGATATGCTTGACTAAATTACGCGCCTCCCGTTTGCTCTGCCCAACAAGTCCAAAAATCTAGTTTTCTTTGTAGTGCTGATCGTTGGCGGTGCCCAGCAATGTAAACTGGCATCCTGGTATGGACTTATGTTAAGTGTGAATAAACACTAAATGTCTTCCAGTAACCGTACAGGAACCTGAGTTATTTCATACACTTTCAGCGCTTAATGCCACAAAATGCAGCATAAATCACCCAAAATCCATGTTAATTCTGTGTAGAACGCAGACTCAGGGGGGAAGTTTCATTAATGGGGATTGGAGACGGTCCAGGAGCATTAGGGAGATGTCCGGGCGAGAGAGGATGGGATGTATCACGCCATGTTAGATCCAAGCTATGATTTACAGTGCCAGAAATGGCCATTTTCTCCTGGCGAATTTAGGAATTACATTATTAAGGCCCATAATCCGTGGAGATAGCATCTTTCACTGAGCAATAATGATTCAAACGTTGGATCCAAAAAGAACGAATGAAATGGGCTCTTGGCATCTGGGTCTATAAATATATATAGTTCTGACAATGTGAAAATGAGCTATTACTGCTTCCTGTATGCCAGAGACAGCTCACTTAGTACTCAGTTTTTTTGTAAACTACATTTCCCATGATGCATCAAGCAGGAATTTTATTTTTACAAACATCGGTGTTGCCAATAGTAACTATGAGTGCTGTATACAGTCTGCAGATATGAATGTAACTATTTGATTACCAGGGTAAACAATGCATTAATAGACCCATTAGAAGCAGTGAACACCATGTATGGGTTCATAACAAGCACTGAACAGGCCAATCTTATGTATCTTTGCATACATGACCAGTTATTGCCCATCTCTGCCCTCATTAATTAGTGCCCGCTGGTGAATGAGGGCAACGTTTGCCTAGAAATCTATCTGTGTCTTTGTGTGAACCTGCGCATGGATTTGGTAAAGGGGGAACATGGACATTGAGGGAAGGCCCGATTACTGCAATCCGCAAAGATTAACAGCTTCACGTCCAGGCAGGAGAGTACGGAACGACTTTGCCAGAGAAGAGGCCCAACAAGCGAAATTTAACTGACTGGTTTATTATTATTCCCGAAGCAGCTTGGCTCCCAGCGGGGATTTGTACATATGTAGTTATTGTTGCTTCGTTGATAGAGCATATCATCAGATTCAATGCACCGTTCGTCTTCTCACACTCTCTCCAGTCACCTGACGTTTCCAGCTATTGTGAAATTCAGATAAAAGAATGGAGCCAGCACCGAAGGATCCCAGAATCGCAGTGCATGTCAATGTGTACAAGTTTCCTCTCTGCAAGCCTGTCTTTATTAGGGGCCCATGCATATCAATGGGATCTTATGGGAGGATGGGGGCACAGAGCAGACAGTCCACCCTGTGTATTTTGTCAATCCTGGACGGGCACAGGTTGCCTAGCAACAGCACAAAAGCCAAAGAAAATGATAAACATAGCTTTAGACTGCTGAAAAGGGTCAGCAGATTTTGGATTGGAACATTTGACCAAATAGCCCAAAGGGGACATTATCCGGCCCTGCTATTTCTCCAGATTGGACGCTTTGGACAATAGTTTGCAGTTCTCTTGTCAATTCCCATACAAAAAAAACATTTGGCTTCTATGTAAATACCCCACAGAGCACTTGCTGCTTTTACCGGCTCCCCAACGAGGCTCCGTCGCGCTCTCTCTGAAGTGGTTGTTCATATAGGGAATCAATAGCCGACAGTGCTGTCAATAATTAGCCTTACGGTGGTGAAATCTGATAACTGCTGCAATGTATTCAGTGGGAGTGTTTGGGATGTATTGATTTGTCATGATAGACTGAGTGAGATCACAATTGCAAGACCATTAAACTCACTGCAGGGATTTTTTTTAAAAAGAATACGGGGGAGGCTAAAACTAGCACCTGTTTAAGGATTGCAGACAAGTAAAGCTTGTAAATAAATCAAGCATTAACATTTTCTGGGACTAATCTGTGCGATATTGAAATTGCTGCCATTGGATTATGTTGTGTATTGGGTTGAGTTCATGAACAGTTTGTTTTGTTTGGTTTTCGCAGTAGGATATGTTTTGCTACTTTCTCATCTCATTGTTAGGAGATCGCATGGTACTATTCAATTCAAATGAAAGTGTTATTATAGTGATAAACACAAATTAAGTCTCTGCCAAACAATCTTTACCTTTTCCTACGCCTTTACATAGTTACATAGTTACATAGCTGAAAAGAGACATGTGTCCATCAAGTTCAGCCTTTTTCACATTTGTTTTTTTGCTGTTGATCCAAAATAAGGCAATAAATAAGCACTTTCCAATTTTCCAACAAACTAGGGGGAAAAATCATTCTTGACCCCAGAATGGCAGTCAGATGTCTTCTTGGATCAAGAAGCTATTACCCCACAAATAAAAAAAATATATACATGTATATTATGTTTTTGCAAGTATTTATCCAAATGCTGTTTAAATATATGTATGGACTCTGATAAAACCATCTATTCAGGCAGAGAATTCAATAACCCTTTTCTTTGCTTTAGACTAAATCTCCTTTCTTCCAGTCTAAATGTGTGACCTCGTGTCCCATGTATAGCCCTGTTTACTTAAAACTACAGGAGATCATGTGTCGGACTCACTCTAGTTTTGCATCACGTTTTTGGTACTCAGTAAACTACATAAAGGGCATCTGCAGTTTTTGTGAAAGATCTGTGAATTTTTAAATGCAAAGAAGTGGAAAAAACTGAAATTGCCCTTTTCACATATTTTGTGCAGAAAACAAAAAGACTGACTTAAAACACAGATTTGTAAACAAAATCATATACCTATTTAATAAAATAATCATATCTCTATTTAATCAAATTAGCATAACTCAGGAGACACAACAAATATATGGCATGCTTTATATTCATGCACCAAAATATGGAACAACTACCCATTATAGAAAAAAAAAAACCCAACAGCACCTCCAGCAGACCTCGGTGCATTGTAACGTGTATCTTGTAGCACTGAGCAAGCAGTTTGTTAGAGGGTTCTAAGAACAAATCTAAACTGTAAATAATATCAGACTGAACAGCATTGTATTGCTTTTAATAAAATGAATCTATTGTCCCTGGATTTTGGTAATTCCCTGTTGAATGTCAGTACAGTTGTTTGTTCTGTTTTGTTTCAATCTCTTGTTTTAATAACTTTTTTATTGATCCAATAGCAAGCAGTCCCCTAGCTTGACAAGGTCCATCTTGTTGCTGCACCCCCTGTAATTTTATTCTGAGTTGTTGTAAAAAGTAATTTAATTATGAATATAAGAGTGAAACATTCATTCACCAAGATTATTCACTGGATTAGTGAAGCTTAATACGGACGTATAGAATCTGAGATGAGGGCGTTTTCTCAAAGGGTACACTTTCATTTTAGGGTCTGTGGCAGGATGGATTTATACTGGGACATTCGGGGGGAAGCGGGAGTGACTGAAGGTGTGGCCACCTGGTTACTTAAACAATATATGTTCGAGTGAAGTCATTGAATCGCATGACACAAAGAGTATTCAAAAGGGGATGCTCCAGAACCTCCAAATACTGTGTGTGAAGAGGGCATCCTCCTTTTTTTTTTTTTATTTTACAAACAGTACAGATTTTAATAGAAATTGGAAGTTACAAATTAACCTTGTCAATCAGACAACCGGTCTTGTTACTTCCTGGTTGGGAGCGAAGAGGCAGCAATTGCCCTGAGCACCTGCCTTGCAGGAAATCTGTGATTGGACAGCCACAGAAAATCTGGGCGGGGTTAGAAGGGGAGGGCTTGCAAAGGCTACAGGCAATAGATCTGCAGTGTTTGCAATCAGTTTTTACTTATAACCCCAATGAATAAAATGCATTATTAAATGCAAGTGTGTTTTACTTGGGTGTGTACCTAATAAATAGGGTTTTGCTTTTTTATGTGTGCAGTAAAGTGTCCCTATATGTGTGTGGAATTCTGACCCCTTAATTTCACATTGCCACCGGTATACAAACATCAAATTCCCAACACAAGTGACTGCCAATTAATCTGAAACACCCCATACAATATGACAATGCGTAGCTGATGCAGAGATTCTCAGAGCTTCATATTATAGAAAAACTATAAAATGAAATGTTATCTAGAAAGAGCAGCCCTAGGCCAAACGTTCTAGATATAGAGCTATGCGCCGGGATATTACACTGGTTTCCATGGTGACTGCCTCACTTTGTCCTACAATTGCTCTTAATACATCATTTCCCGTGATATCCTTGATTTATTGACATTTCATTTTAATTATTATATAGGGTTGCTTTTTGGGCAAAATACATCACTTGAGTTTGAAATGTATTTTCCATTCAGTGTTTTAAATTAAGTGATCAAAACTTAGCCTGAAGGTTTACTGACAGAAGCAGTCGTATTGATTTGGGAGGGAAAGGGTTAAAGGCGTGAGTGCAACATTTCATTAAGTTTTAATGAGACAGTTATGGCGTGGTGAAAGCATTCAAGACGTATTAACAAGGCGTATTAATGGCACGATAAGCACTGCTGCAGTGTATACATGTGAACTGCTTCTGTTTATCCACCATTAATAAGCTTTCAATAATCCAACGCTATTTATGTTCCATAAATAAAGCTCTTATATTTTCTCTCTGCTAATTTATTTCCCAGGCTGTCAGTTTGGCAAAGGTACGATTTCCATCTCTTTAAAGTGATATGTGCCCTAATTATGCTGCCGGCGCTCAGAGGATCTGTGCAAAGGACTGCACTTGTGAAGAGCAGTTAGCATTTAATGCAAAGGGTGTGAGATGTACCAAGGTGAAATTTTAATAAGATAATCTTGTCAGCTCCTATTGGCATTTTCTTGGGGGCAAGAAACATTGGATTTGAAAGGCAGAAAATGCAATTTAAGATCACAGGAATCCAATTGGCCTTGTGCTCCAAAAACCAGATGCCATCCTTCCCATTAGTCACCTCAGATCCTTGAACTGTGAATAAAGAGGGAATTGCAAATTTCAGAACAGACTAATAGAGATAGAAAAAAAAAACAGGTAAAGTTTTCAGTTTGGCAAAATTTGCCTAAAATGATAACTAGCCATGTGGAACAATTGCCTAGAGCACCTGCCTTGCAAAGACTTCATATTGAGCTGCATTGTAAGTCTGTGATTGGACGGCCACAGTCTGGGGGGTTAGAAGGGGAGCAGAGCCGTCTTTCTGCATGGGCATGCTGGGCAGTTGCCCAGGGGCCCACAGGCATGGGGGCCCCACCGCTATGCCCATGTGCCCAGGTCGACAGGGGAGATCCTTTGATCTCGCCCGCCGGCCCATGGAGACCCTGCCCTGTTTTCTAAGATCTCCCTCAAAGATCTCCCTCACCGGCCCAAAAGCCCTTCATTAGCGGAGAGAGGGGAAGGGAGGACCCGGAGGCTGGGGGAGGGACCTGCGAGGAAGAGCACTCCTCACGCGAGCAGGCTGTGTGGAGCGTTGCCGCACGTTTCCATGGCAATGCTCCACATAGCATTCTGCACGCGGGAGGACAGGAGATAGCCTGCAGCCAGAGGAGCTGGTTGTACAGAACTCACTACCACTGGACCACAAGGGCTGGCTGTGTCCCCCCCCTCCTTCAACAAAAGTAAGATAAAGGGTGGTGGGGGGGCGGGGAGGCATAAAGATTTGATTCATCATTATTTATTATTTAATAAATAATTGAATGAATTTGATTATTTAATTTGCTCCCTGCACCTCTCACACAAACACACACACAGCATCCCTCACACTCAGCACTCCTCACAAACACATTGCACCCCACACACATAGCGCTTATTATATACAGCACCCTCACACACACACACACTGCACCCCTCAAAAACACACACAGCTCCCCTCACACACACACACACTGCACCCCTCACACAGCACCCTCAGACACAGCACCCCTCACACATACACACAGCACCCTCACACACATACACAGCACCCTCACACACAAACACATACACTGCACCCTCACTGCAGTCTGGGTGTATTCAGCAATCTCTGTGTGTGTTTTCAGCAGTGTGTGTGTATGTATTCAGCAGTTTGTTTGTGTGTACTCAGCAGTCTGTGTGCGTGTGTATTCAGCAGTCAGTGTGTGTGTGTGTGTAGAAACCAGTCTGTGTGTATGTATGTATTGCATTTGTTGAAGGTACCAATAAATATAAGCTTAATTTTATCGACAATTTACGTATATATTTCTGTGAGTTGTTGTGCAGGCAGGGCCCCAGTGCACTGCTTTGCCCGGGGGACCATAATGCTGTTAATATGGCACTGAATGGGGAGAGCTTACAAAGACTTCTCATTAACCTGCATTAGAAGTCTGTGATTGGACAGCCAAAGTCGGGGGGGGAGGAGAGAGCATGCTAAGGCTGTAGACAAGAGATCTGCAGCTTTAATAAGCTGGTTTTAGATTTACTTCTGATAAAAAAATGCATAATTTATGGCATGCATGTTTTGTAGGTATATCTGCTAAACAGTGAGATTTCCCATTTGGACTGGCCCATTAGGAGTATTGGCATGTGCCCCCAGTCCATCTTGTGTTATTTCCTGAAATCTGATTTAAGGAGCTTACAATCTGACCAGGTTTATTCACTGAAGTGTGAATTATTAGGAATTCAGGTGAATTATAAAATCTAGGCCAAAGTAGCCAAACTGGAGAAATATTCAGCCATCTGTTTTCACTTCAGCCATTTTAGTCTAAAATTAGAAATTCACATTAAGTATCCCCAAAACTTTCACGTTAACGATAAATCTTCACCAAAGTGAGAATTATCGGGAATTCAAAGCTTCAAGTTTAAGACCAAAATAACCCAAATGGAAACATTCTCCAAGTCAGCCATGATTCCAGCTTGGTTGCTTTGACTTTAAGTGAAAAAAAAAAACAATTCTCACTTGTATTCAGTAAAGTGAATTGTGGGCAATTGAAAATTAATGTCAAAAAAAAAAAAATAGAAAGAAATGTCCACATGATCAATGCTGGCAGTTTAGTTAACTTTGGCCTTAAATTTGAAGTTGATTTTATTTTTTAGTTCCTAACAATGTGGTGGAACTGGACCAACATATTTGATGGTGATTTGAAGTCTAATGTAAGACTGTATTTGTATGTGTGCGCCGTTCCTTAATCTGTATTCTGTACACATTTTGGTCTCTACGGCGGCACCACTGCTGAGAAATGCACGTTCTGGGTATGCCCCAAATTCCATTCCTTTACTACGTTTGTCAATTCCCCCTCCGCCCTATTCAGATGCCCCTTTGGAAGTGACCACAGGAAAGTATACATTTGGATAGCAATGTCACTTTAATTATAATGTTGTGCTGCAACTGCTCAGACTTTGATTCATTCATGAACGAAGCCATTTTGCACTTTTTTTTGTGTGGCTTTCATGAATGAAATTATGATCTTTGCAGCTTTTAGTTGAAAGATGATAGCTGGACTACAATTCCCTAGAACCCTTGCTCTTCCCATAATCCTTTGCTTTGTAGAGATGTCTGGGAGCTTATATGACTGGCTGAGCAATTTTTTAATGAGAATCCACATGGAATCTGTCAAGCCTGGTAATTCAAAAGTCAGTGAGTGTTTTTATTTAATATAAGTGGGGATGTGGGACAGCTCAGCCTTGTTGTATTACACTGTGAATACCGGTTATGTTGGGCTTTGTAGCCAAGTGGCTCAAACACATGGGAAGCACAAGATCTGGTTGAAAAGGGCAGAGCAGTGCACGTTGTCCGGCACTGTTCTATTAATTCCCTTGGTGATTTTAAGAGATTTATTGTTTATTACAGATTTATAGCAACAGAAACCAGCATTGCTTATTGGGTGAAAATAACTAAATTAGAGAAATGTTGCACTTTAACTATCACTATTTGGCCTAAATGTTTCATATTCCTGTGGGTTTTTTTTTAAAGCCTCCAATGTTTATTATAGGAATCCAGATATTGGGGGAATACTGCAGGGCTTATTATTTATGGAGTCCTGGGAACTTAAGTTTTATTGGCATGTGGGCTAACTCAGTTATTTGGAATCCTAACATTTTGGTAATTATCTGTCACTTCCAGATTTATTTATTTTTCTCTAACCTACCAGATCCCAGGTTACCCTTTTGCCAAATCTACCTTCAACAAATGTGATTACCCCTATGGATCTAATTCAGGTTCCATTGTTTTCTTGGAAGCAAATCCACTCTTATGCTGATGGGCAGGACATGAAGAGTGCTGTCCTGAGCTGTAATATTAAGATGTAGTCATAAAGATATCCATTCATCCTAAATCAAGAATGAAGCCCAAACAGCACCTCTGATTTGGTTAATGGTTTTGCTCCTGTTCAGCATAAACCTGATAATGGGCTGTAAATTCACAAGGTGTCTGTTAGCAGGTAGAAGTAAAACAGGTCAAATAAACTAACAGGGTTTTTCACTACACTGATTTCAAGATTTAAGTTTCACTCTCTCCCTGCTTTGGCACAGGTGATCTAATCAGTGGCTCAGTGATGAGGACTGTAACACCTGTAGACACCTTCTTAAATCATGGTCTACTCCTGATAACATATTCTAATACACTGATTTCTGCAAATCCCTGTAACTTTATATATCGTAATAGAATCCATAGGGAGCCACAGCTCCTAATGGAACAATTTTCTTAAATAGAAATACTTTGTTTATGCAGTGGGATTGCGAGTTTCTGTTATTGCTATAATACAGCAATTACCTGAAAATAAAAAGATGTGTGTTTAGTGGAGTTACTAATAGATAAAATTAAGGGACTTTGTAGATTTTCATGCTGTAGCCAGGGCATTATTATTATCGCCATTTATATAGCACCAACAGATTCCATAGCGCTTTACAATATTATAAGGGGCCTGCGTTAACCCTCTGTTACTGACATGGATAACTGTTGGACCAGTACATGTCAGGATTGGTCACTAAGCTGTGAATTTGACGTTTTGGACCAGGGTGGCTGAATTGGAAACATTCCCCTAGGCAGCAATGCTTTCAGCTCTGATATTTTGGCTGGTAATTTGAAATTCACTGACCACATGTAATTTGGAGAGAGCTCATGAACCATTTATGTTCCTATAAAGACAGGAACTAATATTACAATCCCTGAGTTTAACCGCTAGTGTCAAAGTGATGGAAAGCACCTACTAACGTCCCAATATGAACCAGATTACAAAAATCACCTGGTTTGCAATTAAGGCAGATCCTTTTTGTATAATCCAATTTTCACAAGCACATGTCAGTCAGTATCATCCAGTGTCTTTCCTAAGAATCAGTAATTTAATTGAATAAAAATATATATATTTATTAAACATCGAATTTTAACCAAATTCACTCTCAACAAATCCAGTAGAAGGAAGTTTGTAAAAGAACTGGACCTGCTTTTTGCATGTGAACCAATTGAATACTAACCCATTGGCAGCTCAAGCAGGTAGCTGGTCAATGGTTAACCTCATAATATCCATTTTAATTGCCTTTTTTCTGAGATATACTGGCTCCCTCTACAGATTTAACCATTTCTCCCGTGGAGTGGACTATCAAATTCTAATTACCTCTGTATTTGAATGTTCAGTTGGCCATTTACTAAATTTGTTCTCAGATTTCAGACATTTATTATCAGAGGGGCTAAAATTTGATGTACCTTTTATATCCATTGTGAAGCAGCCGTGCTCTGTTAGGTAATTGTTAAACATTGTAAATATACTTTGGATTTTATAGCCTAATTCACTGAAGTGAGAATTTAAAGGGAATTTTAAATCTAAAGGGATCCTATAGGCCAGGATCAGTTTATGGAGTTAATTCATAGACACTGGGGTTATGTTTGTGAAGGGCAATGTTCTAAATGTAGACAAATCTCCATGGGAACCAATGGAATGTTTATGCTAAAATGCATGTTTTAGAACTTTGCCCCGGAGTACATCTCAGATAAACTGAAAGAAATGGCATTGAATTCACTAAACTACAAACTGGGGTGATTTCAATCTGTATTTTTATTTTCTAAAAAAAAAAAAAGCCTGGAAGTCCGTTACATTTTCAATTTCACTAATTTGGACTAAAATTTGAATAAAACGACTGTCACACTGAAGTGAATAACTCTTAAAGTAGTTTTTTGGGCTACAATATGCGATGATAATCCCTATTACTGTGTAAAGTGTATATAACTGTTGTCTCTTTAAACGTGGGTGCATGATCACATTGTTGCTGATCCCTCAAGGGTTAAGGCATGGATTTATGCTGATTGACAGAGTAATATTCCAATCATAGAGTGCATCATAGAGGGTTAAAACTCAAATGTAATTGATCTCAAAATAATAGCATAATAAATATACCCTGTGTACATTAATCCTATAAAGTTAGAACGGATTAAACACGTTACTGGCAGTAAAGGTAAGAGCTGGGATGCTGCAGGTTAAGCGTTAAGATCTATTGATACAATGTTACAGTGTGTATGGGAGCCAGGACTAGCACCTTGGACAGTTCATCAAACTCTGTCTAGAGAGGTATCACTTTATACACCTTACAATGTTAACGGTCCTAGAGGTAACTTTACCCCTTAATGAGTGTCCTAGAGGTAACTTTACCCCTTAATGATAGTGTCCTAGAGGTAACTTTACCCCTTAATGATAGTGTCCTAGAGGTAACTTTACATAACCCTTAATGATAGTGTCCTAGAGGTAACTTTACATAACCCTTAATGATAGTGTCCTAGAGGTAACTTTACATAACCCTTAATGATAGTGTCCTAGAGGTAACTTTACATAACCCTTAATGATAGTGTCCTAGAGGTAACTTTACATAACCCTTAATGATAGTGTCCTAGAGGTAACTTTACCCCTTAATGATGGTGTCCTAGAGGTAACTTTACCCCTTAATGATAGTGTCCTAGAGGTATCCCTTTACACACCCCTTAATGATAGTGTCATAGAGGTGCTGTTGGGTATAGTAAACCTAGTAGTAACGTTTGGAAGAAATGACAGGTTCGGGGTTAATAGGAGGATCCTGCAGAATGAATTGTCAGCAGAACAAAGGAACAAAAAAAAGTAGAAATATGTAAAAAGAAAGATATAAAGCGAGGGAGGGAGAAATGGGAGCAGAGAGAGAGAAAGGGAGGGAGAAAGGGGAGTGAGAGGAGTGTGATAGGGACAGAGAGCAGGACTGAGGAGGCAGATCGAGAGATAGGGACAGACAGAGACAGCCAGATTGAGGAAAGCCAAAGAGAGAGAGAGCAGGATTGGGGCAGTCTCAGTGAGAGAGCTGGACTAAGGAGAGTCAGAGAGAGAGAGAACAGGTTGGGGGTGTATCAGAGAGATACAGAGACAGCAGGATTAAGGGGGTCAGAGAGAGAGAGAGCGAAGCGCAGGGTTTTGGACAGTCTGAGTGCAGGGCTGGGGAGGCAGTGTTGGGGCAGTCTCACAGTGCAGAGTTGGGGAGTCAGAGAGAGAGAGAGCAGACTGGGAGCAGTATCAGTGAGAGAGAGCAGGCTCAGTGCAGTCTCTCAGTGAGAGTTGGGGAGTCAGATAGAGAGCAGGGAGGAGAGGGCTATAGGGGGTCTCTGTGCTGGGATCTCCATGTAGCACATTATTACCCCGGGGGCTGTGTGTGTGTTGGGGGCAGGATGGGGATCGCCCCCTGGCGGTGGCTTTTCGCCCTGGGTCTCAGGCTGCTCTTCCTTGTCCCCGCAGGAGTACCGGTCCGCAGCGGGGATGCCGGCTTCTCCAAAGCCATGGACAACGTGACGGTTCGGCAGGGGGACAGCGCCATCCTCAGGTAAGGACGTTTGGGGGTCCGGGGTCTGTGGGTGGGTGATGGCTCCCTGGGTTTTGGGGGTGTATGTACAGTCTGGGGGTACTGCTAGTGTAAAGGAATGCATATCCTGGTAATGATGGGTTTTGTGTTGGGGGGAGGGAGTATTGGGGGGGGGGGGCGGGGGGGCTCAGGGTAACCTGCTGGGGGCTCACTCTGTGTTGGTGATGAAGCTGTTAATATGACTCTGTGTATAATGTCTGTTTATAGCTGCTGTCAGACCTGTGTGATATATTAATGTTGTTATATAATGTACTGAGTGTGGGGGAGGGGGGCACTACAGGTTGGGGGAGGCCTGTGTGGACCTGGGTAATGGGGGTCCTATAGGTATGAAGTCATTAAAGAATATATAGTCCCTACCTAATGGCAGCAGTTCCTCTGCAATCACAGCTATCCATGATATATAGCCTGATACAGGGATTCTGCAGAATTTTCCCTAAATTCACTGTACCTATAGGATGGGTGTGTCTGCACACAGGGGGCCCCTACATTTAGGATGGGTTTTTATTCTGCCCATTTCACATAATGACAAACCATTTACAGTGCCTGCAATGGGTTAATCCACATCTAATGACTGATAAACATTCATATTATCTGCACATTTATTGATCCTGTGGGGCCATGGATGATTGGGCTGTGAATGTACCTACTGTCTTCCTTGCAGATGGGTTAAATCAGGATCACCCTAGTATAAACATTAATTACCCTACACACCTTAATGAGATCACCTTCTGATAACTGGATCAATAGTTGAGCTGATCAATAGTAGCCATGGATCTGACTCACTGGAGGTGCCTGGCTGGAGGAGGAGGCAGCATGTAATGGGAACAGGACTTTGTGATGGGGATAAAAATGCAATTAGTCTTACGTTTCTACACTGTGTGGGTCATTGTATAAGGGGCTTGTTCTGTTTACACATGGATACCATGACAGTTACTGCACTACTCAATGCTCTGTATTAGGTCTGCCATGCATTCCTGCCCTCCAGTCAAACAATAGATTGTACATCATTTGTGTTGTGTTAAATATATACCTAGTGTATACATTGTTTATGGTAAAGAATAGTCTCCCAGTGTCAGCCCCCTGTCTCTGTTCTAGACACAGTACTGTTAATCCAGCTGTGGACATTGCATCTCCGAAATCAGACAGCCCTCTCTCACAAATCCGTTCTATTTTGTGCCTGCGGTTGATGTTTATTTCTGTGTTTTTATTTATTTTTTTTTAATGCAGGGTGTTTAAATGCAATCACTGATGGTTTACTGTGTAGGCAAGATTACAGGCACAAGGTGTAGTGCAGTTGTTTGGCAGACATTCTCCGTTTGCAAAGATTCAGAAACACATGCTAATTGGGCTGTCTGTATCCTGCACTATAAATATACACCATGATCTGGAAATCCAGTTAACCCACCGCTGGATGGACTGCCGAGGCCTAAACTCTTCCTGAATCGCATTGGTTTTAAGTGAATTCGTAGATGTTTAATAATATACAGTATCAGCATTGACAGCATATGATGCATGCACTGTGTGCTCTCCTACTTTAACCAAGTCAAAGATGGAAGAGAGGGGAAAAACATGCCCGCAATCATTCTGTCCCTCTAAGAAAGGGTTCTCCAAACTCTGGCCCTCCAGATGTTGCTGAAATACAACTCCCATGATTCTTTGAATGAAGTGTAGGGAGTTGTAGTTCAGCAACATCTGGAGGGCCTGGGTTCGGAAAGCCCTACTCCAAGAGATAACCAGATATTTTGTATCCTAGTACATACAAGGCTGGTGTGTTAAGATCTCTAGGAAAATCTTGGAATCCTTTTTGGGACATAACTCTTTGAGTAAAGACAAGTAGCGCCATTTATCTCATTGTATATGATTTTCCATACGGACTGGTATTGAAACACTTCTTGTTTTCCTTCTGTTTGCGTACGTTGGACAGAGGCTCGGTTTCCATTTGACATGTTTTGTTCAGTGCAGGTGTAGTTACAACGTATCCACAGGAAACCGTAGAGCAAGTTCCATTATTGGTTCACAGAGTAGATCTACAGGGTTTACTCACTAGCGTGTGATTTCAAAATGAATTAGTATTTTTATTTCTTTTTTTAATGCTAAAATAGCCAGATTGGAAAACAACTTTAGGCTGAAATGTAAAACTCGCTTTCTGAATAAATTACTGTACTAGAGTGCAAGGCCGCTCAGATCTCATTCTGCCACCCCGTTACCCAAGTGGATCTGAAGCTTACACTTTAAATCCATCGAATCGTTAAATGGCCAGTGGGGTAGCATGAGGTGGGACGTTTGATCATTGATCAGAGTGAGTTGTAAAATGTTCAGTCTATGAAGTTAGTTTATAAAGGTGTCAGAAGTTTCTAACTCATTGTCTGCACGTGGGCTATATTGATTATTAATCAAAATACTAATATAATTAGAAAACGGGCAGTATCCGAAAGAGACCACACAATCCAAGCTGAATCTAGTTCTTTACATATAGATTTTATGTAATAAATAAATAATACAAATCAATAATTGGGGAGACAGATACTTTAGTTATGTCCCTTGAATGATATGATGTCATATGATGTTTGTACAAGCAGGGCAAGGCACAGCGTTCTCCTGTGATGTCATCAAGCAGGCAGGTGAAGACTATTAGATGAAACACCTATTATTTATGGGAATTGTTGCTTTTAGAAACAGCAGAATTGACTGGGGCCGTTATAAATATCTGCTTGGTCCTTTCTGGCCCTTAAAGTGTCACTTTTAAAATATGCAACTTTTAACTGCCAAAGTTTTTTTTTTTTTTTTTTTTTTTTTTTTGTTATTGCTGTTTTGCACTCCCCTCCACACCCCCATCTCCTCCACCCCCTTAATTTGTTTAACAGACCTGGACAGGGGACTTTAGTGAGTTTGAAAGCATATTCTGTAAATGTTCTTAATTAACTTACCAAGCTAGTTACTCTAGTGGCTCCTTGTAAAAAGTCTGGCTCGCCAATATACTATGGTGTACTCACTCCTGCAAAATCCTGCATATTCTAATTGTGGAATAAAATACACCTTTCTTTAGTCTTGTTTAATAATCTAATGGCATGATTTTAAATGACTTATTGAAACCCACTGGAAATCCCCTTCATATATCATCTAACTAGGAGTAAAATCAAAGCCAGCTGACCTGCGTTATGCATTTTCTCTATGAGCATTAAGCTAACAATCTGATCCCTTTTTAAGGTGCCCAAACACGTGAGAAAAATTATAGCTTTTCTGTAACAGTTAATGTAACAAACCTAAAATAAGGCGGGGAGCTATCAGAATATTAAGGTGAATGTATTGACAGCTAATTTAGATTTATTTGCAAACCTTTCCTTTGCTCACTGTAAAGTAATGGGTAACCTATGATGATCAAGGTTTTTTTATTTTGTTTATAAATGTATACTATTCATCCTCCAAGCACTGTAGACATAAATAGAATGAATGTCCATTCCATGTATGCTCATATTATTAACCCATATGAGTCTGTGCACATCTTATAAACCGCCTACTCAATGCACGTTACTGGTTTTGTGCATATATGTATACATGGAAAATGAAAAAAAGAAAAGCGTTAAATCAACTTTTTGGCCAGGGCTAATCACAAGGCAAATCTTTCTTTATCATAAGTTAAGATGTAAAACTGCCATGTTAAAGGCCATACGTCCAGTGTAGAACCATTCAAGGTGGCCTTGTATCATTGTACGCTTATTCAAGCATCTGAATTGGTGCTTTTCTGTTAATGCTACCCATTAAACTCTTTGTTGGTAGATCAGAATAATCAGAATGATGATAAAATTAAATATGCCAAATATTGGCTTTGCTAGTGACCTTTGCCCAACACATTTGTATTTTTTGGGGACTTAGGGCCATATCTCCCCTTGGCTGACTGTCTCAACCAATGTCTGAGGCTCTCCTTTGTATATACAGCTCTCTGTTTGCTAGCCTAATTGTGAGGAGTGCTCTGCTTTTGGCTAGTGATGACATTGTAGTTGTGTAACAACTGTGAATCCACTTTTTTGCCATTCTGACACATAATATATGTCATTTTATATCTGCAAGTTTGTATAGTGTGACACCATGATTGAAACTTTACCGGTTTCACAATGACTGGGCAAGTGCTTGAACAGCTTTTAATTAGTCCTGTGCAATAAACATGTCTGCAATCTGTGTCTCTCTACCTCCTGCAATGCTCTCGAAGAAACCTGAAATATATAACCATCCAGAACAACTCCAGTCCTTGAGGGCAGTAAATGGTCGCAGATTAAGCGCATTCCTTCCAGAACACAGCCTGACAATGAAAATTAACGGAGTCATTGAGGGGGGAATCTGGATATCTATAAAATTCTTGCTGTTACTGACCTTTGAGATCCGAAGTTACACAATACAATCTGAAATCTAAGATCCCTCCAGTGCCGCTAATCTACCCGTAAAATGTCTGCGTGCTCGGGATTTTCCTTTTTTTTTTTTTTTTTTTTTTATAAAGGAACATAAAATCTGAGGGTTTATTTGCCTCAAAGTTGTTAGAAATTTTTATATTTTAAAGCTTTTGTTAATCTTTGAGTTATTTCTAATAATAGTTATATAAACTAAGATACTATCCTTCAAAATTAAAACCATTTAAAAGGCTCTAATATAGGCCCTCCCTTTCCTCTGTTCTTTATGCGCCAATAAGGTCTGTTACAAAGTTAGTTTTTTGTTTTTGTTTTATACATTAAACTTGTTCGCAGTGCATCCTGGGAAAGTATCTGCCTCTTGTATTTATAATGGAAGAAATGTCATTGTTAAATTCATGTCATGTTAAATAGCAGAGCTGCAGGAACCATTATAAAGGATGTAAAACTCAGCACTTTTCAAGTTCCTCCAGTGTCTGTGTGTGAGGCTGGAGAGGAAGTAAAAGGAATCACTTCCCATCTGCCATGAACTGCTTCAAACACCAGAAATGCCACGCACGGGAAGCTCTGAGCGATACACTGTATATCATCTAACAGCACTGAGCGATACACGCTGTATATCATCTAACAGCACTGAGCGATACACGCTGTATATCATCTAACAGCACTGAGTGATACACGCTGTATATCATCTAACAGCACTGAGTGATACACGCTGTATATCATCTAACAGCACTGAGTTATACACGCTGTATATCATAGGACAACACTGAGTGATACACGCTGTATATCATCTAACAGCACTGAGTGATACACGCTGTATATCATCTAACAGCACTGAGTGATACACGCTGTATATCATCTAACAGCACTGAGTGATACACGCTGTATATCATCTAACAGCACTGAGTTATACACGCTGTATATCATAGGACAGCACTGAGTGATACACGCTGTATATCATAGGACAGCACTGAGTGACACACACTGTATATCATCTAACAGCACTGAGTGACACACACTGTATATCATCTAACAGCACTGAGTGATACACGCTGTATATCATAGGCCAGCACTGAGTGATACACGCTGTATATCATAGGACAGCACTAAGTGACACACACTGTATATCATAGGACAGCACTGAGTGATACACACTGTATATCATAGGACAGCACTGAGTGACACACACTGTATATCATAGGACAGCACTGAGTGATACACACTGTATATCATCTAACAGCACTGAGTGATACACACTGTATATCATCTAACAGCACTGAGTGATACACACTGTATATCATAGGACAGCACTGAGTGATACACACTGTATATCATAGGACAGCACTGAGTGATACACCCTGTATATCATAGGACAGCACTGAGTGATACACCCTGTATATCATAGGACAGCACTGAGTGATACACCCTGTATATCATAGGACAGCACTGAGTGATACACCCTGTATATCATAGGACAGCACTGAGTGATACACCCTGTATATCATAGGACAGCACTGAGTGATACACTGTATATCATAGGACAGCACTGAGTGATACACACTGTATATCATAGGACAGCACTGAGCACTTCACACTGTATTTCATAGGACAGCACTGAGCGATACACACTGTATATCATAGGACAGCACTGAGTGATACACACTGTATATCATAGGACAGCACTAAGTGACACACACTGTATATCATAGGACAGCACTGAGTGATACACGCTGTATATCATAGGACAGCATTGAGTGATACACACTGTATATCATAGGACAGCACTGAGTGATACACGCTGTATATCATAGGACAGCACTGAGTTACACACAATGTATATCATAGGACAGCACTGAGTGATACACAATGTATATCATAGGACAGCACTGAGTTACACACATTGTATATCATAGGACAGCACTGAGTGATACACACTGTATATCATAGGGCAGCACTGAGCGATACACACTGTATATCATAGGGCAGCACTGAGTGATACACACTGTATATCATAGGACAGCACTGAGCGCTTCACACTGTATATCATAGGACAGCACTGAGTGATACACACTGTATATCATAGGACAGCACTGAGTGATACACACTGTATATCATAGGACAGCACTGAGCGATACACACTGTATATCATAGGACAGCACTGAGCGATACACACTGTATATCATAGGACAGCACTGAGTGATACACACTGTATATCATAGGACAGCACTGAGTGATACACGCTGTATATCATAGGACAGCACTGAGTGATACACGCTGTATATCATAGGACAGCACTGAGTGATACACGCTGTATATCATAGGACAGCACTGAGTGATACACACTATATCATAGGGCAGCACTGAGTGATACACACTGTATATCATAGGGCAGCACTGAGCGATACACACTGTATATCATAGGACAGCACTGAGCGATACACACTGTATATCATAGGACAGCACTGAGTGACACACTGTATATCATAGGACAGCACTGAGTGATACACACTGTATATCATAGGACAGCACTGAGTGATACACACTATATCATAGGGCAGCACTGAGTGATACACACTGTATATCATAGGGCAGCACTGAGCGATACACGCTGTTTATCATAGGACAGCACTGAGCGATACACGCTGTATATCATAGGATAGCACTGAGTGATACACTGTATATCATAGGACAGCACTGAGTGATACTGTAACACAAATATACCCCAACACGCAGGATACAACTCAACAAAAGATAACACAGAGGGGAGATACGTCTACCGGACGTTAGAATGGCCGGACTCGACATATATGAGAAGAGACAGAGTCAGGAACGATCTGAGGTCAACGGCACAGAGAGCGTAAACTAGGACTAGCCGGGGTCTGGTACACAGTAAACAGCAAGCCGGCAAACAGAACAGATAAGGATAAAGAGATAACGTAGTCAGAAACAAAGCCAAGGTCAATACGAAGGAACACAATTGAACACCACAAGCGCTAAAGGGAACTGAAACAGAAACCACGATAGGGCAGGGAATAAGGGGAGAGGTAAGCTTAAATAGCTTCTAAACTAATGTGATTGGCTCCTGTCATATCCACACCCCCAAAAGGTAAGTGTATGGGGAGTGTGGCATGACAGGGGCCAATGGGAGCCTTTTGACAATATAGGCTCCCACTTTCTCTTTAAGAGCACGCCCGATACCCGCGGCACGCTCTTAGATTCAGGCGGGACACGTGACCGCTTCTCGCGGTCACTGCCCGCCTTCCTATTGAGGCCGTTGGATGAGCCGCGCGCGGCTCGTGCAGCAGCAGGACCGCGCGCGGCTCGAAGAGAGGACCGCGGCCGGCCCCTGGATAAGGTAAGTAACGCTACAGATACATGCTGTATATCATAGGACAGCACTGAGTGATACACACTGTATATCATATGACAGCACTGAGCGACACACACACTGTATATCATAGGACAGCACTGAGTGATACACACTGTATATCATAGGACAGCACTGAGTGATACACACTGTATATCATAGGATAGCACTGAGTGATACACTGTATATCATATGACAGCACTGAGTGATACACTGTATATCATATGACAGCACTGAGCGATACACACTGTATATCATAGGACAGCACTGAGTGATACACACTGTATATCATAGGATAGCACTGAGTGATACACTGTATATCATAGGACAGCACTGAGTGAGACACGCTGTATATCATAGGACAGCACTGAGTGATACACACTGTATATCATAGGACAGCACTGAGCGATACACACTGTATATCATAGGACAGCACTGAGTGATACACTGTATATAATAGGACAGTACTGAGTGATACACACTGTATATCATAGGACAGCACTGAGTGAGACACGCTGTATATCATAGGACAGCACTGAGCGATACACACTGTATATCATAGGACAGCACTGAGCGATACACACTGTATATCATAGGACAGCACTGAGTGATACACTGTATATAATAGGACAGTACTGAGTGATACACACTGTATATCATAGGACAGCACTGAGCGATACACACTGTATATCATAGGACAGCACTGAGCGATACACACTGTATATCATAGGACAGCACTGAGTGATACACTGTATATAATAGGACAGTACTGAGTGATACACACTGTATATCATAGGACAGCACTGAGTGAGACACGCTGTATATCATAGGACAGCACTGAGCGATACACACTGTATATCATAGGACAGCACTGAGCGATACACACTGTATATCATAGGACAGCACTGAGTGATACACTGTATATAATAGGACAGTACTGAGTGATACACACTGTATATCATAGGACAGCACTGAGCGATACACACTGTATATCATAGGACAGCACTGAGCGATACACAGTGTATATCATAGGACAGCACTGAGCGATACACAGTGTATATCATAGGACAGCACTGAGTGATACACACTGTATATCATAGGACAGCACTGAGCGATACACAGTGTATATCATAGGACAGCACTGAGCGATACACAGTGTATATCATAGGACAGCACTGAGTGGTACACTGTGTATCATAGGACAGCACTGAGTGATACACTGTGTATCATAGGACAGCACTGAGTGATACACTGTGTATCATAGGACAGCACTGAGTGATACACTGTGTATCATAGGACAGCACTGAGTGATACACGCTGTATATCATAGGGCAGCACTGAGTGATACACACTGTATATCATAGGACAGCACTGAGTGATACACACTGTATATCATAGGACAGCACTGAGCGATACACTGTGTATCATAGGACAGCACTGAGTGATACACGCTGTATGTCATAGGACAGCACTGAGTGATACACTGTATGTCATAGGACAGCACTGAGTGATACACTGTATATCATAGGACAGCACTGAGTGATACACACTGTGTATCATAGGACAGCACTGAGCGATACACTGTGTATCATAGGACAGCACTGAGCGATACACTGTGTATCATAGGACAGCACTGAGTGATACATACTATATATCACTGTATATGATATCCTTAGAGACACACAATCTGTACATTCTCTTCTAATGGGGATACTGATAATCCTGGACCACATGTGAGGTTGACAGGTAGCCATCCAGCCAGCCCCCAACATCCAGGACTTTGCTGCTGAAGCTTTCTCTACATGTTTACTAGCTCTCGCTGCACAGCACAAGTGCGACTGACGTGTTCGTACTGTGAGGGCCATTTCCTAAGGAACTTAATCTGGACAACAGGACTGAAATCCTCACAGTCCTGCCAAAAATGGGACCATTGTGAGCCCTGTGATTGTTCTGTGCACGAGTAGATGGTCAGCACACAACATGCATAATGAAATGCATCTCAGAATGATTCCATCCATCTTTATCAATGCCCTGTGTGTCCCTAATAGATAGCAAAGTGGGAGATTGCAAAGATGCGCAGTAGCGTAGCCTTCAGACCAAAACAGAAAGTTCAGTTCCAGCTGCCTAGTAATGAAAGGAAGTTCTGTATGCCAAAATAAAAAAAATATAAAAAGATACAAAATTAGATATCTGAATATTAAGATGCTAAATACAGCACAGATTGTTATGTAACATCAGGAAATTCTCTATACGTGTTTTTGTGTTTTTATACACATTCTGTAAAAATGATATTTTTATAGCTCAGAGACAATTTATTGAACCGAAAATCCCAATCTGCCGCTCTAATGAAATGTATGTGGCATTCCCAAGCTGTGCTGATTTTTATTTTATTGACAGATTGTGCCAGGCTGGTATGAGGTGCCGTGCCAATGTTAAGGAATCTATGCTGGCTAGAGTTTAATTTTTTTGACTTTTTCTTTATAATTGCAACTCCTTTTCATGCCCGCCATTCCCCTCTACCGCTGTTTAACCTGAGAACACTCCCAGACCCTTGGCAATCCTTTGTTGCTATGAGAGAATTATTTGTTTCTAGAGGTACTAAAAAGATACAAGTATTAATTATTTTTCATCCTTTAGAACATTCCAATAACTTCAATATCCAATATGGTTATTCACTAAACCAGCAGACGTATTGCACGTTTTAGGCCAAAATAGTCTAGCTCGAATTTTGCTATTTTATCTGAATCTTGCATAGTCCGAGTCTGGAATCACACCATACATGACGATGATAATCTGAAAATTAAACCATTTACTTTCAGGAAACTGATCACCTGTAAACTCAAAACAGCTTCCCCCTACAGTAAGGTAATGCATTATATAGCTCTGAGAATACAGGAAATTTAATTTCCCCCCCAGTTCTTGTCCCCAGCACTCCCTCCTCCCCAGTTCTTCTCCCCAGCACCCCCTCCTCCCCAGTTCTTGTCCCCAGCACCCCCTCCTCCCCAGTTCTTCTCCCCAGCGCCGCCTCCTATGCAGTTCTTTACCCCAGCGCCCCCTCCTATGCAGTTCTTCTCCCCAGCGCCCCCTCCTATGCAGTTCTTCTCCCCAGCGCCCCCTCCTATGCAGTTCTTCTCCCCAGCGCCCTCTCCTATGCAGTTCTTCTCCCCAGCGCCCTCTCCTATGCAGTTCTTCTCCCCAGCGCCCTCTCCTATGCAGTTCTTCTCCCCAGTGCCCCCTCCTTTTCAGTTCTTCTCCCCAGCGCCCCCTCCTTTTCAGTTCTTCTCCCCATCGCCCCCTCCTATTCAGTTCTTCTCCCCAGCACCCCCTCTTTTTCAGTTCTTCCCCCCCCCCCAGCACCCTCTCCTATGCAGTTCTTCTCCCCAGCACCCTTCTCCTTCCCAGTTCTTCTCCCCAGCACCCCCCCCCTTCCCAGTTCTTCTCCCCAGCACCCCCCTCCTTCTCAGTTCTTCTCCCCAACACCCCATCCTCACTGTCAACTGGAGGGGAACACCCGCTCCCCTAATGTAATCTGAGGGAGCATTATACTAATGATCTTCCTTTTTGTAAAAGCACCACCCTGATTTAAAATTCTAAATTAAAAAATGCTAATATCCTCCTGCCTCCTCCTCCAACTATAGAGATTTGGTGCTAAAGAACCTCACTTCTGCGGCTACAGCACCCCAAAGCACATATCTAGCAATGCCTATGTTAACTGGTCTGTTACTGTGACATATACTGGCAGCCGCTGTCAGGGCTGCCATCAGAAATTTTGGGGCCCCTGACAAAGCACAAGGTCTGGGCCCCCCCCCGCCCCCTCCCTCCCGGGCCCGCCCACGCCCTACCTAGTCCGCTGACAATGATGCGGGACTGAATGTGGTGTGTATAGTGGAAGTGAATTAGAATGTGTGTAATGGATGTAGTGTTTGTGTGTATTAGATACTGTTTGTGCAGTGAATGTAGAGTGTGTGTTTGTGTAGCGGATGCAGTGTGTATAGTGAACGCAGAGTGTGTTTGAGTAGTGGATGTAGTGTGTGTACAGTGATGTAGTGTGTGTTTGTGTAGTGGATGTAGTGTTTGTATGTACTAGATGAAATGTGTTTAGTGGATGCAGTGTCTGTAGTGGATGTAGTGTGTGTATTAGACACAGTGTCTGTGTATAGTGAATGCAGAGTGTTTCAATTTGTGGTGGATGTAGTGTGTGTACTGTGAATACAGGATGTTTGTGTAGTGGATGCTGTGTGTACAGTTGATGCAGAGTTTATGTTAGTGTAGTGAATGCAGAGTGTGTGCTAGTATAGTGAATGCAGAGTGTGTGCTAGTATAGTGAATGCAGAGTGTGTGCTAGTATAGTGAATGCAGAGTGTGTGCTAGTATAGTGAATGCAGAGTGTGTGCTAGTATAGTGAATGCAGAGTGTGTGCTAGTATAGTGAATGCAGAGTGTGTGTTAGTATAGTGAATGCAGAGTGTGTGCATAGTTTAGTGAATGCAGAGTGTGTGTTAGTGTGTAGCGGATGCAGAGAGTGTGTTAGTGTAGTGAATGCAGAGAGTGTGTTAGTGTGTAGCGAATGCAGAGTGTGTGTCAGTATAGTGGATGTCAGTGTATGTAGTGTGTGTGTTGTGTCAGTGTATGTTGTGTCAGTGTATGTAGTGTGTGTGTTGTGTCAGTGTGTGTTGTGTCAGTGTATGCAGTGTGTGTGTTGTGTCAGTGTATGCAGTGTGTTTGTTGTGTTAGTGTATGTTGTGTCAGTGTATGCAGTGTGTGTGTTATGTTAGTGTGTGTGTTGTGTCAGTGTGTGTTGTGTCAGTGTGTGTTGTGTCAGTGTGTGTTGTGTCAGTGTGTGTTGTGTCAGTGTATGTAGTGTGTGTGTTGTGTCAGTGTATGTAGTGTGTGTGTGTTGTGTCAGTGTATGTTGTGTCAGTGTATGTAGTGTGTGTTGTGTCAGTGTATGTTGTGTCAGTGTGTGTAGTGTGTGTGTGTTGTGTCAGTGTATGTTGTGTCAGTGTGTGTAGTGTGTATGTTGTGTCAGTGTGTGTTGTGTCAGTGTATGTAGTGTGTGTGTTGTGTCAGTGTATGTTGTGTCAGTGTATGTAGTGTGTGTGTTGTGTCAGTGTATGTAGTGTGTGTTGTGTCAGTGTATGTTGTGTCAGTGTGTGTAGTGTGTGTGTTGTGTATGTTGTGTCAGTGTGTGTTGTGTCAGTGTATGTAGTGTGTGTGTTGTGTCAGTGTATGTTGTCAGTGTATGTAGTGTGTGTGTTGTGTCAGTGTGTGTTGTGTCAGTGTATGTAGTGTGTGTGTGTTGTGTCAGTGTATGTTGTGTCAGTGTGTGTTGTGTCAGTGTATGTAGTGTGTGTGTGTTGTGTCAGTGTATGTTGTGTCAGTGTATGTAGTGTGTGTTGTGTCAGTGTATGTAGTGTGTGTGTGTTGTGTCAGTGTATGTTGTGTCAGTGTATGTAGTGTGTGTTGTGTCAGTGTATGTTGTGTCAGTGTGTTGTGTCAGTGTATGTTGTGTCAGTGTGTGTTGTGTCAGTGTGTGTTGTGTCAGTGTATGTAGTGTGTGTGTGTTGTGTCAGTGTATGTTGTGTCAGTGTATGTAGTGTGTGTTGTGTCAGTGTATGTTGTGTCAGTGTATGTAGTGTGTGTGTGTGTAAATGTGCAATCTGGGGGAGGGGGAGGGGGAGGAAGGGGCATTTTAACATAATAAAAAAAAAAAAATTAATTAAATTGTTTCTCCCCCCTCCCTGCTTACCTGTGTCTAGGGAGGGGGGAGATTCCATCCCTGGTGGTCCGGTGGCATGGTGGGGCCCCCTGGGTTCCCTGTTACCGCAGAGGGGGCCCAGGCAGCACACAGCCTCTTCTCTCCTCTGTTCCAATAACTCTCGCGAGACCCGCGGAGCGTTGCCATGGCAACCGGGTCTCGCGAGAGTTATTAGCAGAGAGGAGAAGAGGAGAACAGGAAGTGTGCTGCCTGGGCCCCCTCTGCGGTAACAGGGACCCGGGGCTGCACACATAGATAGCGATATTAGCTATCTATGTGTGCAGGGAAAGAAAGTGGGGCCCAGGACTGCCAGAGCAGTCCGGGCCCCCCAGGGCCGCCGGGCCCGTGACAACCGTCATGGTTGTCACCCCCTGATGGCGGCCCTGGCCGCTGTATTCCTAGACTGGCATATTCGCCAATAAGCCCTTCCAATGTCTGGGTATTAATGCTATTACATTATAAGGTCAAATAAGAGGTTGTATGAAGCTGTACCAGGAATCTCAGGTTCGCATGACAGATAAAGATTTTCCGTGCACCGGAAACCATTACAGTTAGTAGACTTTTTATGCTGAAAGCACTAATCTTTCAATGTAAGTGTGACCCCTTTTAGAAATGCAATTATACAATTCACGAATGTATCATACAGCGGTAAATGCAAGAGACACAATGAATTATTTTAGACTATATCAGGCTGACCTCACTTTTTAATTCACAAAGATTCCTAAAATGCACAATGCGAGACAGGTTAATGCAAGTCATGGGTGTAAAGTGTGGTCTGCTCACTGTCCAATGAGTCAAACAGGCAGTGATCTCTGTGCCGGAGAATAATCGGGCCCTGCTCAGTTTAAAGTGTGCACTTTTTGTGTGACTGAAAGAATAGAGTAAAAAAATTAAAAAATCTCAAAGGGACATAAATAATGACGACCTAGTGAAACCTAATTTCCTTGGTTTCATTTGTGACACACGTTATAAGGAAGCAATTCTTCATCTGAAGTTATCCTAAACTGATAGGCTTATGAATATAATGGGAATAGCGGAGATGGTGCACATCAAAAAGGGGGTTTTATATATATATATATATATATATACACCAATAAAGTGCATGAAACATGACATGGCACATCAAAAGCGTTTCACTGGGCAGACATCATTGGATAATTCACATGGAGGACACATTTGGAGTTGTCTGGACTCTTCCATTCATTATAGAATACTTTTATCTGGATTATAGAATGGTCTCTCCAGCTGTGGTTTGCTTTAATGGAGCTGTGGGGAGTACGGCATTTTTACTGATGAATAGGCTGTTGTAAGATCACTTTAGCTGATACAAGCTGGAGTGGTCTATTTGCAGTAGAGACGTTTGCCCATGGCGCACTTTCATACTGTTACTTGTTGGATCACAATCCCACATTGAGTGGCTCGTCTTCCTTTTCTATCAGCAGTTTCACAGCAGATGAATGCTTTAGAGGAGTTTACTCTGGGTAGAGATTCACTGGCTCCAGGCAGATAAGGTAAATCACCGTAAAACATTATCCAGTCTATACAGAGGAGTAAATTGGATGTTAAGTATTTGATTAAGAGCCGGTGATCTAAGACATTTGTTATCATTTATAAATGCTTGGCTGAAGAAGGTGATAAGTTTAACATTTTTAAAAAGAAAAAAAATTCATACCGATACTCCCACCGATACCATTAATCATTATGGTCGGAATTATTTTATTGTAAACTTGGAACATGTGTTAAGAGCTATTTGGGGAAACAAATTTAAATGTTGACCAGTCAGCAGGAACGTCTTGTTGGTTTTCTTGGTAATTTCTACAATTTCAGCATTTTTCGACCAAGTTTAAACTTAAAAAAATGAAATCCCTGAAACGCTAAATCTTGTGCTTTGTTCAAGAACATTTTGGTAACTGGTCCGCTTTGGCCTGGATTTGCTCTGTACTTCTAACCCCCCAGAAAACACGATTTAATTGTAAGTTATCACATCCCTGAAGTGATCTCACATTCTAATTCCTAACGGCTCGTTTTCTACATGCCACCCTTGCCCTCCAAGGAAAGGCAGGTAAATCACATGCCCACAGAAAGTTGGCGCAAACATCCGTCACAATGAAAATGAATTAAGCCAATTTATCACAATGGCAAAGTATCCATGTGATCAAGCCCTAGTGTTTGTTTCAACACACATGGTAATTGCTGAGATTGCTGGAATACACTTTTGCTAATTATATATGGAAACATAAGTCCCACTTTTATTAAAAGGCTAAAGACCAGCATGTGGTTAGTTTGAAGACATTAAAGGGACACTCCAGGCACCCAGACCACTTCTGCCCATAAGAGTGGTCTGGGTGCCAACTCCCATCACCCTTAACCCTGCAACTGTAAATATTGCAGTTTTATAAACTGCAATAATTACTTTGCACGGTTAAGTCCTCCTCTAGTGGCTGTCTATCAGTCATGCTATGCATGAGGACCTCCAGTGTCGCCAGAATCCCCATAGAAAAGCATTGAATAATGCTTTCCTATGAGGAGGTCTAATATGCAAACACGCCGGGCATGCGCATTAGGTCTTCCCCAATGTCAGTGGAGAGTGGGCGGCACCTGACCGAGTGCCGAGGGACATCGGCGCTGGATTTAGGTAAGTCACTGAAGGGGTTTTAACCCATTCAACAACATGGGATGGGGGGTGGGAGGGAGAGGGGCACTGCAGAATTCTGCAGTGCATGGAAAAAGGGTTTGTTTTCCTGGCACTGGAGAGTCCCTATAATAACAAGATTGAAAAAGTGGGATATTTAACAGCTTATCCATGCGGATACATCCCTTAAGTACAAACCATTGTCATATTTCAATACCTATGAATTTTGTTACACATTTTTACATTATACACTTTTTTTTCTTTAATTTTAATTGTTGTTTACTTTATATCTATCATTTAGGAACACACACATGGATTAAAGTGGTTAATAATGTCTTTAAATGATTGGATTAAAAGTTTTATTGCCAAACTTGGACAAAATGAATTTATTAGAATGGTAGAAATTGTCTGTTTTGCATATTACATCTAAGAAACCTCGTATTACAAGCGACTAGACCCTTTAGAAGAGGGAGAAAAAGTCTGATCACTTTAAAACCACAGACCTCCTCAGCTGAGATAATTTGTTGTGTGCTTAGCTCCAACATATTCTGTAGCGCTGTGGAGTAGAATATTGGGAGCTGACCTAGAAACGCCAATAACCGTTGTCTTGGTGAAGTTATACATAGCGAAACGCGTAGACTGCTATTATCTTAAAAAATCCATATTTACTGTTTCTACTGCAAAGAATACTGTGTTACTGTATGTGAAATATTTTGTCACCAAGTCATAGCGGATGTCAACTTGTCATTTGTACGTGGCTATTCAATATTTTTGAAATAACGTGCAAGGAATATATATTTAAAAGATTGCAGTCTTTACTTCCACTGCTTTATGTCTGTGCACGTTGGGATTTATTATATTTCTTACATTTTGTGTTGATTATTATTAATCTTTGAAGTTCACTTTATTCTCTGTTTTTTTTTGTTTGTTGTTTTTTTTTGTTTTTGTTTTTACACGGTTGGTTATTGTTTTTGTTTATGATTAGAACACTTGTGGCTTGTAACACTATGGAGATTGTGGATAAATGCTTTGTATGATTTCATGTATGGGCCTGTTCTGTGTGCATACACTGTTACTAAACTCTTTACACAGTGCTGCCTTCCTTTTTCCATATTTTCAGTAGCAAGCTGAAAATATCCATCTGTCTGCCACTTTGTATTTCCTGCAGCCAATTGGTTTAAAGAAAAAAAAAAAAAAAACACATTTGCAAAAATCAGGTAAAAACGTTAATATTCATTATATATGTAGGTGCATTCTCAGTTTAAAGGCCCTTTTTTCATATAAAAAAATAAATAAAATTATCAACAAAAGGAAGAATGTGAAGCTGCTTACCAGTCTCACAAATCCACCAAGTCTGACCGTAGCAGAAGACATTCTTGGAAAGAAAATCATCCCCACTTGTTTATATCGTGGGAGGGACAAATATGAGCCCCAAAAATCTGATGGAAAAGGTGCATTGAGGAATATATATATATTTATTTATTTATTTTTTGGGTGTTAATTAATAACAAATTGGAAAAAGTTGCCACCGTGGTTACGATGTGAGGATTCCCAAACCCTTGACTCCCCAGTAATGGGGCAACATTTTAACTCTCTGTCCTTTTTTACCTGGGTCCCCGCCAGGGCTCCTTTCAGGTCATGTGATACACATCCAGCTGCAGCAAGATGCCAATCCCATCGCCATTGATTGACTGAGAGTATGACTGACATTCTGTACTTAGAAATAGCACAGGGTTGTCATTAGCTAGCCCAGAACTCTTATTGCTGGTGGTGGAGTTACAGCTCCAGCAGCCAAGGGGTTAAATTCTGTATGTGCAGCGTTTCACTATACAGACTCTTAGCACCATAACCACTTCAAACCACAGACATGTTCATGGTGCTTGGAGTAACCCCTTAAGTGAGATTTTGCAGCTGATTACAATCTGTGGGTTTAGACACTAATCCGTGAGTCGAGGTGAGTTAAAGGGACATTATAGTCACCAAAACAATGTTCGCTTAATGAAGCAGTTTTAGTGTATAGATCATGATCCTGCTGTCTCACTGCTCAAATCTCTGCCATTTAGGAGTTAAATCTCTTTTGTTTCTGTCCATGCATCCCTAGCCACACCTCCCCTGGCTGTGTCTCACACACTGTGCATGGGGGGAAAAAATGGTTTCCCGTTCAATTAGATGTAACTTACTTTAAAAGTTCTTATTTCCTGCTCTCTAAAGTGAACTTTAATCATGCACAGTATGCTTCTGTGGGGTCTAGCAAGCTATCAACAGTGCAGGGGATAATGCATTTTAAATTAAATAGAATTTGCAATGAAGGAAGTATAAAGATTAGATGACTCTTTACAGGAAGTGTTTATGGAAGGCTGTGCAAGTCACATGCAGGGAGGTGTGACTAGGGTTCATAAACAAAGGGATTTAACTCTTAAATGGCAGAGGATTGAGCAGTGAGGCTGCAGGGGCATGTTCTATACACCAAAACTGCTTCATTAAGCTAAAGTTATTCAGGTGACTATAGTGTCCCTTTAACATTTAACAAAATTGAGGTCATAACAATACTATTGGACAGCTATTTATGTAGAAAGTCACCAAAACCCACTGAGGGTTTCACATATAATTCAAATTGGTGATTTGCCCGTCTATAAGCCCCGATGTCTGCGTCGTGAAGGCCGTAGCCAACCTGTGAATGTAGCCCATGACTCTGACACTTACATTTGTATTCTCTACTCTCAGCACTTTCCTGTCCATTCCCCGTGACGCTCGGCGCTTTATAGAGCCTCATTCTCCAGAGTTTCTATGCACCTGTCTGTCTCCATTGTATCACGTTGTGCCTTTTCTTTTCTTCTGCCGTTTTCCTCTTTTTATGTTGGTTGTGTATCACGGTCTGCCAGTCTGTCTGTGTCTGTTCTACGGGCTCTGTCCTCCTGAATTATAGCTTTCTTTTCTTCTTCTCTGTCGCTTTGTACCCAGGTGTGTTCACCAACACTAAGCTATCTTTATTATTATTATTATTTCTTGGCTGCTTTCCTGCTGTCTGTGTCTTGTATACTCTGTGTGTCATTTCAATGGTTCTCTGATACCATGCCCCCTGTGTATAACTCTCTTTGCTTTTTTAATTCACTTTGTAGCAGGAGCTGTGAGCTGCATGGCTGCTTTGTCCATGTATGCTGAGTTCACCACATTGTGTTGCTGTGCAGCTCTCCTGGTTGGCAGCATACAAGAGAAGGAGTACCCCATTCTGTTCTGTTTTTATTTTTACTCTTATAGTTGGTGTTTAACAATGAAAGAAAAAGTAAATTTTCTAGAACGTGTCCCAACTCACTGGTGTTCCTTTTACAGAATTTGGAAGGTTGAGACTTAGGCCTGATGTCCTATCTCACTGGCTGTTAGCAATTTTTCTATCTTGTTGCAATCTAGTCAAAAAATCTCCTCTGCTGGGATAATATGTTGTTTATTTAGCTCCAACATATCCTGTAGCGCTGTGCAGTAGAATATCGAGAGCTGACCTAGTAAAGCCAATAACAGTTGTCTTGCAAAAGTGATAAGCGAAACGCGTAGACTGCAATTATCCATAATGCACTACTGTTGGATTTTCTATTGTAGGATTTGAAAACTCCAAGGAGGAGAATGAACACCTTTATATTTTAAATACTTTGGAGCATCGGTGACCCGTTATTGTTGGAAAAGCCAATAACAGAACAACTTGCAGTCAGAAGAGGCTTTCACATCCAAAGTATATCTGAAGTAGACTTTATTGGACACACAAGGGAAACATTTTGACTTAAATTAATATTGTTAAACCATAATTAGCATTATTATTATTATTACTTGATAAAGACTCATTTAAGTTCAAATGTTGTCTTTTTGTGTCCAATAAAGTCTGCTTTGGATTTAAAGAAGGATTAAGTTCCCAAGGGTCCCTAGGCAGGTTAGATTGTCTCTGTGACATTGTAAAAGGGTAATAGGACACAAACAGTATCTGTGAATGACAAGGATTCACGCAACATTGTAACAAATAAAAAAAAAATATGATTCTTTGCAATCAAATTATAAAATCCGATAGAACAATGTGTTCCGATGATGTGACAGAGATTGACATGGTAATGTGGAGTGTAGACCTATGGGCCATCCAATCTGTGCATTCAATCACACAGTGACACATTAATACCAGGCAGACAGAGCCACGGAATCTGGTGCTGCATTATCGGAGCAGAATAAATCTCTGCAGTGCTCACCGTGTCTGTTTGGAGATAAAGAATGAAGCACAGACATGCGTTAGAATCTAGAAAAGTAAAGAATGTTGCAATAACCGCTTTTTACTTAACCCCTTAATGACCAAACTTCTGGAATAAAAGGGAATCATGACATGTCAGACATGTCATGTGTCCTTAAGAGGTTAACACTATAGTCATCAGAACAACTACAGCTTATTGAATTTCTTCTGGTGAATAGAATCATTACCTTCAGGCTTTTTGCTGTAAACACTGTCTTTTCAGAGAAAATGCAGTGTTTACGTTACAGCCTAGTGATACCTTCACTGGCCACTCCTCAGATAGCTGTAAGAGATCCTTCCTGGGTCATGGCTGCCTAAAATGCATCCAAACATTCAGTGTCTCCTCCCTCTGCATGCAGACACTGAACTTTCCTCATAGAGATGCATTGATTCAATTCATCTCTATGAAGAGATGCTGATTGGCCAGGGCTGTGTTTGAATCATGCTGGCTCTGCCCCTGATCTGCCTCCTTGTCAGTCTCAGCCAATCCTATGGGGAAGCATTGTGATTGGATCAGGCTACCACTTCTGATGATGCCAGCAGACTGCTTGTTTTTCTGAGACAAACATCATGCAAAGTTGCAGCTTCTGGCTTGAATACAGTAAGATTTTGCTATATTTATGGAGGCATGAGGGGCCCAGGGGGGCTAGATGGTGGTGGTAACACTATAGGGTCAGGAATACATGTTTGTGTTCCTGACCCTATAGTGATCCTTTAATAATAATTTGTGCACCTAAAATGTAATTGATAACCAGAACAATGTATCTTATTTACTCAGACTGATTTCTAAATGTGTTTCCTGTAGTTTAAAGGGACACTATAGGCACCCAGACCACTTTATCTCACTCAGTGTCCCCCTTAGCGCTGCAATATAATGCTGTGATGTTTACATTGCCGTGCTAAGATTGCCTCTAGTGGCTGTCTTTCTTCTGCTGTTTCATGGAGTTTGACTTTGTGCGTCGGGGGCAGAAAGACACTATAGTGTTACAAATGCAGCATAGTATTCCTTACACTATAATGTTCCTTTAAAGACAGAGCTCTGTTATACACTCAGACACATTACTGGGAGTATTATTACTGTGGGGCTCTGTTATACACTCAGACACATTACTGGGAGTATTATTGCTGTGGAGCTCTGTTATACACTCAGACACATTACTGGGAGTATTATTGCTGTGGAGCTCTGTTATACACTCAGACACATTACTGGGAGTATTATTGCTGTGGAGCTCTGTTATACACTCGGACACATTACTGGGAGTATTATTGCTGTGGAGCTCTGTTATACACTCGGACACATTACTGGGAGTATTATTGCTGTGGAGCTCTGTTATACACTCAGACACATTACTGGGAGTATTATTGCTGTGGAGCTCTGTTATACACTCAGACACATTACTGGGAGTATTATTGCCGTGGAGCTCTGTTATACACTCAGACACATTACTGGGAGTATTATTGCTGTGGGGCTCTGTTATACACTCAGACACATTACTGGGAGTATCATTGCTGTGGAGCTCTGTTATACACTCAGACACATTACTGGGAGAATTATTGCTATGGAGCTCTGTTATACACTCAGACACATTACTGGGAGTATTATTGCTGTGGGGCTCTGTTATACACTCAGACACATTACTGGGAGTATTATTACTGTGGAGCTCTGTTATACACTCAGACACATTACTGGGAGTATTATTGCTGTGGAGCTCTGTTATACACTCAGACACATTACTGGGAGTATTATTGCTGTGGAGCTCTGTTATACACTCAGACACATTACTGGGAGTATTATTGCTGTGGAGCTCTGTTATACACTCAGACACATTACTGGGAGTATTATTACTGTCGAGCTCAGTTATACACTCAGACACGTTACTGGGAGTATTATTGCTATGGAGCTCTGTTATACACTCAGACACATTACTGGGAGTATTATTGCTGTGGAGCTCTGTTATACACTCAGACACATCAACAATATGGAGCTCCTATAAAAGAGGGACATTAGGATAGAAAAGGGGGCAGATGGATTTGGGCCCAACGTAGGGACTCTCCCTCCTAAATATGGAACCTTGGCAGGTCCATATTTTGTATTTTCGGTTAATCGCTGGTTTCTGCAGTTTGGACGAAGAATGTAATTTGTGTTACACTCTCACACATGTGAGTCCACCACGACATCATCCAAGCATGAATTAGGATATAGTAGTTTATATTTGTTTATTTTAATAAAGCAGTGAAGAAGTGAGAGAAAACAAACGAGTGCCAGTAATTATCACCAAACTGATTGACCTGCGACAATTCTACAGAAGAGACAAGACCGATCCACTGAACCAGTCTGGAAACCTATTCAACATCACTAGACTAGTTATCAAAGAGCTCTAAATACTCCAGCTGGATCAATATTAATTGAAAATATGTGTTTGAAAGCAGTGGCCTTAAGAAGCCACATAACAGCTGTAGGCCTGTGTCTGCCATGATACTTTGGTAGCCTGCAGCAAAGCATGCTACATGCTGATCTTGAACTATCCTGTAGTGGCAGCCACGTTTTCCCACAATGCAGTGTGGGTGTACCATTGAATGGCTATCTGCAAATTTACCTTCAAAGGATACTGTATGTATTTAGTTGGTTTTAATAGAAGCATTTTTAGCATTAATGGAAGTATCTGAAGCAGATTTACCATGTTTTCCCACAAGTATTCAGGACAATTAGATTACAATGAACCGGGTAGAATATCTGCTCATTCGAGGTTGATTACACATTCTAGTCTAGTGAGTTTGTCTGTTATTTTCAGTGTAAAATGATATAATAGGCATTAAAAGCTATAAAGTGGACATAGACAGAGATACAATTTAATATACCCCAAATCCTCTGTGTGTGTTGCAACACATAATGCACGTGTGTGTGTGTGTGTGTGTGTGTGTGCGCGCAAATAATCTCTCTAATGATAATTTGTGTAAGAAAATAAAATTGTACTGCTCATTCATTTACAGTTAATGTTTGCAGGTTTACACATTTCATTGCTTCATGTGAAGCAAATTGTCCAATCTCCTTATCTACAGGCTGTGTCCAAATAACGCGGTTATTATCTTGAAATTAAAATGAACTGGAGCTGCAAAGATTCTTATCTCGTTTTATCCAAACGCCAATAAAACAATAAAATCAATGTCCCACTCCCCCAATCCTCTCTACCCCCTCCCCGTCTTATGTTCTGGGGGAACCTGAAGAATCAGGATGCAGAAGATGAAATATCACAAATAGACTTTGCCAAAATCATCTTTTGCTGGCAATAAGCAACGATCCTTATTAAGTGCATGTGGAATGTGTGCACAGCGCAGCAATTACTCACTGTGCAATCATTTTCCTACTAAAGACTGATTGTATATCCTGGATGGGAGACTGTGTCAGCGTGACAAAAACTGAGAATTACAAGGCAGGGGATGAAATGAGCGTCTGTAGAGATTACACATAGGGTGTTGTGTGGGCATGAGCACAGTGGCACCGATATAGATCTATGCTTTCATTTTCAATACTAGACTTTACCCATTTTTGAGTACTTTGCGATGATACCATATTGAAAGCTGCATCTCTTGTTTGGGAATCATTGTGTTCCTTAAGAACAACACATTTTCTGAAATTTCCGTCACGTCTGGCCTTTGCATTGTTTTTGCTTGGAGTGCTCTACGTATCGCTTACACTCTTACCCAAGTGCGTTCTCCTGTATTTCCCCATGAATGAAGCTCACTTTGACCACACAAATAGACACTTGTTAGTAAAAAGCAGACCCATCCAAGCCTGTTACTCCTGCAGGGTTCACAAGTTGTGGGTGCAGAGGGTATTTTAGAATTGTATACTGACATCCTATAGTGGTGGTGGTAGGACATGTTTACCTTCAGTGAACTGGATGAAAGGAAGCAGGAGCTCCTTGCTAAGAGCATTGCTGTTTATGTTGCTTGCTTCACACTCCAGGGGGAGTCTCCCTCACCCCCTGTGATAGACATACAAAGTAAAGGATTATATATGTCAAGGTTTGAACGAACTTCCCACCTGTGGCAAATATTATAATGGAGCGCTGTAGATGGTAAGTGAAATAGATAATGATATTCATTTACATCCAATATTCACGTTGGGTATTCATTTACATAGAAAAAAGGGAAAGAGAAATCCTTGCAAAGGTGATAGGAGTGAAAAATATCAACTCACATCGAAAAGAGCCTCTGATCGGACAGGCTCAAATCACAGACGCTTCTGTGCCGTCTGGGGGCACTTTACCCTTTTTATAACGTGGAAAGTTGTCCTCAGAGAAAAACATAAAAACGGAAAACCTCTGTGGTGAAGTATATAATATCCATATGATGATAGCAATTTAAAAAGCAGATTGTTAGCTCACCTTTTCCAGAGCCTATGTAACCTGGCTCTCGGTATATTCACTTAGGTGCCTGTATAGAGGGCACCGCCCTTCTTTTTAGAAAACAGAAGTGGAGGTAGCCAAAATAGGACTAAAATATATATAGTTATTACAAATAAACAAAAATGAATAACATACCAAAGTAAATAAAATAAGTAGAAATGTCCCAAAGTAGACTCCTTTTGCTGAGACGTGTTTCTCCCAATACCTTGGGGCCTTCTCAATCAGTATATACACTCAGCTGCTTCCTCCTGTTGTTAAATATCCTCATTCGGTGCTTCTATTGGTTCGTTTAAACGATTGTTATCCAATCCCTTGATACAGTGCACTTCTCTTAATGGTCCTTAATTATGGGTACCTGTGTGGACGGGATGTGCACGGCGCCGTTCGTCTTGTCACTTCCGGTCTCGATGTGGCCATTTTCCTTTAGGTCATCTGGCAATCTCGGTACTCACCGGAAGTGAAGTATTGGAATACGATGCGGCGTCAACATCCCTCCATCATTGCCCCAAATGCATGCCGGGACATGTAGTCTTTTTACCTCGCTGTCCAATGTTCATTCTTGATAATGGTAACGTAATTTTCTCATATAAAGGGTAGAAATAAAGCACAAAAACACATATTAGTGAAATGTGCTAAAGTGTAGCTATTTGTGGTCAAATAGAGTTATGATTTGTTAGTGTAGCTGTGGAGGAATGGAGATGTTGGTGTAGCTATTAGAGGCTGGTAAAGAAAGGAGAATTGATCGGTCATGGGATAGCTACACGTGGCAGGGGACAAGAGGATAAATTATGGATTATAGTGTAGCTTCACACGGTTTTGGTAGAATGGAAGTGATTAGAGGGGCTGGGCTGGTGAAGGATGGAGAAGCGATTGGTTGTAGGGGCTGGTGGAGAATGGAGACATGATTGGTTGTAGGTGCTATTGAAGGAAGGAGATGCAATTGGTTTTAGGGGCTGGTGAAGAATGTAGAAGCGATTGGTTGTAGGGACTGGGGAAGGATGGAGAAGTGATTGGTTGTAGGGCCGGTGGGAGAATAGAGAAGCTATTGGTTGTTGGGCCTGGTGGAGAATGGAGAAGCGATTGGTTGTAGTTCCTGGTGGAGAATGGAGAAGCAATTGGTTGTAGTTCCTGGTGGAGAATGGAGAAGCAATTGGTTGTAGGAGCTGGCGAAGAATAGAGAAGCAATTGGTTGTAGGGGCTGGCGAAGAATAGAGAAGTGATTGGTTGTAGGGACTGGGGAAGGATGTAGAAGTGATTGGTTGTAGGGCCGGTGGGAGAATAGAGAAGCTATTGGTTGTTGGGCCTGGTGGAGAATGGAGAAGCGATTGGTTGTAGTTCCTGGTGGAGAATGGAGAAGCAATTGGTTGTAGTTCCTGGTGGAGAATGGAGAAGCGATTGGTTGTAGGGCCTGGGGGAAAATGGAGAAGCGATTGGTTGTAGTTCCTGGTGGAGAATAGAGAAGCGATTGGTTGTAGTTCCTGGTGGAGAATGGAGAAGTGATTGGTCGTAGGGCCTGGGGGAGAATGGAGAAGCGATTGGTTGTAGTTCCTGGTGGAGAATGGAGAAGCGATTGGTTGTAGGGCCTGGAGGAGAATGGAGAAGCGATTGGTTGTAGTTCCTGGTGGAGAATAGAGAAGCGATTGGTTGTAGTTCCTGGTGGAGAATGAAGAAGTGATTGGTTGTAGGGCCTGGGGGAGAATGGAGAAGCGATTGGTTGTAGTTCCTGGTGGAGAATGGAGAAGCAATTGGTTGTAGGGCATGGGGGAGAATGGAGAAGCGATTGGTTGTAGTTCCTGGTGGAGAATAGAGAAGCGATTGGTTGTAGTTCCTGGTGGAGAATAGAGAAGCGATTTGTTGTAGTTCCTGGTGGAGAATAGAGAAGCGATTGGTTGTAGTTACTGGTGGAGAATGGAGAAGCGATTGGTTGTAGGGCCTGGTGGAGAATAGAGAAGCGATTGGTTGTAGTTCCTGGTGGAGAATAGAGAAGCGATTGGTTGTAGTTCCTGGTGGAGAATGGAGAAGTGATTGGCTGTAGTGGCTGGTGAAGGATGGAGAAGTGGTTGTAGTGGCTGGGGAAGAAGTAATGGAGAAAGATTGACAAATTATTGCATAGATACATGCAGTATACCTTTTCTATATTTCATTATACCGTTTGTAGAGTCGTTATCCTTGGACTTTTATGCATCTTGAAGAATAATTATTTATTTATTTTTCAATCCATGCTCCCAATGATGTCTGTATTAAAACCTATGGTGAGGATGTTGCTTTAGTTTACTATTTGAGTGTTTTAGATCATTATTGACATCCAACATTGCAGTAATCAGTTTCTTTTAACCCAGTGGTTAAAATGATTTTTCTTTTGTGGTAATCAGTTTTCATTGTCTCCTAGGATCACTTTAACAAAAATATGGAAAAAATTATTACATTGCAGTCGGTGCCTAGGTAAAAATGTAACCAAGTCATGTTTAAAGGGAAACTGTCATTTTTAATCATCTTTATTGTAAGGATATGAAATAGTTAACTCTTTTTGCATTATATGCTTTAAAATAATGTTTGTAATAATTATGCTGACCTGTATTCTGTAACATGCTTTGAGAGGCTTCCCTTCTACAGGATGTATGACCTCGCTCGACCTCAGGATGTTCCTGTCCAGTCTTTATTCAAATGCTTATCTTTTTAATGTCAGACAAGTATGTACTATTAACGATAAGGAAGCGATACATCTCCCTGCTCGTGTGACAAACTGTGTATAAATGCTAGCCCTGAAAATATACTCACTGAGAACGTGTTAAAGCACTCTTTCGTGTCTATCGTTATTTGCTAAACAAGAACTCCCGTCAATTGATGTGGTGATCAGAGGTCCGACGAACTGAGGGTGTCCAGAGAAGTCGTTTTACCCTCATTTATTTTTTACCTTTATTTAGCAAATACATTTTTGAATTGTCTCCACAATTTATAGATGTTGCTATTTTTTGCCATTGGACATAGGCCGTGATTTTATAAGCTTTCCAAATGATTCAATACTGTTAGAAAAATGTTTCAAATTGTTTATCTACAGACGCCATAATTAAAGTATCTGAAAGCAACAGTTAGTCTCTATGGTCATCCCGGCTTCACTCCCTGCACACAAGCTGGAAAGACCATAGACACTAACTGACGATTTATAAACTGTTCGATCCAAAGGCAGGGATGAGCTACATTTTTTTATGTTATTTTTTTTAACATATATTTCATTTAAAATAAAAATACATTTAAAATAATTCCTTCCAAAAGTTGATGAAATGATTCATTATATCAAAAAAATAGTTTCCAGGTGCTAATTTCTTTTAATGTATTTATTGTATTAACTTTTTATGGAAGTGGAGAAACCGCACTAATGTTTCTGTCGTCCTCCTCATTTGCATTATGTGCCCTGGCTGTGCCTGAACTGAACTTGATTGCCATATCACTTGTTAAATAGTTAAGTTAGTTGAAGATGACATTCAATGGTGTAATTCCCAGGGAAGTGACTGCTGCTTTAAGCAATGCAGACTATAGCCATGGTATTACAAGGATAAAGAAGTTCAATGTCCAGCATGGTTTAAGGACGTTCCTGTTGACTTACCAGCACCTTAGTGCAAACCAGTCATATGCAAATGGAATCCTATCTCCTGGAGCAGAGCGGCTCCATGCCACATTAAAGCAGTCTGTGAGTACATCGTGCCAGGAACCGATGTGAATGCCTTGTGACGGGGATGGCACGGTGTGTGCCAGACACTGCCTGTCTCCTTTAGCTTCTTCCCAAACACACGGATTGTGAGTTCAAGTGATGGGTCAGCAGATGGTGGAAGCTGGCACTGTCCTCGCCACAAACATCGCATTCAGCTCTGACATATTGAAGATTCTTTAAATATGAAAGGTGAGAGAGATAAAGAATTGGGAAAATGTCTGCACAATGGTCTTTTTTTCTTTTACACTTAACACAAGAGAGCCAGAGTCTACATGTCACCTAAAAGCTTTTCAATATTTTTATTTTTCTTCTTTACTTAACGTTGATTTTCCTTACTTTTTTCATGAATGTGTTTTTCACAATCCTGTTTGTCCTTTGCAGGTTTGCTGCTGACCTGTCGGTTTTCATAGTTTAGTGCTGGATCTTGAGGCTTGGTTTGTCCTGTTATTTAGAATGCAGGGTCGGAGTGGCTTCACTGGGGACAAAACACTGACAAAATGATTTGATAATTATAAATAGCTTTATTTTCTACTTCAAGGCTATTGAATGCCTGCCACACTATCTTTATCTGTTCTATTAATCAATCCATCATCTCACTTGGGGCTGTCTGTCCAAACTTGGCGTTATCTGTTATTGCTTCTGGAAGGTACCCAGTCAGAGACCTGGTAGAAGTCATGTGATCATTCCTTGAGGACTGGAGAGCCTGCACCTGCTCCATTCAACGTGAGGCCAAGATTCTCTGCTCCCGTATTTGTGACAGACAACACAACATGCTTTTCTGGGAGCAATGAGTTAACTGCTATTTATTTAGATTACTATGTTTTGAAGGAAAATGCGAAAAATAAAGGAATGCAAGTTATTACCCAGATCACGTACTGCTTAATTGTAGTACTAGTGGAATTACCTTAATTTATAGAAAATAGACCTTTTCCAATCTTTCGGGGCTGTTTATATGGATTTGTATGTTTTTATACTGTAGATGCACATTCTCGTTATGCTGTTAGTGTTGCTGTTGAGTGCATTGAGTGTCTTCCTTTGTATTATTTAGCAGTTGATTAAGAGGTAATATTCTTGGCATGGTCTTATTGATAGATATTGTTCTGATTAGCTTTCCGTGTCGGCCCCAGTGGTTAATGAGTAATGGCCCACCACCCCCTGCCTAATGCATTCTACAACATGTAACACAGGGAGCAAAGCCAAGACCCTCTGTAAACCTATAAAACGCAGAGCCATTACAGCCTCCCCCTCTTTGTACTCGAGTATCGATCAGTAATATTTTCCTGCTGTATTTGTATATTTATATTAATTTACAAGAGATAAGTATTGCATTAGTCAATTACAATGTGATGATCTGCAAAATATTTTTCTCTTGACCTTTTCATTTGACTCCGCTGAAGACTCTTAAATATAAATGATCATATGGAAAAGCAATAATAATATCCAGTAAGTACTGTCATGCAGCCATTGCGTTGGGTTGATATTTTCTGTTTAAAGTGCATCTGTCATGGTTCATAGAACCTTATCTTAAATTAATAAATCTAAAAACAATCATATGCCAAACAAATCTCTCGATATTCAGGCCCATGTTGACTGCACAGTATATATCAGCCAAGGATCAGGATCAGCCGTTCCTTTTTCATAAATTATCGGAGGCATGAGCCCAGAGTAACATTTGAAGACTCTTCCCAACAAAGCTCTACTGCACTCTCACTATTTACTTCATGTAATTATTTCATTTTAGGTCCTTCCTCTGGTCCTATGTTCCCTCAAGTTCGGTGAACCGCTTGCCATTTATCTCATATGTACATCATTCCATTTTATGCCCCCAAGTTCTCCCATATAACCTAATTTTTTTCAAACTTTCACTGGTTTAATTTCCTTTCCCTTTCTTATATAAGTTAAAAAATATAAGTTAAAGATCTGGGGCTATACCAACGGACGTTGAGGGTTTCAGCCCCTGAAGCCTCCAAAAGCAACATGTATGCCAAGGATTAATGGACAGGAGAGAGCTGGAGAACCCTCTTATCGGCAGTTCTCCTGCTCTCCATGTACATGGTGGGTAGTTGCTGGGATTATTGCACTGGTATGCAAATCTCATACTTGGCCAGCAGAATAGAGGAACTTAGAGTTGATGGCAATGAAGGGGAATTCTTCTGAAGCAGGACCAGTAGCTCAGATGGTAACGGAAAGTGGGTACTACATTAATTTAAGACCAAAACCTGTGAATATGGCCAATTCAGCAGTACCCGAGAGGAGGGAAGTATTAAGATACGGCTCCTAAAGCAATAAACTATGATTTATCTTTAATAAAGTTCATATTTTTGTTACCTTTAATCATTAAAGTGAATCTGTCCTAATAGACTCATATTAAATATATTTCATATGATACTTTGTTTCTCGGAATTAAAGTTGTTTATTCCTTGCTTTAAGACAAGTTAATCAAACCGTAGATCCTCTGACTTTCTAAAACTACCTCTCCCATGATGCTTTGCCTCACAGAGGCTGGCAATGAATTGTGGGATTTAAAGTCCCACTGCAGCTTGACATTTACATTTCAGTCATCACTGTTTAAAGGCAATGTGTAAAACAAGAATACTGATGCAAGAAATTAACACAAAACATATTGTTCAACATATGATACGGTAGTGTTGGAGGCATATCTCATCCACTGTGTGGGGGGGTAGTTTTTTTGTGTGTGTTTTTGTATTGTTTTTTGTGCAGGGTGTTTATGATAAAAATGTCCTCTACATAATAATGTAAAGTAGTAATAATGTGACAAATGTAAACAAATACAGGATGATTCTCTAAACCTTGAATTGTGGAAACCTGACAAGGGAATAACAAATGTTATGCCAAAATAGCCAATCTGATCGATTTCTGTACACAGACCACTTTCCATCGGCTAAAAGGCTGTACTTTTACAGTCATAAGGTACATGTCAAGAGACTGCTATATGATATGTAATATATATCACATTTTCTAAGCGAACGACCATTAAATGAAAAGTACTCAGAGCTGCTGAGATCTGCAGTTGAACGTAGTTCATAGGTGATTAAGTTCTGTACCTTCATTTTTTATTTACTATCTGTACTTAACGAGATAGAAGTCTTAATATAAAATGGTAATTTACAGACTTGCTTCTTATGTTGAAGAGACGTGAATATAAATGTTTTAGATGCAACTTTATAATTTATGCTCATGGAAGTTGGTGATCTTTTCAAAGTGTATTTTATGTGTCTGATTTGCAAGGTGCCCTCATGTTTGTTCCAGAAAGGGGATATTACGACATTAATGTGACAGGTTAATAATGATCAGTATTAAAATGGATTCGGTATTGATTGAGCCTCAGAACGCTGCTTAGAGTTAAAGTTCTTTTAGTAGAAACCCAAGCAATACCGACTCTTGCCATAGAAAACATTTAGTGATAGAAATGAAACCAAATCAGGTTTTCTTTTCTTCACGAACGGTAAAAACGAATGGAAAATAGTTTGATATTATATTTGCTACAGTTTATCCCCAAGCATGAAACAGCGGTATACTTGGTTCTTACTGATGTTTGAAGAGCTGGTAATTAAACAATGGAGCATCTCCGGATGGATTTCCACTGAACATATCCTTCTGTTTTGTACAATTCATATTCGGGAATCTGGTACCTACCAAGAATTCTTAGTCAGTGCGCCAGTCCTCATCTTCTGGCTTTCTCGTGCATTAAACATCCGGAGAATTGCCCTATGCTTGTTGGGGGTGGTGCGTTCCCAGAACCATTTCATTATGTGATGTTTTTTTTTTTGTTTTCATCCTTTTTTGCCTATTTTACATCCCATTAAATCTTGGCATTGAAATGCGAACCGTTGCATTGTTCATCTACCGCCAAAAAATCCCAGCGAACAGTCATTCCCCTCGGCACCATAAACATGTTCTTTTTAGTTTGGCTCCCTCTCCGTCCAGAAGAGAAGAGACACCAATCTCAGAAGCCAGGAGAGATGAGAAGAATTGGACTGTGCTTTTTTTTTTAAATATATCTGACTTTACACATATCACCGTAAGATGCCATTCTAATTTTATTTTACGTGAATTAATGTTCTGAGTATCTATTGCCAACATCGCGGTAACCATAAACCTACAGCGAACAGATAATCGGCATAACAGATGACCGGGAAAAGGCCAGATGATCATTAGATAATTCACCTTATGGATCGCAACACCCCTAAGGAGGGATTATTTTTGCATCTTCACCTGTCTGCGCAATTGCCTTATGGCTCTATTGTCTGACCGGACCTTCAGTCTGCAGCAGATGGTGTAAAATCTTCCTCTGGCCCGCTGTCTGTTAGAGGGTTAATAATGGAAAAAATGAAATCTGTAACTTTGTGTTTTCAGCCAAGCCATTTTAATTACCAGACTGTAACACTGCATACTGATCTGATTATCTCCCAAATGCCTGTTGATAGCTTTCCCCCCGGAGGCATTGCTTGATATCAGCAACTGCTAGGTAGATATGTGTGTCTATATTTCGGAGTCAGTTGAAGAGGAGAAACAGCTTAGGATATGGGTAAAAAAAATAAAATAAATCTTAACACGGCAAGCAACACCGTGGCCTGTGGAATCTTAATAGAATGGCTGTACAGTAGATTCCATTCTCTATTCCCTTCATTCTAAGGTGAATTTACTAAATTGTGAAGTGTGTGTGATGACAATCCAACTGAATTTTAAAAACAATATTTTCTAACTTAAATTTTAAAGATCCCATTCTCAACATATCGAGTCTCTCTTTTTAAAGGGTTACTCACACCAGCATGATTTCTACAGCTCGCTGTAGAGGTTATGATGCCAAGAGTTTCCCAGCCCGGGTAATGGGGCACACCGTTTTGTAATGTTTTGCCCTCTGACCTGGCTCCCGCCGGGCTCCCGATCTTCTTTGTAGGTGGATTTATGACGTCAGGTTTCTACAAAGCTGCAGAAAAAATATGCCAATCCCGCCACTCATTGTTTGCAGACAGTGTCAGCTGACTGCTCTCTGCCAATCAATGAGTGTCCTTGCAGCGCGATTTGCACACAATTGACATAGGCCATCCCAGAACTCTTGTTTCGGCAATGCAGAAAGAATGGCGGTACACTTCTGGCATTAAAGGGGTTAAACTCAGAATATGCAGTGTTTTAGTGAGAAATGCTGCACACAGAGACTCCAGGCACCATGACCACTTTAAGTCACTGCAGTGGTCACGGCGCTGGGCGTAACTTTTTAAAGAATTGATCCTCCTCCTCCTCCCCCCATCACCATTGGTGTAACATGCAAAAGAATGACAGCCTGTGAAATGGATATTGAGGCTTATTTACTGAGCCAGGGATTGTGAGGGATAAACAAGGGACTTGAAAATTTTAAAACAAATCCGAAATGGAGACTTTTTCTAATTTTGCTATTTTAGATTAGAATTTGCAGTTTTCTTGTCAATGACTCCACATGTTCTGTTTATATGAGAAGCCAGTCTTTCCCCAGGTAACATTCTACTTTAAGAAGACCGCTGTAATGGCGTACTGTGCAATGTGTGACTGACACAAATGCCAACTTTAGGGAGAGCGCACCGATTAGTGATCAGTTGGGTATTCTTGGTCACCGTTTGTGTCATTCATTCAACAGGAAGATTATAGTGATTTGATTTACGTTCCCTAGAGAGAGAGAGCAAATGCAATCAAGTGCTTGGTGACATCAAGACAAGGGGAATTACTGCACTTGGTGCTATGAGTAGAACATATCTCAGCTGCCAGCGAGACTCATATTGAGCTGTACTCTTATTGCTCATCTGTTACTGTTTGCAAGGGCTACAAACAGGATGAGAGGCAAGTGCCGTGACCATTTAAATTCCTCTCGTAATCATTGCGTTTCAGGAATAACACAAACTCTGAAGCCAGAAGACATTTATTCTAGTTAATGCAGCCGTCCTCTGTAGATGGAGTTTTATTTAGAACTTTCTCAATCTGGTATTCGTGGGTGATGGAAAAATGCCATTTCTTTCCTAAATACATTGTGTTGTCCGTGAGTGGGTATTCTGTCTGGGGGATTAACGAAGATTTAACTAATTGGCAGATGGTTCATAAAAGGATCTCTGCTAATGGTGCAAAGCTGCTACCTTGATTTTGAATTATTATGTAAAGATACTGCATTCAACTTTTTCCATTGTAGTTGCAGTTGGCAACTACCCAATTCCCACTGATACATTGTAACACGCCATAAATCTTAACTTATTTCTTTATATTCATCACTTCTTTCTAGAAAGTATATTTAATTCTGCAACCTACTTGATAATATACATTGAAATCTACATAAACTTTATGTAGGCTTTGTATTGTATTAAAGGACCACTATAGGCACCCAGACCACTTCAGCTCAATGAAGTGGTCTGGGTGCCAGGTCCCTCTAGGGTTAACCCTGCAGCTGAAAACATAGCAGTTTCAGAGAAACTGCTATGTTTACACTAAGGATTAATCCAGCCTCTAGTGGCTGTCTCACTGAGTGAGAAGACGCTGACGTCCATAGGAAAGCATTGAGTAATGCTTTCCTATGGGCGGTTTGAATGTGCGCGTGGCTCTTGCCGCGCATGCACGTTCGGCTCTGACGTTGGCAGTAGGAGGAGAGGTCACCAGCGCTGATGGAGCCTGGCGCTGGAGAAAGGGAAGTGGCTGAAGCCCAGCGGGAGGGAGGCCATGAGGGTGGGGGGACGAGACCTAAGGACTACATAGTACCAGGAAAACGAGTTTGTTTTCCTCGCACTATAGTGGTCCTTTAATATGCTCTCTATAGACTTTCCATTCAACTCATCAGCTCTCCGTAGACTGTCTATTGAACTCCTCAGCTCTCCATGGGTTTTCCATTGAACTCCTCAGCTCTCCATGGGCTTTCCAGTGAACTCCCCAGCTCTCCTTGGGCTTTCCATTAAACTCATCTGCTCTCCATGACAAATGCAATTATTATGTTCCATGGGCTTTCTATTAAACTCATCAGCTCTCCATAGGCTTTACATTTAGGTCATCAGCACCCCATGGGCTTTCCAGTGAACCCCTCCGCTCTCCATGGGCTTTCCAGTGAACTTCTCAGCTTCTATGGGCTTTCCAGTGAACTCATCGGTTCTCCAGGGCTTTCCATTGAACTCATCAGCTCTCCATGGGCTTAACATTTAGGTCATCCGCTCTCCATAGACTTTCCATTGCACTCATCATCTTTCCACTGTACTTGGCTCTCTATATACTTTATAGTCTGTGTCCATTCTCTTTAGGCCTTCCACTGCACATGTCTTCTCTCCATAGACTGTCTGCGGTATTTTATCCACTCTCTGTAGATTTACCACTGGACTGATCAGCTGTCTTTTTAAAAGTTTAATTGGACTTTACAGCTGTAAATAGACTTTCCTGTGCACGTTTGTGGGGTTTACAGGTGTTGAAATTTGCACCACCTTATTAAAGGTGTGTCTACCTACCCTTATTTAAAATAATTATTTGAAGAGAACTTGTGAACAGACTTTTTGCTAGCTGCTCGAAATGCTCATCGATTTTTGCAGGAATGATTTTGCGTGACCCCTCGCTTAGAGATTCGTTTTCCCTTTTTAAAATCCAGAAATGCAAATTGGTCAGGAGGGCACGATCTGTACTTTATTCCCTTAGTGCTTGCGTTGTATAAATTTAAAGTGTCCTTCCATTAAAATGTGAGCAAGGGGTTAATATTTAATGCGAGTACGCCACTTCCACGCTTCACTGGAATATATTTGCTGGTCCCAGAGCACGTGAAACGATTTGAACACATTGAGAGGATAATGATAATTTAATGCTGCATTTCCCATATGATATATAATAGGAATTCATTAAATATTTTTTCCCGGTATAACGCAATTTCAGGAAAAGTGCAGCGTTTGTAATTTGTGGCCTTCTGTCTAATTGGTATTATGTGCACATACACACACTGTATGCTTGTGCGAGTATACATCCCTGCAACGTATGGCTTCCTTCGGAACCGAAGCCAATCTAATACCCGTAGAATCAGGGAAATAGGGGCTTTAAGGTCATAGAAAATACAAAAACGAGAGCATCAGTGCAAAAATGTTAAGAAGGGGCTGCACCCTACCTCTTCTACATTTCCACAAACCACAAGGCGTAGGTGTTATAACAAGTCTTTCTGTGCCTTTAAGAGAAGTCTTTTGGGGGCGTTTCCTTATTCTTTTATGGATCTTAAGACAAGATTTTATTTTAACACTAACTAAACTCATACTCCCTCTTCTAGCCTTAAACAAGCGCTGTTTACTGCAGGTTCCAACCACGGACAGGACACAAATGTTCTCGTACTTGTGATCTATAGACTGTCTTCTGTGACGCTCTCAAGTGCAATAGGACAATTGAACAAATGGCCCAATTTGTGGATAATATCTGAGAAAATGATACGCTCAGTGGGTGCATTAGGACAATGTTAAATTGCAATGACCTGTTCATTAGCAGAAGTGTGCTAAGGATACAATGGACCGACTTTATAGAAATTTGAAAAAAAAAAAGAAAGTTTCTTTGCGTTTAGAATAGTAAACGTGTGGAATTTTCTGAGCTGCTAAGACGCACACTGCCTTTTTCTAAAAAAAAAAATTCTCTTTAGGCAAATTAAGTGCAGGCCTATCAAATGTAATGTAGCCATCGTTTGTATTCTGATTGCTAATTCTAAGCCAAAACAAAAGAATCGGACACTATTCTCCAACTGGTGTAACTGTGTTACTCTATTACTCTGTGGGTACTTCTCTATGGGGGTCATAGCCCGCAGTAATACTCAAGAATGCTTTTAGAAAAAAAAAATGTATACTTTAGTGCAGCATTTTGACTGCTTTAGCCAAAACAATGTTTACATGCTGGAGGATTTGTATTGTTTTGCAATTAAAAACACATTATTTTGTTAAAGTTGGTCTGTAGGGGCTGATGTGCCAGTGCAGTCACACTATATTTGAAAAGAAAAAAATGTGAAATTGATAGGTGTGTGTGTGGGATAAAAACAGGTTGTGTCATTATCGTATTTGTAGTCGTCATCCCCCTCCTTTTTTTTTTTTTTTTTTTTTGATGGGTGGAGATGATGTTTAGAGACTTTGCAACAAATCACTTGGAGAAATCTGGAGTAATGTTTTTCAGATTTGAAAATTTTTGTCTAAAAAGTTCAATTCCCTTCCTTTGATAATTCTTCAAAATGTCACATTTAATTAATAAACTCTGAATTGTTGATTTCCGTGTTGTACATTGGAAACTTGTGTTCTCTAAGTAAAAAGCTTCCCATTTTCCTGGCGGCAGGATTATATGATTCCCGAATCAGGGGCTATCCAAGAAAAGTCAATCTGATCTATCTTTATATCTTATCTGTGCCCATTTGTATGAGGAATGCATATAGACGGCAACGTGACCCAAGAGGGGGGGGGGGGGGGGGGGTCAATAATAACCTCTGCACGATTCTTCATGAAAAACACGAATTCTCTTGGATATACGCGTTGAGGAAAGCTTGTCCCATTCAATAATGCTTTAATCAACATTATTGTGCTTCATATTTCATTTCCATTTGTTTGCTCCTTTGTCGGCCGATCACATGCAAGTAATAAAGTGAAAATATATTATGTCAGATTAAAACCAAATGCATTCTGGGCTTTTATTCTTGACAGCGGATCCGGAGGGAGACAAAACACCAATATAAGCAATATTATCCTCTTCTATTTCTGCTTCCCATGGCTTTTGTCCATGTGTGGGATGTCTTTATGTAGAAATGTGTATATACAAATAAAATCACAGTAGAAGCTTTCAGGACACATACTATGAGAAGACCACGTTGTATGGATAAATCTGTTTGCAGTAAGTAAATGGCCGCCCTTGCATTGGATGTAAATAAAGTGCTTTTTGTTATTTTTGTGTCTTTGATAGCAGGATGTGGCCTGTAATTGCTGAAACTCATTATGATAACTTTATGACTGACCAGGCACAGGGACTTCATTGCTCTGTCTGGTTCCTTATAGACAAAGTCTCCTTCCTCTGTACTTCATATCATTCCGAATATTCCTCTTTTGTTATTCAGAAGTGGTGGGATGTTTTTTTATGTCTCTGCTTGTGTGTGGATTTTGCCATGCCCCTGGAAGAAAACAGGTGTACCACTGTGTTATTAGGTTCCCGTGGTATTTTGATGCCCATGTAGATCTAACGATCGTCTTGCTTTGTAAATCCCTGGTGTTCTAGTCTGTTGTGTCCCTAGTTTTTAAGGCTTCTCGTTCATGCAGTTTTCATGAATACCAATAGTTTTATTCTGAAAGAAGTGCGAATCACGTGCCTTCTGAACTTTCAAAACACCAGGACGTCTCCTCCTACAACAGGCTAATGTCGCAACAGGTTATAGCATCAGCACAGTTCAGCCATTGGTAAACTTGAGATGGTCCCTCCTTGGTACTCCAGCTATGGACTACACAAATATTTGTGGGAATTTAACAAAAGTAAAAAAATATTTACTGCATAAATAACGAACGAGCATAAGGAAAGAAGAGAGCATTCAGGATAACATAGGATTTCATTTAAATTTGGAATCCGGCAGAATATCTTTTGAGTTCCATTCCTACATGTTTTTTGGGACGCTGCATGCATTCTCATTCTTATTTTTATTTATTAAGTGCTGACATTGCTAAATATTTTATGTTTTGCTCTGTCGTAGCAACATTTATGCAGCCAGTCAAGCTCACACATCTAATCGCAACCCATGATGGAGGATTGTCTTCTAGAATGCTCCAACATCGCTATCTATAGGTCTGCCGGGCGCAGTGTCTTGTTGGTTGCTAGGTTGGTGTTTTCTATCTGCTTTAATCCACACGTATTTTATATGTATTGTTCTGCAAACTTTTTGAAGCAAATCTCCCGAAGCTGAATTTGTCGTTTTAAGTAACAGCAGGGCGTGACGAACGCAGGCAGCAATAGATATTTCGTTCGAGTAGCTTCTTGGGCTTCCTGAGCGTTGTAGGTCACAGCCTGCACTTTAAGGTGTTGTTTTTGAGATCCAAGCTGAGTGCTTGGATTGGGGATTTGTATATTTTGAAAAGGCAAAAAGGCCATCGAAAGCACTCGGCAAGATAAATGGCACTTCAGTTTAATGGCAGCACTGTCTAATAGGGCTAGGTGTTGGATGTACCCTCGGCATTCAAAGAGGTGATGCTAGCACAACGTTAAAAGTAAAAAAAATGCAACAAATATCTGTAGATTTTCTTTTCATTTTTTTTTTTTTTTTTGGTTGTTGTTCAACCAAAGACTCACAGGCACCATCATCATTTTTTATTTCAGCCACTTCTTTTCCCCAAAAAGCTTGTAAGCTTAATATGCATTAAATATTGCAATCAATTTCCCATTAATTAGGACCCAGACCCAGTCTTCAGGTTATGGATGGTATGATGTCATGGATGGAGACATACATTACAAATGTCACAATAAGGTGATTTACTCAACCAATCATATGATAATGTTGAAGCTGGCATGTCACATGGTAGTGACACATTCATAATGTGCGTCTATGACTGGGACAATTACACAGTCACTGCTTGCAGGATTGCTTAATTGAAAAATCCCTGCCTGAGTGAAAACATGGAATTAAACCGACCTGTTTCACACCCCTCCAGTTCTGCAAAGTGCTTGATTGTCTAAGTGGTGATTTAAAAAAAATGTAAGTCAAACCATGCGAATCACAAATGTTTCTCTTTTGGAACTCAGATTCAAAATATATATTGTATGTCTAAAATAAAAGCCCTAAAATGGCACACTTTCAACTTGGGCACCTCTCTGGAATTGGTTAAAAAAAGTTTGTAAATGAAAATAATTTGCACTTATGAAACAATCGTTCTACATGTTAGCTGTCCCTAGATATTTAGAGGAAAATTGACTGCGTTTTAAAATGTCTGTCTAGGGCGGCTGCTAAAAATCCAGTTATTCGTGCCCTGTTCGAAAGTATCATTCATGTCATTTGGCAAATGCATATTTCTCAAATTAAAAGCCCAACATATCAACCTCATCATTTAAAATTAAAGTACTGCAATGCTTTGTATACTGCTGTAATAAAATATTTCTCTGAAACCGCCAATCACAAAAACATTGGCTTAAAAACCTCCTTTTAGTTGAATCAGCCACTTCGGAACATATTGACTTACTCTGGGAGCGGAGGGTTGTGGTATGATCCATTAGTTAAAAGATGTCTTTGAAAAGAGGCTCATTTGTCTGTAATGTAATATAACTGTCAGCATGTGAATGATCCTGTATGGTATCAGTGTACTGGGATCCGATTGCTGTGGGTCTTTGGCAGACAGGAAGGACTGCTGTACATGTCTACTCGTCGACTGGTCACTTCACTGGCAAATGAAGGCTTTTAAATGTTAATGTAGCTGTGAAGCTCAAAATGAGATCTATATCCATCTTCCCATCCTTTTAAAGTCGCACAGTGGACGCTGCAGTCTATGCTCTATGAGATAAAATGATAGTTATTTGTCATTGTATTTGAGGCAATCTGATTCACTGGCTTAAAAATTAAATTCACAAGAAGTAAAACTGCGTAAACATTGCTGTACTGCGCTTCACATACCTTTTTTTTATGTCACCTTGCATATGGTATACACCAAATTTCTCTGTCCCTCTTTTCTACTAGCTCCATATTGTTGGTGTTATACTGAGTGTATAACAGAGCTCCACGGCAATACAACTCCCCGTAATGTGTCTGAGTGTATGTCATGCCTTAACTATGGTATCCTCTTACTTCCTGGTTCCACGGAGCTTAGCCACACCCCTTTATGACACGGTCTCCTTATTTAATCCGACCGCACCAGCTGATCGACGCTGGATTATTGAACTACGTTCCGTACTCACGAACCGGCTACAACTTCGTTGTGAAAGCCTCTGTTACCGGACCGGACTGGAAGACTTCAAGTTCCCTTCACCTCTCCTCATCCACGACTAAAGCTGAACTCTCTTCACTCCTGATAACCGCCTCTGAGGAGATCTCGGGAACCAGTGTTCTATGTGCCGGAAGCTAAGTAAAACCTCTGTGATAAGCGTTGCATCTCAAAGCCGTTATTTCCTGTCTCCAAAGTCCTTCGATAAAACAAACCAGTTACAGCTAACTTCAACTCATACTCTATATCAGTTAGCTGCATCTGTCTTGCTTCAGTTAAATACTATGGAACAGCTATTGTAACTTCTTATCACCTAATTCATTAATACTACTAAGAGACTCTTTCTGATTCAGTGTCTGCTAATTACTACCGTTTACTACTTAAAGCTACAGTGCCTGTAATTGTGGACTTCAGTTATCGTTTACTACTTAAAGCTACAGTGCCTATAATTGTGGACTTCAGTTATCGTTTACTACTTAAAGCTACAGTGCCTGTAATTGTGGACTTCAGTTATCGTTTACTAATTAAAGCTACAGTACCTGTAAATTGGACTTAAAGTCAATACCTTTTACTTTTTATAATAAATATTCAAACTATAAGAAATCTGCAGTTGTGTTCCTTCATAACAAATGTTTAGACGTGACAGTGTATAACAGAGCTCCACAGCAATAATACTCCCAGTAATGTGTCTGAGTGTATAACAGAGCCCCACAGCAATATTACTCCCAGTAATGTGTCTGAGTGTATAACAGAGCTCCACAGCAATAATACTCCCAGTAATGTGTCTGCGTGTATAACAGAGCTCCACAGCAATAATACTCCCAGTAATGTGTCTGAGTGTATAACAGAGCCCCACAGCAATATTACTCCCAGTAATGTGTCTGAGTGTATAACAGAGCCCCACAGCAATAATACTCCTAGTAATGTGTCTGAGTGTATAACAGAGCTCCACAGCAATAATACCCGCAGTAATGTGCCTGAGTGTATAACAGAGCCCCACAGCAATAATACTCCCAGTAATGTGTCTGAGTGTATGACAGAGCTCCACAGCAATAATACTCCCAGTAATGTGTCTGAGTGTATGACAGAGCTCCACAGCAATAATACTCCCAGTAATGTGTCTGAATATATAACAGAGCTCCACAGCAATAATACTTCCAGTAATGTGTCTGAGTGTATAACAGAGTTCCAGAACAATAATTCCTTTAAACTACAAAAAATATGCTTAGAAATCAGGCTGTGTAAATAAGATACACTGTTCTTATTCCTAAAGGGACACTATAGTCACTCAGACCACTTCAGCTCAATGAAGTGGTCTGGGTGCCAGGTTCCCTTAGTTTTTCAAATGTAAACATAGCATTGTCAGAGAAACTGCTATGTTTACATTGCAGGGTTAATCCAGCCTCTAGTGGCTGTCTTCCTGACCGCCACTAGAGGCGCTTCTGCGATGCTGGATGCCAAAAATCGCATTCAGCGTGCAGAACGTCCATAGGAAAGCATTGAGAAATGCTTTCTCATGGACTGTTTGAATGCGCGCGTGGCTCTTGCCGCGCATGTGCATTCCACTCCACTTTGGAGCCGATGTTGGAGTGGGACCAGCGCAGAGGGAGCCCGGCGCTGGATTAAGGTAAGTAACTGAAGGGGTTTTAACCCCTACAGCGCCAAGGGAGGGGGACCCTGAGGGTTGGGGGGACCTAAAGGTTGTATAGTGTCAAGAAAACGTTTGTTTTCCTGACACTATAGTGATCCTTTAATTACATTTTTCGTTGCATAAAAGGTTATCAGTAGGTTATGGAGTCATTGCTGTAGAATAGCCCCACCCCGGCCACACCTCCAACTGCACCCCCCCAAAATGAAATGTCCCTCTTGGCTATTTTAAAAATTGTTATTGTCATTGGGTTTCTTAAGTGGTCCAGGGACAGTGATCATTAGAGGACCACTCTCAGCTCCCAGACCACTTCATCTCAACGAAGAGGTGTGGGTGACCTTGCCATTTTGATCCCGCAATGTAAACCACTGCTGTTTCGGCAGTAGGGCAATGTTTCAATTTCAGGAAACACAGCTATAGCAGTCTTCCTGAAAGTTGATAGATGGTGCTTCTGCAGTAAGAACTCTGGTTTTTGAAGTTGGACATCCTCACACATTGCTTAAGAACATCAAACGTCAGTTGAGCCTTCCAATAGAAAATCATTGGATTCAGTGGTTCTCGATGAGAAGCGTTTTGGTTGGACAAAATGGCCATCAAGCCAATGACCCTGGATGCAGAGAATAGGCTGTCTCCGCACTGGATTACGGAGAAGTAAGTTAAATGCCATCTTTTTTTAATAGTAAAAGAGGGCCCTTAAATCTAAAAAAAAACTCCACTGACATCTTGGGGTGCTAAATTATATTATTGACCAATATTCTGTCTTTTGGCCAAATTAGTGTTCCTTCAAGAGGGCATTGGTAGATACGGATGCTAAGTGGTGACAATGCTACTTACATGGTGACCCCTGCTCCCTGGCCCAACAAAGCAGGTTCCATCTAGAGATCTCATTAGACTATTCAGCAGCATATGTTAGTAGCAACTGAGTTATATATGTGTCCTATGAGGATTGCAGCAGGCATTTAGCACACCTCAAAGATGGACAATGCATGTGGCACAAGCCATGCCACCATGGAGGATTGTCTTCATCACCCACCATGGAGTCCTTATTGTCTGTCATAATGTTTTATTTATGTGACGACTTCCACGCTCCTCTATCTTCATGCATTGCTGAGGGTTTTTCATATGATATTATAGCCCGGTACTGCTTCAGGTGCACTCTAGGGGTGAATATTGAGGATTTTACATACCTTCTACTGCAGCCACTGGACAAAGGTAACCCCTTCCTGAGTGCATAATTTGGCGGCCTTTGAAATGGGGGGAGCATTGTGATACAGCCTGGGAAATAGGGGAGCACTGTGATATGACCTGTGACATGGGAAGCATTGTATTACAGCCTGTGAAATGGGGGAGCATTGTGATATGGCCTGTGACATGGGGGAGCATTGTGATATGGCCTGTGACATGGGGAGCATTGTGATACAGCCTGTGACATGGAGGAGCATTGTGATATGGCCTGTGACATGGAGGAGCATTGTGATATGGCCTGTGACATGGGGGAGCATTGTGATATGGCCTGTGACATGGAGGAGCATTGTGATATGGCCTGTGACATGGGGGAACATTGTGATATGGCCTGTGACATGGGGGAGCATTGTGATACGGCCTGTGACATGGGGGAGCATTGTGATACGGCCTGTGACATGGGGGAGCATTGTGATATGGCCTGTGACATGGGGGAGCATTGTGATATGGCCTGTGACATGGGGGAGCATTGTGATACGGCCTGTGACATGGAGGAGCATTGTGATATGGCCTGTGACATGGGGGAGCATTGTGATATGGCCTGTGACATGGAGGAGCATTGTGATATGGCCTGTGACATGGAGGAGTGTAGCGGAGAGCTGATCTTTCACAGCTATTCTCCACTTTAGATCCAGGGAGGCTCAGGAACAAGTCATTAGTAAATCCACAGCAAAGTTTCTAGCAGGTAAAAAGGTATAGCGATATCCCCACAGCACTCCCAATAACTGGACGACACACAGTTTCAGGAGTAGTACTGACAATCGTTTATTCCAAGGTTTCTTATAAAGCCTGCTCCCATGCAAGGGAGGGGACTACAGCAATTATGACAGTAACCAATACCATTCTTGTTACCTCCCACACATCTCCTCCCCTCAGCGTGAGTCATAATCCCCTTAAGTTGTACAGTAGTTTACCCCAAACTTGGATGTACCCCTAAACCATCATATATCTTAAATATCAGGGTACCGCTGGGTAGCCCTGATCTGGGTGAATATAATATCCAAAATTCACCCAGATCGGACCAGGGGTTCGGTAGTTACAGGCAGGTGAAGTTTGACCGACCGCACACGAGTTGGTATCCGAAAAGGGTTCCATGAGAATGGGCCCTGCGGTCGGTCTCCGTTCGGCAGTTAAAATAGACATTTACAATTGCCATCCACATTTACATTCACCTAGATAGTGATTCCCTCATTCGGTACTTTATTACTACCGAATGGGGATTCGTTATGTTTCTCCGTTCGGCAGTTACGGAGCTCTGGAGGTCTCAGCGGTGTTTGGTTGTCTGAGTGTCCGATTTGAGTTCCAGGCACTCGACGACCAAACACCGCTGGGCTTTTCATGCGTAAGATGGCCGCCGCCACGTGTACGCATGCCGAATGGCGGCCACCCAGATACAATGTTAATGAGCCGGTTAACTTGCGGTTTGGAAAGAATGTGAACCTTAATTGCTGGCACACTTCTCTCCGGGGTGGCCCCTCCGTTCGGTAGTTTCCATAAGTATATAGTACGGATGGAAACTACCGAATACCATATAATTCACATAATAAACAGACGAACAGCAATTTCAACATAGGGAAAAATTATACGAACACAGTCATACAGGCATTTTGAAGGACAGGCTTACTGCATTCCGCTACAAGGAGCATTGTGATACGGCCTGTGACATGGGGGAGCATTGAGATACGGCCTGTGACATGGGGGAGCATTGTGATACGGCCTGTGACATGGAGGAGCATTGTGATACGGCCTGTGACATGGGGGAGCATTGTGATATGGCCTGTGACATGGGGGAGCATTGTGATATGGCCTGTGACATGGGGGAGCATTGTGATATGGCCTGTGACATGGGGGAGCATTGTGATATGGCCTGTGACATGGGGAGCATTGTGATATGGCCTGTGACATGGGGGAGCATTGTGATACGGCCTGTGACATGGGGGAACATTGTGATATGGCCTGTGACATGGTTGAGCATTGTGATACGGCCTGTGACATGGGGGAGCATTGTGATATGGCCTGTGACATGGGGGAACATTGTGATATGGCCTGTGACATGGTTGAGCATTGTGATACGGCCTGTGACATGGGGGAGCATTGTGATATGGCCTGTGACATGGGGAGCATTGTGATATGGCCTGTGACATGGGGGAGCATTGTGATACGGCCTGTGACATGGGGGAACATTGTGATATGGCCTGTGACATGGTTGAGCATTGTGATACGGCCTGTGACAAGGGGGAGCATTGTGATATGGCCTGTGACATGGGGGAGCATTGTGATACGGCCTGTGACATGGAGGAGCATTGTGATATGGCCTGTGACATGGGGGAGCATTGTGATATGGCCTGTGACATGGAGGAGCATTGTGATATGGCCTGTGACATGGAGGAGCATTGTGATACGGCCTGTGACATGGGGGAGCATTGTGATACGGCCTGTGACATGGAGGAGCATTGTGATATGGCCTGTGACATGGGGGAGCATTGTGATATGGCCTGTGACATGGGGGAGCATTGTGATATGGCCTGTGACATGGGGGAGCATTGTGATATGGCCTGTGACATGGGGGAGCATTGTGATATGGCCTGTGACATGGGGGAGCATTGTGATATGACCTGTGACATGGGGAGCATTGTGATATGGCCTGTGACATGGGGGAGCATTGTGATATGGCCTGTGACATGGGGGAGCATTGTGATATGGCCTGTGACATGGGGGAGCATTGTGATATGGCCTGTGACATGGGGGAGCATTGTGATATGGCCTGTGACATGGGGGAGCATTGTGATATGGCCTGTGACATGGGGGAGCATTGTGATACGGCCTGTGACATGGGGGAGCATTGTGATACAGCCTGTGACATGGGGGAGCATTGTGATATGGCCGTGCTCTGCCACTATTCGTTGCCCTGGGCCCAATGACTGATCAGGATGACCCTTTGGAATTATGACTAACCATATGTTTGTGAATTGCTTTTCCCATGATGCTCAATTCTTGTAGCTCACTAATATCCGCAATGCCTAATTGGCGTTCGCATGCATGAAGCCTGATCTGGGACAATTCTTTCAACACTATGCAGTGAATTCCTTTTGATTTACTGTCTAAAACAGTTCTCCAGGTTTTCAGTAAATATCAGCCCTTGAATTATCATAGTCGACTTTAGAAATGGCTGCCTGTTAACCTTTTAACTGCCCCATCAGTCTAAGCTGACATTGGATGCTGCGTCAAGGGTCCGTCATGGGGTGAGATTACAGTACAGAGAAGGGGCTGGGGCAGGGGCTCATCCCTACGCCTGATTGTGTCTGTGATAGGAACGAAACTTTAGAGGGAGCCTGTTTGATTTAAAGAGCTTGTGGAATTTACTGAAGACTTGTAAAATTAGTATTAATGGATCGGTGATTTCCTCAAGTGCCTATTACAGGCGAAGACACAGTCCGTGCAGACCTGAGAGGTTATGGACAGATGTAGTCACCTCTCAAGCCGGACTAAGGGGTAGGCCTGAGCCTGTATTTCAATTAGCAGGGCAGGCAGGATAATGACTGCCGCCATTGTTTCGGAACCTTGCACCTATACGTGTGTTACATTTCTGTTTGGTTTTCCCATTGCACATTACTGTGAGCGTTCGTGCTGTGGAGCTCTGTGATGCACTAATACATCCTCCACGTTACAGTGAGTTTTATTTCTGTTGAGCTCTGTGATACATTCATACAGACTGCACGTTACTGTAGGATTTACTTCTGTGGAGCTCTGTGATACATTGATGCACTCAGCATTACCGTGAGTTTTTTATTGCCGTGGAGTGCAGTCATGCACTCATGCACTCATGCACATCACTGTGAGTTTTATTGCTGTGGAGCTCTGTGATACATTGATGCACATTACACATCACTGTGAGTTTTATTGTTGTGGAGCTCTGTGAGACATTGATGCACATTACACATCACTGTGAGTTGTATTGCTTTGGAGCAAATTAGTAACTGATGTGTATGAGTACCAAAACTGAGGCTGTTCCATCAGTTACCGCTAGTTTTAGTGTAGTACATGAATGGGTCACAGTGTGCTACATATGGGGTGGGGTTCTGATTTTAGGGGTGCATATTATGTACAATCTGTGTGTCTCATTCTTGTGTTGTTTTAAACATGATGTCTGGTTACACACACTAACCAACAAATGGATTCTAAACATGAGATTTGTACCAGCGTCTGTTTTTTGGGGGGCATTTCCTTAACAGGAAGAATTATTATTGGGTAAAACCTTTCTATTAAAGGTGTCAGGATTGCAACGAACATGCACCCCTCAATATAAATCGGTGAGAGCAGAGCATTTCTTTCTATTCATTAACTTCTGCCTCCTAAGGTTGAGCGCTTAGGGTAATTCACTGTCCGAGTAGGATAGACTAAGTCAGACAAGCCAAGTGTGGGAAAAGGGATCTCACACCAGAGTGAAAATGTGAAGATCAGGTTAAATGGCTGAAAAAATAAATATTTAGAAAAAGTTGAGAATTGCAGTTTGAGAGCAGATCCATTAAATCAATTTATCTTCTATCTTTGATTACTGCTCAGAGTTGCCAGGTGTCCTGATTTGTTCAGGTCAGTCCTGCTAGCAAATGGCACCGAGCGTTTGGCAATATGTTAAATGACAAACCTTTAAAGTGTGCGTGAATTGCTATCTGCGGGTTGAAAGTCCTTCCTGTTATAGGGTATCTCTGCTCATTAACTCACAACCAACCACTTACTTTTCTCTGAAATACCGTACGTGGCTCAATTTCTCGATTTCCTCACATATTAAAACAAACCCAATGAAGGTCAGCTCAGTATCTGAATAACCCCCTCTTCCTATTAATTTAGCTACTCACAGCAGCTCTGTAACATTATCTCATCTAACGAGCAGCCAAGATGTGCTAAAAGAACAGGAGATTACAGGGAGCGACATATAGGATTAAAGGAGCGAACGAGAGATTGTAAATACTTTGTGTGGGGAATAGAATGGATAAAGGGGGGTGGGGGGGAGATGTTACATCGCCAGATTCCACCGGTGGATCTAGAGCTTCCAATGAAAGGAATTGTGCTTTGATCAGCCAGTTATTGGTACTAACTCAATTTCAAATAATCTGTTAATGAGCAATTATTGAGGTTTATTAAGAGATAAGCTTGGTTGCAAAGTAATCAGAATCCTGCATCCTTTTCAGAAAATAATTTCTTAATTGTGTCAGACGTTTTTTATTTTATTTTTTTATAAGCTTAATTAATATCAACATAGGCCTCAACGCTGGCAGCCGGAGACTGAGCTTTCTCCTCCTAGATCTGCTGACATGTCGACTGCTTCCTAATGGATGGGTGTCCCCAGAGAGATTTCTGATTAAATGGCAATTAGTTGGTGAAGCACTCCTGCGGAATGGGCCTGTGAGTCCCTGTTTGTACTAGCCTGGGGGTGGGGGGAGAATACTATGTGCTGCGATGATGGATGGATGGATTGTCTGGGAATCCAGTGCTGCACTTCCTAGCAATGATTTGGGCAGTCTTGCTGGCTGAATGCATTGAGCGTTGCTGGGCATGTGGCCGTGAACCAGAAAGGACCAGAGGCTCATATCACAGAAGAGGAGGCTGCAGGAGTATCGCAAAGAGAGACTTTTTAAAGCTGACAAAAACACGGAAAGGCAGATAATTGATCCATCCACCTGAACTTGGGTCAGAAGCAGGAACAGTAAGCGATGGGCTTAATGGAGTGTAGTACAGGGGTGAGGATCAATATAACCTATGGTGGACTTCAGGGTGATCGCTTAACAACATCTTCTCAAGGTGCATTCCTGCTTGTTTAGCTCAGTGGAGATAAACTCAAGAGATGGCAATTGCTCAGGTTACCTGCCTTGCACAGACTTCTCATTGAGCTTCATTGGGAAGTCTGTGATTGGACAGCCACAGAACGGTGGGGTTAGAAGGGGACAGTCACAGAAAGTCTGGGCTGGGTTAGAAAGAGAACCCATGCAAATCAGCAGACATGAGATCTGTAGGTTTTGCAAGCTGTTTTAAGATATACCCCCAATTTAAAAAAACATAATTACACGCATGAATGTTTTCATTGTGACAGGACCGGCCCAAGACATTGTGTCCCCCCCCAAATAAAAAAACACACCCACCAAAACAAACTTACATACACACTCTCACTGACACACACATGTACCCATTCTCTGTTCACACTGTGCCATCCTCACACATATAACACTATGATATACTAACATGTACCCATTTACTGTGCATTGCACACAAGGAGACCTACATGTACAGTAATACACCACACACACTTACACCTGCTGGTGTGGGGGGAGCAGTTTGTGGGAGTGTGACAGTGAGAGGAGGCGGTGTGGTGGAGAGGCACATTGTGTGGGGCAGGGTGTGAGAGGTGAAAGTGTGGGGTGGTAACCGTGTGGGAGGCAAGGTGTCTTGGTGGCGGGGGCCAGTGTGGATGGGTGACCGTGGGGGGCAGGGTTTTGGAGGGTGTCAGTGGTAGGACAGTCTGTGTTGGTGACTTTGGGAAGCAATGTGTATGTGTTTGTGACAGTGGGGGGGGGGCAGTGTTTTTGTGTTGGTGACAGACTTGGGGGCACTCTGTGCTGGCGGCAGTGAGTGGCCTATGTTTCTATGTATGTGTTATTGACAGTGTGGGGTGGGGCAGTATGTGTGTTGGTGACAGAGGGGCAGTGTTTGTGTGTTTGTGACGGTGGGGGGGGAGCAAGGTGATAGTGGGCAGGGCAGTGTTTGTGTGTGTGTGTGTGTTGGTGACCCTGAGAGGCTAGTGGTTGGAGGGGGGGGCAGTGTGTGGTGGTGACAGTGGGGGGGGGGGTCAGTGTGTGTGTTGGTGACAGTGTGGGGGGCCAGTGTGTGTGTTGGTGACAGAGGGGCAGTGTTTGTGTGTTTGTGACGGTGGGGGGGGAGCAAGGTGATAGTGGGCAGGGCAGTGTTTGTGTGTGTGTGTGTGTTGGTGACCCTGAGAGGCTAGTGGTTGGAGGGGGGGGGGGGGGCAGTGTGTGTTGGTGACAGTGGGGGGGGGGGTCAGTGTGTGTGTTGGAGACAAGGCATGGGGAGGCTGTGAAATGCCTTTTTTAATTTAATAAAGTCCATGGTGTCCTGCCTGTTGCTCCAGTGTCCTCCCTGGTGGTCCAGTGTTCTATGCCGCAGGGAGGGGCCCCTCTGATCAGTCTGCCCGGGGGGGGGAAGAGCCCAGCGCCGCACGCAGAGCTGCAGACCATGTGATAGAGGTCTCATGAGCACCCAGAACAAGCTTCACACCAGCGGCATTGGGCAGACTAATCAGAGGGGCAAAACAGGGCAAGCCGCTGGGCATCTGCCTGGACCGAGGATCCAACAACACAGTCTGCCACCACCTTGGGGCCTATTATATAATGACAGGAATGGCAAAATTCCCCTAACAGACTACTGTCTGGAGCCATGGTCCCACTTGGACCTATGAACGGGCCAGCCCTGCACTAGGGGTTTATCTACTAAACAGGAATTTTTATTTGGTTTTGGGCAGTGGAGTGTCCCTTTGGTTATATTGTGTGGTTGGGCAGACTAGATGGGCCAAATGGTTCTTATCAGCCGTCACATTCTATGTTTCTATGGTTGAATTATATAATTATTTTGTGCTTACAAAATAGTTAAAGCGTGCGCACTAGTTTACCATCTGGTTTATCATGTGGGCAAAATCTTCTAAATAATTCGCACAAGATAGCACGGCGTGCGTATGGTGTAACAAAACATGTATTCCGTTTATCTGTCACCTCTGGGGCTCCATAGTGGCCTGCTACACCAGATTCGTTGTTCTTGTGTCCCTTCCTGAGAGATCTCTGCTCACCTCTAAATAGCCATGCAACTGCAATGAAAAAATGGGGACCCTTTGTACTCATCTTTCAGGGATGTTTTATTTCCATATTGAAGAATAATTGAAGAGTATCTCACTTTCAGACAAAAGCAAAACAATATATACCGTATATACTTTTTCCAACAAGGGATTCCCATTCTCGTCATTGTTTCTTGCTCTTTTCCAATCTTAGCACTTCTTTGTGTCCTGCTCCTCTTACGCAGGAAGAAGCTGTGCTCGCTTTAAGTTCTTTCGGAGATGAAGCTAGGCAGACAGATGGGTAGATGACTAGAGAAAGTCATAAAGGACTAATACACCTCTTTCAGTCTGTGTCTGGAGCAGGAAAAGCCACCAGTCTCTTAATATGGTAATACCTCCTATAAGCAAAAAAGCAGTGTTTGCATTCCTAGGCGTGAAGGGGTTAAACCGGAGCAGTGCTGTGTAATTGCAGTTTTCCCTGGCGGAGGTGTAGTAATTGCTGAGATAAGAGAAGATACAGTACTTTGGTTTTCACGGCTCCGTTGCTTCCCAGCACGCAAAAAGGACACGAAAAGATACATTTTACTCAAACGCAGTAGAAACTGTGAGCAATTTTTTTTTCCATTCATTACGAACAGAGACAGTTCTGCCAGCTGCTCCCCGGCCTGTCAAATCCTGCGCGGCAGGAAAACTCGGCGAGGAGATGTATGAGGGGGGGAGGTTGCTGGGTCGGTGCGAGAGATGAGGTGTGAGGCACACTGTGTATGGGGAAGGTACAAGGTCAGGACAGTGGAACTGCCAGGGGTTATATGGGGGACAGGAGAGTGTGTCTCCGCAAAACCAGACTTTCCTTTCTGTATGAGAAAGTGGGGAAAATCGCTTTCTAAGTTCTCAAATACGTTCTTTTCCTGCTGAAATACTATGCAATATACAGTCCTTCATTGATTGCTTTCTCTTCTAATCATCAGGGTCACTTCTAAACCTCAAATTGTCATTGCCATTCAGAGATTAATTTGTTTCAGATCAGAGATTACGTCATAAGGTAAGCACTAGTATGACATAAGACAAAGATTGACCCTTTGCTCAATCTCTTCCGACCCTTGATCTTCAGTAATGCTCACAACGCCAGACATGTTCCCTTCACACCATCCCAAACTGCAATCAAAGAAATCACCCTTCCATTACAAGGTCACCGGCCAGTGTCAATGTCGGACCTCTTAGGTGAGTCCTGAGCTGCTTTTAGCTAAAAAGAAAATTCTCTAATGAGGCAGTAGTGGGTATTGTTCTAAAACTCTATAAACTAATTATCCCTAGACAGGATTACAGTATGATCCAGCACGTAGAACTGTGTAACACAGGACGCTAATAGGTAGCGTATACCGGGCCTAAGAATGGCCGGACTAACGTTCCAAAGAATAGTCAGAAATAGCAGAGGTCAGGGGACACAGAAAGGGACAAAACGATAAACGAAAGCCAGAGGTCAGGGATACCAGAAAACATGCCAAAGTCAAATAACCAGAATAAGGAACGCGTTCTCGGACAACCACAAGGGAAACCACAACAGGGCAATAAGGAAAGGTATCTCTAGGCTTAAATACCTGCTTTCCAATTCTGATTGGCTGAAATCGCTCTTTGACCCCAAAGCGCTTGCGGCGTGTGCGTGATGTCACATGCATGCCGATGTCGTCAATCACGTGAGCGGATGTAGGGGTATATTTTGCCATGGATCTACAGCTGCCGGCGTCCATTAACATGCCGCAAGTGTCAGTCTTGCAGACGCATGGCCGCTGGGTGCAGAGACCGCAAGGTGAGGAAGAATATGTTTCACCCTAGACACCCTAGACCGGAAGCATGGGGTGGGTGGCAACACAGTAACACGGCAATATAACATAAAAGCAGATGAAACCACACATATTATCCTTGTGCTACCATAGCTCTGCCTTTTAAATCTAGTACTCGAGGGCCGAGCCAATATCACCACTGCCAGCTCCTCGTATTCACACTAAATGCAAATATTTCTAGGTCAGTATCACATTGAACAGGTTCCTGTTGGGATATGTGCAACACAGTGTGACTGACGTCTGGTGTTTTATGTGATCTTCATAGATGTGCATTCTCGGAACGCTGTTAATGTTACAACTTACAGAGAAATCTACATATAACTGGCAGACTTCAGCGCATGCATGAAGGTGATATTCACTAAAACAAGATATACCTGGAATTTGACATTTTAGGTCCTAGCAGTTGAATTGGAATAATTCTCAGTCACTTGAGTTTTTAGTTGAACTTTTTTGGCCTAAAATGTTTGTTTTGAATCCCTGAGTAATCACATTTTACGGAATAACCAGAATAAGCATAAAATGAAAGCAGTACTCATAATAAATAACATGGAAAACCCCATTCCAAAATATAAGCCATATTGAGGAATCAAGAAGAGCTTACTGGGGAAACCCAATGGGGAAAGTGCCGCCTAGTGGACAAGGGCACGGGTATGGATGTGTGTGATTGGTTGGTTTGTATGTATGTATGGGGATGTGGTTTGTAAGATGACTGGGTGATAGTTGGCTTAACTGACCTCAGAGATATTTTAGGTTTTTGGCAAGTAACTGCTTCCCTCCTACCTTCCCTTTGCTCTTGTTGGTTAGTTTTTGTCATGGCTGGTGGGGAGGCAGTTTACTGGATGAGGGATAACATAAAGAAGGGCTGGGTTCAACTCCCCCGATCTTTTATATGATAAATAATAAAGTTACCGATTTGGACTTGCCCACTGAGCCAAAAGTCGGCTAGTGGTTGGCATTTAAAGGACATGCCCACTGAGCCAAAAGGTGGCTAGTCATTGGCATTTAAAGGACATGCCCACTGAGCCAAAAGCCGGCTAGTGGTTTGCATTTAAAGGATATGCCCACTGAGCCAAAAGCCGGGTAGTAGTTGGCATTTAAAGGACATGCCCACTGAGCCAAAAGGTGGCTAGTGGTTGGCATTTAAAGGACATGCCCACTGAGCCAAAAGCCAGCTAGTGGTTGGCATTTAAAGGACATGCCCACTGAGCCAAAAGGTGGCTAGTGGTTGGCATTTAATGGACATGCCCACTGAGCCAAAAGGTTGCTATTGGTTGGTATTAAAGGTTAAATGAAAATGTTTGGATGAAAGGGGGAGGTGAGAACCCTGTGGGGGTAATGAGCGTATGTGTTTGGTCGGTTAGAGATTGGCGAGGACATGTAACTAAAGTTAAAGTTTAATTAAGATTATTATGTATGACACTATGTGTTATGTATTTGTTATAACGATTTCTAAGTTCATAATAAATGGATGTGTTATACAGGATTTATATGTTCCATCCAAGTTGGTGTCTGTCGTTATTGGTGGAAGATTGCTGGTTAGGTTATGGTTGGATTGCTATTGCTATCCAGTGCCCACTACGTACATACATGTTATAAATTCCCACCCCCAAAACGCGTGCACACACAACGTTGGACTGATATTTTGTGTTTATTTGTTCTCACGGAAACTGTAGCTAAGCTTTTATGTATAAATAACGAAGGGCAGAGAAAATGCCACCAAGCCGCCGTTCTTTATTACAGTCATTCTGGAAGAAAATAGCAGAAAATGCATGAAAATATGAACACAAGATGAACCAGGAAAGATATTTGCTTTGTATTACGGAATAGACATCGGTATTTTAAAATACGTTTAATGGATTTTCAACTTGTGCCTTAATAACTTTTGTGTCTTCAATGTTTTTCCTCTGAAACATGGAAACAATGTTCTGTACAAGATTCTGAGTATTGGCAAGGCTGTAAGTAGAAAACTACACCCAATTACGGCATGTACCCAGTGTCATGCGAACTAGCTGAGCCATTAAACAACATACCTGGGGTCTCTCTGCAAGTCATAATGACAATGTTTCACTAAAACATTAACTGTGTTGAAATGTAAAAACTAAGCTAAAATATTCAATTTGGAGAACTAGTTTAATTATAGATTTTATAATATCTACTATATTTGTGTAATCAATGTACAGTTCTTCCCTCCCTCCCCTAATTAGAGTCTGTCATGATTAATGAGGTTTATTGGGGTGGTAGCTTGTCCTACGGGTCTCGATTTCCTGTCCGGCACTGGATATAATAATATATAATGTTGTTGTCCTTTCTCCCGCACCATACATTGCTGCTGCTGCTGGTCGTAGTAATGTAATGGGTGACTGCTTCACTTTGACATTGACACTGTCTCTGTGTGGAAATGAATTGCCTAGGCATTTTAACGACATGACTAGTAAATATTGTTGCTAAACACTTATCGAACCAGGCTGTGTTCACAGGGTTGCAATTAGTGTAAATAATGTTTACAGTTCTCTGGATGAGTGGAGGAAAATTCTCTGATAATGACATCATGTGTCATAGCCGCGGCAGTTTGCCCTCCGACTCAGCCAGTAAAGCAATCTGCAGTGGGCATGCGTCAAATGACTCCTGTGCAACAGGAGAGTCTAGTCTATTTAGGCTGATTCATTTTCTGGCATTGATTGTTATTAATTGTATATTCATTTTTGGTCCCTGAGGAAGTTCCCACTAGGGAAAGAAACGCGTAGGACCTTATTCATTTTTATTGTATTTTAATTTATTGTTTTATACCAATAAATCTTTGTTACGCTACCTACCTATCATGTTCCTTATACCTGCTCGAGTGAATGCAATACTAAGAGGAGTTCTTGATCTGATAGCCATACAGGGAAGGATTTTGTGATATGCGCATACTTCATTGATGTCTGTGAGTGCACTCATTACAGAAGTTAAATATTTGTATATATTGTGTTGCACTATGTCCGGTTTATTTTGTATTTTTTTTCGGTATATAACTGTATCCCACTTGTTCTGGTTATCTCGTTCATGTGAAGATCATTCATTGTGGGAAGCTGTATATGAAATTTAAGTGCAGTAATTGTTTTTATCTCTCATAGGAATTTATTAGTGGTGTTTAAAGGGATATTTACATATAGAAAGTCTAGTCTATTTGCCCGGTATTTTTTTATGGATGGAATGCAGCTGAAATAGAAACACGTCCCCCTAAGGCTGCTGTACCCATTCCACCCGTTTCAAGGTGGTAAATATATTGTATAACCGGTGTTATACTTGGATTTTTGTTTGGTTAGAGAAGTTGCCAATGTGTCATATTGCAGTCATCTACTCCACCCATCGTGAGAAAAAATGTCTGATTTACATGACTGTAAAAAAGATTAAAAATAAAAAAATACTTTCTATTGCTCTAAACCTTAGTTCTTGACAATGAATATTACCAGAATTATTCTCTGGATGTTCTTTTTCAAACGGAGCCTGCAAGCTCTTACACTTAATTATTGACTGCACTATTTATGTCTTTTTATCTCGTGTCCTTAACAAGGGATTTTCTGGGATACCCCTGGTACTTTAATCCATCAGATTAGCATTATTACTTTTGTTCATGATATATTCATGAACCTGGTCCACTTCCTGTCTCTAGGTTCACTATTTAACATTTACGCACTTTAAAAAAAAATAAAAAAAATCCTGCCTTATCCTTCCCATATAATCTGTTTTAATTAATGTATCTTTCAATTGTTATACATTTCACTTCTAAGGGACGGACCCAATTTTGGAGTCCTGGCCCCCGAATGCTAGACACAAATACCAAAACAGTCAATGTGCCCCCTTAATGTGCAGCACCACTCACACCAGAGAAGGGAGTTATGTCTTTCCCGTTTAGACTCGCCCACCCTCTGTCCTAAGTTCATACCTCCCACCATTATGTTTTTTATAATATTTTGTTTTGTTTTTTGCACATATCTAAAGTAAAACACGGTCTAAGCAGGTTTGCCAAGGTTTTAAAAAAAATGCAATGTGTTAAAGATGTATCCTGGTTATTTAACCTGGCTTAAGACAAGCCCCCCATCTGCAGCATCAAGCAAAAGACAAAAGAGGCTCCGACATAATAACAGTAGCGATGTTACAATGTAGCAGAGCACCCAGAACAGTAACATTGCTATATTCAAGTTAATAGAAACTGGATGTTATGACTCAATTTAAAATTTAAATGCAGAATTCAATCTTGGGACTTATAAAATGTCCCTTGCCAGCATCAGAGATATTCCCAAAAGGCAAGGGTGAAAAAAAATCTGCTTGGGAATGGAAATAATGCGATCAATTTCTAAATAATGCATTGGCTGCTCGATTTGAAGTTAATTTCTAAGCATGTAGTGTACAAGACCCATTGAGGCCAATCATTCCATCAGGAACTTCTGGGAAACAGAGCAGAAGCCACAGAGTGGACCTAGAATCCATATAAACCTCTTAATGAATTCTTCTAGGACTTTAACATGGGATATATCCGATGGGCACCCGTGCCATAACATTGAGCGTTTCAAGGATCTTGCCAGTATCTTGTCCTATGGCTGGCTCACCTCAAGCAGGAGAGCTGGTTATTTTAAAATTCACAGATTGGCAGTAGAATCTTCTGTAGAACCAAGAGGTATGTTTACTATTATTGCGGTTGGATAACCTGCAATCAATCAAGAAAGGTAATGGGTAGTTTGAAGGAAAATTACAATAAAAGCTAGTGGCTACTTTAAACAATCCGCCTCTGAATAATTAGAGCAGTTACTTAGAGCTCACTAAGTCTTCAGGGGTTATGAATCCCAATGGAAATTTGGATGGCATTCATTCCATTCTTAGAATCACCATGACAACGCCATCAAGATACTGCTTTATACACTAAAAATAATACAATCGATTAACCAGGCATATTACTGTTGGACTGAGCCAGCCCTGGATACAGGTAATGCTAGGTAGAAAAACTAAATTTAGGAGGACATACATCCACAACAGCCCCCATTTAGGGCCCACAACTTTCTTTACTTTTTTTTTCTTCTATTGTTCTCTCCATCTTTTTCTTAGAACTACATATAGATGGGGTGTCCAACATCCCCTTAGTCTCACATTCCCTCAGGTGGCTTCCATATGGCTGGCTCTTCCACTCTGCATCTTCCCCCTTCTCCATGCCACCAAGGTCCATGACCCCTCTAGTCCTGCAACGGTCAGTGTAAACTCCAGTACTCCACAAGTGGCAGTGTGGCATCTTCACCATAGCAGCCACTACCCACGAACTGTATCGGGGGGGTGTCCTTTGCAATTGCGGCTGGCGAAACCAAGTTCCTTCATGGGCATGCACTTTGCACTTTGTAGAAGAGGGGGTGCAGTGGCTTGGGGGGCCATGTCAGTGACATTGAAGTGACATGGGGAGTGTCTGAAGTGCACGTGCTATGTTTGTGTCTGTTTCTTCTTTGTCCATTCAGTATTTGACTCTCTAGTCTGTTTATTGCTCGAGAACCTTTGCTGCCTGGACTGCCCCTTTTTTCGAAACCTAATTCCATTTTAGTCGCTATTTGTATCTCGCTTTGGCAAAACTTTCTTCAGTTAGTTGGTGCATTTTGCTCTCCTTCAGCTGTAAAGTAATGTGTCTTTAAATTACAATAAATGTGTTTATAAATCAGTCTGTGTAAATAAGATCCACAGACTGATTTATATGACTATCTTGTTCTCCACATCCAGTCGTTCTCCAAATCTTGCAACATCCATCTTAAAAACAAAGCTCATATCTGTCCCGCCTTACACCTGATACATCCAAAATGCTTGTACATGCTCTTATCTCCTGTCTTGACCATGGCAACTTGATCCTCACTGGTCTCAATCAAGCTTTAAATCCCCTTTCATTCCAAGATGAATTCCATAGCCAGTCTTACTTACTGCCCTCTCCTCCCCTATCATACCTCTCCTCTCTGTCTGTCCTTACAGTGGCTCCCTACATGTTTCTGGATTCAACTCAGAAACCGAATACTAACCTATAAAGCTCTTTACTATAGCCCCCCCTTTTTATCTCCATTCACCTCTTCTTCTGTAGTCACATACAGCAATCATGCTTTGCTGTCACAACACATGCCATTCATTTATACCTACAACAAAATGCTCTTTACCTGTTACCCAATGTGTAATTGTTCCCCATCGAATATAGAGTGTAAGCTCATTTGAAACGGGTCCTCATTATTTCTTTTTCCTGTACGACAAACTTATGAGTTGAACCAGTTTGTTTTGCGAACCCATTGTACATCGCTACAGAATATGGTGGAGTTTTAGAAATGATAATCTTGTTCTCAATTAAAATTTCATAGGTCCATAAATGGTTATCAGGTGTTCAAAAAGTCACAGAAAATGTCCTAAAATGCCCCCCTCCCTACCCCCTGGTCACATCCCTAAAATGTAAGTGTCCCTTTTTGGCCATTGGAAGTGTTGGGTGTTATGCCAGGGTATTCCAATATAGAATGTGAATTAAAAAGCAACTAGTCTAATAACCTCACGTCTTGTATAAACCGAAACGAAAGCCGCACATAAAGAAACTGGATACAAAATGTGGTTAAAATGTTACGTTGCTCTATTTTTCACCCAGTAAGCTATTCCTTGCTTGTTAAGAGCAGATCAAGGATGATGTATACAGTAGTATTTGTAGTCTTGTTGCTGAGCTGCAAGCATTTTTAGGTGACCTCTGTGTGACCCCTGTCGAGGTTATGGGGCATGTAACAGTATCTTTGGGGATTGCAGCCTAAGTGCGTCAGGTCAGCCCTTCCTTTAAACGTTGGTGCAGCCGTGCCCGTGGGCTCTGCATTTATACCATCCGACTCACGGAGCAGCGCTGGGAGGATTCGGAGCTTTAAAGGGTCGTAAAGCTCATGCACGAGTCATAAAGCTCTCCGCAGGCTGACGCCCTGCAGTCTATTTTAGCTGCCCAGGAGTTTTCATTTTGCGGCTTTTTTATGTGACCTCGTAAAAACGCCGTCGGTGCTGGGTACGGATTGGCTCCGTGGGACGGCTGCAGTTAGAGTTACAGCCTCTGACAAATTGTTCCGGTCTGAAGTCAATAGTAATTCAGCATGCAGCTGCCTCAGCAGAGATCCCCCCCCCCCCCCATCCTCTCTCAACCTCTTCTGCATTTTATCTCTAGCTTATCTGCTCTGTTCCTGCCCCCCCATTCTCTGTCGTTCTATGCCGGTTTGCATCCTGGCCTCTCTCTGACTCCTGTTACCTCTTAACCTCCTTCTTCATTCCAGTCAATTCATAAATATACTTACTGTTCTCTTTCCTTTCATTGTATTTTAGCTTGTCTTATTTACCCTCCTCTTCCTCTCGGGCATGTAGCATACCGCTTCATCACCGCCTTCAATCCCCAGGGGTTCTCTCACCTCAAATTTTACATACCGTATATATATATATATATATTTTATTATTATTCCGTCCTGTATTTAATTACCCTTTTTATTCTAAGGGGTTGGAGATTGAGATGTAGCTACGAAGAGTTAAACCGATGTCTGCCGGGCCGGACACAATAAACCAGGACGACTTTAAATGTAACCGCCCACAGTTTATCATTCCTCTCCTGCAAACACTGAGCCAAGGACATCACTGTCACCATTAAAGGGACAATTCATGATGCATTGACCCCAAATCTATTTCCTTACATTCTATAAATAATTCATTGAAAAAATGCCAAAAACAAATGGGAATGTTAAATATAAAGCATATAGGTTTAATTTGTGTAAATGGGACTATATCTCGAGGGGGATTTAGTACATGATGGAAAAGTGCTTGGATGGTCAGAGAGGCCATACGGTACCTTTCCTCCTGTGATGTCTGTGAGTGAGGCGGTGGTGGTACTTGCTAATCTCTGTATCCATTTTTTTTTGCAGTGGTGTTGGGGCACAGTTAGTGTAGTACTAGATGTGTTTAAAGGTTAGTGTAGCAAGACGTGGTGTTGTGGCAGTGGCAGACATTTTAGGGGCACATTTATTGCACCATTAGTAGGGTTGTCTTGGAACCAGCCATGGTAATTTGCATAGTTAATTATATATGTGTTAAATCACCGGATATGACATCACAGTATGTCAATCACAAGGAGTGACAAAAAAAAAAATTGGAAAGGGGAGCAATGCTGTAAATCAGAGTTTTCACTCAATAGACCCAGTGGCAGGCTGACTGCATCATAGACTGCGTCTCTCCACCTGTGAACCCCATCTGTGTCTCTCCACCTGTGAACCCCATCTGTGTCTCTCCACCTGTGAACCCCATCTGTGTCTCTCCACCTGTGAACCCCATCTGTGTCTCTCCACCTGTGAACCCCATCTGTGTCTCTCTCCACCTGTTAACCCCATCTGTGTCTTTCTACCTGTTAACCCCCATCTGTGTCTCTCCACCTGTGAACCCCATCTGTGTCTTTCTACCTGTTAACCCCCATCTGTGTCTCTCCACCTGTGAACCCCATCTGTGTATGTCTACCTGTTAACCCCCATCTGTGTCTCTCCACCTGTGAACCCCATCTGTGTCTTTCTACCTGTTAACCCCCATCTGTGTCTCTCTCCACCTGTTAACCCCCATCTGTGTCTCTCCACCTGTGAACCCCATCTGTGTCTTTCTCCTCCTGTTAACTCCCATCTGTGTCTCTCTCCTCCTGTTAACCCCCATCTGTGTGTCTCTCCACCTGTGAACCCCATCTGTGTCTCTCCACCTGTGAACCCCATCTGTGTCTCTCCACCTGTGAACCCCATCTGTGTCTCTCCACCTGTGAACCCCATCTGTGTCTCTCCACCTGTGAACCCCATCTGTGTCTCTCTCCACCTGTGAACCCCATCTGTGTCTCTCTCCACCTGTTAACCCCATCTGTGTCTTTCTACCTGTTAACCCCCATCTGTGTCTCTCCACCTGTGAACCCCATCTGTGTCTTTCTACCTGTTAACCCCCATCTGTGTCTCTCCACCTGTGAACCCCATCTGTGTCTTTCTACCTGTTAACCCCATCTGTGTCTCTCTCCACCTGTTAACCCCCATCTGTGTCTCTCCACCTGTGAACCCATATGTGTCTTTCTCCTCCTGTTAACCCCACCTGTGTCTCTCTCCTCCTGTTAACCCCATCTGTGTCTCTCTCCTCCTGTTAACCCCCATCTGTGTGTCTCTCCACCTGTGAACCCCATCTGTGTCTCTCCACATGTGAACCCCATCTGTGTCTCTCCACCTGTGAACCCCATCTGTGTCTCTCCACCTGTGAACCCCATCTGTGTCTCTCTCCACCTGTGAACCCCATCTGTGTCTCTCTCCACCTGTTAACCCCATCTGTGTGTCTCTCCACCTGTGAACCCCATCTGTGTCTCTCCACCTGTGAACCCCATCTGTGTCTCTCCACCTGTGAACCCCATCTGTGTCTCTCCACCTGTGAACCCCATCTGTGTCTCTCTCCACCTGTGAACCCCATCTGTGTCTCTCTCCACCTGTTAACCCCATCTGTGTCTTTCTACCTGTTAACCCCCATCTGTGTCTCTCCACCTGTGAACCCCATCTGTGTCTTTCTACCTGTTAACCCCCATCTGTGTCTCTCCACCTGTGAACCCATATGTGTCTTTCTCCTCCTGTTAACCCCACCTGTGTCTCTCTCCTCCTGTTAACCCCATCTGTGTCTCTCTCCTCCTGTTAACCCCCATCTGTGTGTCTCTCCACCTGTGAACCCCATCTGTGTCTCTCCACATGTGAACCCCATCTGTGTCTCTCCACCTGTGAACCCCATCTGTGTCTCTCCACCTGTGAACCCCATCTGTGTCTCTCTCCACCTGTGAACCCCATCTGTGTCTCTCTCCTCCTGTTAACCCCCATCTGTGTGTCTCTCCACCTGTGAACCCCATCTGTGTCTCTCCACCTGTGAACCCCATCTGTGTCTCTCCACCTGTGAACCCCATCTGTGTCTCTCCACCTGTGAACCCCATCTGTGTCTCTCTCCACCTGTGAACCCCATCTGTGTCTCTCTCCACCTGTTAACCCCATCTGTGTCTTTCTACCTGTTAACCCCCATCTGTGTCTCTCCACCTGTGAACCCCATCTGTGTCTTTCTACCTGTTAACCCCCATCTGTGTCTCTCCACCTGTGAACCCCATCTGTGTCTTTCTACCTGTTAACCCCATCTGTGTCTCTCTCCACCTGTTAACCCCCATCTGTGTCTCTCCACCTGTGAACCCATATGTGTCTTTCTCCTCCTGTTAACCCCACCTGTGTCTCTCTCCTCCTGTTAACCCCATCTGTGTCTCTCTCCTCCTGTTAACCCCCATCTGTGTCTCTCCACCTGTGAACCCCATCTGTGTCTCTCCACATGTGAACCCCATCTGTGTCTCTCCACCTGTGAACCCCATCTGTGTCTCTCCACCTGTGAACCCCATCTGTGTCTCTCTCCACCTGTGAACCCCATCTGTGTCTCTCTCCACCTGTTAACCCCATCTGTGTGTCTCTCCACCTGTTAACCCCATCTGTGTGTCTCTCATCCTGTTAACCCCATCTTTGTCTCTCTCATCCTGTTAACCCCATATGTGTCTCTCTCCTCCTGTTAACCCCATATGTGTCTCTCTCCTCCTGTTAAACCCCATCTGTGTGTCTCTCCACCTGTGAACCCCATCTGTGTCTTTCTCCTCCTGTTAACCCCACCTGTGTCTCTCTCCTCCTGTTAACCCCATCTGTGTCTCTCTCCTCCTGTTAACCCCCATCTGTGTGTCTCTCCACCTGTGAACCCCATCTGTGTCTCTCCACATGTGAACCCCATCTGTGTCTCTCCACCTGTGAACCCCATCTGTGTCTCTCCACCTGTGAACCCCATGTGTGTCTCTCTCCACCTGTGAACCCCATCTGTGTCTCTCTCCACCTGTTAACCCCATCTGTGTGTCTCTCCACCTGTTAACCCCATCTGTGTCTCTCTCATCCTGTTAACCACATCTTTGTCTCTCTCATCCTGTGAACCCCATCTGTGTCTCTCCACATGTGAACCCCATCTGTGTCTCTCCACCTGTGAACCCCATCTGTGTCTTTCTACCTGTTAACCCCCATCTGTGTCTCTCCACCTGTGAACCCCATCTGTGTCTTTCTACCTGTTAACCCCATCTGTGTCTCTCTCCACCTGTTAACCCCCATCTGTGTCTCTCCACCTGTGAACCCATATGTGTCTTTCTCCTCCTGTTAACCCCACCTGTGTCTCTCTCCTCCTGTTAACCCCATCTGTGTCTCTCTCCTCCTGTTAACCCCCATCTGTGTCTCTCCACCTGTGAACCCCATCTGTGTCTCTCCACATGTGAACCCCATCTGTGTCTCTCCACCTGTGAACCCCATCTGTGTCTCTCCACCTGTGAACCCCATCTGTGTCTCTCTCCACCTGTGAACCCCATCTGTGTCTCTCTCCACCTGTTAACCCCATCTGTGTGTCTCTCCACCTGTTAACCCCATCTGTGTGTCTCTCATCCTGTTAACCCCATCTTTGTCTCTCTCATCCTGTTAACCCCATATGTGTCTCTCTCCTCCTGTTAAACCCCATCTGTGTGTCTCTCCACCTGTGAACCCCATCTGTGTCTTTCTCCTCCTGTTAACCCCACCTGTGTCTCTCTCCTCCTGTTAACCCCATCTGTGTCTCTCTCCTCCTGTTAACCCCCATCTGTGTGTCTCTCCACCTGTGAACCCCATCTGTGTCTCTCCACATGTGAACCCCATCTGTGTCTCTCCACCTGTGAACCCCATCTGTGTCTCTCCACCTGTGAACCCCATGTGTGTCTCTCTCCACCTGTGAACCCCATCTGTGTCTCTCTCCACCTGTTAACCCCATCTGTGTGTCTCTCCACCTGTTAACCCCATCTGTGTCTCTCTCATCCTGTTAACCCCATCTTTGTCTCTCTCATCCTGTGAACCCCATCTGTGTCTCTCCACATGTGAACCCCATCTGTGTCTCTCCACCTGTGAACCCCATCTGTGTCTCTCCACCTGTGAACCCCATCTGTGTCTCTCTCCTCCCGTTAACCCCCATCTGTGTCTCTCTCCTCCCGTTAACCCCTATCTGTGTAAAAGTGGGAAGAAGGACTGTGATGACATCTGAGGAGGCCCAAAGCACTTGGGTGAAATGTGTTACGTCATGATTAGGTGGAGCGTGGAATCCGACCGAGGCTGAGCTGGAAGCCAGTGTTGATCGCCATTATAGCACTTGTGTGGGATCTTTCCTTAGCAAACCCACTTTTATCTAAGTAAGCAGTTTTCATGTATGTGTTAATAAACATATTTGTTATAGTGTGTTTTTGTAAAACCATGTGCTCATCCAAACAATAGCCTAGTGGGTTTTGTAGTTTGTAGCTTGATTTTTTTTTTATCTAACTAGGCCCCACTTGATTTTGATTTTTCTTTTATTAAAGTAAAAATAAATTTAAAATAATTGTATAATTTCTCAACTACTTGTTTTATTTAGAAATGTCCTTTTTATTTCTCATTTCTAAGTCGTTTAGCGTTTGGCAAGAATGAAATAGTGAAATGCGTGTGATATTCCGGAGACAGCATTTCTTGTAGACTCCTATCTATTTTCTAATGCGTAAAAGAGAATGACATGCCAAATATCAGAATAACGTGAAGTCCTTTAAACACAGAAAGCAGTGAGCAGAAAACAGACAGACAGGCGTATTGTAATTTAAATGAACATTACCTCTCTCCTTGTACATGGAGAGGAAAAACTGCAACTCCGTCATCTTCAAAAGTAAGAATAAATCACCGAAGACTTAACAGCGCTACAATATATCTATTGTTATAATCCTCTTATGTGTAAGATGATCGAGAGAGATACCTGATTTTTCCACTTTATTTTCAAAATAATAAAGTGTACGAAACGGTTCTCCGTAAGTCTGAAAGATGTAAAATAAAAAAGGTATCGAGCCAAAGTCAAGGGGATGTCGAGTTTTCAAAAACATTTTTTTTTTGTTCTGTATTTGAACCAGATACAAGCAAACAAAAAGCAAAATTGCTTACATTTCTACAGCAATCTTTTTTTAAATATTATTATTATTAAATTTCTAAGGTATACATGCTAATAGTTTTCTATTTTATTTGATACACGTTAACAATGTATCTTTTTTTTTTAAGTTCTAATTTTAAAATCTCTCTCTCATCTTCTTACCGCTCCCTTCCTCCCGCCCTTAATCCCTACGTCATCCCCTGCTCATTCTCTTCATAACCCATACTACACCTCTCCTACTGTGTTTGCCAGCCCTCCCTGTACCACCCATTCTCTTCATTAGCCTCCTGCTACTGTAATAACCAACCACTTTAAACCCAACCTTGTCATTGTCTATGAGCCCTCCCTATAATTCAACACCCCTGTTGTCCAAGTTGATCAAAATGAAGTAAAAGAAAAAGAAAAAAGATTCAGCGCTTGTAGAGTACTGTTAATGTTCTAAGGCAGCTCCATCACCAAGTCCGGAGTCTCTCTTGTCCGGTGTAGAGAAATGAAGAAGCAGAAGGGTGGTGTAGCGCCTATTATGTCCAAGAAGATATGTAGAATAAAAATAAAAGAAGAAAACTTATGGTGTAGTATGTAAGTAACAAAGGTAAAAAAGAAAAAAAAGGTAAATCACTTTTTGGGAACCTGAGTGTATCACCAATTTTTGCACTTGGTCAAATAATCCCCGCCTAGGGATATACTGTGTTCACAGGTCTGTGTCTTCTTGTACAGCAGTATCCTCATAGGTATGTGCAAAAAATATTATATTTAATTTAAAATACATATATTTTAATTTTTTCCTACATACCTATGAGCTGTGGAGGAAGACCATTCACAGACCTGTGAACAACAGTATATCATCCCTAGGCGGGGCTTATTCCACCCAAGCATGGATAATGCAGGAAAAGCCCTGTATTTTTGTATAGGAGACCCCATGTAGGGGTCTGTGCATAGAAGCCATGTGTGGCCAAAATAAAATCAGTTGACTCCCAGAACTATGTGTCGTCTAGTTACTGGGGGGGAAGGTGTCTTTGATTGTTATACTGCTAATGTCAGCTTCGAGGAAGGAATAGCAGAGATACCTATGCTGGGTATCAGAGCTCCGCTACACTTTACTATGAAGCTCTCCAACTGATTTCAATACTGTCAGGAAATCTTTCCAAATGATTTATTAACTTTCCATAGAGTTTACTGGGGACCTTTGTAAATAAATCATTTATAAAGTTTTTTTCTAACAGTTATGAACCAGTTGAAAACCAGGCTCAGATTAAAAATTAAAAATCTTAAATAGCTTGTATATATTTTTTAGGCAAGACATATATGCTTATTTGCTATATGTTATTTATTCATTTAGTTATTTATTTATTATAGTAAGCTTATGCTTAGCCACCACAGAGAGAGTACAGCAAAGAGCTCCACTGCAATAAACCTCATAGTAACGAGTTGTAAATGTTCACCCCGATATGGAAATAGCTGGTTTATATTAACTGAAGTGGGTAGTATGTTCTTGTGGTTTTTTATCTATAAACACATATCACTGCATTGATTATCATTCACATTTCTTTACATTTATAAAACCTTAATGACGTTGTAGGGTAACTGAATAGGAACACTATTTTAAATGTTCAAGTCATGCTTTGTGAAAATGAAATTTAGTTTTTTTCTTTTCGTGCGTATACCCCAACAAATCTGAAACATATCTCTGCTTTTAAATTCCAATAATCTGATCACTTAATAGCCTGCGGGCAGTGTGTGTCAAAATTCTGTATAATGACTCGAATATATAACAGATTTTGATCACACCTTCTCTCTACAAGTACATATTTTATCTATTAATCATGTCTTCACAATTGCAGAACCAATTGCAATCGAGTGACTTAAAAGCTCCTATAAAAATCATTATCTACATTTTGTCATTTTGTAGTTTTCAAGGGAAGGTAATGTAGTGACTCTCTATTTTTTTCTTTAAGTTTCTCAATCACCTCCAATCTAAGTAATAAGAATTTACTTGTTGCTTTAGCAACAGACATTCTATGATCATTGCATGGGCGAACCGCACGGTCATGTGATACAGTGATAGGGGAATGAGATTGGGCTGAATAATGTACATTATAGATTTTATGCAATGTTTTATCGTCTATGCAGAAACTATAGTAATGATGTACTAACTGTTATGTGTAAGGAATACAAACAAAGAACATTTCATTGGTAAACGTGAAACAATAAATATAAAATCAGCACATGTTCTGCTGCCTTATGTATCAGAACATTACAATCAGGTCTTTTGTCACAGTTTTTTCTGGCATCATTTGCTGAAATCACTGCATGTGTAAACCCCGCCCCTTACAGAGAGCGAACGCAGGAGGAAGCAGATGCTTTCCTGGTGCATACATGTGTGTGTATGGTGTGTCTTGCCATGTGGGTGTATACCACTATGCTCTGAGAGATTCTTTTTCAGCTTAGTGGGAAGGCTCCACATCGTGCTATCTGTAGCTCCATTCCTAGAAACACTGTGGCTATTATCTACTTTAATCTTTAGCTGCAGTTCCATTCACATTTTCTGACAAACTGCATGCCCCTTGAGCCATTGCTGAAACACAATGAGAAGGCTAGACCTTGCTGAAGGAAACTGCAAACCTTGTATGCTTTTTTGAAATTATTTTTTTGTTTGTATTATCTATTTAATAAACTGAATAATGATCAGTTCCAGCCACTAGTCTTCTTTTAAGGCTTCATATGAATATTCTTCAAATGCAACAAAATAAAGTAAACTTGAATGTGTGTTATACGTAGGTATGTGTGTTCTGTGTGTGTGTGTCTATTGGGATAGACATTTCACTCTGAGGTCACAACGTCCTTGTGAAAACGCACTCTCAGTGTATTTACTATCATCATCTGAGCTATCTCATAATCCCTCCATTATTACTGAAGAAGACCGCCAGGGCCCCTTTCTAGGGGGCACTATGACTTTTAGAACCAGGATTAATTAAGGGAAAAGTTCTTACAAATAGAACAGTACTTATTCAGAATGCCAGCACCCGTTCCTGGTTCATTTGGAAATTGAGAGATCATTTTACATTTAGTGCTCTTTGTTATTATTCAAAAAACACGCACTGTTTCTTTAAAAAATTTAAGACCAGCCTTTGGTTGTAGTGTACATGTGTATTTGTTGGGTTTTTAAATCGTCTATGTTTATTTTCGTATAAGAGTACTTCTTTCTACTTTATCAGCTTTAATTGATAAACAAGTAATCATAATACCCATTGTACAGCGCTACAGAATCTGATGGTGCTATATTAATAATAAAATAATAATTAGCATGAGTTAAGTGACATTTCTTCCATCGCTCCGTGAAAGGAGTGAAGCTTATTGGTTTAGGGTGGTCGGATGATGCTCTCAGCCAATCAGTAACTCCCCATTTATAAAATTGTCTTGTGGCTTTGAGACGGTATGTGTCTTACCCTGCCCAGCTGCACTCCGCGCTTCCTGAAATTTCATAAACCGGGTGCCATCAAGGGAGGGGAGGGGTAGTGGACATCGCCACTGGAGGAAACTTTGGTGTAAAACCTTTGAGGTAAGAGTGCCTCCAGGGCCTTCTGGCACCATAACCACTTTATTTAGATAAAGTTGTTTTTGTCCCTGGGTCTCCTTTTAATCATAAAAACATTTTGACATTTTATTGAGCCAGTTTTGGAGGTGTTGGTTAAGTGAATTAATCCCGACGTTACAAATGGACAGAGGGGAACAATTTAATTTTAGGGGTGTGACCAGAGGTGGGGCTGAGAAAATGTAGGTGTCTTGCTAATAACAATTTATGCAGACCAATCTTAAAAAAGAGGATATCGCAAAAAGTACACAAAGTGCAACAAATATTTATTGAAGAAAATGAATGAATGTTTTGGGTTCTCCCCTTTCTCAATGGAAAATGGGAGAATCCAAAACATTTGTTATATTCATTCCCTTCAATAAATATTTGGAGCACTTTTTGCATCCAAACAGAGCTGCCATTCTTTTCTTGGTCCGAGTTTTGTGACCTCTGATTAAGCCACAGGAGGCTGAGGTGACAGCACAGTGGTGGGATTGTTTATTACGGTATATTTATAGGTCCTGCACAATCTATCTGCAGTAATATTGTGGTAACAATGTATACAATTAAAATGTAACTTGGAACAAGAACAATGTCTCTTATTTACACAGACCGATTTCTAAACACATTTATTGTAGTTTAAAGACACATTACTGGGAGTATTATTACTGTGGGGCTCTGTTATAACACATTACTGGGAGTATTATTGCTGTGGGGCTCTGTTATATACTCAGACACATTACTGGGAGTATTATTGCTGTGGGGCTCTGTTATACACTCAGACACATTACTGGGAGTATTATTGCTGTGGAGCTCTGTTATACACTCAGACACATTACTGGGAGTATTATTGCTGTGGAGCTCTGTTATACACTCAGACACATTACTGGGAGTATTATTGCTCTGGAACTCTGTTATAACACATTACTGGGAGTATTATTGCTGTGGGGCTCTGTTATATACTCAGACACATTACTGGGAGTATTATTGCAGTGGAGCTCTGTTATACACTCAGTCACATTACTGGGAGTATTATTGCTGTGGAGCTCTGTTATACACTCAGACACATTACTGGGAGTATTATTGCTGTGGAGCTCTGTTACACACTCAGACACATTACTGGGAGTATTATTGCTGTGGAGCTCTGTTATACACTCAGACACATTACTGGGAGTATTATTGCTGTGGAGCTCTGTTATACAATCAGACACAATACTGGGAGTATTATTGCTGGGGAGTTCTGTTATACACTCAGACCCATTACTGCGAGTATTATTGCTGTGGAGCTCTGTTATACACTCAGACACATTACTGGGAGTATTATTAGTGTGGAGTTCTGTTATACACTCAGACACATTACTGGGAGTATTATCGCTGTGGAGCTCTGTTATACACTCAGACACATTACTGGGAGTATTATTGCTGTGGAGCTCTGTTATACACTTTGACACATTACTGCGAGTATTATTGCTGTGGAGCTCTGTTATACACTCAGACACATTACTGGGAGTATTATTAGTGTGGAGTTCTGTTATACACTCAGACACATTACTGGGAGTATTATTTATGTGGAGCTCTGTTATACACTCAGACACATTACTGGGAGTATTATTGCTGTGGGGCTCTGGTATACACTCAGACACATTACTGGGAGTATTATTGCTGTGGAGCTCTGTTATACACTCAGACACATTACTGGGAGTATTATTGCTATGGAGCTCTGTTATACACTCAGACACATTACTGGCAGTATTATTGCTGTGGAGCTCTGTTATACACTCAGACACATTACTGGAAGTATTATTGCTGTGGAGCTCTGTTGTACACTCACACATTACTGGGAGTATTATTGCTGTGGAGCTCTGTTATACACTCAGACACATTACTGGGAGTATTATTGCTGTGGAGCTCTGTTATACACTCAGACACATTACTGGGAGTATTATTGCTGTGGAGCTCTGTTATACACTCAGACACATTACTGGAAGTATTATTGCTGTGGAGCTCTGTTGTACACTCACACATTACTGGGAGTATTATTGCTGTGGGGCTCTGTATACACTCAGACACATTACTGGGAGTATTATTGCTGTGGAGCTCTGTTATACACTCAGACACATTACTGGGAGTATTATTGCTGTGGAGCTCTGTTATACACTCAGACACATTACTGGAAGTATTATTGCTGTGGAGCTCTGTTGTACACTCACACATTACTGGGAGTATTATTGCTGTGGGGCTCTGTATACACTCAGACACATTACTGGGAGTATTATTGCTGTGGAGCTCTGTTATACACTCAGACACATTACTGGGAGTATTATTGCTGTGGAGCTCTGTTATACACTCAGACACATTACTGGGAGTATTATTGCTGTGGAGCTCTGTTACACACTCAGACACATTACTGGCAGTATTATTGCTGTGGAGCTCTGTTACACACTCAGACACATTACTGGGAGTATTATTGCTGTGGGGCTCTGTTATACACTCAGACACATTACTGGGAGTATTATTGCTGTTGAGCTCTGTTATACACTCAGACACATTACTGGGAGTATGATTGCTGTGGGGCTCTGTTATACACTCAGACACATTACTGGGAGTATTATTGCTGTGGGGCTCTGTTACACACTCAGACACATTACTGGGAGTATTATTGCTGTGGAGCTCTGTTACACACTCAGACACATTACTGGGAGTATTATTGCTGTGGGGCTCTGTTACACACTCAGACACATTACTGGGAGTATTATTGCTGTGGAGCTCTGTTACACACTCAGACACATTACTGGGAGTATTATTGCTGTGGGGCTCTGTTATACACTCAGACACATTACTGGGAGTATTATTGCTGTGGGGCTCTGTTACACACTCAGACACATTACTGGGAGTATTATTGCTGTGGAGCTCTGTTACACACTCAGACACATTACTGGGAGTATTATTGCTGTGGAGCTCTGTTACACACTCAGACACATTACTGGGAGTATTATTGCTGTGGGGCTCTGTTACACTCTCAGACACATTACTGGGAGTATTATTGCTGTGGAGCTCTGTTACACACTCAGACACATTACTGGGAGTATTATTGCTGTGGGGCTCTGTTACACTCTCAGACACATTACTGGGAGTATTATTGCTGTGGAGCTCTGTCATACACTCAGACACATTACTGGGAGTATTATTGCTGTGGAGCTCTGTTATACACCCAGACACATTACTGGAAGTATTATTGCTGTGGAGCTCTGTTATACACTCAGACACATTACTGGGGGTATTATTGCTGTGGAGCTCTGTTATACACTCAGACACATTACTGGGAGTATTATTGCTGTTCCTTTCGGAGATATGACTTAACCAGGAACTGACCAGGATTGATACAATACTTGTAATGCTGGTAAAATCTGACACTGAAACTTTTTTTTTCTATTGTCAATTCTCCACAATTCCCATTTTAGTGAATAAATCCCTTTTATACAGATTGCCTATGTTTTGTTTTGTTTTTTCTTTCTTGTAGTAATGTATAGGAAGTTGTATGTTAGAACAATGAAAGCAATCTCGATGATTATATCTAATCCAGGAATTGCAAACTATTGTAGAACAAGAACAACATTGAATAAGCACCTCGTTTTCGCACTGACATTCCTTTGCGCATAATAAATGTGACGCGTTTGCGTAGCTCAGAGATTGAGTTAGAATATAGGCTGCTTTTCTTTCTTTTTTTTTTTTTTAGAAAGCATAAAATGCTTATTTATTCTTACCCTCCCGGCTATTACCTTTACAAGGAGAATCAGCGACCATTGTTTTTCTTCTGAAGCAGAAGTCTCCAGACTCTCGTTTGAAAAGAATAAGAAGGCTGAATACTCCTAGTTTGTGGGTAAAACTGTGTATTCTTTCTATTAGCGAGACCCCCCCTCCATCTTTTACTCACCACTTACCACTTTCCACGCTATTGTTTTTTATATTTTGTCGTCTTTTTGTATTTTGTTGTGTTTATAATGTTAACTGGTCCCTTGTATGACTTGCTTATAAGTGCAGACGGCTACAGTTGAAAACGTCAAATTCCAGCAGAATAGCTCCCCGCCAGGGCTCAGTGTGCGCTCTCCCAGTGGGGTTACGTGACCCCGTACACACTTTATTGCTTTCTTGTTATATAAGGATTGCCGTGTTGTCAAGTTCTTACTGAATTATTTTTAGAAGAGAATTCTTAAACACATCTACTCATCCCAGACTAATCAACAGGCATCATCGGAGAGAAGGGCTGTTAAGGGATTCAGTAAAATGTAAAAACTTTTTAAAGAGCGGTGACATTAAAGCACAGCTATAATGGCGGCACGAAACTTCAGAGCTGGTATATTGCAATTCATAACGACGAGCACCATTAAAGCAGGATTAGGGGGGTTATGGTTTGAGATGTTTTAGACTGTAACGCGTGGCATTGTGGTCTTTCTAATACAGCGCCATTTTCGTGTCTCGTTAACTGCGCTCTGCGTTTACCGCTCCCTATCATTAATACGTGCTGATGATGGCTAACCTGAGACAGGTGAAAGCCGGGCAGAATAAGGACAACTAGAAACAGAGTTTACCGAGGTGCAGGTGTAGGTTACAAACTAGAGGGGTGGTATTAACCGTAAAGATTAATGTACCCTTCCCCTATTTTGATATTTTCAAATCTGTTGCTCTTGGAGGGACTTTAATAAGCACAGCGCCCCCTGCTGTCTGGTGCTGTAAGCAGCCCTTGTTTGTAGCCATGGGTAGGTAAGCCAGGTAAACACAGGATAGAACTGGATGTGAGGAGGGTTCTGCCAGGAGGAAAGCGGTTTTGTTACATTGTTGCGATATTCTTGGCAATGTCTGTCACTCACACAATTCGCTCTGTAAAAAGACGCTGTATTTTCTTTATGCACTCCTACCTAATTAACCAAGCATTATGAAAAAAGCATGAGTTGTACAGTTTTATTTGAAATAATTAAGGATGAAGTCTGTAAAATGCTCCTAGGATTGTAAACTCTTGCTTTGTCGATTTTAACCTCTTGCGAGCACTCCAATTTCCTCGCCAGCCTCTGAGTGTTTATCATTTTCATGGCTTTCATTTAGAATGACTCTGATGGTCTAAATATTTGGTTTCATTCTAGCTATCGCCGTGTTTGACACCCTAACCCATTGAGTTAACGTGTGGCTCATGCCTATATTATTTGTATAGATTCAATTTGTCGTATACCTGATTTTCAGCCCTGTTATCGTGGTCTAATATTGAGACTATCCCACTGAAATGGCATCGTTGGGCGGGATTGAAGCTGGATATAAGTCTGTTATGTAATCAAGACCTTTGTCATTTTGCCTGAATAAATTGATATTCCTCCTACAGGGCATGAACTCCACATGTTGCATGGCAGCATTTTCATTTCTGGGCATGTTTTAGATAAATCAATGCAGTCACTGGTGGTTTTGCACCAAGCATTGTGAGATGTTTATATTTCTGACAATGCACAAATTCTTTCAGACTAGTCCCTGGTCTTATCTTATCTTTGCCTATCCCACGCATGCGTAAACTCCCTCACTGTGTTACATAGTTACATAGTTACATAGTTACATAGCTGAAAAGAGACTTGCGTCCATCAAGTTCAGCCTTCCTCACATATGTTCTCTACCGTTAATCCAAAAGAAGGCAAAAAAACCCAGTTTGAAGCACTTCCAATTTTGCAACAAGCTAGGGAAAAAAAATCCTTCTTGACCCCAGAATGGCAGTCAGATTTATCCTTGGATCAAGCAGCTATTACCCTACATTGAAAGATTATATCCTTGAATATTCTGTTTTTATTTATTTATTAATTTATTTATTTATTATTGCGATTTATAAAGCGCCAACAGATTCTGCAGCGCTGTACAATTAGTGGAGAAACGTACAATATACAAAGGCAAATACAAGAGGTAAGAGAGCCCTGCCGTAAGCTGATATCTAGCCATTGGAGCTCTTTTATACAAAGTCCTTGGCTAGATGGCCTGTGAGTTTTTGCAAGTATGCATCTAGTAGCTGTTTGAACATCTGTATGGACTCTGATAAAACCACTTCTTCAGGCAGAGAATTCCACATCCTGATTGATCTTACAGTAAAAAAACCTTTCCTTTGCCTTAGACGAAATCTTCTTTCTTCCAGTCTAAACGCATGGCCTTGTGTCCTATGTAAAGTCCGGTTTGTGAATAGATTTCCACACAATGGTTTGTATTGGCCCCAAATATATTTGTAATCTCTACCACTTCAGCTGGAAGGCTATTCCATGCATCCACTACCCTCTCAGTAAAGTAATACTTCCTGATATTATTTTAAACCTTTGCCACTCTAATTTAAGACAATGGGGGGGGGGAGGGGGAGGGGGAGGGGGGGGGGGGGAGGGGGAGGGGGGGGAGGGGGAGGGGGAGGGGGAGGGGAGGGGGAGGAGGAGGAGGGGGAGGGGGAGGGGGAGGGGGGGGGAGGGGGGGGGGCAGAGCTAGCCACTGGCCTGAACGGACGCACATGCTGAGAGCTCCCGAGAGAGACTCACTAATTACAAGCTTACCTAAAACCACAGCACCCCAAAAATTTCCCAAATCTAACCCGAAGTGATGGGGGAAAAAAATAAACTCTGCAAAGGTGAAGCAGCATCCTCCACCAAGAATATTGGTGCCCTGCTCCGAGGTACACCGCTGTTGTGGCCCTCTAAGATTGCGCCCGTGCGGGACGACTCAAATTCCTGCTCGGAGGAGAATGTACCAGAAGACTCTCAAGACTCAGCCGATCGTGGCATACAATTCGACCACTACTATACGGTCCCTAAGTCACCCAAAGCTCCAGCCAAGTTGCCACAAGACCTATTACTGAGTTTCCAGCTCCTTCAGAGAAAGCCGCTCCTGTGATTCACCTACCTATCATTTTGAAGGTGCAAACCTCTCCTTCTTTAATGATCTTTCCAGACCCGCAATGCTCTGGAGACACTCCTTGCAAACGGTCACAAAGCTATTAAGAGATAATGGCGTCAGATAGCGCTGGGGACCGGGACGGATGTTGTCGGTGCAGCATGGCGAGAAGCGACTTTACCTCACACAGATTTCGGAAGCAGAGCCACTTTTCAAGGCACTGAGCCTGCCAACACCAGAAAACATACAGAGACTCAAAGCAACCGCTTCCACTGAATCTCCCTCTTCACCATGGGACGTAGACTGCATCCAGCCATTTTACCCCAAGCAGAAACGGCCATACACGGACATCTGAAACCTGAAGTCTGGGGTGACGTACACCCACACACAGCACCAACTGTGGTTGCTATGTTAGAGAGAGTTCGATTTTCTTTTTATTTTATTGAGAATTTTTTTCATCACATCACAGTGCTTGTTATCGCAAGGCATATATTCCTCTTTCGGGACTCTCATTCCCTCCCACTTACTGCGATTTAACCCAATGTTCCTACATAGTCCATATCCCATAGTGCAGACGTTCCTTGCATACATTTAGCCAGTCAGGAATAATGTGATATTATGCGAGGTTTAGAAGTCTGTATGTGGAACACTTTTCCTTTGACTTTTGTTTGCACTTAAAAATTTAGTGTACCATGCTGGTACTTGTATGTATGACCCAGATATGCTACAACAAAAATATAAAATAAAAAAAAAATAAAAAAATTGCTAAGATTACCAAGTGCAACTATAACCCAATTCTAAAGAAGGCAAACCTTGACCCCAACTCTCCATCCAATTACCGTCCTATCTCGCTACTGCCTTTTGCATCCAAGATCCTGGAAAGAGTTGTGTTTGTGAGATTGACAGACTTCCTCGAGTCCAGCTCTCTGCCAGACCCGCTTCAGTCTGGTTTCCGCGCTAAGCACTCCGTGGAAACGGCACTGACCAAAATATCTAATGATCTACTCACTGCAAAATCCTGTGGTCACTACTTCTCTCCTAATTCTCCTTTCTGCGGCTTTTGACACTGTTGATCATCAACAGCTTCTTCTCATCCTCCGCAATATCGGTCTACAAGATATTGCTCTCTCTTGGTGCTCCTCCTACCTTACCAGCGCTCTTTCAGTGTTTCTTTCTCTGGCTCTGCTTCTTCTCCCCAACTCCTCTCTGTTGGTGTCCCCTAAGGTTCAGTTATTGGTCCTCTACTGTTATCCATCTATACTGCCTTCCTTGGTAAACTCATTAGTTCCAATATCATTTCTATGCAGATGACACTCAAATCTATCTGTCCTCTCCTGATCTCTCCCCGTCCCTCTTGACTAGTGTCTCTTGACTGCCTCTCTGCCATTTCTAACTGGATGGTTGCCCACTTCCTTAAACTCAACTTGACCAAAACTGAAATTTTGGTCTTTCCTCCCACAAGTGTTGCTACTCCTGTGTCTGTCTCCCTCCAAGTCAACGGTGCTACCATCAGCTCCACCACGCAGGCTCGCTGCCTAGGTGTTCTCTTTGACTCCGACCCCTCCTTTACGCCTCATGTTCAGTCTATCACCAAATCCAAGGTTTTGAGGTTAGTAGAGTATGAAATATTCTGTACTTTGCCCTTGGGTTTTTACGCACCAGGTTGACTTCTTAGGGGATTGTTCAGGATTTCAGCAGGAACATTCTGTTGATTTACACAGTGACTGTTCCACTTTTAGAACCTTGCCCTAGAATTGCTCTTTCGATCTTCCACATAAGTCGTGACACTGCAGCTTGTTTTCTGGTGTACCATAGGCATGGAGAACTATTTTAAGGAGCTACATGCCAGTTGGTAGCGTTGGTATGTGTAATTTCTTCTGTACAGAGCTTGATATGTGGCACAGCCTATGCGATAAGGTACAGTTATGTTATTCAAGACTTGCTGGCTGTTTGCTCACCGTGTCATGCTTTAGGCGTGTTATTGGGCTTGTTCTTAATTTCACCCGGTCTCCCAACTTTCTTTATCCTTGGTATTTCAACTGATACCATCTACGAGCAATTCATACTTTCTGACACTCCAAATTCCCAACCATAACGTCACTTTTTTAAATTGTTTGCCACTAAGGCAAAGAAATTAACAGCTGATGAATCGCACAGCCTGCTTATCTGCCCTTTTCTCTATCTGTATAAAGTAATTTACTCTTTGTCGGCTGTTTTTGTTTATATACACAGTAGAAGAACGTTGAGGTGATCTATCTCAATATACTGCCCCCGCAGACAATTTTATACGAAAACACAACACTTGACATTTTGATTGTGATTTTATTTTGCATTCCATTTGCTTGCCTCTAAATTTGCAAACTGATTTTAATTTTGAATTATTCTATATTTTATTTATTTATTTTTCGTTGTGTTTATAAGGAGCTGATCTGTTATGATCTTTTTTTTAATGTTAAATGATGCTTAGAGGCAACATTGCATGCTAATGTTTTTTCAATAAACAATGCAGTTTTCTTCAGCCCCATTTGCGTGAGTTAATTTTTCATATATATTCTTTTTCGTTCAGTGTTAAAAAGCACACAAATCAATTAAACAGCTTTTATTCTATTGTATGCATGCCGCACTGCCAGCCATGTTTGTCGAGAAGCCATCATTTGCTTCTTGAAAAAGTAATGTAATTTTGTTTTTTTTTGTTCTCATAGTTTCTAGAAAATAGTAAATGGACTCCGCCTTGGTGATGGGACTGATCGTTTTATCAGAGACACTCTTCATCTTGGTGACAGGAATAGGGTGTATGGGGGGAGGTCTTGTTTTTAATGATGGGGTCATTGATGATGTGGTTATACAGAGCAATATCACTCTCTGATAGGTATAGCTTTGTGTTTTAATCCTTGCAGAGATATTAGAGTTGTATTTTGTATTCAGACACGTTTAGGTTATTCACTAAAAAGAGGATTCAGGAGATCTGTCAGGGGACTTTTAAGTCAAAATTGATAATCTGGAGAATTTCTTTCCGATTTGACTATTTTGGACCAAAATTTGAAAATGCCATGTTTAGGTTTTAAGAATTCCCAACTTATTTTTCAACCTCAAATGCTTTCCTCTATGTATCCCTAAAACTACCAAAGGCAACCTCAGCCCGTTGTATCAGGATGATCATTTTAAATACTCATTGGACTTGTGGGAGGAAAGTAATCCATACAGCCATGTTGTGGCATAGGAGATCCACATCATTCTGTGTAAATGTACCTTTATTAAAATATGTTTGACTGCTCCTATCTGGGAGTAGACCTGCACCTTCAGTGGGGGCTGTGGATTTAGCCGTGTTCGGTAATAAATCTGCTTTTACCATTGATTTGTTTAAAGGGAGCATTAAGGTAGAAAAATGCACCTTTTTTATTTTTCATGCATTTGTACAAAACAAAAAAACATAGGCTGAAAAGAGACTTGCGTCCATCAAGTTTCGCCTTCCTCACATATGTTTTTGCTGTTGATCCAAAAGAAGGCAAAAAAAACCCAGTCTGTAGCGCTTCCAATTTTGCCACAAACTTGGAAAAAATTCCTTCTTGACCCCAAAATAGCAGTCAGATGTCTCCTTGGATGAAGCAGCTATTACCCCACTAATTAGAAATGATATCACCGTATGTTGGGTTTTTTTGGAAATATTTTTCCAATTGCTGTTTAAACATCTGTATAGACTCTGACAAAACCACCTCTTCAGGCAGAGAATTCCACATCCTTATTGCTCTTACTGTAAAAAAAACTTTTCTTTGCCTTAGATGAAATCTCTTTTCTTCCAGCCTAAATGTGTGACCTCGTGTCCTATGTATAGCCCTGTTTATGAATAGATTTCCAGATAATGGTTTGTACTGGCCCCGAATATATTTGTATAATGTTATCATATCCCCTCTGTGGTGCCGTTTTTCCAAACTAAAGAGATTTACATTTTTTAACCTTTCTTCGTAACTAAAATGCTCCATTCCTTTTGTCAATTTTGTAGCTTGTCTCTGCACTTTTTCTAGTGCCATGATATCTTTCTTTAGAACAGGTGCCCAAAATTGCAAAGCATATTCAAGGTGTGGTCTTACCAGCGATTTATAAAGAGGCAAAATTATATTTTCATCCCGAGAATTTATGCCCCTATTTATACATGACAAAACTTTACTGGCTTTAGCAACTGCAGACTGACATTGCATATTGCTGCCTAATTTGTTGTCTATAACAATTCCAAAATCCTTCTAGTGTGTGGCTACCCCTAATTCACTACCATTTAGGGTGTAAGTTGCTTGTGCATAACTTTGCATTTCTCTATATTAAATTTAATCTGCCATTTTAGTGCCCAGTCCCCAGTCTATCTAAATTCCTCTGCAGCAAAGCAATATCCTGCTCACATTTTATTACTTTACAGAGTTTTGTGTCATCTGCAAACACTGATACATGGCTTTTAATGCCTCTTTCAAGATAATTTATAAATATGTTAAATAGAAGCGGTCCCAATACAGAACCCCGAGGGACACCACTTTCCACTTTTGTCCAGCCTGAAAATTTACCATTTATGACAACTCGTTGTACTCTATCCTTAAGCCAATGTTCTACCCAAGAACAAGAATATTCATCTAGACCAGGGGTAGGCAACCTACGGCACTAGTGCCATGCACGGCACTCGAGGTGTCTTTCCACGGCACTCAAGGCTGCTAGAGCCAAACAGGGTCTGGCCTATCAGGAGTCTCAGTGAAACTTCAGATATCTGCTAATACAAAGAGGTAGTGAAGGACAATCCTCAATTTATGCATTGCAGCACTTAGAGGAAGTGATCTCAGATCACGTCCTCCCAGCACTTGTGAATGGGAATCCACACTGTAGTAGAGCAGCCCACAGCTGAAGTTGCAGCTCCTGTCCTTGACCTGTACCTGCCCAGGCTGGTCCCCACTGGAACCCAGGGAAGCCACCCACACTGCTAGATATACACAGACCTGCAGAATAAGCCTCCCCTCATACAAATACTATGAACAGCCCACACACAAACATACACACAATCCCCACAAACGCAACACCACTAACAATCTACATACATGCACACAATCCCACATGCAGCCTCTCACGTGAAAAACCCCAAACAGCCCCCATACACTACCTAACACACAATGTGACATATCCATCTACACACAATTCCACAAGCATCCCTCATACACAGCCCACATTCATATGTATCATACACGATACCATAAACTACTAATGAACATATACAGTATAATAGCTCATATACGCACAAATACAACGATACAAAGCAATTACAGTATAAATAACACAAGCAGAATACAGCAGCACACACACCTCAATCTCGCCTTCTCCTCACCCCCTCCCTGTGTTCTCCTCATCTCCCCTTCTCCTCACCCCCCTCCCTGTGTTCTCCTCATCTCCCCTTCTCCTCACCCCCTCCCTGTGTTCTCCTCATCTCCCCTTCTCCTCACCCCCTCCCTGTGTTCTCCTCATCTCCCCTTCTCCTCACCCCCCCCTGTGTTCTCCTCATCTTGCCTTCTCCTCACCCCCCTCCCTGTGTTCTCCTCATCTCGCCTTCTCCTCACCCCCTCCCTGTGTTCTCCTCATCTCCCCTTCTCCTCATCCCCCTCCCTGTGTTCTCCTCCTCTTCCCTTCTCCTCACCCCCCATGTTCTCCTCATCTTCCCTTCTCCTCATCCCCCTCCCTGTGTTCTCCTCATCCCCCTCCCTGTGTTCTCCTCATCTCCCCTTCTCCTGACCCCCCTCCCTGTGTTCTCTTCATCTCCCCTTCTCCTCACCCCCCCTCCCTGTGTTCTCCTCATCTCCCCTTCTCCTCACCCCCCTCCCTGTGTTCTCCTCATCTCCCCTTCTCCTCACCCCCCTCCCTGTGTTCTCCTCATCTCCCCTTCTCCTCACCCCCCCCCTGTGTTCTCCTCATCTCCCCTTCTCCTCACCCCCTCCCTGTGTTCTCCTCATCTCCCCTTCTCCTCACCCCCCCTCCCTGTGCTCTCCTCATCTCCCCTTCTCCTCACCCACCCTTACCTGTGTTCTCCTCATCTCCCCTTCTCCACCCCACTCCCTGTGTTCTCCTCATCTCCCCTTCTCCTCACTCCCTGTGTTCTCCTCATCTCCCCTTCTCCTCACCCCCTCCCTGTGTTCTCCCAATCTCTCCTTCTCCTCACCCCCTCCCTGTGTTCTCCTCATCTCCCCTTCTCCTCACCCCCCTCCCTGTGTTCTCCTCATCTCTCCTTCTCCTCACCCCCCTCCATGTGTTCTCCTCATCTCCCCTTCTCCTCACCCCCCTCCCTGTGTTCTCCTCATCTCCCCTTCTCCTCACCCCCCTCCGTGTTCTCCTCATCTCCCCTTCTCCTCACCCCCTCCCTGTGTTCTCCTCATCTCCCCTTCTCACCCCTCCTCATCTCGCCTTCTCCTCACCCCCTCCCTGTGTTCTCCTCATCTCCCCTTCTCCTCACCCCCTCCCTGTGTTCTCCTCACCCCCCCTCCCTGAGTTCTCCTCATCTCCCCTTCTCCTCACCCCCTCCCTGTGTTCTCCTCATCTCCCCTTCTCCTCACCCCCCTCCCTGTGTTCTCCTCATCTCCCCTTCTCCTCACCCCCCCTCCCTGTGTTCTCCTCATCTCCCCTTCTCCTCACCCCCCCTCCCTGTGTTCTCCCCTTCTCCTCACCCCCCTCCCTGTGTTCTCCTCATCTCCCCTTCTCCTCACCCCCTCCCTGTATTCTCCTCATCTCACCTTCTCCTCACCCCCTCCCTGTGTTCTCCTCATCTCCCCTTCTCCTCACTCCCCTCCCTGTGTTCTCCTAATCTCCCCTTCTCCTCACCTCCCCCTCCCTGTGTTCTCCTCATCTCCTCACCCCCCGTGTTCTTCTTACTCCTTCCCCCTCCCTATGTTCTTCTTTCTGCCCCATGTTCTTCTTACTCCTCCCCCCTCCCTATGTTCTTCTTACTACTCCCCCCATGTTCTTCTTACTACTCTCCCCCTCCCCATGTTCTTCTTACTCCCCTCCGTATGTCCTTTTTACTCCCCTCCCACCCTCCCTGTGTCCTTCTTGTTCCCCTCCCTCTTTGTCCTTCTTGTTCCCCTCCCTCTGTGTCCTTCTTGTTCCCCTCCCCCTGTGTCCTTCATAGTCCCCTCCCCCTGTGTCCTTCATAGTCCCCCTCCCCCTGTGTCCTTTTTACTCCCCTCCCCCGTGTCCTTTTTACTCCCCTCCCCCGTGTCCTTTTTACTCCCCTCCCCGTGTCCTTTTTACTCCCCTCCCCATGTCCTTCTTACTCCCCCGCCTATGTTCTTTTTACTCCCCCCCCCCCTCTCTCCCTCCCTCCCTATGTTCTTCTCACCTCCCCTTCCCTGTAGCGTGGCCGAGCTCAGGGTGCACTTCCTGTCAGTTCGGCCGGGAACAGGAAACTAAATCTCCTGTACCGCGTGGTACCCAGCCGGACTGACAGGAGGAAGAGGAGCTCGGCCACGCTACAGGGAAGGGGAGATGACGAGAGAGGCAGTGCTGCAGCCGCCTGAGGCTCTCTATGGAGCGCTCAGGCGGCTGCAGCCTTATAGAAATGGCCGGCCCTGCTTGGGGGCCCAGGCCAGCTCGGGGCCCCAAGCAATTGCTTGGTTAGCTTGCCTGGTAGCAACGGGCCTGAGGATCGGCACGCTACGGGACATCACAATCCTATATCGGCACAGTGCTGCTAAAAGGTTGCCTACCCCTGATCTAGACCATGGTTCGTCAACCTGGTCCCTACCGCCCACTAGTGGGCGTTTCAGGATTCCAGGTGGGCGGTAGGGATTTCCAGGTTGATCGGGCGGGTGCAAGCCGGCGGTACCCGTGCGACTGGGTACCGCCGTGACCATTTGTGGCTCCGGCCCGCCCGGTAAACCGCCGGGGCCGCCTTCCAAAGTGTCCATCGGGTGGCCCATGCTGTCAGGGCCACCCGATGGATGCGGATTGTAAGGGGGCCCGGTCAGCGCTGGGCGCTTTAACAGCGCGACCAGGCCCCCTGTGATGACATCAGAGCTGGGAGGAAGTGATTCCCCGGTCACTCCTCCCAGCTAAAACTGAGAGCCGCGCGGGAGGAACACCAGGGAGTCAGAGTGGGAACTCTGACTCCCATCCACCTGAGCCACCACTGGACCCCAGGGAAAGTCACCCTCCTGCACCTTAAAGGTAGAAAACAGGAGGGTGACTTAAATATAATGTGTGTGTGTGTGTGTCTGTATGTGTCTTTGTATGTATGTCTTGTGTATGTGTCTATCTGTGTATATGTGTGTGTGTGTCTGTATGTGTCTTTGTATGTATGTCTTGTGTGTGTGTGTGTATGTGTCTGTCTGTGTATATATGTGTGTGTGTGTCTGTATGTATGTGTGTCTTGTCTTTGTATGTATGTGTCATTGTATGTGTGTCTTGTGTCTGCATGTGTGTGTGCATGTCTGTGTGTCTGTTTGTATGTATGTGTCTTGTGTGTATGTGTGCCTGTCTGTGTCTTTGTGTGTGTATGTATGTGTGTCTTGTGTGTCTCTATATGTGCCTGTCTGTGTCTGTATGTATGTCTTGTGTGTGTCGTATGTGTGTCTGTATGTGTGTGTATGTGTCTGTCTGTATGTATGTGTGTCTTGTCTTTGTATGTATGTGTCATTGTTTGTGTGTCTGCATGTGTGTGTGTGTCTATGTATGCCTTATGTGTGTGTGCATGTCTGTTTGTATGTGTGCCTGTCTGTTTGTATGTGTGCCTGTCTGTTTGTATGTATATGCTGCGAGACTAAATATTTGATATCTGGTTCGATTTTCGTAAGGAACAAACGAAGGTCTCTTTCAGTGATATTCAGACGACTTCTCTGTTTGCGCATAATATGATTTCTCATTTGTGCGTCAGCTCATCTCCTCTCCCTCCTCAATTCCCCTCCCCACCTTTTTTTCCCCTTTTTTCTATTTTTTAACCATCCTTATAGCAATGCCCAGTAGGAAGGCTGAGCTAGGTAGCCCACTTACTATAGTCCACTATAACATACAGACACACACACAGGACACACACACACACAAGACACACACACACACAGGACACACACACAGGACACACACACACACAGGACACACATACAAAGACATAGACAGGCACACATACGTGTGTGTGTGTATGTGTGCCTGTCTGTGTCTTTGTATGTGTGCCTGTCTGTGTCTTTGTGTGTGTGTCCTGTGTGTGTGTCTGTATGTTATAGTGGACTATAGTAAGTGGGCTACCTAGCTCAGCCTTCCTACTGGGCATTGCTATAAGGACGGTTAAAAAATAGAAAAAAGGGGGAATAAAAGGTGGGGAGGGGAATTGAGGAGGGAGAGGAGATGAGCTGACGCACAAATGAGAAATCCTATTATGCGCAAACAGAGAAGTCGTCTGAATATCACTGAAAGAGACCTTTGTTTATTCCTTACGAAAATCGAACCAGATATCAAATATTTAGTCTCGCAGCATCAACCTCAAGGATCTCATTAATCACTAGTAAAGGTAATTTCAATTTACTTTATTGTTTTCTCATTAAACTTTATAAAGTTAAAAACCTTATAAACCTGCATTAAGTAGAAATAAAAAGATAAATGTACGTACATTTATTTTTTGTAAAACACCCCCCTTTCTTAAAAATATTCCGCATTTGCGCGAAAACTGGTGGGCGGTAAGGAAATTTTTTCAACCAAAAAGATGCATTAGTGGGCGGTAGGTAGAAAAAGGTTGACTACCACTGATCTAGACCAATTTCTTTTAGTTTGAAGACTAACCTATTGTGAGGAACCGTATCAAACGCCTTGGCAGAATCCACGTAGATCACATCCACTGCAACAGCCTGATCTATACTATGCTTAACAGTGAAAAATCAAGTGCCACTCGTAGAAAAACAATATGGACAAAGTGAGAACAATATAATACATTCTGAACCGTTACTCAAATAGTGTAGTTAAATGGACACTCCATTGCTCAAATAAAATAAAATAATCACAGTTTAGTAGCTATAACCCAATGAAAATTAATGCATAATTGAATCCATCCAAGCTTTCTTTATGAATATGTATAAAAACAGCTTGCAAAAGCTGCTGTTCTCTTGTGTGATGCCCTTACAAGCCCTCCCCTTCTAACCCCGCCCAGAAGTTGTGTGGCTGTCCAATCATATTATTCCCAATCTCAATGAGAAGTCTTTGCAGAGCAGGTGCTCTGGGCAATTGCTGCCTCTTGAGTTTATCTCCACTGTACCGAGGTTAATTTAGAAAACAACAAATTTATTTTGAAATCTGCAATTTTTGTAAAAATAAAAACAAGGGACACACTCTTCAGCACTACTTTACGGTGTGCAGTGTGTGTGTGTATTATATAATAAATCATTCACTACTATTTTACATTTCATATGTAAAAAATAATCACAATAATGTTGTACAATAGAAGGATCCACGTCTACAGGCTAGGGTTGCATAAACAGAAACAAAACATGTTAAATAGCAGAGAATTGAGCAGTGAGACTGCAGGAGCATGATCTATACACCAAACTGCTTCCATTAATTTGGTGCTTAGACTTTTAAAAGAAAACAAAATTGAAAAAAAAAAGTATTTTTTTTTTTTTTTTTTTGAGAATGTATTTTAACATTTGATTATTTAGACAACTGCAAAACATTCTGCTGCTGAAATAAATAGGAATATTATAAGTGCAAGCACTCTAGGGTTGTTTTTAGGGAGTGATTAAACGGACTGATATCCAAGAAGTGGTACACAAACCATAATCAGGACTCACATTTGAGAAGGATGCATTTGCTGCTCAATTCATTTAGACATTTAAAACAAAAGCTAAACTTTACTGTCCATATGCATTGGAGAATTGTTAAAGGGACACTAGAGTCTCCAGAACAACTACAGCTTAATGTAGTGGTTCTGGTATCCATATCATGTCCTTGCAGGCATTTTAATGCAAACACTGCCTTTTCAGAGAAAATGCGGTGTTTACATTACTGTCTAGTAACACCTCTAGTGGCAGTCACTCCGCTCCTAATAGAGTTGCTGATTGGCGCGGCGCGGTGTTTTGATGCGCATGCGTGATAGCCTCCCAATGCTCTCCTATGGGAAAGAATTGGATTGGCTGAAATCATCAAATTTGATCATATCGGCCAAGGAGGTGAGCAGTGATGGGGCCAGTCACATTGATACCTGGTGGCGCTGCAAAATATGTGAGAAACCACCTTTTTAGCGGGGGAGAGGGACCTAAACCACTATTTCAAAACTATAGTATCAGGAATACATGTTTGTATATCTGACACTATAGTATTCCTTTAAGCAGTGAGTGTTGTGAGGACAAAACGGACAAAGACCAGAAGTTTTTGGGTTCATAAAAGACCTGACTATGAATAATATGTCCTACATCATTGCTTTTCACATTAGCACTATAGAACCTTGAACGGACTTTGTGCTAAGATGACAGAAAATGAAACACTGCATCTCTGCGTCCTCTCTCTCTGTCAGCGAGGACCACCCAAGGACCACCTAAGATAACTCATTTCCGTTACTGGCATGCTGACACAGGGTAGCCATGGGGGTCATACGATGTGGATGATCCGGGTGAGGTCCTGGGAAAATTTAAGCCATTAGTTGGACCACAGTCTGAGCATCTAGCTCCCTTTAGTTCTTTACATTAAACATCATACTGACTGATATCATTATGTGTCTTTTTAATTGCTAACTGTACAGGGAAACCTTGTGGCTGTATATTAACCTTGATATTTGTAATTTCTACCATCTGGGCAAAAAATAATTTACGAAATTATTTTTGGCATCCACTGTCCTTTCACCGTGTTAGCAACTTCATTAAAACATTCTCAAATAGCTTCTAGCCTGAATGAGGCATCCGCTTTAGTACACATTTAGGAGTGATGAATTTCAAAAAAAGCATTTTTAATGTTGCGCAGATATTTAATTATTTCATGCGTTAAGGAAGATCAAGTATTTTGACAGCTTTTTTCTGTCTAATAAAGTTAGGACTATTTATCATCACATAAACCAAGTCGTTTTATAGAATTCTACATATTTCTACGGACGTATAGCTGTTACACAATTGCCAATTTTGTTTTTTATACTGCTGATTGTGTGCCATATGCTCAAATAGAAATAGCCCGATTAGACACAAGTACAGTTTGTTTGTTTTTTGGGTTGTTTTCACAGAAATACATGTTTTTCAGGTTATTGATATGCAAAGAAATGTTGCCAATGCTGGCGTTGGTAACAAAACATTAACAGCATTCTGCTATTATTTATAAAGAATGTTAGTAATTTATCATAAGGTGCAAAGACCTCTGGGAAATGTTGTGCCCTTAATATTTCCTTGTAGCCCTCCAGTTGTGATAATGGTTCTACAGATGCAGCAACGTTTTATTGTGCCAAAATACTATTCACTAAAAAGGGAATTACAACATTTAGGACAAAATCGCTACATTGGAGAATTTTCATGCTTGCTTATTCTTTTTTTTTTATTTTTTTTTATTTATTTATTTATTAATTTTTTTTAATATGCATAGATATAAACCATTAATTGGATGCTTCGTCAAGGTGTATAATATAATCAGCAATATTACAAGGTGTATAATATAATCAGCAATATTACAAGGTGTATATGTTTTTTAAATCTCTAGTCGCTTATCCACAATTGGGGCTCAGCATTTAGAGTTAGGAAAATACAGGGAGTTTGGAGTTCCCAATCTGCATCCCTCCCCATCCATCCTACAAGATTTAATTGTTTACTACATTTCTGATGCTGTATAAAGATGGCATAAGACAGCACTCTGCTAAAGTAGTCGTAGAGTAGTTCTTAATTAACATTAATATTGGTTTTAAAATGACCAGAATGTTTACGAAAAGGCTCTCCCAGCAGTTTGCGTCAGAAGATAATGTGACGACAGATCCGTGTTAATAGACTTTTAGTCTATCTGAGGGAGACGTTCAGTTTATTACTCCACAAGCTCACACACAAAGGATTTGTTTGCCATGCGCGTCCACTTATTGCCACCTCGAATGCCAAGATAATCATTTATTTTAATGTTTTTCTAATGATACTAGCCTGAGGCTTTACCCTTGATTCTCAATGTCTTATTTATAGCAATGTCCTAAGGATACAGGAATGGACAGAAATAGCCATTCCTTCACACATCCCACACCATAACAAATTCCTGAGGACGATAAGCTGGCCGGTATTTCATTAGCGGGACATAAGCCATTCTGCCACTAGGTTTAATCCCTATTCCTTGTAAGAGATATCTTTAGCCTGGGAAATTAAGCAAGCAGTTTTGCTGGTTTGTGAGTAAGCTCACCATCCCAGTCCTGGATGTTAATATTATTGAATACATTTTTTAAATGATTTAAAATATTGGGAAACATTTTCAAATATTGAATTTTTTGTTGTTGAAAATATTAACATTAAAACTACCTGCCTAACAGGGCCGGTGCAAGGATTTTTGGATACACTGGCGAAGATGATTTTGGCCCCCGCCCTTCCCCTCCACAGAAAAAGCATCTTTACCTGTCCCTTATCACCTCTTTTAAATGTCTTACGCCCTTTACTGTATTTTATGCACTATTTTTCCCCTTTGTATCTCTTACAACCCCCCTTTGTATGTCTTACACCCTCTTGCACCTTTGTGGGCCTCTTTCTCTCCCAGACCATTTGTCTTTTACTCTTACCAGCTCCTTTGTTTTTTACTTTTCCCAGCTTCTTTGTGTGTATCTCTTTCACACCCACACTTGCCATTTTGGAGGTGCTCTGACCCAGTTACCTAGCCGTCACTATTCGACCCTTGACAAGGTCACTCAGATATTTTTACTTGCCCATTTTTCCTGCTTCCAACACATGAAATTCAAGAACTGACTGTTCACTTGCTGCCTAACATATCCCACCCCTTGACAGGCGCCATTGTACCAATATAATCAATGTTATTCAATTTACTGGATTTAATGTTGTGGTTGATATATTATATCAACTAATATTTTGAAAACTATGTTAATATTTTGACTTTTAATTTAAATATATATTTAAGTATTAAATCATTTTAAAAGTTTACCCAGGGGTATTCTCTAATGTAAATTTCATTCTTCAGTTTAAATTCTCCCGGACCGCTATGGTTCCAGTTTGACCTTAGATCGTCTGCGTCTCATGCATCCTGTAATATAATCGGTGTTTTTTTTTTCAGGTTGTAAACATAATATGGAATAATTTGGTGGTGGCATAACTCCAAATGGTTAAATGTAAAAAAACACAATAAAATAATGCCTCCAGTCTGTCCTATAAATGTACAAGAAACACAAGCCAAATAATGAAGAAAAAGAAAACAATTATTCATCCAAAATATGCAAAAGAACAAAACCTCAAATTTTAGCAAAAGTTAATTTGTCCAAATGCAATGGAACATTGAAACCATATGATATATGGCGTGAATCACAAGATGGCCTTATTTTTGGATACTGTATTAATATATGACATGTAGTGTGACTGCATATCCCAAAAGGAATTTGAGAACAAAATTAGTTTGTTTTAGGGGCTGTTCCTAAATTTGAATTAGAACCCCCCCCCCCCCCCCCCCCCTCCATCTGGCTTATTCCCTAAACTCTGAATTGTTGGAGATTTTTCTTAGAATTTAGCCATTTTAAATTTCCTTTTTATTTCTAAGTCCGATATTTATTTATTTATTTATTATTGCCATTTATATAGCGCCAACAGATTCCGTAGCGCTTTACAATATTATGAGAGGGGGATTTGCTTTTACCCTGGCTATTTTGGCCCAACATTTGAAATGAACGTTGGATTATTCTAAATTCTTTGTGTTCCCAACATTCTCCTGTTACTGAATAATTCTGTGTACCTAGATCCCTGATTTTTTTTCATTTTTTTAAATAGATTTTTGTTCCAAACTTTACGGCAATGAAGATGTTTATTCCCCACACAGTACATGGGAATGAAACTTCTAGCGGCAATAAAGTATCAGGTTTAATAATAATAATATTATAACAAACTCTCTAGTCCTCTCTGACACCAGGACATTGTACAATACAGCCAAACATTCTACAATAACATAACACTTCCAGGAGGAATGTCAAAGTAGGGTCCGTACCATGTCCTATTTATCCAATGGGAATTCTAATAAAGTAATCATTTCCCTTTAAACGTGTTTTCTGTTCAGTACGATAAAGCTGCTAATCACATTTCACTCTCTTCATTTTTGATTTAATTTTAAATTTCACATCACTCTGTACCGAGTCTGATTTCTCCCATCGTCGTCTAGCTGCCATTTACTCCTTTGCGTTTATGAATGTTAATCTGTAGTGGGTGTTTGAATTAAAGTAATTGAGGTTGGTGATTGTGACAATGTTATATGATCGTCAAATACATTGCATAAAAAGGCTAATCATCAGCCGGATTTAGTTTAGTTTAGAATTGCTTTTCATAAAAAAATTACAACTTTCATTTTTTCCCCCAGTTTCTTTCTAATATTTGTAGAAACAGGAGAGCTATTTAAATATACACAAGGTACCAAAGCCAACATATAGTTAAAATAATCCATTTTGAGCCATTAAAGCCAATTCATTAAACAGCGAGTTTAAGTGCTTTAAAAAAACTACTTTTCAAATCTCCAAAATATTTACCAATTTTTCCAACTTCACTTTTTTGATCTTACATTTTTTTTTCTAACCCTTCACATCAACCAATCATATGACCAAAAAAAGAACAATTATTTTTTACAAGGTATTTATTTATTTGGGGGGAGGGGCGGGATCTGTAGTTGTGACCAGCGCTGGGGCTGTCACAGGACATTTTTGGGGCATGGCTGAAGATGTGATTAGGGTTGGAGCTATTACAGGTCACTTTAGGAGATATGGCCAGAGAGGAGCTAGTCTACAATATTTTATGTGACCTCATGACCTACTGATAACATTTCTGGAAATTAAAATGACATTTACAAGAATAACAATGTATTTACAGACTGATTGCTGAACACATTTATTGTAGTTTAAAGACACATTACTGGGAGTATTATTGCTGTGGGGCTCTGTTATACACTCAGACACATTACTGGGAGTATTATTGCTGTGGAGCTCTGTTATAACTCAGACATATTACTGGGAGTAGTATTACTGTGGAGCTCTGTTATACATTCAGACACATTACTGGGAGTATTATTGCTGTGGAGCTCTGTTAGACACACAGACACATTACTGGGAGTATTATTGCTGTGGAGCTCTGTTATACACTCAGACACATTACTGGTAGTATTATTGCTGTGAAGCTCTGTTATACACTCAGGCACATTACTGGGAGTATTATTGCTGTGGAGCTCCGTTATACACTCAGACACATTACTGGGAGTATTATTGCTGTGGAGCTCTGTTATACACTCAGACACATTACTGGGAGTATTATTACTGTGGAGCTCTGTTATAACTCAGACATATTACTGGGAGTAGTATTACTGTGGAGCTCTGTTATACACACAGACACATTACTGGGAGTATTATTACTGTGGAGCTCTGTTATACACACAGACACATTACTGGGAGTATTATTGCTGTGGAGCTCTGTTATACGCTCAGACACATTACTTGGGAGTATTATTGCAGTGGAGCTCTGTTATACACATACACATTACTGGGAGTATTATTGCTGTGGAGCTCTGTTATACACGCAGACACATTACTGGAAGTATTATTGCTGTGGAGCTCTGTTATACACCTAGACACATTACTGGGAGTATTATTGCTGTGGAGCTCTGTTATACACTCAGACACATTACTGGAAGTATTTTTGCTGTGGAGCTCTGTTATACACTCAGACACATTACTGGGAGTATTATTGCTGTGGAGCTCTGTTATACACTCAGACACATTACTGGGAGTATTATTGCTGTGGAGCTCTGTTATACACTCAGACACATTACTGGGAGTATTATTGCTGTGGAGCTCTGTTATACACTCAGACACATTACTGGAAGTATTATTGCTGTGGAGCTCTGTTATACACTCAGACACATTACTGGGAGTATTATTGCTGTGGAGCTCTGTTATACACTCAGACACATTACTGGGAGTATTATTGCTGTGTAGCTATGTTATACACTCAGACACATTATTGGAAGTATTATTGCTGTGGGGCTCTGTTCTACACTCAGACACATTATTGGAAGTATTATTGCTGTGGAGTTCTGTTATACACAGACACATTACTGGGAGTATTATTGCTGTGGAGTTCTGTTATACACTCAGACACATTACTGGGAGTATTATTGCTGTGGAGCTCTGTTATACACTCAGACACATTACTGGGAGTATTATTGCTGTGGAGCTCTGTTATACACTCAGACACACCAACAGGACGGAGCTTTTAGAAAAGAGGGTGAAAGAAGGGTTTTAGTCCTGAAGATGGACATTTTGAGGAAAAGTTTAGTAAATAGATGTTTTTAATGTGCATTTCCATTAAATTCTGTTAAAATAAGTGCGAGGTGGCTAAATAAAAAGGAATGTCAGCCCAGTTAAAAATTATATAGCCTCATTTATGGCCATGTATACTGACTCTTAGACCAGTCCTAAACTGAGACACTAATATGTCCTATAAATCACATTTTGACGGCAAATCTTTGAGTGAATTCAGAATACTCTATAAGCTTAAATTTATAAACTCTAGCTTGCTGTATTTAACCATACATCACCCTGTATTGTATTGAATACTGTACCCATGGAAATAAACGCTCACTAATGCATATTTAATCCCAAATATAGTGGATTAATATGGCACAGTCACCAATGATCTAATCTCTCAGTATTATACGAGGTTTGGGGCTAACCATGAAATGATGCCAACCCTGTGGCTCCAGTCCCTGTCACACCCCTTATAAATCATTTTGTCACACTCTTTAATGTTATCATTGACGCCTTGTCACCCATCTTCTAGGATTCATCAGATTCCCGTCTCCCTGTAAAATAATTGAATTCATAAACACTTTACAGTAACAAACTGCAGGGAACGTAAAACAGAATTGAACATTTTTTACAAAACTGCTCCGCTATAGACCTAGTCTGGCAATATTCGTTGCATTTTGCAAGTTGATTTCCTATTCGCTACAATTTGCTGTGTATTGAATAAACCCGAACATCTCTCTATTAAAGCAAAATCCAGATGCAGCCGGAGCTTTTATTTCAAATCAGGATCCCATTACCATTCCCATTCTGGCATTTCATTTCGACCCGTCCATGTCTTCACTATAGAGAGAGCTTACACTAGCCGTCGCTCCAGAGTTAATTCAGCGCGGCTGCTCGCTCTGTCACTGCTTCGGCTATTTTACCCCCGGTTCCAGGGTAGTAGTGCACTGCAACAGTAACATAGGGCATCCGGATTCTATTCCCAAATTGGTTCCATCCTACCAGACACAAAAAATACAACAGTTTTTTTTCTCCCTCTTGGAATCATCTGGATTGTGATGGACGTTGAGCTCCACGTAATAATCCTTGTTTAATTTGGTCTGAAAGGAAAAAATAAATGTGATAAATTTCAACAGGCGCAGCTGAGCAAGGGAATACACAAACACAATTTGTAGCTTAGCAGCTGTGAAATTAACCAGAGGAGATACAGCTGGGGCCAAGGGGAGAATGCTAAGGGGGTACACACAGTGCAAGAGGCTGTCAGGATATCAGAAGCTCCCTCACCCTTTTATATTCGCATTAAGATTTCGAGGCTCACCCGCCCCGTCACACTGTGTACATGTCACACTACGTTTATTGTAAGCATGCCAGCCAGGGGGGTCTGCTGTGCTAGATGTCTGTACTGGTGAAGCTCTGTGCGTCTTCAGTTATTTTAACAACGTATACGCCAAAGCCCTTTGACACTATAATATTTTCAATTGATTACAGAAACCCTGGAGAGACGCAGGATTTAGCCAATAAATAAATGCTTGGTTAAGATTGTTATAATATTTCCATTTTGTGGTTTTCTTTTCTCTATAAGCATGTTATTAAACCAATCATACTGTGCCCCCAGTTAATGCAAAGGTATGTTGTGCTTTGGATCAAGCAGTCCATTTTTTAGATTTGTGCCATAGAACGATGCACATTGCTACATTGACAATATATTTTTTGGGTTTTTTTTAAGCGGGAAAAGTACAGGCAAAATATGAATTATTCATAATTAGTCATTCTTCTCCTTTGCAGTGGCTGGGATTATTTAGTTTGCTGCCTCCTTCTGCTAATGAGATCAATGCTCGACCACATCTGGCATAGCACCTGTAACCTGATTTTCTGTCTTTGGAACGTTGGGGAATAACTGCAGAGAGTACCTCCCTCTAAATCCGTTTGCGGTTTCCCACGTTTTCATTAGTTGTAATCGTATGGGAGCGATTCATTTCTCTGATTGCTAAAAATCGATATCGAACTTTGGTGGCCATTAATCTCCCCCACCTCAATATGTCTTTAGATGTGATGTACTCCCTTGCAGTTTTGTTTCCCACAATGGTAATCTGCAGTTTTTCTTTTTACCAATCCTTATTCATTCTTTATATTTTTATTTTTTGAAATAATATTTTCATTGCCTGGACATATAACAAGTCTATGCGTATATAGATTGACCACCAAGACACTGTCTCCTGCCACCTGAGGCATCCTTCGTGGTGGCTGTTAGGCCGCTGTAGTGTCCATTCCAAACGGAAGACTTTCAGAATGTCTAACAGATACATTGTCCTATACGACATTTCTGTTAGTCTCTAGGATCTTGCAGAGTGTGTAACTATGAAATTCAAACTGTAAATAAGGGTTTATCCTGAAATATTTAGGTGCTGGTATCCATTAATACAGCAAAAACTCCCTCCAATGTACAATGAAAGATCTCACCTGACAATTTTATAATATATAATGTGTTTTTAAATGGCTAAGGGCGCTCTAAGGACTTGTATTGTGTGAGTCAGCAGCCTATTAATACGGTGATCGTTTCAGCAACTTAGGCTTTCAGAAATAGGAGTTAGAACATTTTACAAACTGAGTTATTTTACCTCCTTTGTTAATTCTTGTTAAAAATTATACTTGGAAAATAATGGCGGTCAGCTTCAGAGATCGATGTTTATAAGGAGGTTGTGTTTTTTGTAACCAAGTCAAAACTATGTTTGGAAAAAGTTCACACCAGGAGTGACCAAAACATAGGCTTCCAGCTCTCGAAGAACTACTAAATCCTTTATGATTGAATTGCTCTGCCAACCTAAGCTTGGCAAAGATTTGTGGGTTTTAAAGTTTTGTAATTATTGGGGGTCTTTGTGTTTACCACTTCTGGACTACACTGTGATCTTTGAAATATAAATTGACAATTGCAAAACTCTCGCTTTTCTTCACCTTCCTTGTATCCCGGTAAATGCAAAACGTGCCAGAGTTCCTCGGGGGCGTGGCCACCAACTGGGCATATTATCCACTAATGCAGCTATTCTGCTATGTAGTCTTGTATTTACCAAGCAACCACCTATATGCATTGCATCCGCTCGTCTGTGTGAACAAAACAGAAACAATAATGAAGTCTCTAACCAGCCCATCACTTCCAATATTCTATCTGCATTTAATAATTTAATATTATGCCACTGTGTGTTTTGCTCCATCTCATGGCGTTCCCAGCTTGTGTGATTTATTTAAAGTGCTAATACTACTTTCATCCCACTGTGTGCTGAATCTGGCACAGTTTTAATGTTGCTATTTCTAGATGTTTTATAGAAAGTTAAAGAAAATCCCATTATAAGTTAGTTCTTAATAGAAACTTTTCCAATTGTTAAAATATACTTTGCAATTTACTATCCCCTTGGATACTATGTGGAGGTCCTGGTTTTTGTTTTGTTTTGTATTTGAAGGGGTCATTTATTATTATTTTTTTATTATTCGTAGCTGTCTCTGAAGTGGGAGTTCGAAGGGCCATGATTTCTCAGGAAATTATTTGCGACCAAAGAAATATATTAATTTTGTGCATTCCCACCCACCACTCCCGGGGGGAATTTAATGTAAAATTGTCTTTTTACAGTTTTATTGAGGCCGGCAATTAGGTTTTAATGGTGAGTAATTTCTTTAATTATGTTTCGAATATCTGCTTGCAAATCTGTCCCTATAATCTGTTCCCTTTAAAAATAGCTGGTTATTTTGATACAAAATCAGCTTTAAATAGCAAAGTAGAAATGTGCATCCGAGTGTGAATGTGGACTTTTTCCTGCGGTTATTATTAGGCCATTGGCTGCCGAGCCATCGACAGCCTGTAAGGAGCCAGTTTAGTTAAAACGATGTACATTATAAAGTGTACTTTGCACTTTGATTTAAAGTAGTTTGCGTTTATTCACTAAACCGGAAATGGTAAAGATTTAATAAGGAAAATATACATTTCACACCAAAATGGCCAAACGTGGGAAATTCTCCAATACGTGATTTAACCAAATATTTGTCATTTCCCCATTTCCTTGTCACGTATCTAACTATATGAATGAGAATGAAGACCATTTTCATTTTTCTTTGTTACTCAATGCTACTTAACAAAACCTTCACTTTAACTGTGTTCATAGGATTCATTTATTTTATTTTATTTTATTTCACTGATTATTTTGTATTTCCATTTCACATTCCCATATTAATCAACAACATGCAGATACAGGGGGAATGTAGCTTTCAGTAAAACAACTTAACTGCAAAGATCTACGTGTAAACCTTTAGGCATTTTCAAACTATACTGTAGTGCAGTCTCTTGGAATACAATAGTGTCATAAATGTGACCTCATGTGTCTACAGTTGACCTCTGCTTGAATGTGATTAGGGACCAGGAACAGGGCAAAGGTATGAAGAAAGAGAGAAGAAGCGCGATGAAAGAGAGAAAATGAAAAAAAAGAGCAGTTTCCACACGCAATCCCACTGACCAACCATGGCTAGGCTGCTGAAAGTTACTATACGATACAATAGTGCTATCTAGTTAGGATGGTCCCAAGGAGTCTCCATTTCGCTCTGCACCCATATCTACAGCAATAAACACATGATCTTGAAAACCTCATCAAACGGCACCACTGTCTCCTCCCTCTTCGCCCTGTCCCCCCTATTAACTTGTCGTCTGTCAGAGATTTCTGCCTTGATTTTGTGTTAATTATTGGCAGCCAGATTTTGTTGTTCATTTTAATGTTTTTTATTTTTTTTTTATCGTCCATGGCACCAATATATTGTAGCCAAAATCATTAACATTACAAGACAATTTAAGAGACATGTTTACTGGTATGTATCCAAATAATGCATTTAAAATGTCCGTCATTTAAAAAAAAAAAAAAAAAAAACTAAGTTAAAAGCTGAAATAGTGCAATATCCTTACAGTTGCAACAGTACTTACCCGGTTTACATGCTGGCAGGGGTCCTCTGATCGAGCCACATGCGGCTCAAGCACACCTGTTTTTAGGCCAGCCGCATGCAGCTCAAAAACTTCTTGCTCCTGGAACAGTCTGATCAGTCGCGTGGCCGGTACAGTATTGGGAACACTGCTCGCACCCTTGTGGTCGTCTCCCATTGGCCCACGTCATTCCGCGCCCACATTCACGCACGTTGTGGGGCACAGGCATGACGTGGGCCAATAAAACTAAAAGTATTTAAACTTACCTGGCTCTAGATTCTGTCCCCTTTTGTGGTTTCTGTTCCCAGTACCCTCCAGTGTGTTCCTAGTGTTTTGTATTGTATTCTGGTATTGTCCTTGGCTTGGTTTCCTGACTCTGAGTTTCTCTTTTACCCTTTCCTGTCTTGTTTGCCCTTCTGATATTTACCGTGTACCTGACTTTGGCTAGTTCTCGTTTTTGCGGTCTCTCCGTTACTCTGACCTCGGCTCATAGTTTGACTACGCTTTTTTCTGTCTAGGTTAAGTACGGCCACTTTGAGGCCCGGTAAGACATTTATATTTCATTCATCTGTTCGTTGTTATCCTAAACTCTGTGTGGTAGGGTTAATACTTCGTGACAACAGCATTGTCCAAAATGACATTTATGAACTGCTTCCAGTAGATGTAGAGGGAAGACATGTTGTTAATATGAGATATCTGAATTCAAATTGCTGTGAGTCACAGTCAATGGCATCTCCATCACTGTTGGAGTACTCCGGTAACACTGTGCTGTTATAATGAGGGTCTTTATGATGCTCGCCCTTTCAGAGATTACATTTCCAAGAGTTACTCCTTCTATCAGTATAGCGTAGTTTGCTAGAGATTCTGGGTGATGCTTTCCAGTGATATCTTTCTAGCTTTGCGTTGTAGAGCCACGCTATATATGTAGCACAGCATTTGAATAGACACATATCCACGTAACCTCACGCTCACACAGCTGCTTCATGTTTTTGATATATTCCCTTATCTGATCTAAAATCATTATCTACGTATATTTAAATAAAATCGTCTGATGCTGTTCTAGCCTATTAATGTAGTTGACATTGTTGACTACAGCACTTCAAGATTGCTCTATTGTGCAAAACATCTTGTACTTATTAGCCCTTGGTATGACCATACCGATAAAATCTAGGCAACTGATGTTTGGTCCATATCTAGCGAGAGGGAGAAGGTAAATGATTCCTAAATGGCCCAGTTAGTACTGTGAAGTCAGAAAGCACTTGGGATTCCAGTTCTCCACTCACAGAGGCTTACATACTCTGTGTGACTTCCCATCCAGCAATCCCGTGTGACTTTCTCTGACAAGCTGCTGCCTTGCATAACTCATGAATAACTCATCTGCACGTCCGAGCCCAGGCCTACACATGCGATATGGAATTTCTCTTCCTTCTTATATGTTTAATTGAAATCTTTTTGTTAAAATCACGTTGGGTGGAAAGAATTGTATCCTTCCTCAAGGATGAAGAGTGTATCGTTAACTCATTCTTCATGGATTCTTAAGTCAAAGGAGAAAAATGATTAGCCAAATTCTGACATTCTTTTTCATGTCTGTGGATGCCCAGCTGTTGATGTGCAGTGTTAAGGATTGTCAAGGAGTGTACCTGTCAAGTTTAGTAATATGGAACTCAAACTGCAGCACTGAGCTAGGAGAGTAACAAAGTCCACTGCAAACCTTCCAAAAGGGGGAAATGCAAAGGCAAAGTCAAACTGGTCCAAAAGATTAAAATCCAGGCAGCAAAGGTTCAGCAGTGAAGGAACAACCCAAGGGTCACTATCCAGGATCAGATAGAATATAGCCAAGTGTCCACAGCAAATAGCACAGAACACCTAAGTATAGAAAGCTTTGATGTAACCATAACCATACATGGCCAAGCCCCCTGGATCATGCCTCCGTTCCTCCTCTATATTATGAGAGGCTTTGTGACATTTGCTGGGTACCTTTAATGTAGCCACCCCCACTGGGCTTTTCCACATATTATACTTGGCGTACACGTCCCCCTCGTGTCTGAAGTTGCCCGGAAGACCTGGCGCACGTTAGTTCGGAAGGTAACGTGAAAAAAATGAATTGGGTGTTTAATTTTAAAACTTTAGAACCAGATGGTCTTTATGTGGAATTTGATCTGTATAACTTCTTATAATAATTTAGATCAATTTTTTGGAGTTTTAAAAATGTACATTTTTATACTATATTGACATTCATTTCTTTCACTTTAGTTATAATGTTCACAGTTCTTATTTCCATTTAGATTTGTTTATTATTTTATTTTTTTTATTCATCGTCTATTTTTCTTTGATTATACTTGTTTTTTTTTTTTTCATTTTTGTATGCCAATTTATTTTTTTATTGTAATGATTATTCTTTTTATTTTAAGTTGCCTTTTACTGTGGGATATTAGTATTTCTTTTTTTCTTTATCCTTTTTACTTTTTTATCCTTTTTTTTCTATTAGTAGTCTTCTCTTTTACTTTTTCTGGGATCGTAGTACTCTTTTTTTTTAAATTTATTTATTTATTTTTTATCCATTTTCACCTACTTTTCAATTTTTTTTAAGTCTTTTTAATTCGTATTTAGACTTTTACACACAGCCAACCATTATCCCCTTCCTTTTGCCCTTTTTACTAATGGCTGCTGCATCGCCTCATGTATAAGATGGGTCCGTCAGGCCTGTTTACTATACCTATGCCACTGTACATGTGTCCTATGACCTTCTCCGGATGTTTTTCACGAGTTTCGAGGATTTTTTTTCCCTTCGTCTGTCCTGTTCCCTTTCCACCCATTTCCAATATGGCTGCCACGGCTGTCTACATGAACCATGGTTCGTCCATTTTTTCACTTCATAAATCATGTATTCCTTAACATTCTCAGTCCCATGAATCTTATATGTCCCTCACAACTACCATTTTTTTTTCTTCACACCAAGCTGACGTTCTTGTTACGTAGCTTTCCTTTCCTTTACCCCAATACACCTTTATCTACCATCCCCTAACATTCAATCATCTTTGGCACTCTCCTTAAGTCCCTTTCTTCCACACTTGTATTTATACTGAACACACACACTCCATCGCACCGACACTACAAACCGACATTGGCATCAGTCATCTTTGTTGGCATTGTGGGATCTATAAAATGTTATTCCTTGCCCCCTGACATATCCCCCTGTACAAACCAAACTTTCCCCTTTCTCATCGTATTACTTCATGCTGAATTATTCCCTTACCTGACAGCCTTTTTCTTTGCCCTATTTTTTATTTTATTCTGTTATGATGTTAATTCATTCTACACATCAACATTTTTTATTCCCTTCCCTCCTGCTTTCCCATCCTTTTGACTGTCATTTTGATGGACTAATACACTTTAAGATGATATGCAAGAACAGCTAAATTGGTTAAGAGTTTGTAATAAACTCATAAGAGGAAACCCAATCTGCAGTTTGAAACACTCAGGGGTAATTTGAGAAATGACTTATTTAATGAAAAGTTAGGCTGTATTGAAAGCGCTAAATTAATTGTAGCATCCCACATTGATAAATTACAAGAAGATTGCGTGTTTATTAAATCATTTTGTATAAAAGTTAGTGTTTTATATTGTTAATGGGGAACTCGTCCTAAGGGTATATCGGTTTCTGCATTTCCTAGGTTTGGCAGGATATGCTGTTCTGAGGATAAGCCTTCTCTGCGGACGTGAGGCGCATTCAACGCATCCCAAATCTAAAACTAAAATACAATTGTAGTAGGAGAAAACCATACATATATTACAATTTGTTTGTGATCAATAAACCATAAGGAAGTTATAACTGATGGGGTTGTTGATATTTATATCTTTGCTCACTGAACAAGCATTGCCCTTGGAGGATTAAAAGAAAATTGGATTCTGCCATAAAGTTTATTTCATTATTTATTGCGTGGATTGGCGTTTTGTTACTTTTCCACAAATCGCACGAGCGCGAGTGCATCATTTGTTGTTGTTTTTTATTTTTTTATCTGCAATTGGATCAACAGCAGAAACTGTCTTGCATTAAAAGTTGAGATTGAATGACTGAGGTTTTTTGTTTTTTTAAATCTATATTAATATGTAATTGATATGTAGTATATGTAATACCATGTAGTGTTTTTTTTTTTGTTATAGGTGCACTTTAAAATCCCTGGTAGCAATGACACACCACATGTCACCTTCCTCAAAAGCGATGTTCTTCTAGATAATGTCTTCTCCCTTAGGTCATATAGTCCATTGCTTTTTCAGTGCGCCTTAATAGTCGACTTTATTTTGCAATGTGTTCTAGTGCCGCGTAAAATAGTTTATTTTACATTGCAATATGTCTTAATGCCTAAAATAGTTTTTTTTACATTGCAATGTGCTAGAACACTGCATAAAACCGCTCACTTTACATTGTAATGTTTATTAACGCTCAGAGACTTCGAGTCGATTGCCAGCATTAAGGGAACATTTGTGCGCTGATCGAGTAAGGATTGTACTTGATTAGAGGATTGGAATCTGGAAGGTCACGTGAGGAATTATTCCAGCGCTAACTTCGGATTGCAAGCTAAAAGGGAAAAAATAAATATAAGTTTTATGTGCTGTTTTCTGAAATGTTTTCACTTTAACATTCACTTGTCCTAATTCCGGGAAAGACGCGTACATTACAATTCAGTATGTGCTAATGCCCGCAAAAGCAGTTTGTTAACTCCCGTTATGGCGCAGTGTTCATTGCAGCGAGATGATTACATCGATAATTGCTGTGTACTCTTTACTTAGTAAAGCTGAAGAAGGAGGCAATGAATAGTTTAACCCTTTAAAGCCTGAATGCTCTAAACACAGTTTGTTTGCTTGTTTTTCTTTAACCAAAGCATGGACTGTATGGTCCAAAAGGATCAGTGACCAGAAACCAACCATTGCCTTTAACCTCATCAACATGGGTATCATGAGCATGGCGCTGGTTCTGGTCTCATATGGCTAGGTAACAAAAAGATTGTGCTGATGTCAACCATTGTGCATCACCTGCATATCACAAGTTGGACTTTGAGAAGTCCTTCATGGGTATAGAAACTGAAGAAGTCATGTTTTCACAACTATTCCAGAGTTCCCAGCTTGGCATGCCTCCTTGGTAATAGATAGGTTGTTAGATTGAGAGATATAGACATGTAGAACTTGTAATGTTACATTGGAATTTATCAGCCGGTGGAAGAGTTTTACTTTCTGCACGGCTCTCTTCCTCTTTGTTCAAGAGCAGCATTACGTGCAAATATAAGCAACAATAAAATGTTGAAATAAGGAATACATAAAATGGTTTTGCTAAACCAATTATTATAGTGGAGTTGAAGAATTGTTTCCAATCAGATATATTAGTTGTGATGTTGTAATTGGAAGTTTAATGGGTTATCCATGAGATTTCAGGAGGTTTACTATGAACACAGTGCTCATAGCCGTAAAATGTATGGCAATAGTTCACAAAACCACCTATAATGTTCCGAGGGGTCCTCCGGCCACATATTGGTTCCTAGAGATGTTTTCATTTGGCCATTAGAAATGTTGGGATATATGTCAAAGGACCCTCTTTAAAATAGACTCTTCCTCTTTTCCTCTTTTTTTTGAGGAATAGTTTACACACAAATGGAACATGCAACAATGTTTAATTGAATTAGAACACTCTTATCGCTCTGGTCTTCCACCAACAATGCAGGAATGTGTAGAATGGTGGAAGATTGTGGAAGCCCTTACTATAAAAATAATATTTAATGTATCTAAATCTCCCCTGTAACAGCCCTATCGGGGACAGCCAACATTCTCCTTGAGGTGCATCTACTGCCACAGTTCATCATTCTCCAACATCGTTGACGATCGTTGGTCTGTAGCCTAAATTCTCTCTCTCCCTCTGGTGACTAAAATATGATGAGAGGTTTTCAGGAACGAAAAAGGCCTGTAAAATCTGAAATGATGTTGGATGTTATTCAGAAGGTGATTACATTTTACACTATGGATCTTTAAATCATAATTTCTGTTCACTACAGGGTTTGCACTTTATGTGCACAATAAAGAGGCAATTTTAAAATAAAAACGTTTAATCGGAAATCTGAAACGCATTCCCCTTAAATGAAATCAGTGCCCTACAATCAAGGTTTATTAACCCCTTAAGGACCAAACTTCTGGAATAAAAGGGAATCATGACGTGTCACACACGTCGTGTGTCCTTAAGGGGTTAAGGTGTTTTTGTTTCCCCCCATTAAATCTACCAATTTTGTCTGAAATGTTGCACTTTTTGCCTTCTTTTCCATCTGGTCAGCATATTGGCAATTTATTCCTATCCGTCATCAAACATGGAACATCACCGCCAAAAACAAAGGTTCTGGATAGATCTCTTTACCAATAGAGGTTCCAACTAAGGAAAAAGAGCCACAATTTCCTCCTTACTCTATTGAAGTGGAAATAAAAATACAAGAACGGGATTTGGCTTAATGGTGAGGGCTTCATTCGCTATCATGCACATGTATACGGGGGTCCGTCTGCTGCTCTATATACATTGTATATCACTGAGATTAATGGAAGGATTAAGACTGAAATCCCAGTATGTTCGGAGCCCCATAGATTGGATTTTAATAGCCCTTTCAGTAGGATCCTGACATCAACTAGATGCTGAGATCTGTAATAAGTATAAAGATACAATGGGTAGATAAGCGTACGGAGTTACTGCTCTCTCTAATAGCAATGACTTCAGTGTGCTTTCCAGTATTGTGCACTGGTGATGGCTTCATCTCTGCCTAAATACAGCTGTTACAAGTGCAATAAAATGCTGTTTTCTCGAATTCATCTGAACACCAAATACACTTCAGTAGATGAGAGCATGGAACAGTTTGTATACTTAGTATAGTACTTGTATACATAGTTACATAGTTACATCGTACATCGTTACATAGTTACATATTGTTACATAGCTGAAAAGAGACTTGCGTCCATCAAGTTCATCTGATACTGAGCTGATAAAACTTGCAAAAAAGATGAATGTGCTGATTTTCGAGATTATAGAGACTGCACATACATACACCATGCACCATAACCACTTCATATGAGTGAAGTTTTCAAAGTACTTGGAGTAATACTTTAATGTAATTATATATATATATAAATAAAATGTTTTGTTTATTAAAAGTGATAAATAAATAATAATGAGTATTATTCATATGGACAATATCTATTTAAAATGACCAAATCCCAACCACATTGGCAATTGTCATATTTACTATTGCCAATACGGTCAGAATAGGGTAGGTCCAGATGTGTTTCCTGTCCGGATTACAATTAGTGCTTTCACATCTGACCCCTATACAAAGTTTTATTCTTAAGGTTCACAAAGCACCAATTTACCTAAAATCCAGAACCAAATGCATCTGGCAGGATACACATTTGCAAATTATTGTTCAATTGGTTTTATGCGAGAGAACTATAATATTAAGTACTACTTGCCTGCCACCAAATTAAAAAAAACTAAAAAAGAAAAAAAACTAAAAACAAGAAAAAGGGTTTAAAAAACATTTTGGGGTCAAACATCATAATTCTGTAGGGAGGATTTACACTATCTGCAATGCTGCAGGTTGGACCATATCTACCAACTTGTGAAAACTAGCGAGTAGGCAGCCATTGCGGTCCATACGCTAGCAAGAAACCAATTATAATATTTAGGGTTGAGTCAGTTGATATCCCCCAACACTCACCCTTAGTTGGCAGATTGGTGTTCTAAAGAAATGGGGGAGTGTGGACATACAATTCTTTACCCCAACCCCACCTCCTCCCCCTCACCTCCACCCCTGAATTAGTTTGGAGGGAACAGAGAGGTTGCAAAACCAGGGAGTTGGCCTGAACTGCCAAATATATTTACATATGAAACCAAGAGGGCAGTGGCCCTTACTGTCACAGGTTCCTCATTCTAGGGCCCTATTAAACCTTGTACTGCACAGTGTCCTAGGAGGAAATGGGTTAATTTCTCTAAGAGCCGGCATTAGGCTGCTAGAGAAGGACCGGCCATGAATGTGGCAGGCATTGACGTTGTGGCTGGCTTATGCAATGTATGATCATATACGCTAACTAAACCCCCATTATTTTTTTGCCGAGGTGAGATGTTTTTATAAGCACAATTACATTCTGTGAGACTTGAAATGGCTGTTTAGTGAATGAGCGAGTGCGCTGGGTCTTGTAGGATATATACACATAGGGTCTTACAAACCTCAGCATATCATTTCTAATTAGTGGGGTAAGAGCTGCTAGATCCAAGGAGACATCTGACTGCTATTTTGGGGTCAAGAATGAATTTTTTCCTAGTTTGTGGCAAAATTGGAAGCGCTTCAGACTGGGTTTCTTGCCTTCTTTTGGATCAACAGCAAAAAAATATGTGAGGAAGGCTAAACTTGATGGACGCAAGTCTCTTTTCAGCTATGTAACTATGTAACAATATGTAACTATGTAACAATCTAACTACGTAACAATATGTAACCATGTAACAATATGTAACTAACACTATGTAACTATGTAACTATGTAACTATGTAACTATGTAACTATGTAACACTATGTAACACTATGTAACTATGTAACAATATGTAACCATATGTAACAATATGTAACCATATGTAACAATATGTAACCATATGTAACGAGGTAACAAGATGTAACTATGTAACAATATGCAACTATGTAACAATATGTAACTATGTAACAATATGTAACTATGTAACACTATGTAACTATGTAACACTATGTAACAATATGTAACTATGTAACAATATGTCACTATGTAACAATATGTAACTATGTAACACTATGTAACACTGTGTAACAATATGTAACTATGTAACAATATGTAACTATGTAACACTGTAACTATGTAACAATATGTAACTATATGTAACACTATGTAACACTATGTAACACTATGTAACACTATGTAACACTATGTAACACTATGTAACACTATGTAACACTATGTAACACTGTAACTATGTAACAATATGTAACTATGTAACACTATGCAACTATGTAACTATGTAACAATATGTAACTATGTAACAATATGTAACTATGTAAGAATATGTAACTATGTAAGAATATGTAACCATGTAACAATATGTAACTATGTAACATGCAGTGAGTTATATGTAAAGCTGTCACTGGGGAAGTGATGGATTGCACTGCTCTCTGCTGTAACACTGAAATGGCTGATTCACAAAGGACGTGTAACTTTTCGCTAAGAGCCAGCTCGGTTAAAGTGAGTCCAGTAAGTTGCAGTTTGGGTGTGACTTGCTGAGCTGCCGTGATCGTCTCTAATACAATAAACTAGTTAAAGGACCACTATAGGCACCCAGACCACTTCAGCTTAATGAAGTGGTCTGGGTGCCAGGTCCATCTAGGGTTAGCCCTGCAGCTTTAAACATAGCAGTTTCTGTGAAACTGCTATGTTTACACTAGGGTTACACTAGGGTTAATCCAGCCTCTAGTGGCTGTCTCATTGACAGCCGCTAGAGGCGCTTCTCACTGTGATTTTCACAGCGAGAAGACGCCAGCATCCATAGGAAAGCATTGAGAATGCTTTCCTATGGTTAGGCTGAATGCGTGCGCGGCTATTGCTGCGCATGCGCATTCAGCCGATGATATCAGAAGAGGGAGGAGAGTCCCCAGCGCCGAGGGAGCCCGGCGCTGGAGAAAGGTGAGTTTTTAACCCCTTCCTCCCCCCTTCAGGGCACTATAGTGCCAGGAAAACGAGTTTGTTTTCCTGGCACTATAGTGGTCCTTTAAGGAAGACTTGCAGAGTTTAATCAGCCTGACCTGCTAGAATGAGACTGCTAATTTGCAGCTGTATTTTTTGGTATCTCTGGTACCATGAGGATTTGGGTGGCAATCTAACCCCTCTGGCAGAGAACCAGGCAGAACAATTGCAAATCTTTTTTTATGTATGACCTGTGGTTCTATCAGATCGAGTTTTACTGATTCATCCAGACAGAGGATTTCAGCTAGAAAGCAGATGCTGCATCGTAGGCTCAGACATACCTGGCCTCTCCGGCTAGATGAAGATTACAAGCAGGAAATTAAAGAGGGTGCAGATACAAGAATGCCTGGCTAACAGTCTAGACTAGCGATTGATTACCAGTGGTAGAGCTACTGGACTATAACTCCCATAAAGCTGAGGCATGGTTCATCCGATACTAGTCTGTTTCTTTACCATGGAACTGAAGATGCAGGCAGACCGCAGACAGGGGGGTAGTAAAAGAGCAAAGTTTTAAACCTGGCGCAGTCACCATGGAAACCAATTAATTCTTCATGTTTTTTCTCCGTTTACTCTAGAAATGCTTTTCTAGATTCTAATTTCTGGAATGAAGATTAACCCTACCAGCAGTATTACAATGTTGAATTTCTGATTTCACTATAAATGATGATTTCTTTTTTTTATATAATATTTCACTATAGGAAAGGATAACCATAAATTGCTTTTTTTATTGGTTGCTACATCATTCTTTATACAGATGTTACACAATCATTCTGATGGGTCCCTGATTGCCTTCATTCTGTTACTTTGTAGCCGCAGCGATATGGCGCATGCATTGCGCTCTGTCCAAGTCTTGGCTAGATTAGACAAGCTCGCGCAGCATTTGAACGCATGTCACGCTATAAATAAAACACAAAACATAAATGAAATTAGTCACAAGTGTTAAGCAATAGGTTTTAGGATATGCCCAGCAATACTGAGTAAAACAGGACTGGCCGAGAAATGTGTGGCAGTTCATGGCCACTGTGGAAGGAACATTCCGGAATGTTATATGTACATGTGTGTGATGACCTTACATTAGAACGGCCCAGGAATACTGGAGGGACGGAGACTTTCTGTTACTGCCAGCATTCTGTAGCTCTCGTTCTATTTTGCAGACATAGTTCTCAGGTCTCCTAGATGTTACGAGATGTGTTTAAGTCATTTTAATGCTGGTTGGAACATGGCAGGTTTGTGGTGGATATTGGTTCCCTAAATGACTCTCCTAACACCTGTTAGAATCTCTGTATAACAAAGTGGAGCTATTTAACCCCAGGGAATCTGTCCCTGGTGATTGCAGTACTTGACTGTGCTAATCACTCTGAGCCCTGTCTCGCTGCGAGTGGGGGCTGTGAAGTGTGACTGACAGACGTCTGGCTTGATGTGTGATTATGGTACTGATGGACTGAATGATTCAGCAGGGGTTCACTTTCCTACTTGCAACGAGAAACAAAGCTCTACTAAATCCCCCTTAGAACAACACCACGCAGCCACCCAAGAAATCCGTGTTGATCGAGATGTGTTTTTCATTTATCCCGCAGCCCTGTCTGCAAAGATACAGTTAGACAGTTTCTGCTTCTTTGTCTGAGCGCAGGTATAAATGGATCCCTGGTTACTGAGCGAGAGGTGGCAGCTGACAGACTCGGTGATAGTAAAAAATATTGCAAGTCGCTATCTAGTCATTGCTACACCATTTGTTGACATAGTATGGTCATCTGTGGGGATTTTTAGATTGTAAGCTCTGAGGTTCAGATTAGTTTTCTCTGCTTCATCCATCTAATTAATACATATTAAAACAAGGACTAAAATCCAATGCAAAGGCAGATTGTTTCTCTATTGTACTGCAAACAGCATATTGCATGCAGCCTAAATATAGATATTTATTTATATTTTGTGTAACTTGGCTTCTCCCAGGAATATAGCAGACACTTTGTCCTCTGGCTCTCTCGTATATGGCGTGACGGCTTGTTCATGGTCTGCCGGCACACGGTTACATCTCCAGAGACTTCGCCTTCCATGTACAGAGCTCTCTGACCTTCCTAAAGAAATCTTGTTTGTCGTAGGAGTAAATTAAACCTCCTAAGGTCTATGATAACTGAATAATATATTATCTGTTCAACAGAATAAAAATAGTATCAGGCTGCCTCTTGGCGATATGCAGACATAGAACCCACGCCATATGGATAAGCAGATCCCATGTGGCCACCAGCCTCCTTGAATATAATCATCCGGGACCTAGATAATACATGGTGATACACTATGACCACTGGCCAATGGCTGTGTAAGAGCAAGATTAAACATTGAACACTACAAACAATGACTGTATCTAAAACATGCCATACACACCGCCATCACTCAACCTCTGACAGACCTGGTCCTCACAAGTTGCAGAGTCCAATTTTTTGATGATTCTGATTGACACAATTTATTTCCTACTTTTATGAGCTGTAGAAATGTACTAACCAGTTGTGAAATGGGCCCTTCTTCAATGCTAGAGAGGATGATCTTGGAGAAGGGAGATAAGGTCAAGCCTTACATAGTCTGTATCATCTCAGTATTGTGAATCCAGAGGAGAAACCCTACATTTACCACATCTCCAAAAATTCCACATGGACAAAGTCTGACACTTCTAGGGGTGTGTGTGGAGGTGTCGTCCGGTGCAGGGCTGTTCTGAGAAATTTCAGGTAACTTATTAATAACAATTTATAATCTATAAATGGGTGCACAATATCAATTACAACAGTGCACAATTATCTTATAGTACATATCATGCTAATAGATAGCAATTAAGGATTGGTCGAACAAGTTTATGGTAAATTTATGGTAAAAATAGCTGACCCAAAACCATTATCGAAGACTGCTTTGTCCTTAAATTCACTTTGAATTCTGACATTGAATAACTTATCTTCATTTTTTTAACACTTCACACTATGTGTCTTAGAGGGCGGTAGGTTCCTTTCATCACTAATCCAGCGTGTCGTTTTAACAGACATTAACTGCAATGGTATTTAACAGGATTATTCAGTAAAGTGAGAATTGTTGAAAAATCTAAGTAAATTTCAACTTTAATGCCAAAACCGGCAAACTCAAAGCATTGCCGACTTGGAAAAGTTTTCCGATCCATAAATATTTACCTTTGCATTCCTGACAATTTTCACTTTAGTAAAACCCCCGATTGTTTACTGAGGTATAAACTATCGGACTGTTTCATGGGATAATTAATATGAAAAATAACGTACATTGACAGAAGGGGCTATGTGGCAGCATATCTAATCTTCGTTCAATCCAACTTTCCAGTTATATCCTTTATACCATTCTAGAGAAATTAGGTTATTCAATAACGTTCTTTGCCTGCGGGAAGGAATTGAGGAGAAAGTTGAAAGTTCAGATGAGCGAACATCAGCTAATGTAATGAGAAGTCATGGTTGGTGTGACACTGTGAGAGTAGATTTACTGCCTAATTAGGCATTATATAGATACAATACATTACAAGAAACACCAGGATGTGTCTTTTCTGTATCGAATCCCTCAGCCAATCCTGGTGCTCCTATAGTAGAGGTTTTGAAGAGATGTACATACGACCAGGCGTGTTCAATAACATGCAATTGGAACGCTCATGTGAACAGATGCTTCTGATGTCTCTGCAGGTGAAAGAGATTAAATAAGATCCCACGGGTCTTAGACAGGTTTCCAATTTGGTGATCATCCCTTCCTTCTTCACATAGGAATGGTAAATGGGGCCAAGCACATTTATGGTTCCGGTGCCTCTGACTAACCCCTGCATAGGGATGCCTTATCCCTTAATCTTCAAACCCAGACTCTCTGTGGCTGTCCAATCACAGCCTTCCCAATGCAGCGCAATGAGAAGTCTTTGCAAGGCAGGAGCTCTGGGAAATTACTGCCTTGTGAGTTTATCTCCACTGAGCTAACCAAACCAGGAAGTAACAGGACCGGGTGTATGATTGACAGCCAGTTGGGTGTAACCATGTAAGTTTATAAAACGGTAAATTTCTATTGAAACCTGCACTTTTTTAAAAATAAATAAAGTTTTAAAAAAAGAGGTCACACTCTTCACACATTTGTTTTGGTGTTCCTTTTAGTTGTAATATTAATTGGTTATGTGTCCCAGGTAACCTGCATCATGTTAAATTCTCCATCACAATCTTCCAAATTTGATATTTCATTTGCAGCTCGAAGTTGCAAGAGACAGGAGCAAGTGTTCCTTGAAACGTCTGTTTTTAAAAAATAGTTTATTTTCTCTAGCCAGGGAATGAATTGGTCTATTGCAGAGTGTTCGTACGTAAGCAGGGCCAGTGCAAGGATTCTTGCCAGGCCTATTCAACAATCCATTCTGCTGCCCCCTCATGAATGCAACTACATTCCCTCAGAGGTTTATTCACTAAATTTGAATTGCAATAAAGAGACATTTAGGGAAAGAGAGGCATTGAGTAGACATTAAAGGGAAACTATAGTGCCAGAAAAACTTTTTTTCCTGGCTCTACAGCTTCCCCCTCTGTCAAGCGCACCTCCCCATGTGGTGCAGAAGGGGTTAAACACTGAGCATTGGCTCAGGTCCGCCGTCGCTCCTCAATAGCCGCACTCGCATTAGGATTCCCCCCCCCCCCAAAAAGCATTATACAATGCTTTCCTGTGGGTTTTTGCGTGACGCTGGACGTCCGCATGAATAGCCACTAGAGGTGGAGTTAACCCTGAACGGTATTTATTGCAGTTTGTTTAAAACTGCAATAATTACCTTTGCGGGGCAAGGACACTGGGGCAGTGCATACCGATCACTTAAATCAGCTGAAGTGGTCTGGGTGCATATAGTGTTACTTTAAGTGAAAGCAGACACAGTGAGAGAGACCAGGACAGCCTGGGGAGACATTTAGGGAAAAGATAGAAAGACTGTTGAGATATTTAGGAAACAGAAACTGGGAAACATTTAAGGAGAGAGACATAGTGAGCACACATTTAGGGAATGAAAGAGATACACATTGTCAGTTAAACACTCTCACGGACATACAAACTGTCAGTTACACTCTCACTACCATGTGTCACTTACACATTCTCACTAACACACACACACACAGTGTCACTTACAGTGTCACTTGAACACTCTCACTACCACACACACAGTGTCAATTACACATTCTCACTAACACACGCGCACAGTGTCACTTACACATTCTCACTAACACACGCAATGTCACTTGAACACTCTCACTACCACACACACAGTGTCACTTACACATTCTCACTAACACACGCGCACAGTGTCACGTACACATTCTCACTAACACACACAGTCACACAAAACTCACACCACTTTACATAAAGTGACACATTATTAACACACACAAATACAGCAATTTAAAACAACCGCCCCCCCCCCAATTTACTACCATGCACACAATACACAATCCCTTTAGCCCGCTATACCTGGGTGCTGTGAAGAGGAGAAGTCCCGCCTGCAGGTAGCTGCTCTGTTCCCGGTGGGGGGAGCAGGAGAGCCATGAACAGTGAGCACAGGCTGCTTCCTGTTCCCCTCAGAGAGCTTCCGGTGTTCACAGGAAGGGGGGGCAGCCGTGATACCAAGTCATGTCCCAGCTTCCCCTGCCTGCAGTGCTCTGCTCGGGTGCTGGGGTTACAGCATACCCCGCTCCCCGAGCAGGTAATCGGAGGCAGAGGGAGCCCAGCAGCTGAATGACTGCGCTGGGGGGTGGCTAAGGAGCCGCTCACTCAGCATAGCATCCCCAAATAGCAACAGGGCAGCCCACCAGGAATCTTCACGGAGGGCGCGCCCCAGGTGAATGCCTTATTCACCTAATGGTAGCGCCAGCCCTGTACGTACATATGTATATATGTGTATGTTGTTAATTTGACACATCATTCACTACATTCCCAGTGTCAGCTATAAAGTACGAACTATAATGTATTCTTAGCACGGGGAGAAAATGAGAAGTGATGAATCTCTTCCTGACAGTACTCTTTCAGACCAATGTTCCTGGCGTTTATAATGCCTGCAGGTGACAAACACAATTTCTAAGGATGTTCTGATCACTCATTGGCAGACAGTGCAAACTGTATCTGTGTAAAGAATCATTGTATGAACCTCCACTAATGATATAGACCAGAAGCCTCAAACATTACTTTTTGTATTCGTGTAATTCGGGGCAGTTAAATATTGTTGTTAAAGGGACACTCCAGAGTCGGTGGGGTGGGGGCAGAGATAAACATTGTGCTGGCCAATCGACCTTTCCTCTTAGAGATGAATCCATGCATATTCATGGGGAAAGATAGTGTTTACAGCAACAAGCCTACAGGGACTGACTACAGACACCAGAACAACTTCAATAAGCGGTAGTTGTTTTGCTGACTATCGTGTCCCTTTAAACGCCACTCATATTAGAAGTTTATGTATTTGCAGCCTGTGTTGTGATCTTTCACCTAACCAGGAAGGGATCATCATGATCCAATCATGATGCTCCCTTAAAGAAACGCTTTAGTCACCAGAATCACTACAGCTTAATGTAGTGGTTCTGGTGTCAGTCCCTGCAGGCTTTTCAATGTAACCACAGTGTTCAAATTGCTGAATAGTAACACCTCTCGTGGCAGTCACTCAGATGACCACTAGAGGTGCTTCATAGTTTAGTGCTGCATTGTGCTGTATTGAGGCGCTGGATATAGAGATTTAATGCATCTCTGTGGATTGGGGCAGCGCGGTGTTTGCCACACGTGTGCAATAGCTTTCCAAAGCTTTCTTATAGGATTGTATAAACTGACATCATCAAGATAGATATTCTCAGCCATGGAGACGGGCCAGCTACGTTGAGACTGGCCACCGTTGGTGTGCGACAGCCCAGAGCCTCACTAGATCTTACATTCTATTGAACTTCCACAGCCTGTGCCCTCGACTTGATTAAAGAGTGGGGCCACAAAACACAATACAGGAACAAAAGTTATTAACTAAAGAAAATGGTGAAGGTGTGACATCATAACGCTGCATTTCTGTAGCAAAAAGGGACCCATTGTGGTTTGTTTAGGTAGAAATGGTGTGTTTACATAGCAAAATGAAAAAGAATAGTTTTTATTGATTTTCTTGTCTTTAATAACCAAAACACACAATATTTCTAAATGTAACCTAACCTTCATAACATCTAACGTGTGTGGGAGCCTGGAGTGTCTCTTTAATAATATAAACCCACCCAGTATAACTAACTGTAACCTGACCTACACAGTGCATCTAACATGTGTGGGAGCCTGGAGTGTCCCTTTATTAATATACACCCACCCAGTATCACTAACTGTAACCTAACCTACACAGTGCATCTAACGTGTGTGGGAGCCTGGAGTACCCCTTTAATAATATAAACCCACCTGGTATAACTAACCGTAACCTAACCTACACAGTGCATCTAATGTGTGTGGGAGCCTGGAGTGTCCCTTTAATAATATAAACCCACCCAGTATAACTGTAACCTAACCTACACAGTGCATCTAATGTGTGGGGGAGCCTGGAGTGTCCCTTTAATAATATAAACCCACCCAGTATAACTAACTGTATCCTAACCTACACAGTGCATCTAACGGGTGTGGGAACCTGGAGTGTCCCTTTAATAATATAAACCCACTCAGTATAACTAACTGTAACCTAACCTACACAGTGCACCTAACGTGTGTGGGAGCCTGGAGTGTCCCTTTAATAATATAAACCCACCCAGTATAACTAACTGTAACCTAACCTACACAGTGCTATGCCGCCCACCGGCGTTTAGAGCACGCCCGCCGTCCTTAAGGGGTTAAGACTATAAAGGCTTTGATTACGAATGTAGTATGTGTATCAGAAACATTTCACACAGAGATTTTGATGTGACCATATAAACATACAATTAAGCATTTTACTGCACAGTAAATATACAGTAAATTATTTTGATAAAAAAGGTATTTACAACCCAGGAGCAGATCTATTGTGCACACAATTCAAATTATTTTCAATGTATTTTATATTTATATGCTACTTTCATTTTATTAAAGGGACACTATAGTCACCCAGAACACTTCAGCTCAATGAAGTGGTCTGGGTGCCAGGTCCCTCAAGTTTTAACCCTGCAGATCCAATCATAGCAGTTTCAGAGAAACTGCTATGTTTACATTGCAGGGTTAAGCCAGCCTCTGGGGGCACCCTCAGGGCACTATAGTGTCAGGAAAACCGCTTAGTTTATCTGACACTATAGTGATCCTTTAAGTATACTGCAGATATCGCCCTTAAAACCATTGAAATTAGTAAAAAACAAAACAAAAGAATTTGCCCTGAAGCACCATGTGAGAAGATTCTCCAGGTTAGTTTAGTAAATACTGCTCGATTCTGATGTGAACGTCTGATATCCATTTTGTTATGGCCTAGTATTAAGACTGCTGGAATCTCCTGTAAACCTGTGACAGAGCTGCCGCGTCCTCCTTTGTATGAAGGCCGCTGTCTGTTTTCTAAAGGCTTTCGGAGAAGTCAAGAAGCTCTTCCCGTCTGTATTAATCAGCCCTTTAAATAAAGATGCTCTGCTCAGAACGAACAGGTCATATAACCAGTCCTTCAGGACCTGAGGAGTGAGAAATATATTAAAAGGAGGTGTGGATCTCTGTGCGTGATATTAAAAGGTTACCAGGGCAATAAGGCAGCGTTAATAAAGCAGTTTGTCGCTCTCACTGCGATAGGCAGCTGGTGGAATGTGTTCTGGTTTTGAAAGGGTTTATGCATCTGCATTCCTTTTCTCACTCTGTCTCTCATTCCTTTCTTTTCTTCTTGTTTCCATGGAGACAGCAGATAGGAAAAAGAGTAGAAATAGAAAAGAAAAAAAAAAAATCCAGCATGTGACAAAAATGTTCAGAATATAGCGCCAGCCGTGTGGGGCTGGGCGGTCTTGTGTGTTTGGGTCTAAAGATAAGACTAAATCGAGTTCTTTAAAAGAAGTGTTAGACAGAGTGCAACCGCAAGAACAAAGGCGACGTAGACTCTGACAGCCATTATCTTTATAGGAAACAAGAGTCAGCCAGGTGTAAATTAAGGAATACAAAATGTATAAATAGGACAGGATGGCACATGACAGAGACGTTAATTGTGCCGCAAATGTTTAATCAGTGTGTGTGTGTGTGTGTGTGTGTGTATATATATATATATATGTGTGTGTTTTTCACATTATAGATTCATCTTCTTTTGATCTAATGAGGAAGCGGGATAAAGTAGAAAGTGCGGTGATTGCCATTGTTGTCATAATGCTGAGAATAGCAATCCCACAATGCTTAGCAGGTGCCTGCACAGATTGTCGTGCTTGTTGTAGTGTTTAATCCGATCCATGCGCGGTCCATGGATTCCGACTTCAGTTCGGCTGTAACGCAAGTCATAAATGGAATATTACAGTGTTCCCAAAGCGTATCTGGTCACCAACACATTGGTGTTGACCGGTCACATCATAAAAATCCAAAGTAACAGACAAGCATCTCTCCAAAAAAAAAAAAATTTAAAATGTATATTATTAGGTCTAATTCAACTTCTATAAACCACTAACCACTATTTGAACAAGCATTATGGATTTCTAGAGTCCACGTTAATGCACATGATGTGAGTATGTCATAAAATTTTATAATTGCATGAGGTTCTTTTAACTGTTCCAGTGTCAGATCTTTGCTATTCAGTGATGTGTCTCCATGGAAACTTGTGGTGTCCAAATGTGTTCTGGCAGAGCCCCCCTCCCCGTCCCATAATGGACTCCCTCCAGTTAAATGTGTTCCACCCATACCTCCTAGAATGGTGACCTGCGCTGGACAGATGCACAAATTGATGGTGAGTACCAGTTACTGCTTATGCACAGTTGGCATGCAGGGACGGACATGATTGACTAACTGCACTTGCAGCCTGTGTCTGTTAATACAGCTGGGCATGGCTGGATATTCAGAAGAGAAAAGCTCAATGACCGTCTACAGGATTCCAGTTTAGACTGTAATCGGGACACTTGGCAGGTATGAAATCTGAAATGTAAGGTTTCAACTATGTTTGTGTTAATGCAGACTTTATAGCTTAGATTAGGAATGAAGCTTGTGTGTCAGAAACCTTTCATACATTTTAATGTGACCATATAAATAACCATACAATGAAGTATTTTCTTTCCATCTTACTTTATTCTACAATGAGGAGGGAAATTGACTGAATTGTGAAATTTTGGGAGTTTAAAGAGAATTTCCAATTTTAGGCCTAATTAGTTATACTGAAAACCATATCTGACTTTTTTGAGAATATTCCAATTTGGGTATTGTGACATCACATTCAAAGGTCACTTTAAATTCCCAATTATCCCACTTATTCCCAATTAATTAGCTTTTACAATTAGCTTTGTAGTGCCCAAGTAATGGGGGGAGAGATCTGTTGGTGTGAAACAAATTTAACATAAAATTGCATGACTATGCATATTTGTATACCATTGTGGCCATATGTATCCCATGATTTATGGTATGTTTTATTGAATAAACCACATGTAGCACATGGATGCAGACCCTAAAAATTAGTCCGTAGCTACAGGTCAATGATAAGTGGCCTTTGCTTCTCTGGACCGGATTTTTAAGAACTTGTAGGACAGTTTCTGCATCTTTAAAATGGAGCTGACATTTTTTGGGAAGTTTTACTTAATACTGTATTGAACAAATGTGTTTGTCGCGTAAAAAATAAAATTAAATGTAGATATCCACCCCTCTTTATTCTGTAACTGGGCACCTCCAGGGCCGTCTTTCCGCATGGGCACGCTGGCCAGTTGCTCGGGGGCCCCACACGCATGGTGGCCCCACCGCGATGCCCATGTGCTTAGGCCGACAGGGGAGATCCTTTAATCTCCCCTGCGGCCCATGGAGAGCTGGCCTTGCTTACTTCCTTTGGACCGTCTTGGGCCGGTGGGGAGATCAAAGATCTCCCTCACCGGCCCAAAGGCCCTTCGTTGGTGAGAGGGAGAATGGTAGATAGGACCCAAAGCTTTATTTATTTATTTTAAATCAAAATAACATAAATCCCTTATTACCATGCATACCACACACACACATCATCCCTCACATACACACAGCACCCCTCACACACAATGCACCTCACACACACACACTGCACTCATCATGCTCAGCACCCCTGTCTCGCTCACACACACACACACAAACACTGAACCCCCCACACACTGCACCCCTCTCATACACAGACACACATTGCAGCCCCACTGCTGTCTGTGTGTATACAGCGGTCTGTGTGTGTTCTGCAGTCTGTGTGCGTGTGTTCAGCATTAAGCAGCCTGTGTGTATTTTGCATTCTGTGTATATGTATTCAGCAGGCTGTATGTATTTTGCATTATGTGTGTGTGTATTCAGCAGTCTGTGTGTTTGTATTGTATGAATGTATTGCATTTGTTGGAGGTACCAATAAATATAAGCTTAATTTTAGCATTACTTTACATTGTTTTTCCTGTGAGTGGTTGTGTAGGCAGGGCCCGTAATATTGTAAAGATGGCACTGGGCGCCTCAATTTTGGCTCCCTGTCAGTCATTGTTCTAAGCTCTGTCTTTTACACCTGGCAGTCAGCATAGCGAGAGCAGACAGAGAATGAAACAATGTGTCTATGTCTCCTCTTCTTTAGCAATATGTGCCCTGGTTGTGCCTTGTCTGGGCTGGATTACGATGTCATCTGCTAAATCTTTAATGCAAAAGTAAACCGTTACCGTACGTCTCATGAATAAACGGTTAACACAACGTATAGATGATTTTCAATCCTTTATTCAATGGATGCCTGAAGACCTGTTTGAATGTTTTGTGTAATGCTAGTCTGAGCTAATTTAAACATGGTAGTATATTGAATGAGACAAAATGAATATTTACCTTGTGTATAACGTAAACCCATATCATGTAGTGATTTTTCCATTAAGGTTTTGTTCAGGAGGCACATAGATACATTGTTGCAGTTGGAGGTAAATCTCCCTCTTTTTCCTGGTGTTTACCTATTGGTTGGTATAGTGTTATCATTGTCACTCCGCTATTAAGGAATCCCAGGTGTGCATGCGGTTGTAGATTTGTACACTTGAGGCCTCTTGCACGGACAGGTGCATGTCTGGGTGGGGAAGAATCTAAATCAGTGTTGCCATTTTTTTAATTTATTTTTTTGGCCTCACTCAGAATTAAGGAAAATCCAAAACTTGCAGTAGCTCTCATAGGAGGAAACAACATCAAATGAAAACTAAAACTCTGTTTAATAAAATGTTCTCATAGTGGAGCATAAGTTGTACATGGTAATGGATCTAGTTACACTCAGGATGAACTCATGTCCTATTGACTTAGGTCACATGATGACAAGCAGCCAAGACCATTAAAGAGAACGTTTGGGTTTATGAAGACCAAGGGACCAATGGCAAATGTTTGGAAAATGTAGAAAATAAGTTGACGGATGACAAGGGCACATTGGCATGATACCGCCAATGTATCTACACCACGTGTATGCCCATAGTATGGGGAAAATGAATATAAACAGCGCTGTGATTATAATAATTGATGCAAATTGTAGCAATTGCCATCTGCACGTGTTTTAATTTCATTAGTTTTATAAAAATGCCATTGTGCCAACGTATGAAGAATGGAATTTTAAGTAGGTGTGACTTACTTGAGAATATTGTATGAAATATGTTCACACCAGGATTAGCAACATGTTGTTGGCTCATGTGAGCATATTGGTAAAAGCATTCCTAAAAAAGTAGCTCAGTTTTTTATGTCCAACTTCCTAGACTGTCACATTTTTTTCCCAATTTCTAATTAAATGAAAACATATGTGCAGGTGCTAATTTTGTCTCAGTTTGCATCAATTATTAACAGAGCAGCTTTTTTTTTTTTTTTTTTTTTTTAGCAACTGCTCTCTCTCTTGCATTCTTAAATCTCTATGAAAAATGTAAATATTTTATTGTTAAAATGTTTTTGATAAGCATACATGGAAAGGCGGATTAGGATTGGCTGCAGGATGCCAGCGGTTTCCTGTTTAGAGGTTTGCAAAGATAGCGCAGCAGAGCTGGGAGTACGTTACAGAAAATAGACACGGTGAGGGTTTTTTATTATTTTTCATTTTTCTTTATCTCAAATGCATTAACTTACAATCCACTTAATGAAACATCTATTAATTTCTTTCTGTCCCTTCAATAGATATATAATGTTTATACAGGCATGCAAAGACCAGGAACGCAGCAAATCCAAAAAGAGGAAGGATCTAAACGCTGTATAATGCAGAACAAATGAAATCATATTATTTTTGTATTAACATCTTTTTATTTTTAATAATTTATTTATCATTTTTAAAGGGCTGAATGACACGTGAGATCTGTGTTGTGTGTCCGATACTAACACAACCTCGGGATTATTGTGTTTTTGCAATGTTTTCGCAATTATAGCTTCTAGGAAGGGAACTGTAAGTCCGGATTACCGGAGCTTCACCTGCTCTGCCTGCTGGGAGCCCAGTGCGGTAGGCCCAGCTCTTGATCTGTGCTGGCTTAAGGATAAAGAACTTTCTTTTTCATTGCTTTGTGCTGTACGTGTGGCTGTTCTCACTCTTTGCATCATCGTCAGGGGAATATTCCCCATGGGGGGGAGGACTTTATGTTGTTCCAATTAACGTATAAAGGCAATCTGCAGCCAGAATTGGCACATTTACATGCATTAACAATTAGAGACGTTTGTTCCCGATCTGGTTCTCTCTCTCTCTGAGAAAGAGATGAACCCAAGCTGTACGCGCTTGAAGAGAGACGAGGGGGATGTGAACTAAGATGGTCACTGAAAGACTAGCAGTAGAGAAAAAACATTCACATATTAATGTGTTTGAATCTGTGTGTTCTTTCTTCAAATACTTTATTATTCTCTCGGATATTGGAACGCCCTGGGATGCTGCCTGTTCATCACCTCTTTTTCATTCTTTTTAAATAATTTATCTCTCCTTTCACTCAAGACGTTGAAATTTGTATCCTTCACCTGTGTATTGTGTTTTTTTCAATGTATCCATTTTAGTACACAATATGCAATATGAGCTGTCAGTACAGCCTGTATTCCCCGACCTCCCAACTGCCCAGATTTTGGGGAGGACAGTTCCGATTTTGGGGGAGACCGCTTTTGGGCACACAAGAATACTGTCACCAAGAAGTATATGTAAATGGCACTAGAAACACCCAGAGTACACTGAAACAGTGCCTTATTTATTCTTTCATTTGTTTGTTTATTACTAGTCTTCCTGTTTAGTTTTTTTTTTCTTTTTTTATGCTTGCTTTTCCCCCAAATTTAGGTTTTCAGTGTCAGAATTATGCCGAGCTCAATCAACATTCAGCCACAATTTGTGCATCAATGAAAATGTTCTGTTTTTGAAACAAATGGTTCAGCCAAGCCAAATGTTCTCAATGCGCACAAGTCTGTGTATATTCCTGGTTCTCCTGGAAGGTAGAGGGACACAGCCAGAGCTGTGAGACGAGTAATCATGGTGCTCCTGAGACCACATCAAGGTGTGTCATTAAAAAAAGAGATGAGTGAGATGGAAAATAAACAAATCAGAAATGATGTCGGTTTACATGGAAATAATTGCAATTAGAAAATATATTTATTGTCAAGAGAGTTTGAGAGTGACATTTACATTCCATTGTCTGTTCTGCAGAACATGCAATCAGTAGATAAGTTACAGAAAATGTAACAATGTGTCAACATGTGTAGACAGTAAGGATTCTATCCAGCCCATGCTTGACATGGACCAAATCTTATTTGGGTTTCTGTTTTGCCGTATAATGTTATTATACAGAGAGTTGTGCTTCAAACCAGCATCCATTCTATAAGCCCTGTATGTGAATGCCACCTACCTCCCGGATGTAAGGTAGAAGTAGTTATCTTGATATATAAACCCTCTTTCTTAGCAGCTCAGCATTCTTAAAAAATAAAGATATAAATAAATGCATTTAGCGGAGGTGTTGGCGGGTTCCATGTAATTTTGCATTAAATAATCTATACTTTAACAACCTGTCCTCAACAAGCCATCAGTCCAATCTCTGACCTTGTATCCACCACCAGCTTGCCAGCCAACCACCTAATGCTTGGCCAAACCATTTTTCCCCAAAATATAATTTTGAATTTCAGCTGAATGTTGGATTGGCTCAGCAAAATTTGGGACCAAGATTCCATTTTGAAAAAACAAATCAAAAGAGCAAAAAAAAAATGTTTTCCCCTCTATTTCTCACTTCTTCTGTTAATAAAATCACCATTTAGTGACTGTCCCCTTTTACCCATCAATCAATCAGCAATTCTTTTGTTTCTGTCACAAGTGGAATTCATAATATTTACCCCCTGCCCCCGAGTTGTGTGTTTGGCATTTCGCGGTTTGGTTAGCCTGTACCCGAATGGCACAAATTCGGCTTAATTGCAGTCTGAAATGAATCCGCAAGTTTGCCAGCCAATCACCAGCTCATTGGGTATGCCTAGTGAACATATGTGTGTTGATATGTGTGCTTTCCAGGTATCTATTATCATGGAAGCTAAGTAGGTTCTCCATAGATGGGGACAGATTTTCGATGCATTGTTAGAATCCATGCTAAGGTTTTTGTTGTATGTTGTGTCTGTAATTTCACTGGTTGACAGGGCAAAACAAACAAACCCTTGATCTGCTTTCTGAGTTCTGTAATTATACTGTTTCCCAGAGGGTTACAACAAGCACGTAATTTGCGATATAAAAAATATTACAAAGCTCTTTTCCAGCTATATTTCCTTGAAGCAGCATTCTTTTGCTAATTTGTATCCCTTTTAGTAAATCGTATTCTCTGTTGTTTTGTGTTTTATTCTGCGAGGACGTAATCATTCTGGTGCAGTGCTCCAGGATCTGTAATATGAGGTTTCTTGTCTTTTTGAGGAAATCAATGTGGCAACCTCTCGATTTATACTTCTAGCGGTTAATAAACCACTGTGAGAAAATGAGATTGCCGTGTTTCCTTGGATCGGTCCATGTGGACATTGTTTGACTTTAGTTGCACAAAAACACTAATATCTCGATCTGATAGTATCCAGGAGAAAATAAAAGGTTTCTGTATCAAACACGGTTTGTTCTATATATTTAACATGTTTACTGTTTCGACATAGTTGCATTTGGTAGACACTTTATAAGGAACACCGAAGTTAAAGTCGTTCACCAAACAGGAAATCATGTGACTTGATATATAAACAATGCAGACACAATCGAGAGATTTAGGCCTCAATTTAATAAGCTTTCAAAATGAGTCAAGACTTTTAGAAACACTTTTAAAATTATTTTTTTCTAGAAAGATTCCCATATATTTTTTATTTGTATTTTTTATAATTCTTTCTTTTATTGAGGAACTAAATTCACATTGCAGACAAAGGTAAGGTTATATCACAATGGTTTATGATATTTACAGCGTATCATTGTAGAATAATAACGATGGATGCGAGTACAGTGAGGAATAGTGACTACTCCTGACTAATATTGCCTGCTTTTTTTTTGTAGGTAAAAACAATAGAGTAACATAAGCCATAATACTAATAAAAGGTGTAGGGTAACATAGGGGGTATCACCGCTGGGAGTGTAGGTAAATGACCACATATAGCCCTGAGACGTTGTTTGTGGGCGGTTCTTTCAGGGTAATCTTGTATGGGAGACTATGAGGATTTTGGTGTCATCGTGTGACCATGGAAACATGGAGGGGCGATTAGGGGGACGAAACCGCTGAATAATGAGCATTAGTTGGTGACATGCAGTGTTGACTGGTTGTTGTTTATGAGCCTAGGTCTTGCGTAGTAGTAGAACTATGGTATGATGTGCTTAAACCAGCTCTTGCTGTTGGTACCCCTAACCAAGGGGGCCCAGGGGGAGGGGGGAGAAGGAATGGGGTTGGTACAAAGCCAGACCCCTCTCAATCGGAGCAGCACCATTATCTATGAGTCTCTAGTAGGAGGGTCTTACCCCACTCTCTCAGGTACCAGGAGACTGTCGGTTATGGTAACCCTGTCAAACTTTTTCAACAGACAAACAATATAATGCAAAAACATATTTAATGATTTCTGGGGTCTGTGGCCCATTGCCGCCGGCTTTCCCAGCAGTCTGCATCTCAATCATGTCCAAGCTCTTGTCAATGGATGGTCCCGTGGGATGAAAGGGACTACAGTGGTCGGGTCCCAAGTATGAGTGCTTCTGTGGTTTTCCGTCATCTTACCAGGGACAGGTAATCCCAATGCTCGAAACAGAGCTGGTGCCTCTTTGGCCGAAGATAGAAAGATTCCCATAGACTTTTAAGGTGACTTATTTATATACATTATTTGGATTTTATTTTTTTCTAACACTATTGCATAATTTGGAAAGCTTATTAAATCAAGCCCTTGTTTGTCTATAAACTGTATCTTGGGCCTGTTATAAACAACCAAGTAGATTTCCTGACCTCTCATTGGCATTCCAGCTTTAACTTTTCTATGTATATGTGCCTAGATTTTAGGAACCGTATAAACTGAAAACCGTGTTCTACATGTGAGTGAATCCTCTCCCTTGTAGGTGGCCACCATGTTTAGCCCATTCATGTTTGAGGAAGTGGTCCTAGGGAATTGTGCAACACACTTTTTTTTAATGCAAATGTTTTAGTATTGCCTCTTCTGGGCTACAATGTACATTAATGTTTCATTGTGCTGAGGATCTTTAAGCTACATTTAGCTGTGACACTGTACACAAGGTGCAAGGGACTTTCTGCTAACATGCAATCATCACACGTTCGTTTGAGGTTGGCATCAAAGCAAGCCGTAGTGATTGACAGCGTATTCTACTCTCCTCGTTCTCACTGAAAATGAATGCTCTTTAATCCGATTTTGTCCAACTTTCTATTTCTAGTAAGAGGAAATAAGTAAGAGGCAGTCATTCGTTCCCCTTCAGCATAATCTGCTCTAGCAAGCAACTGTAGAATTAGAATTGAATTTGCAACAATACGGCAAAATAATTAGAGCTCGGACTCTGTGAACAGACATGGCAGTTCTGTTCCAAATGGTTACAGAGTCTGACTGACTCTATTTCCATGAAATGTAGATTGTGTGAAGTGAAACGGTTTACAGCCCACCGAGGCATTAACCCCTTAAGGACCAAACTTCTGGAATAAAAGGGAATCATGACATGCCACACATGTCATGTGTCCTTAAGGGGTTAAAATATGTTTTAGAAGTTTTTTATTTCTTTATTTTGATTAAAATAAATTAGATTTTAATACCATATCTCGAAGGAACTGATTACTTGCTATTCGTGTGTTTTTTGCTTTTCTATTCGTCTCTCTATTATGACACAATATACCGTATTTTTGTTCATTAGGCCCGTTGTATATGTGTGTGCGTGTGTGTGTGTAATTAAAGGATTTTCAATCTTATTTTACTCTTTCTAGCACATCTAACGTCTTAAATCATAAACACGAACATCTCGGCATGTGTATAGCGTCTGAAATGTGCCTCCTGTGTCCAGTGTTTGTTTTCACTACAGTTTCTAATAATCTGATAAATCAACATATTTAACAAATGTTTGTCAATTGGAACAGCCGACAACTGAATGAGCTAATCTAGTCTTTTATTTTTTTTTTTGTTTTCTTCAGTTAGAGTAACTCTGTTTTTATGTCATGTGATAGTGTTGCTTGTAACCAAACAACACTTTTGTTTGTCAATGTGAATTTCAGATCCCATTTGGTGTGCTTGTGTGGGAGGTTTTTTTTTTTTGTTTTTTTTCCATCTTAGATATGTATTTCTTTTTAATGCGTATCAAAAGATTGGAATGAGAGAAGACCCGTGGCATGAAAAACTATTTTTTTTTTTGTAATGAGAATTGAAATCGAATAATTTAAAGGGTGTTAAGGTTCACTAATCATAACCTACAACATGCTGGGATGTGCCTGTATTTGCCATTTGACATCAACATGCTCAAAGCAGCAGCAGAGCATTTACTAATAATGGAGAGACAGTGGGTTATCTGGTTAAACATGGCCCAGGGAGCCAGATGCTAAACCTGGTGTCCTCTGGTAAAATGACGTTTCCTTGGTAATAGACATTGGCTTGGTGAAAATACAGAGTTGTCTGACTGGACCAACTAGTTAGACAGGGAAAGAAATGACCAACAGGTAGACAGCCTTCCTTGTAAAGTAGTTTGCCAGGTGATCATTGTAAGGAAATCGTAAAACTCTAAATTTTCTTTGTGCTGGAAAAGCATTTAATCCAGGTGACCAAAAAGGGACACTTTCATTTTAGGGGTGCAGTCAGCGGGCAGAGTTCTTTCAGGACATTATAGGTGAGTTAATAACCTATTGATGTCTATCTTAGTATCTTATTTACACATGCTGAATTCTAAACACATTTATCATAGTCTAAAGGGATGCTGCCTTCCGTATTCTGGATGGCAAGTTTACATTCAGGTATGTATAAATATTGAATCTTTATACAGGTCTAGAAAAATCACCAGCACTCGTATAGATTTCAACTAGAATAGTTTTTTTTTTCCCCCTTTCCTCACTTGGCTCTCCGGAATACAGAACCACTGTGAACTCTATAGTACCACCCTCAAATGATACACACAGACCTCCCAACTCTCCTGAATACTGTGGGAAGGCACCAATCTCTTGGTTCTAACCTGACGTTCTTGGTCTGTTTTCTGGTGTCCCTCTTTTGGGGACATATAGAAACTGACCTGACAAAGTGTAGCACAAGTACATGTACTATGCTTAGGGAACTATGACCAGGCCTGCCCTTAATGCGGCTGGTCAATGTGATGGCCAGTTAGACTCACCATTTTGGGAACCTCCAGTGGATGCATTTTGTCCTGCCTACCTCCGGATATTGTGAGGTTTGCAAATGCTTCATCTCAAGAATTCCTAATGTGTTGATGAACACTAGGATTTGCGGGATTCCTTTTCACTTGGAATTCCCAAGCTCTGGAATGTATAGTCATTACCTCATAGTAGTGCCATGTTGGTGAAGTCTGGAGAGGACTATCTGATGTATAGATAAGGAACCTTTTATCTGTACGTGTGTTGGACATTTGGCTGCCACAGTGTATATTTTACTGTAATATCTGCTGATGCGAAGCTCTCCGGCTTACTCGCAAACACATAGACCTTTTTTTTTTGTTTCTAGAAGAGATGGACATTAGGTTAGAAAAAAGGGACCGAGAGATTTAAAAGCAAAATAGTGTGTGTCACTGATGAAGAGGGACATGTGGATGACATACACTATTCCACACCACGCTGCCACTCGTTAACATAACTATATAAAAAGAGTACTCACTGGCACGGCTGAAACTGTCTGAAAGTGAGCCTTTCAAATTGACTAGGTCTGTTCTGAAGAGTCCTCTTCAATTCAATCTGTTTAGAGTGATGAACATCTAAATTCACAGACAATGTTTCTGAATATCGCTGTGTCCTTAACCTCCTGCGCATCACTCGGCCTCTCTGCCTCTGCCGGCGCTGTCTTTGCACTTTGGCAATCATACGTCTGGTTTCCCGGTGCTACTCTGTGTCAATTTGTTCAAAGGATGAAGGAAAAGTTTCTGAAAATATTAATATCTAAGTTTATCAATTATCTGGTAAAGGATAAAGCCCATCTGTCTTTTCATATGTTTTGCACGGATAGGGCCCAGTCTTGAATGGTTTGACCTGGTTTCCCCTATGTTGAGTCTTGCAATGGAATTCTGAGCATGTTAGAAACACTGAGATTTATTTAACATGCCAAAGCTCTGTGGATATTGACAACCAACCTGCAATATTTCTGCTGGAATAAATGAGCTGAGTGCAAATCTCCAGCTCTGTCAAGTTAGATATGCGTTCTAACTCTGTTTGACCTACATTTTGAGAGGTTGGTGATCACCCCAAGAAGAATCACAGTTTTATCAAATAAACATTACGCAAAAATACCTAAATTGGTACCGGCTACTGAGCTTTGTATTTCCTAGGTGCAGAGCGGAAAAACGCAAACTTTTCTGTTAGAAATATATGTCAACTTTTAAGAAATGCACATTTTTAAAATGCATTTTTTAAATACATATGTGCTTTGCTAGGGGTATCTACTAAACAGTGTTTTTTATTTTTTTATTTTTTTGTTCTTTAGTGACCATTTAATTGCAGAATTGTTAAAATAACTATTTTTACAATCAGATTTAAAACCTACAAATTTAATTTCAACACAAATCATAATATACAGCCTTCATGCCAAATCGCCTTCTAAGATAGCACCTTTATTCTATATCCAGCTTATAATATATAGCCTTCAGTCTATATCCTGCTTATAATATATAACTTTAATTCTATATCCTGCGTATAATATATTGCAATTCGTGTATATGTATAAATAGTCAATGAGTTTGCTTGCTCTCACGGGGATGCACTGTGCAGGCTAGATACTGAGCCATGGGGAGCAGAAAAGAACTGTCAAAAGACCTGCATAACAAAGTAATGGAACTTTTTAAAGATGGAAAAGGATATAAAAATATATCCAAAGCCGTAAAAAAATGCCAGTCAGTACTGTTCAATCACTTATTAAGAAGTAAAAAAATCGGGGATCTCTTGATACTAAGCAAAGGTCAAGTAGACCAAGAAAGATTTCAGCCACGACTGCCAGAAGCATTGTTTGAGATACAAAGAAAAACCCATGAGTAACCTCAGGAGACATACAGGCTGCACTAGAAAAAAACAGTGTGGTTGTTTCAAGGAGCACAATATGACCAAACTTAAACAAAAACGAGCTGCAGGGTCGAGTTGCCAGAGTTGTGCCAATGCCTCAAAAAAAGCCTGGTTACAATATGCCCGACAACAACTTGACACACCTCACAGCTTCTGGCACACTGTAATTTGGAGTGACGAGACCAAAATATAGCTTTATGTTCACAACCATAGGCACTATATTTGGAGAGGGGTCAAGGCCTGTGACAAACTGCCTTTTGTCACTGGATTTTTATGTGACAAACTGCCCTTTGCCCCTGGCTGTTGGAGGAGCCTGATTGCCAGCCTCCTGCCTCATGACTATGGCCCTGGGTTGTATTGCCCTTTAAAGACATTATTTGGGCATATGGGATTGTAACACACTTTTTCTGACCCCTTGATTCCATGGGAGAATGTGCCTCTTCCCCTCCCCCTGTTTCCTGTCCTATTGTTTCTCCAGCAGGGCGTTGTCCCAGGGACACTGCCAGACCAGTTTAAACTGGTTGCTTTGTCCCTCCTCAATCTCTCAAACTTTAACCCCATGGCAAATTTACTCTGTTTGTGGGATCTGAGCGCTATTCACCTATATTGGGCGTTCAGATCCGAGCTATTTGGGGATTAAATGTGGGGGTTCTGTGTAATATAATAGGAATTATGTATTTTTATGTATTTTTACTGTTAGTGTAAATGGAGATATTTTCTGTACCTGGAGATAATTGAGTTTACTGCAATGCCTTAAGCCAAATATCTCCAGGATAGAGGGGAGGGATTTTACTGTGTATGTGGGAGTGTTATTTTGTTAATTAGTGTTCCCATTGGTTTGTGTCCCTTTTGTCACAGTTTACCACCAGGTCCAGTGGGTGTGCCTCTGGCCTGAAAACTTGTATAAAAGAAAGTCCTTTTGTGCGCATCAAACAGACCTGTTTTACCCCTTCATGAAGTCTTGGCTCATGTTTGGAGGATGGGATAACTACACTCTGGGATAACTATCACAATACTCCCCTGAGTTTAAGCTCTTGTAAGGGCTTGTTCCTGGTTCCTGCTCCCTGGATTCTAGGAGAGGTTCACCCACTGGAAGCTGAACCCTGGTCTTGGGTCAAGAGTGGGTGGAGGATGGCGAGACCCCAACCAAGCTGCGGCAGTTCATGGGGTCTGCAGTGGTTATGGTTTCGAGTGGAGTGCTTGGAGCCCTTGGTGAGCACTAGGGGCATTCCTCAGCGGAAGGTACCTAGTCGGGGTGCCAGGCGTTCCGTTACAAGGCCTATAGTGAAAATAATACCATCCCCACTGTGAAGCGTGATGATGGCTCACTGATGTTTTGGGGGAGGGGTGAGCTCTAAAGGCATGGGGAATCTTGTGAAAATTGATGGCAAAATGGTTGCAGCATGTTATCAGAAAATACTGGCAGACAATTTGCATTCTTCTGCACAAATGCTTCGCATGAGACGCTCTTGGACTTTCCAGCATGACAATGACCCTAAGAACAAGGCCAAGTTGACCTCCCCGTGGTTACAGCAGAAAAAGGTGAAGGTTCTGGAGTGGCCATCACAGTCTCCTGACCTTAATATCATCGAACCACTCTGGGGAGATCTCAAACATGTTGTTCATGCAAGACGACCAAAGACTTTGCATCACCTGGAGGCATTTTGCCAAAACGAATGGACAGCTATACCACCTTCAAGAACTAGGGGCCACATAGACAATTATTACAAAAGACTGCCCGCTGTCATTGATGCTAAAGGGGGTGATACACAATATTAAGAACTAAGGGTATGCAGACTTTTGAACAGGGGTCATTTAATTTTTTTCTTTGTTGCCATATTTTGTTTTATGATTGTGCCATTCTTTTATTTATTTTTTTAATTCTTTATTTTAGTGTGCAACACAGAAATAACATACAGGCTGGTAGCGCCACAACAGCATCTACTAGCTTAATGCGTTCAAACATTCGTAAACAGCGTCCTGGCATGAGAGACAGTTGCACTTTTTTCTTTTTTAAGTGAAAGAAACAGGCTTCATTATAGATAATAGTATAACACTTGAATAATAGTAATGCAGGCTCTGGTAACGGACGTAAAGTGAAATAAAAAAGAGTAATTGATGCTTAACAGTTAGCTGCGTATATCAAGCTGTATCTCGATGACATAGTGCGTTCTATATCTGCCTTAGGCAGTTGGTCGAGTATCCTTATGCTGCTCTAGTCTATCGTGTATGTAGTGTGGGTACAGATCGCTAGTCAGTTAAATATGCTAGCGTGATTAGTTTAGGTGGTCGCTTAAGTTAAACAGTGTGTCTAAACTGCTATCCAAGACATGCTATGGTCATGTGTGCGGGTCACTCTTTACTGTCTTCTGACGTTGTCAGTTGGTATCGACTGCAAAAGTAGCCACCGTGGTTTGGATCTGCAAATACTATTTGAACGCTATGCATAGTTATAGACATTTGTAGGCAAGTAAAAATAACATAAATTTTAAGATTAATTATTTAGATTAATTATTTAGGTAATCTAAAACATTGCTTCTCTGTCGTATAGTGCCAACACTGCTAGGACAATTAGTCAGTCTAACAAGTGGGTGTATTAAGTATGTGAGCTAAACATAACTTTGTGTTTAAGTAATAACAATATGGTTACCAACAGTAGGTAAGGTTGTAGTAATAACAGACGAGGTATAATAAACATTAAGAGTTAATATAGAAATATAAGGTTGTGGTGCGTGGACAGTCCTTACCCCGTCTTAGCGTTAGAGCCTCCAGTGAGGTCTAGGTCATGCTGTCGTTCAAATTTGGCACTGACTTCGGCTTCCAGGCTGAATAGATCTTCCTTGTGAGTGGGGTAAGTCAGTTCGGAGTCCGCTTCGAGTGGCTTGGGGTAATGGTAGTTGCTGTCGTGTGTCCATAAGGTGAGTGTACGTAAGTCGCCTAGTCGCTTAGGGGAGATGTCATCTCGGTCCGATGAGCAGAGGTTGTCAGGTTCTCAGGGGAGGCAAGATCCCCAGCGGGTGTAGAGCTGTGATTAGGTGCGGGTTGGTTGTGAGGTGGTTGGGGTCGGAGCGGAGGCCCAGCCTAGGTTGTGACCGATGCGTAGGTGATCGGGGTTGCGTTCCTTGGTATAAATGGAGCGCTCTTCTCCGGATCCCAGGGGTACGCCGGCGTGGAGGGAGCTTGGGGGTCTGCTTGTGTGGGTGAGGGTCGTTGTAGAAGGTTATATGAGTGTTTTCAATTTGCATGGGGGTTTTACCTCGGAGAGCGGTGAGAACTGCAGCTTTGTCCGACCCATTTTTGAACTTGAGGATAGTGTCCCTTGTGGCTTTGTCCAGTGCCCCAGCGGATTTCGGGATCCTGAATAGATCCACGGGTGCAATAGGTTTAGATTGGCCTGGGGGTAGTGCGGTAGCCAGCAGGCTCTTGATCGTATGTGACAGTTCAGTCTCTGGGAGCCCCTCCGGTATCCCTCTGACTTTTATGTTGCACCTTCTCCGCATGTCTTCCTGTACATCCAGTCGCCGTTCGAGCGTTCTGTTCTTGTGGTTCAAGTCTCGAATTTCTTTCTGCATCGTGATGATAGTCTGCTGGTATGTTTGAGAGGAGCCCTCCAGTACCGCAATACGGCCTGTCAGGCCCTGCAGCTCTCCTCGTAGTGCAGTTACATCCGCAAGGATGTTAGTCTGCAGATCCGCTAGGAGGGTTTTGAGCACCCCGGTGGTAACCAGGTCGGCATCAGGGTTATTCTTGGGCTTGCCAGGGTTTTGTCACCGGTTTTGGGTCTGGGGTGTACTGGTAGTCCTCGTCGAGGTCTTCCGAGTAGTCTTCGCAAAAGTCTGAGCAGCCTCCGTGAAGCGCCGCCATCTTGGATTCACTTGGGCCTCGTGCCTGCCGCCACATTTACCCGATTGTGAGACCCGGGGCAGGTCTGTCCGGCAGTTGTTTTTTATTTTTGCGACCCATGGCGTGTTAGATGTTCTTGCTTGCGGTTTGTGGTTAAAATGGGGTAATATTTTCTATGTTTCAGCCTTGTTATCGTCGATTTCGGCCCGGAGCTCTTGTGCTGTGCGTCTGCTTGCCTCGGCAGTTAGCGTGCCATTCTTTTATAACGTACAAGTGAATATGAAACCCATAAGAAAAAAAACAAAATTTGTTTTGCCTGCTCATTCATGTTTTCTTTAAAAATGGTTCATATATTACCAATTCTCCAAGGGTAGGCAAACTGTTCAGAACAACTGTATAGCCTTCATTCTACATCTTACTTATAATATATAGCTGTAATTTCAAAAGAATACAAAAGAATACATAGTTTACCGTGAATACAATATTTTCCGGGATCAAACTTAAAGCTCCTGTTTTTGTAGGTGACATTATTTTTGAAAATACCATTAAAAGCTCCGAGGCAGTGAAAGGGTTGATACATTTTTTAGGTTCCGGCTGCATTACAGTGTCCACAAAAACTCTGTGAATCCAATTTAAGAACAGATTACCTCCCTCTCACTTACTTCATTTGAAGCAATTACATGTTAATTTTCATTGAAACTCGCCTAATGCATACCAATCGCAGCTCCCACCTTCCTAGAATATTTTAAGAAATTGCCTGGCTCGGGCGGTATTGAACTTTTAACCCCTTTGCGCTACATCTTGCAGTAGTGGTGGGCTGTCAAGCCGCCACATATAGCTGACAGTTCGCCAAACACCATCAAGAGCAACTCAATAGTATAAAATAACGGGAAATATCCAGAGTTTCATCACCAACTCTTTATAGCAGAACTGAAACTTTATATAAAGACAGGATTGAAAGGGGTCTATTGCTAAGAAAATGTTGTGGATTGACGGCTGCTTTGCAAACATTAAGTATGAATAGCAGAACTGTTTAAAAAAAAAAAAGGCTAACCTTGTTTAGCCCAGCGAATTTTACATCGAACAGGGTTATTCACTAAACTAAGAATTGTCAGAAATTTCAAGTGAATTTAACATTTTACATGTATATAGCCAAAATAGAATCACTGCTGCCTTTGGGAATGTTTCAATTTCAGCTATTTTGACCTTAAATTTGAAAATCATTGAAATATATATATGATATATCTCAGCTCACTATTTAATAAATAAATCCACACGTCTATGGCGGAAACTGATCATTGACTGACTGTACTTTGGCTCCTACATCAACAACTAGTCACTTGTACTAAGATTCTTACAGCATCTATTACTGGACTGTCCTCTGATTCTTCTAGTGTCTATTACTGGACTGTCCTCTAGCTCCTCCAGCATCTATTACTGGACTGCCCTCTGATTCTTCTAGTGTCTATTACTGGACTGTCCTCTGATTCTTCTAGTGTCTATTACTGGACTGTCCTTTGATTCTTCTAGTGTCTATTACTGGACTGTCCTCTGATTCTTCTAGTGTCTATTACTGGACTGTCCTCTGATTCTTCTAGTGTCTATTACTGGACTGTACTCTGATTCCTCCACTACCTATTACTGGATTGTCCTCTGATTCCTCCTGTATCTATTACTGGATTGTCCTCTGATTCCTCCTGTATCTATTACTGGACTGTACTCTGATTCCTCCACTACCTATTACTGGATTGTCTTCTGATTCCTCCTGTATCTATTACTGGACTGTCTTCTGATTCCTTCTGTATCTATTACTGGACTGTCTTCTGATTCCTCCTGTATCTATTACTGGACTGTTCTCTGATCCTTCCAGTATCTATTACTCGACTGTTTTTTATCATCTGTTAATGGACTTTCCCTTAGTTCCTCCAGCATCTGTTAATGGACTGTCCTCTAGTTCCTACAGCATCTATTACTGAACTGTCATCTAGTTCCTCCAATATCTATTACTGAACTGTCCTCTGGTTTCTCCAGCATCTATTATTAGACTGTCATCTGTATCCTCCAGCATCTATTACTGGACTGTCTTCTGGTTCCTCCATCATCTATTACTGGACTGTCCTCTAGTTCCTCCAATATCTATTACTGAACTGTCCTCTGGTTTCTCCAGCATCTATTATTAGACTGTCATCTGTATCCTCCAGCATCTATTACTGGACTGTCTTTTGGTTCCTCCATCATCTATTACTGGACTGTCCTCTGGTTTCTCCAGCATCTATTATTAGACTGTCATCTGTATCCTCTAGCATCTATTACTGGACTGTCTTTTGGTTCCTCCATCATCTATTACTGGACTGTCCTCTGGTTTCTCCAGGATCTATTATTAGACTGTCCTCTGGTTCCTTCAACATCTATTACTGGACTGTCTTTTGGTTCCTCCATCATCTATTACTTTAATGTCCTCTGGTTCCTCCAGCATCTATTACTGGAATGTCCTCTGGTTCCTTCAACATCTATTACTGGACTGTCCGATGTTAACCAGACTGCAAACTATTATGAGTATGTATGATGACATCAGAGTGTGATTTAACCCCTTAAGGACCAAACTTCTGGAATAAAAGGGAATCATGACATGTCATACATGTTGTGTGTCCTTAAGGGGTTAAGGAACCTGTCAATTATCAACATGAAATTAAAGGAAACGGTAGTATGTGCCCCCCTCCAAATTCCACGATTTGCTTTCTTTTGGCTTCTTATCTGTATTTAAGTCTTCCACTAAGACTTTCTTCATTACTTCTCTCTCCCCCTTGCGGGTTGTTGTCTATCAGTTAGATTTTCTCGCTAAGTTTGTGGTGCTAAATGTTGATCTGCTGTAATCATGATGACAATTCCTCATAGAAAGTCTTTAGAACTGATAGAATAAGTCTTGGTAGTATAAAAATGCTGGCGCTGCACAGAGGATTCGGCTTGTAGCTATTAATTTTAGGGGAGGGGGTGACGTTTCTCCCCTCAGCATACAAGCATAATAATATGTCCTAGTAATTTCGGAGGAGGTCACAGCCTCCGAATCCTGCCCTTTGTGTGTTTTCAATACGCTGTGTCTATGAAAACATCACAGATGCATCCGTCTTTGATAAGCCATTCTTTCAGGGCTTAATAGTTATGCAAATGAGAAAGCGAGAAATCTGGCAGAGACCCGGGCAAACGGGACTCCATATTCCCTTTGCTTATTTTTGTGACAAATACAGGCAGAGTCTGTTTTGTTTACTGACATCTTTCCAGAAGGGGAGATTATCTGCAGCCTTCAGTCTAGATCTCGTGGGGCGGCAGAAAGGAGATGATACTGGTATTTAGGCTCTGGAAGGCAGTAGCAGAGAAAACTAAAAGCAGTTCTTTGGTAAATATTAAATAGGTCCAGAGGCCAACTTAAAATCAAGAGGACAGAAACGTGAAAGGATTACTAAAGGCTATTGTTTTGTCCCAAAATTGGGCAGGACTGGTATATTGAGTGCAGAAAAGTATAGTGGGCTATTTCAGCTTTATTGGCCAATATAAATCATTTTAAATAGTCTAGAGTGAATGAGATCATCTGCAGGTCAGTTTACTAGCCAGTGAAAGTAGCCACACTGCATGCTCAGGAGCCATTTAAAGGAACGCTATAGGGTCAGGAACACAAACATGTATTCCTGACCGTATAATGTTAAAACCACTATCTAGCCCTCCTGGACTGCCTTGCGTCCCTAAATATAGTATAATCTTACTTGTATTCAAGTCTGCAGCTGCTGGCTCTGACCTACCTGCTGTCTGCTGACATCATCAGAAGTTGTGGTTCCCCATAGGATTGGCTGAGACTGGCATGGAGGCAGATCAGGGGCAGGGCCAGCACAAGTCAAACACAGCCCTGGCCAATCATTGTCTCCTCATAGAGATACATTAAATCAATGCATCTCTATGAGGGAAGTTCAGTATCTTCATGCAGAGGGTGGAGACACTGAATGTCTTTCACACTGTGCAGCACTGTCCCAGGAAGCACCTCTAGCAGCCATCTGATGAGTAGTCAGTGGAGGTATTACTAGGCTACAATATACACACTGCATTTCCTCTGAAAACAGTGTTTATAGCAAAAAGCCTGACAGGACTGATTCTACTCACCAGAACAAATAAAATAAGCTGTAGTTGTTCTGGTGACTATAGTGTCCCTTAAAGATCCAGAATATTTAGAATCTCATATATGAGGCTCGCTTCCAAGTGTCACTCAGCTCAGCCAGTAGATCTATTTGTTTACCCAATGTAAGTGCTAGGAAAAGTCTTGCAATAATTATTTTTAGGAATTCAGGTCTCATTTCACTATTTAATTTAGTGAATAAACCCCCAAACCTCATAAAGCACCTGCTCATATTTATTTACGTTTTCATTGAGGTACCTCCCAGGAAGCACTCGATGATAGTGCCAATCTATACCTCAAACAAAACAAAATCTAGTGTGTGCGTGTTACTTTATTTTACTTTGTCATAAAGGAAGTTACTGTGGGAAGCCAGAATTGACATGTGTACCTGATAATTGTATTATTTGGAAGGTGTATAAACACCATGCGGTGAACAGTATTTCCGCACTTGAAGAAGACTTTATAGCCGAAACGCGTTTGCTGCGTGTACTTTTACAATTGTGTTTATTTTTTATTATTTCGGGTTACTAAATGGTGGCACGGTCTTCATTTGATGCATTTGTTTTATAGATATGCCCATTTGTTTCAATATTTGTTGTTTTTGAATGATTTACTATTTGTACAAATAAATAATCTATTTTTGTGGAACTCCATACCATCGTGTACCTGCCCTCTTCAATTGGATCCAGTAGCCATATTTGCCCCCTTGAGCCTCTAAGACAGAGCCTGGCACGACTCTGGACATTGTGAGTCAGATTCTAACCCCTACCCGGTGTTATTTTGTGTGATTATATACGGTATACACTGTTATTTTCTTCTGCTTTTATTGTAGAATCAAGAATTTTACATGTGTTTGTATCCCCTTTTTTTTTCTTTTATCTGTTATGACACTTGGGTGTTTGTTTGACACTGGTATATAGTTTATGTTTTAAACTTACCAAAGCCGTACGTATGGCAGAGAGTTTTTTCCACTCTCACTTGAAGTCTTTGCGCGGTTACCTTAACGAGTGATATGTAGGTTGTACAATAATTCAGGTCTCAGCAAATGATCCCTCTATGTGAGGATTGAAGATTTTAGGGCAAGCCATTCTGACCAGCTTGCAAACGTTGAGCCATTTCAAGAATTTAAGAATAAGTAACTTTGTAAATTTTGCCTACAATGCATTCATCCAAAAAATTGCTGAACGCAGAGAATTTCACAGTCGAAGCCAAATCGCATATGAAACAGCCATTTTATTTTTGTCATTTTGGGTGAGAGATAAGGGTTTATTTCAGTGCAGGAAAAAGCCAGATCTATTTTTTTTTTATTTTCCACCTGGAAATTAGACGTGCGCACACTTGTTGAGTTTTACAGATTTTAACCCCCTGGAGAGAAAAAAGAGCTGGAAGTTCAGGCCTTCGATCTGCGAAATCTCCTTTTTAATTTTTTTTTTTTGGGGGGGGGGCTGGGGGTTTAGATTTAGTCCGATAATAACAGTGTTTCCACTCTTTGATGTTTATATTCGTTCTCCACCTGCGCTGTCACCACATACCCCACGCTGATCTCAGCAGAAGCTTCTCTGCTTCATGTGAATCTTTCATCTGCTGCTCATGTCAATCAGGTGGGACAGAACAGAACTTTGTTTTTACTGGTGTCAACTTCCTTCCCTTCCACCTGGTTCATTCCTCTCTCTATTAATGTGCCCGCACCCTGGTTTGGTGGCTCAGACACAGCCCATTTATTAGACCCCTCTCAGGACATCTCTCCTCTACGTGCACCGTGAGTTTTAAAATGTTTAATGTTACTGTACATCACTTAACTTTAGGGTAAAACAAAAAAACAAGTATGGGGAAAAATGTAGTCTACATTCTGTGCTTGTTTTATTCTCTTTGAGTTGTGTTATATTTGGGTTATTTCCTGGGGTGCGGTTAGATGCACAGGTTTATCTTTCAGCCTTTTTGTCCATGGTATATGCTGTTACTTTTACCATCCATAACACGTTTTTCTAGCATTTCTGAGTGATTGCGACTGCTTAGCTGGCAAATTGTCAGTATCCCCTTTCGTAACTCTTTCCTTTTCTGTTAGAATCCATGCTCTCTTTATAAACATTTTTTTTTTATTTCTAAATCTGACCTATGTTGTCCTAATTTAAGAATGGTTCTAGGCTGTGAGTCAGTCTATAATAGTGCTCATTAGCTATTTGGTGAGTACCCAAACAATTGATCCCCCATCTCCCCTCGTAGGAAAAGCCACCCCTTTTTCATGGGTTTCTAGCACCTGCCCATACTCTGATACTGTAAGACAGTGGAGACCCACTAGGCCTTGGGATGTATCTAATTAATGTAATTTATCCCACGTGAATGTGTTTCTGAGCAAATTTTTCAACTAAAGGAAGGGTTGCTAAACTAATGCTATAATTTGAGTTCCTGTAATACAATTTTAAGAACCACTGATGTGTGCTACTCTTTCTCACTATTAATGTCCCTTCTCTCCCTCCTTAGGTGCGCAGTGGACAGCAGAGTGACACGCGTTGCTTGGCTCAATCGCAGCACCATATTATACACTGGCAATGATAAATGGTCGATAGACCCCCGTGTGGTTCTTCTGGCTAACACACAGAGCCAGTACAGCATCGAAATCCAGAATGTGGACAGCTATGACGAGGGGCCTTATACCTGCTCTGTGCAGACTGACAATCAACCCAAAACATCACGGGTACATCTCATTGTGCAAGGTAAGCAACTCCCTGCTATCCCCAAATCAGTTTTGTACTATAAATGTTACATTTTTTTCATCTATTAGTGAATTACATTGTTACATTGTTTCTATCTGCCTGACTTAGAGGTTTACTACTAGTATTTACGATGGCATGGAATATAAAAACATTCACTTTTGTCAGACATCCTGACTGCCAGATAACTTAATACGAAACTTATTGAATTAAAAATTACGCCAGCAGGCATTTTGAATGTTTTTATATATCAGTAATCATGTTTTGGTTGTTTAAATTATTCTTGTATTGACTTTTCTTCCCGAGGGCGAGAAGTTGTATCAAGGATTTATCTCTTCAGCTTCGAGAAGAACAAAATATTTCTATCATACACACATTTATTCATTTAAAATGTCCAAGAACATGGATCCCTAATTTGTACAGTAATTACCGGTACACAGAGCTATAAGGTTTTCCACTAAGGTTTAATAAGTAAGTGTGTTCATATAAATATATATTCATTTGTTTTGTTTTGTTTGATTCTATTTTCCCTGTATTTTATTCAATTCCCAATGTATAATGGAATGAAGAAGAATTACTTTGAAGGTCCTTTTTTAATTCTTTTTGTTTTGTTTTTTAATAGCCTGTTTCAAGCAGGAATTTCTCAAGGGTATATTTAGTGTAGTCATGCATGAATGAAGTGTTATTCTGCTTGTAAGAATGTACAACATTATGATAGCAAATTGGCCCACACAGCCTGTATGTCTTCCACCTTCCCGCTCTACAGAAGCCCTTATTTGACCTGTCATGTTGTCCACATGCATCCCTCTGCTGGGGACCTCGGGGTGTTAAATTCATTTTATATGCCGTAAATGGTTTATTCATAGTACCTATATTATTACTTGGAAACCATGTAGCATTCTTTTGTGCAAATCCACAGGTCAACGTTTTATTTTATTTTTTCCCTGGCGAATGCATGTGCAGCTCTATTATTCTTACACAAACCGCACTACGAGTTTTCTTTTTATTCATTGACCTGTGGTAGAATTTACTGATAATCTGCAAAGGCAAGTGTTTCTGCATTTCTTTTGTCTGCCCCCACTTTCAAAGCCGCAATTTCCGACCATGTTTACAACAAGAAATAGCAGTAAAATAATACTTTTAACTGTAACATCCAGACATATTTCACACTCGCTGGGGTAATGTACTGTACGTATGTCCTGAAGATCTGCTGAATATCCTGTGCATTATTCATTGTGTTGCAAGCGTTTAGATGATGTAGAGGATACCACACTCACACTTAGTAATCCAGGTGCTTATCAGGGCCAGGGTTGGCAGATAAAATAAATGAGGTCCGGGCACTCAGGATTGCTGCATGAAGGCTGCTTTATTGAAACAAAAAGTGCAAGCTTGATAAAGGCCTGTGTGTAGGCCGAAACATTGCACTTTTTCTTCCACTAAACCTGCCTTCTTGCAGCAACCTTGAGTGCCTGGACCTCATTTATTTTATTTAGATGATATGGGAACATAAGAAAGGACAAACCATAATGTCAGACCCAGGGGCAATTTGGCATTTTTTTTACTGTGTTTACTGTGTGGCACTCGCCTTACTGATATTGAAGAAGTCATACTTCCCCATTAGCAATATTAATTTCATGCATATTCGGATGGCATTGATCGACTCAGCGTGTCAGATTTTGGGTTGTCTTGTCAGGTTTTTATAAGTAAATTTGAAATCGCGGTCTTTTTTTTTTTTTTGTATGTCAGAAATATAGCTTTGCGGGTTAAAAATATATTGTATAATACTCTCTGGGTCCGCCCACTTCCAGGTAAATCTCTGGCCCCATCTCCAGTATTTAAGCATTTTGTGAGATTATATCTCACTTTGTCTTGCACCATTTTTACTGTCTTTCTTCCTTAGTTATAGCAATTCTTTCCCCCAGCTGTAGTTTTTTTATTTTTTTTACCTGGGCAGGTACATACATTTTTATATGTTGGAAACTGCTATAGTTCCCCATCACAGATTTAGTCGACTTTAATTTTGGTGAGAGATGCTCTGCAGATCCTGGCGCTGACCCCCTTTTGATGTTTTCAGGTGTAGTTTTAATCCCATTAAAAGAGCCGAGCTGAAAGGAGCACAGGAAATCACATGGAGAAATCGCTAAAGCTGTATCTGTACTGTTTATCAGTCCTGGAACCCCCGAGGCTGCCCCAACCGAATTGTGCTTGTTATTACAATCAGTCGCGGCTTTGTTAGACGGCAATAATTTCCCACTTCATCCCGAGCTGTGTTAATCTCCCATTTCGCAGCAATTGTTTGCAGCTTAATTACCTGGTCAGAGGAGCCTTGCATCTGAGTCGTGGAGGTGGAAGGGGTGGGGGCTGGAGGGAAAAGGCGCATAGAATATTTGGGGAGACAGCAGGAGCTGCATTGATCTTAGCCATAGTCTGTCCCGTGCAGATAAGGAGAGTTCTGGGGGAATTTCTAAACTTCCTTACTGCTGAGATTCACAGAACATTCTAAAGCTTTAATCTGCAATTTTCTTTTGCAAATTGAGCTAATGGCTTAGAGACAAGGAACTGAATCACGCACAATCTCTATGCAGCTAAGGACCGTTTAACCGCTCCCACTCTGCTTGGCGGCCATTTATCTCATGCCATAGCTGAGGATTTTGTTTTCGTTCAAGAGTGGCATAGTCATGTTTGATGTATCCACAGGTTTTTTGAAATGACTGTTAAACAGTTTTAGAGGTAATAAGACATTATGCCGTGTAAAGTCTTTTTATGGGAAAAAATGAAAAGCAAGTGTCAACACAATTAGTGTCTGTGCTTCTTTCTAAAATGCTCGGTATTGGATATGGGCGCCGTGAGATAAATGTGTCAAAATGGAAATCTGGTCTTATTGAAGTGCAGGAATTTTTTTGTAAAAGATGTTTAAACATCTTAAACCTGCTCCGTGCAGACTGACAATCAACCCAAAACATCACGGCTACATCTGATTGTGCAAACGTACACCGTTCTTATGTTTCCATAGCACCGTAATCCCCTAACCATTTGTATATTGCATTATTTGGGATATAACGTGATAATAAAAATGCAGTTTTTTTTTAATTTTTAATTTGGTTTCCATATTTTTAAAGAGGGACCATCACTTCTCTGGGAATTTCACCATTGAAAATACATGTAAACTCGCTTATACATTTTTATTAATCTTTTTTTCATGTACTGCTCCATATTCTGCTCCATTTTCATAACAAATGTAGCAAATGATGTCACAATCTAGTTTGGACCAGGCAACACACTTTCTCTATGCTGATTACCAGGTGCAAAAGAATTCCGACACAGGATTATTTGGCCTTTAGATAGACCAATATTGCACGGACATGGTTAAATAAATGTTATGCAACAAATTGTCCCAGAATTGCTCTGTATATACAAAGTGCTCTGTCATAAATCACCATGGAAACCAGGGGATTATTCTGATGATTTATTTATCTTAAAAAGTTTACCTGATTCTTCTTGGTGTAACCTTCAAGCAGGTGAATCATGTACTTGCCCAGTTTAGGATTTTTCCAGACTTGGTCAAAATTCAAAACCAAAAAAAAGTTCAGGACATAATTTTCTATCTGACCTCTGTGATGACGTTTCAGGTCAATGTTTTCTTGCTAGCAGGACCCAGCCCGACCAGTGTCCGCTTTACACCCAAATGGGGGAGCAGAAAACGCCACCTGTTCCCCTGAGCCATCCATTCCAGATAGGATTCTGTGTGTATACCATCTGCCTTCCAGCAGTGCTAACCCAATATTGTACTCTTATCTATGTTGTATTCAAGTTATTTTGCATTTGTTTTCCTTTTATTTACTATCATTTTGTTTGGCTGGTATATATGTTGCATTTATTGCTATACTTTTACATGTTTGTGATTCTTGTTTTCCAATATTGATCTGAAATATATTTGAATAATGCATCTGACACATTATCTGTATGCTGCTAGAATTTATTATTATTTTTTAAAAAAAGGTTTATTTTACTGTTTTTTTTGTTTGTTTGTTTGTTTTTTAGTGTGTCTTCCATCCCTCTACACAACTTGTTTCAACTTATTGCGTGGAATTCTGTGTTACAGGTACCCCAGAGCGTGGTTATTTTAGGGGTACCCCATATCTCAGCGTATGGCCTTCTAAGTTGTATGCCCTGCTGAGCTAGTGTTGGGAAGCTGGGAGAAGTCCCTCTTTGTTTGATTATATGGCTTCCAACTCATTGTTTTCTTTGTCTTTTGTTGATGCGTTTGTCTCTTTGGTGTTGCTGACAAAGAACGGTCCAGGATGGAGGGAGATAGCTCTGAGAAAGATCCTTATCACCATGTTTTACTGGAACATTCAGCAAGGCTTGTCTCGATAAGCAGCTTCTCCATAGAGTAGCCCAAGTCATTCTTCCTCTTTTCATCTTCCTTTCTGTTTTGTGCATCCCTTCATCCTTCTCTCTCTGTTTGACATCGGCCTTCATTCTGTGCTTTTGGAGATGGAAAAGGCTCTGCATTGTGACTTAGCAGCACCCGGTGAGCACAGGGAGAAATAGTTCATTTTTATGCAGAGCAAAGCATTGCAGGCCGTGTCCTCGGTTTATAGAATACCTTATGGCTCCACTAATGATTGTCATGTATTCATGAGATGCCAGCACTTCCTGCCGAAGATTAACATGGCGAGGAAGGACAATAATTAGATATGGGAAGCCAGGCGCATGCAAGATACCAGGTGTTCAGAGCAACACATACATAGAAAGGGGAAAAAATAGCTGAAATAGGCAATAAATACAAAAGCCGTATTTGATGCTGCTGGCTGGGGTCATTCACTTTGAATCTTTGCATGTCTTCCTTTTTAACCCCTTAAGGACCAAACTTCTGCAATAAAAGGGAATCATAACATGTCACACATGTCATGTGTCCTTAAGGGGTTAAAGAGCGATCTTGGTAAATAATAAGTGAGTTATTAAATCTGTTAAAGAGTAAAGTGTCCATATCAAGATTAACGTCTTCAAATATTGGCATTTGTATATGTTTGTATAACATACATTTGTATATGTTTAATTTATTAATGTTTATACTTATAGAAGTTGTGCCAAATCCTCCCCCCAGGGTTGACAACCATAGTGTGGCTCGGCAAACAGTGTTATCAGCTTGAAACTTGCAGGGTTCAGTGTTCCGTGTATGTGTTGCTGCAGGGTTTATTGATTAGTCTGAGAGCCACAGGATTTATTGATGAGCATATAGTGAACTGTAGGAGTCAGTGATGAAAATATCAAGAGCTTACAGGGTTCTGTGTTAATACTATATAGTTAACAGGGTCATGTGTTAATCCTATGGATAGTTTACAGGGTCCTGTGTTAATCCTATGGATAGTTTACAGGGTCCTGTGTTAATCCTATGGATAGTTTACAGGGTCCTGTGTTAATCCTATGGATAGTTTACAGGGTCCTGTGTTAATCCTATGGATAGTTTACAGGGTTCTTTGTTAATGCTATGGATAGTTTACAGGGTCCTGTGTTAATCCTATGGATAGTTTACAGGGTTCTGTGTTAATCCTATGGATAGTTTACAGGGTTCTGTGTTAATCCTATGGATAGTTTACAGGGTTCTGTGTTAATCCTATGGATAGTTTACACGGTTCTGTGTTAATCCTATGGATAGTTTACAGGGTTCTGTGTTAATCCTATGGATAGTTTACAGGGTTCTGGGTTAATCCTATGGATAGTTTACAGTGTTCTGGGTTAAGCCTATGGATAGTTTACAGTGTTCTGGGTTAAGCCTATGGATTAACCCAGAACCCTGTTAATATTATGGATAGTTTACAGGGTTCTCTGTTAATAGTATTGATAGTTTACAGGGTTCTGGGTTAAGCCTATGGATTAACCCAGAACCCTGTTAATAGTATGGATAGTTTACAGGGTTCTCTGTTAATCCTATGGAAAGTTTACAGGGTCCTGTGTTAATAGTATTGGTAGTTTACAGGGTTCTGTGTTAATGCTATGGATAGTTTACAAGGTTCTCTGTAAATCATATGTCTAGTTTACAGGGTTCTCTGTAAATCCTATTAATAGTTTACAGGGTCCTGTGTCAATCATATGGCTAGTTTAAAGGGTTCTGGGTTAATGGCATGGGTAGTGTACAGGGTTCTGGGTTAATGACATGGGTAGTTTACAGGGTTCTGGGTTAATTCTATAGATAGTTTACAGGGTCCTGTGTTAATCCTGTGGATGGTTTACAGGGTCCTGGGTTAATCCTATGACTACTTTACAGGGTTCTGGGGTAATCCTATGGATAGTTTACAGTGTTCTCTGTTAATCCTATGGAATGTTTACAGGGTTCTGTGTTAATCATATGACTAGTTTACATGGTTCTGGGTTAATACTATGGATAGTTTACAGGGTTCTCTGTTAATATTATGGATAGGATACAGGGTTCTCTGTTAATCATATGGAAGGTTTGCAGGGTTCTGTATAATCCTATGGATAGCTTACAGGGTTCTGTGTTAATATTATTGATAGTTTACAGGGTTCTGTGTTAATCCTATGGATAGTTTACAGGGTTCTCTGTAAATTCTATGGATAGTTTACAGGGTTCTCTGTAAATCCTATTGATAGTTTACAGGGTCCTTTGTCAATCCTATGGCTAGTTTACAGGGTTCTGGGTTAATGACATGAGTAGTTTACATGGTTCTGTGTTAATCCTGTGGATGGTTTACAGGGTTCTGGGTTAATCCTACAGATCGTTTACAGGGTTCTGGGTTAATCCTACAGATCGTTTACAGGGTTCTGGGTTAATCCTACAGATAGTTTACAGGGTTCTGGGTTAATCCTACAGATAGTTTACAGGGTTCTGTGTTACTCCTATGGATAGTTTACAGTGTTCTGTGTTCAGTATTTGGACAGCTTAAAGTGTTCTGGGTCAAATTTATGGGACACTAAAGGGTTCTAGGTCAAGTTTATGGAGAGCGGCAGAATGCAGTTCCTATTCATGTGTACTTCTATAGGCTGCTGCCAAGTTGCTTCACCGTAAACATTTTGCGAATCTAGAGCTGTTTTTGGAATGGAATTTGTTTATACATAGTAATAGTGTTAATAAATGTTTTTTGAAGATTCCAGGGGAGAGATTTATCTAAGAAAAAAAAAAAGTGAAGCTATTATCATGCGATCCAGCCGAATCGTCAAAAACAAGTGATTACTCCACTTTAGAACTTTTCAGATGGTGATACTTTAATACATTTCCTATTGTCCCTTTTACTTTGCAGTAGCTGTGTTTGAATTCAGAACATGGAAACATCTTGAGCCTCGATGGTCTGTATTGTATCTGTTTTCAATGGGGCACAAAAATAACCCCCCACCACTGTGATTAAAACAGCTGCACTTAGCAGCTGCTGAAAAGACGATGTGGACGATGTGTTTAAATTCCCATTTTGATTACTCTAAATGTGGTCTTTAACATAAGACAGGCGTATTTTAATGCATTACAGATCTTGTAAGTTGGCTTCTGAAAGCCAAATCATTAATAATAGAGCATTGGTGCCAACAAGATGTGATTCAAAAAGGACTTCAATCTGTGAGCTTGAAACAAAGACGGAAGATGGAAATTGTGGTGGAAAGACAATTTGGACACATTCAGTGTCAGTGAGGTTAAAAGTAATGCATATGTTTTTGCTCCCCCAACATCCCCCCCCAAGACACTTCGAGTAAAAGGTTACAGAACTGCATCATCCTTGCCCAGTGTTCTTGTACGTCTTGGCATTAGCTGTTTGTAACCAGAGAGTTAATCCAGTATAAAGCGGAGACTTCATTTTTTTGGTGTGGCTCCTCCATATCAAAAACCTCTTAGGTGTGTAACACAATTTGCTGAAATGAAAGATACGAATAATCTAAGTTGACCTGTCACTTGTGGAGTTTCTCATTGTTTTAAAAACTCTGAGAGGTAAAAGTACAGTTGGGAAGTTCTAAAATACTCCCTCTGTGAGGCCATCTTCATTCTTCCACTTCTTGTAGATGAATCTGCCATTAACTCAAACAACCCTCGATTCTTCTGTACACAAAATACGGCTAGGGGTCAATGGGAAATCTTGCTGGATCACAAGATGCTTCACGAATACATTTCAAGATGCACAAGGAGTCACCAAAGACATTTAATCAACATCACAAACCCAGATGCTTTTTCCATTAAGCTGTCATATGTGATGGCCAACGGAAAATGGCGAGGCACATGATAATTCGCCAATATTTTGGTTTTGCCATGCCTGCAAAAATCCAGAAGAATAAGCAGCCTCTTTTTATGTCGTGTCTATCTACTTTCAGGGAAATTCCAGTGCAATATTTAGCAAGATTTTAGTAAAGATTATATTTTATAAAACAAAAAAACTAAAAACAAAATAAAACTTGGATGTTTGCTTTAACTTGGAGGAAAAGTTAAGGGTTTTGTCAGGAAATTACCTCTTATAGGATGAGTTGTAAATGGATGGTAGAGTCTCCCGCCAGTCAAGGGGGAGCTCGTGTAGACACCCAACATAGAACCCATAATAAAGCTTTATTGTTTAAATAGGAACTGGGCTGAATAGATAGGTTAGTTAGAGTGTATCTGTGCTCATAGTTCATTTTGTTCTTTATAAATGTATTTATTTACTTATAAACATATATGTTTGACCAATGGCCATATAAAGTTTGTTTCTCTTTACGACTATTTACCAACTTGTGTGTTGTACCTGTGTTACTTCCATTCTTACCCCTGTTCCGGGACACCAATAGATGTGAAGTCCAGGCTAGACAGTTGAAGGTATGATTTGCCTTATAGGAGATAAGATTGCTTTAAACACCAGCTATTCTGGTTATATTAGAATTGTTTCTAACTAACACGCGAGACTCGCAGTTACAATTACCCTTTTACAGAAATCCAAAATCCACGTAATTCAAAAATTCCTACCTGAAATTATATGTAAAATACAGATACTTATTTGAGCCTGGTAGCTCTATTTATTGTATGTGGAAATTAAGCCCATGTGCAATCATAATGTTTATAATTTGCTGGATTTTGTAGGAAACCTGCTGGCATTTCCAAGAATTTGCAGAGTTTGCAAGCACCAACGTGCAGTGCATTTTGGATACACTTTAATTGTGTGCCTTATGTGTATAAACCATTAAAGAGACACTGTAGGCACACTATCATAATTTCATCTTGTTGAATTGGTTATAGCACCTGGCACAGCTTCTCTATTTAGTGTTTAATCATTTTCAAGAATAAGGGCCCTGGATTCACATAGCCCCACCCCCACTGAAGGCGTGGCTAAGGCAGAGATTACACACTTCCTTCTAGACGTACAAATTCATTCCAGCAATGGGCACTGTAATAGACTGAATGCAGTCAACTGACATCCTCAGCCAATCACAGCAGCCCGTTGCTGCTCAGGCTAATACTTCCTAATTAACCTGAACAGCGCAGAGGGCTGCTGGGGACTCTTAGTATTAAAACATTAAAAACAGACACTGCAACCACTTTAATGAGATGAAGCAGTTATGGTGCAAAAAGCGTCCCTTTAATTTATTTTCCAAACATATCTTGAAAGAATTAATGAAAAGGAAAACATGATTCTATAAAATTACAAAATGTTTATATTTTTCAATTCTTCGTTCTCCCAGATCTCCAATTTGTACCCGAACAGCTTTTCCTTATTTAATGTGCTATGCATCCCATATTTTTTCTTTGAGAAGGTCTAAGTAGTTAAAGGGGATTTTAATGGTTTCATTTGCAAAGTACGTGATAGTGTATCATGCTCAAAATAACTCAAGGAATTTTTACCGATTTAAATATTTCTTTCCAATCCACCGTGTTATCTCAAAAAGTTACATCTTAAAAAGCCTGTGCGAATTAAAAGATGGCTGCAGGCCTAGGAAAGCACATACTGAACATTTCTGTACAGGTAATTAAACGCCATTTATTTATTTTTTGTGTAATTTATTTTTATGACAAAGAGTGACTTTATTATGCACGAAAGGTAATTGGTAATTGAGGCTTTAAATAGCTGTTTCCTTACGTGATGCTTTTTTACCGCTTGCAAAGAAAAGCGGCCGTGATAAATGCATTCTTATTTTATTTTTTTTCCTGTGATTCTATATTTCCGGTTGTCTTATTTTTACAGTCCTGCAACCCAATCTGTGTATTTTAGTTGCCTGACCCAGCGAAAACAGCTGCTATTTCCAAACGTCAAGGTATATTAGCTAAAGTCTAATTGTCGTTATCGATTGTTAATGGCCATTCAGGAAAACTGGAGTGAGGCATTTGTGATTAAACTCTTATTTTATGACCGCTAATGAAAAGTTTAGTGGAATAAAAAGAGCGCAGTGCAGCATAATAAGCAATTATTGGCCCAGTGCGTTGGCGTCGTATACCAGGGAAATGGAACAGGCGTTATATGATATAAATATCTGTAAAGGGGGAGGTGGAGGGGCTACATTTCAAGCAATCACTATGAAAACCATGGAAATTTTACTTGAGAACTTTGCCCCCAAATAGTTTTTGTTACATTGTTGATTTGTATAGATAAGCTAAATATTTCAATGAATGTGCTTCATCTGACAAACACAGGAAAATAGATATAATTAGATTGTAACCTTTGACGCCAGACGATAGGCTGATTATAAGAGCAGCACAGATTAATGGTGTGCTGGAACATTTGTTTTTTGTGTAAAAACTTTTGAAAGTTCTGTAAAATGCTCCCTTTAATTCTCTGTAAATTCTTTCCTTAATCAGAATTTGGGGGGGGGGGGGGGGATTATATCTGTACTATACCCCCCTCGTAGTATAATTTCATGGTGCTTTTGCCAAAGTGTATGATTAGAAATCTCTTAAACTGCTGATAAAATGTGAACACAATATATAAAGAGTTATTTTCAAGCTAATCTACGAGGTGACGTTCACTTTCATTACTCTGATACGGTTGTAATCCTGCTGTGGGTTACTATGAGCTCAAGGCTTATGTTACAATTAGTGTTTTAGCAATGTACAAAGAACTGTACACTTCACCATCAAGGACAGATACCCTGAATTGCCACACCATCAGAGCCTCCACATTCATTCATTTTATCAAGTGCAGTGACCGTGAATAAAGCCTGCATTTATTTATTGGGAAATATAGGGAAATCTCTAAACCTTCTGAACTCTAATGTAAGTAATTTGAAAATCAGATGGCAAAATGATGGGCAACGTAGCTGAAATAGAGAAATAATTTTTTTCAGCTACCTTTCTAACTTGACTAGACTAATCTGCAGTTTGAAATTCTCGGCAAATGATAGTTTTTAGTCCATAAACTCTTACAGAATGTCTTGGAATGTAATCATTCACAATGGAGGCAGGCAGGCTCCTGTAGAGATTGGACGAGTTAAGTCTGGACCTTACAGATTTCTTTTAAATTTCATGACCGATTTTCTGAATTAAGTTAATATTAATGATATTTGTCTGTAAAGTGTTAACTTATCTTTTATTTAAAGATGGGTACGGTTATTTTTGAGAAAAGAGAGTGATACGGGACATATATTTATTAAAAAATAATCCCATTTTGATTTGGTACTTGTGTAAATGATTGTATTTATACCGATTATCCAAGCCCTCGGAGAGTGTGAAACTATGACGGACTATTATTTGTATTTTGCGCCTAGCATTTGTCATTGTTTTTTTTAAATGTATTTTACATGTTTTTATTAATTATATCTAAAAGAATGTGTTTCTCAGGCTTGCAAGCTACTCCTGCTGTCTCCTTAAAAAGAAGGGCTGTGCCCCCTTATAGGCACAGATCGTTACCACCTAGGGCCGGGTTCTGAGGGCTCTAAGAGAGGTGACCAGTACATGTTGACTGCATATTTGATAAACTCTGATGTGAACATACTACACCAGAAGTTCTCTCTGGTATTTTTTATGCTTTTTTTCCCCTGTATGTACTATTTAAGTGGACAGAAGACAGGATTGTGTCACCAGAGCACACTCCTGTCCTGTGTATATGATTTCAGCCTGTCTTGGGAGGCTTGTTTCTATGCGAGTTTTACTACCTTGATATTCCAATACCATACGGTGTTACACTATTCGTTTCCATTTTTATCAGCTTTATATTCCTGTTCCCAACTAGAGTAGGTGTTTATAGATGTACACCTAACACGCTGCACTTTTTGGGTTGGTTTCTGCACATCTTCCTTTTTCCATTTTTTGTTATATTTTGGTGGGTCACAGTGTAGTAGCGTGTTTTTTATTTTTTGTAATTGTTTTTGCATATGAAAACTTAAGCACCTTTATACACACAGGTTATTTTGTGGTTTTTCTATGTATGTGTGTGTTTGTATTTATATATACTTTTATTTTATTTTTATTTTTTTAATTATTCTTCCTCTTACTGCATGCTGTCATGTTGACCCCACTTACATTGTGTACTGAAGGAAATGCATCTCAGCGTTAAATGAAATGTGCTTCTTGCTGGCGTGAGAATAATTAGCGAGTACTGTTTGTTTTTTTCCACTTTAGTTTGGTCTAAATAAAATAAAAAATCTGTCTTCATATAGTTAAAGTGATTTCTTTGGCTGTTTTTGTCCTTTCAACTCTCACATAATACACCGTAAAAAATAAATAGGCTGTGAAGTGGTTTTGCACGCAGAGCTTTTTATACCATCTGATATGTCTCAGATTAATAAAAAAAAGTCTTTGATACGTTTGCTGTAGAATATGTCATATTTAGCTTTTTCATGTGAGTACAATGCATGCAGTATGGGATTCGTTTATGTCTGCATTCAGACCTCCTACATGAGTAAATGAGGATTAGATAGAGTAGGCTCATTAAATGACTCGAAAGGGCTTTCATTGGGAACAGGAGACTACTCTCTAGATCCTTGTATAGGTGAAAATAAAAAATCACATCTTTACTCAAAATAACAAAATAACAATATTAAGTTATATTTACAAAATGTATACATTTTTTTATAGTCTTTAAAGTGCACGACTGACAGGAACAAAATTTAAACTTTCACCACCGAATGTGCTTGTGTTATAAGCACTTAATAGTTAAAAGGACATTATCATCACCTGAACAACTACAGCTTATTGTATAGTATACAGCTTATTGTATAGTATACAGCTTATTGTATAGTATACAGCTTATTGTATAGTATTCAGCTTAATGTATAGTATACAGCGTAATGTAGTTGTTCTGGTTAGTATAGTCAGTCCTTGCTGGCTTTTTGTTGTAAACACTGTTTTCATAGAAAATGTCTATTGACACCTCCACTGGCCACTCCTCCGCCGATCACTAAAGGTGCTTCCTGATTCATAGCTGCACAGTGTGCAGCACTGACGTTCAGCCTCTCCAACACTTTGCATGGAGACACTGAACTTTCCCCATAAAGATTCATTGATTCAATGCATCTATATGAGGAGGTGCTGATTGGCCAGGGTGGCATTTGGGTCTGCCCACCACCCCGCCTCCTTGGCTGAGATAATCAAAATTGACAATCTCACCCAGTCCAATTCTTTCCTAATTAAAGAATTGTGATTGGCTGAGATTGTCAGTCAAGAAGGCAGATTGAGGGCAGAGTCAAAAGCCAGCAGACCCACACGGCGCTGGAAATAAGGTGAGGTAGGGAATGGGGGGATAGATAGTGATTTTTTTTTTTTTTATTCTTTATTTTAAAGGTGCATGGTAGGATTACTTGCATTACAGTGACTACGATGGTGTTACATACAGAAAGAAAAACGGGTTAGTGGTTCATCATTTGAGTCTGCACACGTTTTCAACTTTTTCAAACAGGTTACGTTACTGGTGTGGTCCCTAGTGTAGGACTGTGCACCCATGTCGTTTGCCTAGCTGCGTTTAGGTTCAGTTCTGTTATGTGCCCTAGCTCATCTCTTGGTTATTCTGGCATATTGCAGGTTTGTGACGAGCGGGGTAGGCGCTATAGTGGATCGTGTCTGGTTACCACGGGTTGCTATGTGATGTGCGTTGTGGTGTTGTGTTACGCGTTGGTTGGTACCCCTAACCAAGGGGGTGGCGGGGGGGGGGGAAGGGTGAGTGTTGTACTCTGCGTGTCCCTTCTGAGGCTAAATGTGGGCTGGTGGGCACGGTTGCATTCTAAGAGGTATAAACTGACATAAACAAGTGTGTGAACGGGAAAGCAAATCAAATACAAAGGAAAAATTGCACACAATACAGTCGCAAAAAACAGTTGCAAATCAAGAGTCCGTTAGGACCTAGTGGACCATGTCCTTGGTGTAGGTGGCTGAGTTCTCATTGATCCGGCTATGGGGTACAGGTTTGCGTCAGGGAGTTGTGTGTGAACTCCCCGAGGGTCGAGGTACAAAAGAGGACGCCGTGGCAGGGTCCCCCATCTGAGATGGGCCTCCCGTATTCCTGTGTGTCTCTGTGAGTCCTAGCGTAGCCAGTATAGCAGGTATGTCCGCCTCCGACGTGGCCTTGTAGGTGTTGTCATTGTGCGTGAATGTCAGGACCCTGGGTGCCCCCCAGCGATACTGCACTCCTGTTGCCCTCAGGCGGCTGGTTAGTGTGTGCATCGTTCTCCTCCATTGCAGGGTTGCCCTTGTCAGGTCCTGGAAAAAAAGTAATTGGGCATTTTCAAAGCTCAAGGGTGTCTTGCCTTTTACTGCCGTTAGTATGGTTATTTTATCTTGCGTCGTGGTGCAGCAGATGATGACGTCTCTTGCTCCCGTGGGAGGCGAGTTGGGCCCAGGTGGTAGGCGGTAAGTGCCCTGTAAGGTGATTTTTCGGGCAGCTTGGGGTGATAATATCGTGTTCAGGAGCCTCCTGATGTAGTGAGGTATTTTGGCTTGGGGGATTGTAGCGGGTACCCCCCGTAGTTTGATATGGGTGCGGCGCAGGTGGTCCCCCTGGGCGGATATCTGCGCTGCCAGCGCCTGTTGGGTCGTTTGTAGATCATGCAAGGATTTTTGGAGGTGGGACATGTCACCTGTGATTTGTGTTACGTTCTCCTCCAGTGTATTTACCCTGGTTGTGTTTTGCCGTACATCTGTCTTTATGGTGCTTATGTCCGCGGTTATGAAATCCTGGAGTGCCTGCATCCATAGTTGGAGATCCTGTTTCGTGGCCAGGGTGTGTTCCCCAGTTTCCGTGGCGGATTCTTGAAGGGTTGGGAGTTTAACCCGTTGTGTCCCTTCTGTTGTGGCCACCTGTGGTTGGGGTGAAGGTGCAGGCTGCGTCTTATGTGTTGGTGCTGCCTGTGGCTGGTCAGTGGGTTGAGGCTGCGTTGTTGATTCAGAGGTTGTCTGTGGTGAGGCTGACAGCGTGGGCCGCTTTAGTGCAGTGGAGGGCTCCTCCGCCGCCATCTTAGGTGGAGCCCTGCGTTGCAGCAGCTCCCCGATGCCGGGTTGTTCTGCTGGGGAGTTCTGCTGGCCTTTCTGAGAGCGGCGTGACATTGTTGTTGGGGAGTCCGCGGATATCGCAGGGTACCCCCTTCCCTCTCTTGGCTCGTTATGTCCCCAGAAGCCGTCGAGGTAAGTCTCCAGGGTGTGGAGTGTGGGCTGGCGGTAGGCCTGAGTTTTGCGTTTGGCCTTACCGGTTCTCGTGGGCTGGAAGAAGGGCATCAGCTTGTTCCTCCCGGCGCCCTAGTTCAATCGGTGTTGTTTTCAAGTTGGTATTTTAGCGTGATTTTGCCTTTTTTGTCGGTTAGAGTTAGTTTTCAGCGGGAGCTAGCAGAATGTGCGTCTTGTCAGGATCAGTCCCTGGCCAGTGATTTTAACACTATAGGTTCAGGAATACATGTTTGTGTTCCTTGTGAAATCACAGAATGTTGCATAGCCATTCTTGTAAACAGTTACCCAATATTAAAGTTAGAGAAAAGGATGGTAAATATTGTGAATTATGCCGGATCTGGTATGTTTGCATACAATCAGAAATACCTTTTTTTTGTCACACAGAGCAGATACGACAAAAATAGATAAATGTAAATAATCATATACTCTGCTTATGGACATTAGTAAAGAACCTGTTGAAGTTTAGGGGAATGCATGCCCCTAAAAAGCCAACAGAATGTAAGTGGGTATAATGCCAAAAGGCACAGTAATAAGTACATAATCACTAAATCAATGCTACAGAAAGTTTAGGAGATTCCCAGGCATGGTGGAGGTTCTATGTAATCCTTCAGAAAAGCGGAGGAATTTGCTTTCCAAAACCTTGTGGTCGTTTTAGAAATGGGTCCCAGAACTGATCATTATACAGAATGCCCATCTCATGGATTTGAATAGTGATTGCTTATGCAGTACTTTGCTCCAGATAGCCTCGATAAATGGTGCAGTCTGAGGTAACAGTCCGTTATTTGCCATCGTGGCTGTTTCTCTGTTATATAATTTCCGCACACTTGCTATTTAGAAGTAACCAATGTACCTTTAAGTAGAACTAAACATGTAATGCCCAGAATATCATGAGATTCTTTACTAATTTATTCTGTCCTCTCTCCAAACATTGAGACCTTTTCTGGCCTATTGTTTACTTCCGATGACCTGTAATAAATCAAATAAATATAGGGGGAGTGTGGGCGCTAGACTCCTTCTGTAAATGAGTTTAAAATCTGATTAGTGCTGCTTTTCACCTGGAGGACTGGAAAGGTGAGTTTGTCGACACGGGTGTTTTTTTTTAACTAGCATTGATGCAGCATTTTCCTTTTTTGTATATTTAAACACCCTGTACAAGCGCACAGAAAATGCCTTAGGTCGTTTATCATTGGTCAGAGAACAAAGCCGATTCATAGCTAATGCAAGGAAGTGCAAAACGCCATGTAACATTATTAATTCAAGGAGTTGGAAAATGTACCACATTAGTGCCACGTTGCTGAATCGTACGCATCACTCTGAAAACATGACAAGCGAGCAACGTTTCAGTGTAAATGGATACAACATAAATCTGGCTTTAGTTTTGCATCGATGTCACTCCGATACCCTTTCTAATGACTCCAGCTGTTTCGGTTTTATCTCTTCCTTTTTTATGTCAATAAAACAAGGAAACAGATGGTTAGCTATTGATTATCTCAGCTGTATTGCTTCGTCGCTAGTAATGGCAATAACCCACCCCTGTATGAGATACCTAATGTTAGAAGCTGCTGAAGGTGACCTGCGCTTTTGTATCTTGATCATCTTTTTTTTTTTTTTCTAGGACCATGAACGTCTAGACAACACAAATAAATATAATCTATTAATGTTAATATATATTTAAATGTGTGTAGCATTTGTTTTCGGTTTCTGATATTGCATATAATATTTCTCATTAACCTGTCCTATTTTAAGTAGTTAACATACAGTTATTCCTCTTCCGTATCAAGTGGAATTGTCTCGATCCAATCTGTTCTAGCAATTCAAGGTTCTGATTGGTTGCTGGCATAAAATGTACCCATCAGGTATTTCTTAATTACTGGGTGAGCCACCCTCACACAGACCAATGCTAGACTGATCTCATCAGTAGCATTATGGAATAGAGTAGTCGCTCCAGCTACAATGTATGTTGCCCATTGGCCACAAATATATCAATCTAATATTACTTTTTAGTCATCCTGAGATTTATCAGGAACGGTCTGTGATGGTTTAAAATCTGCTGCAAGACATTCTCTTGGCATCAAAGATTAAATAAAATAAATACAAATGACATTGCTTCAGTGTTAAAAAAAAAATACATTTAGATTTTTTTTTCCTTTAGATGATATTGTTTGCAATTCTACTATTATGTTTCTTTAGGGTTTTTATATAAAAAGTGCATTGTCTGGGGAGAATATAGACGTGCAATGGATCGTGATGGAAGGATCTCACATTTAGACCGTGGCTTTGTGTTGTTTACAGTGATTCATCGCTTGATAACATCGAGCAGCACAAACAATCGTGAAAGAAACATCAGGGTTTTTTTTTTGGGGGGGGGGGGTTTCAGCGATAATTTAAATGACTATAAATACTGTTTTACAACATCCCACGTTGTGTTTACAGGCAAATATCTTAATCATTTGGATGGCATTAATTAAATGCTGCTTGTTCAAGAACCTACTATTAATTGTTCCTGCAAAATATATTAGTGTTATTTTACATTTTCTCCACATATATTTCATGCATAAGTAACCAAATACAAACAGATACAATCACTATTGCTAACAGAACTGCCAAAGCGTCTCATTGGGTATATCTTTAAAAATTGCTTCCGAAATCAGGAAAGGAAGAGGAAATACATAATTTATTTGAGAATTATGGAACATTTATTTCTTGTGCATCTGGTGGCCAACATTAGTCCTCATAGTCGCATAGAGTGATATCCTAGCTAGTTAACCTTGGCACTTCAAATGTTTGTGGGCTGTTTCCCGTGATGCTTAGCTAGAAGAAGGTTAGAACATGAAACATTTAAGTTCATTGAATACATTGCAGTTTCTCCAGAAATCCAGAAGACTTTCAGATAAAATGAGGCACACGCCACAATGCCTTCTTAATAAGTCTTTACATATATTAGAATGATATTTTGGTTATTGTCTCCCTGCATTTTCCATGTTTAAAGTCAGAGCGAGTGACTGGCTACAATAGAGAGAGACATCAGCTCTTCGTCGAAGTGCATCGGCATTATAAAATCTTCTGAAAAGATGTTGCTATCTGTGTCTTACAGAACTTTCAGGTTTCGAAGTCTGTGAGCCGGGGAGAGAGCACCTTTTACCAGGGTCCGTAGACCTGCTCTCTTATCAGTGAAATTATCTCAGAGCAGACTCTGCCTCTGTAGATAGTGTCTCCACTCACTGCATCTCTCCCTACAAAATGACTCGTCTGCCAAACTGGAACTTTCCCCCCCCAGTTTGTTAATATTTATTTTTATCTTTTTTTTCTTTCTTTTTTATTTCAGCATTTCAGGCAACTCTTTCCTAATCTGGAGTTTGCTCTGTATATTGTATTTTCCAAATATAAAAACTCTGCAAACCTTAAATGCACATTTTGAGAAATATAATTAATTTTAAACATTTGGAATATAAAAGGTTGTTTGAAAAAAATAAAAAAGTTGGTTTACAAAAGTTTGCGCCCAAATTTTATGTTATTATATCCTTTAGAACCTCAGACTAGTTACTTACAATCTCCTGCTAATTAATCTTTCAATATAAATATATCAAATCAATACCTACACATTGGGCTACACTGCAGACTTATGGAAAGAATGTTAAAAACACTATTGAGATAGTCGCTCCCCACCTTGACCCCCTTAAACAGAGTTAAAACATACCTTTAGTTCAGCATTGAATAGGTCCACCTGCCACGTCAAGGCAAACCTATTAGGACGGTCCTACACTGACTAGTCACCTTGCTTCCTAGAGCTTCTGGCAAATATATCTCTGAGACAGAAAGGGGTATTTTTATGAACCCCTACATACTTATTAACACTTAATAGGTGACACATGGCGTGGGCGGCAGCATTGTAACATAGCTGAATGATACGAAAGTGAATCCAAATACAAAAAAACAAGTCCTTTGCTCAAGCTCCCAATACTCTTTGGCTGCAGCAACGACCACAGTACACATCAGCCCCAATACACACACACACATGCTCACAGATACACAGACACTCACAGATACAGACACTCAATTGCCCCGTTGCCCCCTTCCCCCACCCCCGGATCCGCCACTGTACCGGTGTGCAGCTCAGCTCATTCAGATACTCAAAATGCGGGACTGTCCCGGGTGATCCAGGACACGTGGACACCCTATCGCCGACCTATGGCTGCGTGCCCACAGATAGAGCCATTGGTTCGCCATCGCTGCACTAGCTGTTCATCTTGTGACTTAAATAAGTTAACACATTTTACTTTCTATGACACGATGATTCTCAGACTCTAACTTTTATTGGAAATTCTTCTAATATGGAGCATAACAGATATAACCTATTAAATATGTCCGTAGTCCTTGCGTGTGCCTTTTATTAGGTAAAATCAGTGGCTACATAGATTTCTTTACTTTCAAAGATAGAATATCATGAGGGAATGAATGTGACTTTGGAGGGACCTTTAGGACATTATGTCTAGAACTGTTACACCCTTTGTTCGCTGCTATAAATATATGCCATGGATTCATCTTACAACGAGAACCATAAAACATGAGCGCTCTGAGAGCCGTCACGCACGGTTAAAATGCTGAATGGCATATTCATGTCGTTTCATGTTTCGCTTAGTATATTCATTCTGATAACCTTTTATTAGGAAGTGTATGATATAAAAGAGCTGCTATTAATATTAAATTATGCTATCTATGTAAGAAGCTTAGTGCAAACAATGATCCGTAATGTTGCACAATATCTCGTCTGTGCGACACACCTTGTAGTTTATCATCATATTTATCATGACGTAGCAAAAGGGGTGATAAATTGTGATTCTTTATCACATATCTGATAGAAAAGAAAAAAAAAAACTTCTGGAACAGAATTTAACATAGAGAATTAGTAGGACAAGGCGATAAACATTAATATATTACGGTATGTTCTTTTCTCCTGAGCCAATAAAAGGTGGGGTAAGAGTGTGTTTTTTTTATTAATTTGACCCTGCAACCTGCAGAACTAGGTTTAATGATATATCTGTGACCTGACAGTATCTCACTCCCCTTATTGGATTCCTAAAACCTGCACTGTCAGGTCCCCTTCCACTAATGTTCACGTGTCCTCACCCCCTGTTGCTTGCCCTGACATGCAGACAAGCTTTTCCACTGACCTACAATTCTCCCTCCTTGACACCTTGTCGACAATAACTTATCTCCACATATTATTGCGTACCCCTTCAATGGTGCTTTCCAAAAACTTGAGCCTCGTGTAACCAGACTCTTTGAGCAGAAGACAAGGTCAACCTAATAAACTAATACAGCCTCTTTGAGGACATCTTTGAGGACGTATAATGACCTTTATTCCTAGGTTCTGAAGTTTTAACCTTTGGTGTCACCAATCTGGCCGAGATTCCAGTTTGTCTGATTTGAGAGCAGATGCCTCTTCTCAAAAGTTCAAAAAGTAATTTTATACTGACCAAGAGTAGACACAAATCGATCCACCAGGCAAGGAGATTCTGGCAACATACTGTTTAAATGAAATCGGAGTACCAACATCAATAGCCTCTGCGGCTGTGCAACTCCCATTAAAGTGTTAGCTCATGATATGTCTCTCCAAATAAACAAAATGGCCAGTACTCCTTCCCAGTGGCAATGGATTGCCAGCAACATGTCACTTTGAGGGTTACAAAGTCCAGAAAGGTTTTAATTGATTTGCAGTCACTGTATTCCAATGTAATTTGAAGGGTCAGTAATTTGGTCATCACTGTGAAGAGTTAAAAATGATCTGCAGATTGTTAGTCAGCTGAAGAGTTAACATGGCATACAGTTAGTTAAATATTATGTCAGCTGAAGGGTTAAAGGAGTCAGTCATCAGTATACATCCAAATCACTTGAAGGATTGTGGGAGCTGTAGTCATTTCAGTCGTTCTCTGGATTTCCATGCTGCTAGCAGCATCCGGTAGGTGTAGCGCAGGTCTTATGACGCATGGACAGGGTTAATGGTACACTGGATTTGCAGTTACAGAGCGTTCCCTGCACTTTCTGCTGAGCAGAGCTGTTCAGCACCCACAGGGGAGACCAGCAGCCCATAAAAAATAGCCCAGAATTTCTTCTACGAAATGCTGACAGTGGCAAATCCAGCTCAGACACAAAACCCCATGTGACCTTCTCCCCTTCACCCCCCTTCCAAAACACTTCAAGTCCTGGGGGACTCAGGGATGGAACACTGTGTATGATTTACCCATCTGCCACGTTCTCCTGGGAAAAGCCAGCCCAATCGAAGTAAAGCCTGCGCAGCCATCACACAATGCGGAAAAGGCGTCACAAACCACCACTTACCACCGGACTTTTAAGAGGACAAAATCCCTGACTTATTTTCGTTATTTTTTTTTTAATCTCTATCTTTTATTGGCTTGACCTGAAAGCACGCTTTTTGATCCCCAGTGCACAAGTTAAAGTAATTTACACATTTCTCTTCTCGATAGCAATATCTGCTGAGAGACATACACTGTTTCGAGTGTCTTCTCTTTTATGTTTTGTCCTGACCTGTTTTAAAATATTTGTTCATACAAATTACAGATATAAAGCACATGTGATCAGTCTCAAGACTTAGTTCTTGTCTGTGAGACTGGGTAAGATAGACATATCATAGCATTCATAGCCATCACACACTAAACTGTATGGACTTTATCTCGAACAACCTTTAACCCTTTACAAATCTTTCAGCTTAAATTGTGTTTGGTAATTTCACACAAAGGCAAATAAACTGAAATTATATATATATATATATATATGTATGTATGTATGTTTGACATACAGGAGCACAAGCTGATGAAGGCACTATTAAACTGAATCTATATATAAAAAAAAAAGAAACTTACCTTAAAGGAACACTATAGGGTCAGGAACACAAACCTGTATTATAGTGTTAAAACCACCATCTAGCCCCCCCCCCCTTACCCACCGTAAATATATTAAAATTATACATGAATTCAAGTCTGCTGCTGCCTCTGCCTGCTTGATTGATATCATCAGAGGTGATTTTCTGAGCCAATCACAATGCTTCCCCATATAATTGGCTGAGACCGTCAAGGAGGCAGATCAGGAACAGAGACGAACACAGACCTGGCCAATCTGCATCTCTTCATAGATATGTATTAAATCAATGTATCTCTATGAGGGAAGTTCACTGTCTGCATGCAGAGGGCGGAGACACTGAATGTCAGTCACATGGTGCAGCACTGACCCAGGAAGCACCTCTAGTAGCCATCTAAGGAGAAGGAGGCCAGTGAAGTTATCCCTAGGCTGTAATGTAAACATTGCATTATCTCTGAAAATACAGTGTTTACTGCAAAAAGCCTGAAGGGAATGATTCTACTCACCAGAAAAAATACAATAAGCTGTAGTTGTTCTGGCGACTGTAGTGTCCCTTTAAATTGCCCCTCATGTCCGTCATATATCACAAAGATACATGATGTATTCAATGTAAAATATAGAGACTTACTTACCTCTCCTCCATTCCAGTGTTGCCATCTGAGAGCTTTTTGTTTTTCTTCAAGTAACACCAAGAAATACAAAGGGAAGAGTCTGCGCTCAATAACAAAAAGAAAAGCTGCAACCCTAATTAGGGAATCCCACAAAACCCTAAAAACAAACTGGGAATGAAACAACGGGGGGAAAGGGCTGCGCTAAAAAATAAGATATAGTAAAATACAGTACAGTGTAAACCAGACCAAATGGTCACAATTTGGTAACAACGGAAAGTGTAAGTCTCTTGAACCAGGTGAAAAAATAGTCTGTAGAAAAATATATATTTGAAGAGAGTCTTTGCAGATAAAAAAAGTATACAATGTAAAAAATGGTAAAAAATGAATAAAAAATGAAAGATGAATAAAAAAATTAGTCTCACTGATATAGCTTGGTGGGATATCTGTACAGTCCTCAGGAGTTGATCCGTCCGGGTAGTAGGATAATCCGTATATGTGGAGACAAAATAGGAGACACGACAAACTGCCAATAGTGAAGAATTGCGGCTCCAAGGGTGAAGTGAGAAAATAATATGATAATACACTCACATTTGTGGGAGCTTTGGACCAGCTCTGGACTTATAGGCGTTGCAGCGGTATGATCCCCGCTACCAGGATGTACTGGAGAAGACGTCTGGCGATCCAACCTTGGTACTCCGGAATGGATAGAAAACAACAATAGTGCTCTCAGTAGGCAGGGTATGTGAAATAACAGTAGATAAAAATTATACTTACAAATATAGAGCAGGAAATACTGCTCTATTAATAGGGCACTGGTGGAATAATCCCCACCTAGGATTTCTTTGGATCAGGATCCGAGTGTGAAAGGTAAAAATAGTAGTGGTTGTAAAATAAAATAATAATGATAAGAAATATATGTATATATATAAAAAGGAAAAATAAAATTATGGAACTATATATATATATAAAAAAAAGAAAAAATAAAATGTAGAACTGCCAGGATTAATAAAAATAATTGTCAAATAAAAAAGGAATTGGTCCTATAGAGAAGGTAACCAAAATCACTTTTAATATTTAAAAATACACAATTTAAAACCATTAACGCGTTTCACCTAAACAGGCTTTTTCAAAATGGTAATATAGCATTATACCTGGCAAGATACAGTTATATAAGACAATGTAAATTGTTAAAATTTGCGCCAAAGAATGATTGGCCAATCAAAAAACACTTAGATTAAAACACTGTTATACCCTAAATAAGTTGAAAACAAATGTGCATATAAATAGTCATAAGTAGTATATACATAAAGGAACACAGGAATATAAAAAACGAAGCTTAAAACATAACTTTAAGATTATTGAACTTGTGTCACATGACCGGACTTAGGGTGTATGGGAAACGTAGTATCCGAGCGCTATGCGCGTGCGGTATAAGCCCCTCCCCGTGAAAACTTTATTCCGCCGGCACTACTATAGGGCTAAGCCTCATGGGGCTTGTAGTAGTGCCGGTCAGATGTGCGCACGCACGGGGGGGCGGAGACCAGGAAGCAGCTCGCTCAGTGAATTACCAGCGAGCTGCTTACTCAAGGGCACGGACGGGTGCCTGTGAGATTCAAAATACTAGACGGCGAAAAACGCCGTCAGAAGGGAAATAGATAAAGGGAAGGGGACAGGAATTAATGGCAATAGGTTAAATGGAATAAAATAAAATAAAATAAAATAAGATAAAATGAATACTTAGGATAAAACTGGTGACAATGGAAGAATGGAAAGTTAATCAAAATATAACCAATAGTTGTTAGGAATATAAAAATGAAATAGAAAGTAAAGCAGTATATTCATAAAAAATTATGCAGATCAAAGTCTGCATTTAGACCCTGAGGTGAGAGGGTCTGTAGCTTGTAGACCCACTCCATTTCTGTTCTTCCTAAAACATTTTTAATATCTCCCCCTCTCCAGGGTAAAGTGCATTTTTTTATCCCCATACATTTTAACATTTTAGGATCTTTGTTATGGTTAATAAAATGTTTGGATACTGTATGATTTAAGTATCCATTTTTGATGTTTCTACAATGTTCGCTCAGCCTGATTTTCAGGCACCTTGTGGTCATTCCAACGTACTGGAAGCCACAGGGGCATTCGAGCAAATAAATTACATTTTTGGTATTACAGGTAATAAACTCTTTAATATTATACACAGTGTTAGTCTTATTTGAAACAAACTGCGTCACCTTAGATGCAACTGTGGGATCTGTAGTTTTGCATACGATGCATGTTTTACATTTGTAGAACCCTTTAGTTTGTGGAAAGAAGGATACAGGATTTTTCTGTGCAATAGTTTTGGTAAAATTCGTAGTTAAGATCGTTCTAAAATTGGGAGCTCCTCTAAAAACTATATTTGGTTTTTCGGGAATAATTTTGTTAAGTTTATCGTCTTGTCTTAAAATATGCCAGTGTTTTTTAATGATTTTTTTAATTTCACTGCTTTTGTTATTGTAGTTAAAAGTTATAGGGAGGGATATAGATTCGTTTGTATTTTTTGTTTTGTATGTTAAAAGTTCACTCCTATTTTTGTGTTTGATCAAGTTAATATTTTCTAATAAGTCGGTCTCTGAATAATTTTTTTCGATAAATTTATCTTTTAAAATATTTGCTTGCTCATTAAAATCATCTAATTCGGTACAATTTCTGCGTAGCCTCAAAAATTGGCTTCTAGGAGCACTGTCTAGCCAGGGTTTGTAATGGCAGCTGTTTCTGTCAATTGCTGTATTTACGCAGACTTTTTTGAAAAAGGTTTTAGTATGGATCTGCCCGTTATTGACAAATATATTTAAATCTAAAAAGTTAATTTGTACTTTACTAAATTCGTGGGTTAAAATTATGCCTCTATCATTTTTGTTAAGATCATGAATAAAAGAAATAAGACTATCTTCGGATCCATTCCAAATAAAAAACAGGTCATCAATATATCTAAAATATGAGACCAGGTTTGCCCTTAGCTTGTCTCCATCGTATATAGCTGAGGACTCCCAGTCTGCCATAAATAAATTGGCATAGCTAGGGGCAAACCTGGTACCCATAGCGGTTCCTCTTTTTTGGAGATAAAACGAGTCAAGGAACCAGAAATAATTGTTTTTTAAAATAATATTAATACCGTCTAGTATAAAATCAATTTGTATTTCTGAGATCCTTTTTTCTTTTGTTAAAATGTTTTTTATCGCTTGACAACCTATATTGTGTGGTATGATTGTATATAATGATTGCACATCACAAGTTACTAAAATAAAATTTGGGTCCCATTTAAAATGACTTAAAAAGTTTAAAAGAGACATAGAATCTTGTAAATAGGATTTCATTTGTTTGACAGCAGGTTGAAGAAGAGTGTCTAAATATTGAGAAAGATTGCAGAGGACAGAACCTATACCCGATACTATTGGTCTCCCTGGGGGTTGGTTCATGTTTTTATGTATCTTGGGGAGAAAATAAATGACTGGAATAATTGGAAATTTTTTGTTTAAAAAGTTGTACTCTTGTTTGGTTATAAATGAAATCCTATTTACAAGATTCTATGTCTCTTTTAAACTTTTTAAGTCATTTTAAATGGGACCCAAATTTTATTTTAGTAACTTGTGATGTGCAATCATTATATACAATCATACCACACAATATAGGTTGTCAAGCGATAAAAAACATTTTAACAAAAGAAAAAAGGATCTCAGAAATACAAATTGATTTTATACTAGACGGTATTAATATTATTTTAAAAAACAATTATTTCTGGTTCCTTGACTCGTTTTATCTCCAAAAAAGAGGAACCGCTATGGGTACCAGGTTTGCCCCTAGCTATGCCAATTTATTTATGGCAGACTGGGAGTCCTCAGCTATATACGATGGAGACAAGCTAAGGGCAAACCTGGTCTCATATTTTAGATATATTGATGACCTGTTTTTTATTTGGAATGGATCCGAAGATAGTCTTATTTCTTTTATTCATGATCTTAACAAAAATGATAGAGGCATAATTTTAACCCACGAATTTAGTAAAGTACAAATTAACTTTTTAGATTTAAATATATTTGTCAATAACGGGCAGATCCATACTAAAACCTTTTTCAAAAAAGTCTGCGTAAATACAGCAATTGACAGAAACAGCTGCCATTACAAACCCTGGCTAGACAGTGCTCCTAGAAGCCAATTTTTGAGGCTACGCAGAAATTGTACCGAATTAGATGATTTTAATGAGCAAGCAAATATTTTAAAAGATAAATTTATCGAAAAAAATTATTCAGAGACCGACTTATTAGAAAATATTAACTTGATCAAACACAAAAATAGGAGTGAACTTTTAACATACAAAACAAAAAATACAAACGAATCTATATCCCTCCCTATAACTTTTAACTACAATAACAAAAGCAGTGAAATTAAAAAAATCATTAAAAAACACTGGCATATTTTAAGACAAGACGATAAACTTAACAAAATTATTCCCGAAAAACCAAATATAGTTTTTAGAGGAGCTCCCAATTTTAGAACGATCTTAACTACGAATTTTACCAAAACTATTGCACAGAAAAATCCTGTATCCTTCTTTCCACAAACTAAAGGGTTCTACAAATGTAAAACATGCATCGTATGCAAAACTACAGATCCCACAGTTGCATCTAAGGTGACGCAGTTTGTTTCAAATAAGACTAACACTGTGTATAATATTAAAGAGTTTATTACCTGTAATACCAAAAATGTAATTTATTTGCTCGAATGCCCCTGTGGCTTCCAGTACGTTGGAATGACCACAAGGTGCCTGAAAATCAGGCTGAGCGAACATTGTAGAAACATCAAAAATGGATACTTAAATCATACAGTATCCAAACATTTTATTAACCATAACAAAGATCCTAAAATGTTAAAATGTATGGGGATAAAAAAATGCACTTTACCCTGGAGAGGGGGAGATATTAAAAATGTTTTAGGAAGAACAGAAATGGAGTGGGTCTACAAGCTACAGACCCTCTCACCTCAGGGTCTAAATGCAGACTTTGATCTGCATAATTTTTTATGAATATACTGCTTTACTTTCTATTTCATTTTTATATTCCTAACAACTATTGGTTATATTTTGATTAACTTTCCATTCTTCCATTGTCACCAGTTTTATCCTAAGTATTCATTTTATCTTATTTTATTTTATTTTATTTTATTCCATTTAACCTATTGCCATTAATTCCTGTCCCCTTCCCTTTATCTATTTCCCTTCTGACGGCGTTTTTCGCCGTCTAGTATTTTGAATCTCACAGGCACCCGTCCGTGCCCTTGAGTAAGCAGCTCGCTGGTAATTCACTGAGCGAGCTGCTTCCTGGTCTCCGCCCCCCCGTGCGTGCGCACATCTGACCGGCACTACTACAAGCCCCATGAGGCTTAGCCCTATAGTAGTGCCGGCGGAATAAAGTTTTCACGGGGAGGGGCTTATACCGCACGCGCATAGCGCTCGGATACTACGTTTCCCATACACCCTAAGTCCGGTCATGTGACACAAGTTCAATAATCTTAAAGTTATGTTTTAAGCTTCGTTTTTTATATTCCTGTGTTCCTTTATGTATATACTACTTATGACTATTTATATGCACATTTGTTTTCAACTTATTTAGGGTATAACAGTGTTTTAATCTAAGTGTTTTTTGATTGGCCAATCATTCTTTGGCGCAAATTTTAACAATTTACATTGTCTTATATAACTGTATCTTGCCAGGTATAATGCTATATTACCATTTTGAAAAAGCCTGTTTAGGTGAAACGCGTTAATGGTTTTAAATTGTGTATTTTTAAATATTAAAAGTGATTTTGGTTACCTTCTCTATAGGACCAATTCCTTTTTTATTTGACAATTATTTTTATTAATCCTGGCAGTTCTACATTTTATTTTTTCTTTTTTTTATATATATATATAGTTCCATAATTTTATTTTTCCTTTTTATATATATACATATATTTCTTATCATTATTATTTTATTTTACAACCACTACTATTTTTACCTTTCACACTCGGATCCTGATCCAAAGAAATCCTAGGTGGGGATTATTCCACCAGTGCCCTATTAATAGAGCAGTATTTCCTGCTCTATATTTGTAAGTATAATTTTTATCTACTGTTATTTCACATACCCTGCCTACTGAGAGCACTATTGTTGTTTTCTATCCATTCCGGAGTACCAAGGTTGGATCGCCAGACGTCTTCTCCAGTACATCCTGGTAGCGGGGATCATACCGCTGCAACGCCTATAAGTCCAGAGCTGGTCCAAAGCTCCCACAAATGTGAGTGTATTATCATATTATTTTCTCACTTCACCCTTGGAGCCGCAATTCTTCACTATTGGCAGTTTGTCGTGTCTCCTATTTTGTCTCCACATATACGGATTATCCTACTACCCGGACGGATCAACTCCTGAGGACTGTACAGATATCCCACCAAGCTATATCAGTGAGACTAATTTTTTTATTCATCTTTCATTTTTTATTCATTTTTTACCATTTTTTACATTGTATACTTTTTTTATCTGCAAAGACTCTCTTCAAATATATATTTTTCTACAGACTATTTTTTCACCTGGTTCAAGAGACTTACACTTTCCGTTGTTACCAAATTGTGACCATTTGGTCTGGTTTACACTGTACTGTATTTTACTATATCTTATTTTTTAGCGCAGCCCTTTCCCCCCGTTGTTTCATTCCCAAGTAACACCAAGCTCTGGGCAGTCCCCACTCCCTCTCCAGTCTTCTTTAATTTGTGTGGCTTGGGAACACTTCCTTAAGAATGGCAAACCTCATGTGTGATGCTGGTGTGGTGGCTTTAGAACCGAGTGGCGTCATGCCATGCTAGAAGTGCCTGTTAAGGAGTTTAATTAGAAACCCTAGTATATGCTTGTATGAGCAGAAGAACCTCTGTGGTATGTCTCTCCCTTGTCTGTTGTCGGTATTGAATATCCGTCGAGGAATTGGCACAGAGCGATAGAAAAAACATTTTTAAAATAGGTTTTCCCCCAATCATCACATTTGTTAGCAAAACTGTATAGGTGAAATGTTATGCTCTTTTAAAAGAGCGTAAGAAGGCACTACAGGTACCCTTGTACTCTTTAAAAAAAAAAAAAAAAAAGTTAATTCAATCTGGTGACCGTTTAAATATCTTGAAAAGCAGTAAATAGATATGTTTGTAATGTGCACAATGTCAGATTTATTCTTCCAGATTCTGCGTTTTATAACATTGTATGTTATATGCAGTTTCTGTAATAGCATCGTCTATTTTCTACATTTTATTCCACTGTATATGACATGCCTCGTCTGTAATTGCATCTCTAAATAAAATGTTTGTAGTAAACAACTTGAGGAACATACAGGCAGATCTATCGTCTGTTGATCGGCGCAAAAAAAGTGTCCTCATCAAGCTTTGTTCATTCACCTTTGAGTGTCTTTCATGCTATATTTTTAAGCAAAGCAAATTTATCACGCTTTATTTGTTTTAAATGTGTAATCTGTCCATCGCATAATGAGTGAATTTTCCTATCAAGACATTTAATACATTGTAATAAATACCTGTCTGGATACAAACGTTTCTGCCCATGCTGTCTGTAAATACCTTCTTACTCTTAACACTCCTGAAATTCTTTTGCATGTTTGTCAGACTTGGTCACGTACACGTAAGCTGTTTGTAAAGTGATAGAATTAGCCACAGTTTCAAATAATTTATATAGGAAGGCAAGCGTTTCAAATGTAGTTTATATTTTACTAGTTTTTGGATGCTTTCAATCCTGTGCCATTTTTATTACGGGTACAAAACGATCAATAAAAGGCTGACAGCACATCCATTCTGCACAGATTTGAGATATTTATTTAGTGCAGTAAAAAGAGGCAAAGGATGTTTTAGGGTAACTTTAACATTGTCTGATTCAGCATGATAAGACGTTGTAAGGACAATTTGGGGTGTGATAAGAAATTGTTGCTGTGAAATCGTACGATTATTGTAGTTTTCTTTTTGCTGCAAAAAGAGGAAAGGTGTAAAAACTCCAAAATGAATTCCATCACCTTTCCAAAGACCTCAGAGTGAATCTAATCCGCTCCAGGGTTTATTGGTTTCTATGTAAATTTGAGCAGATGGTAGTGGATGAATTAAAGGGATACTTACCGTCTCCTATTGCCATGATCACTTTAGACAGAATCTCTGTCCTGAGAGTGGTTTATAATTGCAGCAATTTGCAAAAAATACACCATGTTTCTGTGATGTCAAGGAATATTACTTCCGGTTTTGCTGTCCAAGATCTGTCCAATGTGTGTGTCCAGAATAAGTACGCTGCATTCACAGCTGGGTAGAAATCTCTCTGCTCCCTTCTTGGATTCCGGAGAGATCCTGAGCCATAGCGACATGCCCTTACATGCATCATACATGTCTCAGACTCAGTTCGGGGGTAGAGCTGACCGGTGCCAGAGTAAAGACTTTAGTGTTAAACCATTAAACAGTTTAACCCCTGAAGGTAAGTTTGTGCTCTTAACACTATATCAACTGCATTCTGAAGAAATTGTTATGGTGACTGGAGAGTCCCTTTAAATCCTATAATCCCTGGCCGTCTAGAAATTGAATAAAGGAGTTGTTGATATGTTAAAGGATCACTATAGGGTCAGGAACACAAACATGTATTCCTGACCCTATAGTGTTAAAACCACCATCTAGCCCCCTGGTCCCCTCATACCTCCATAAAATAGCAACATCTTACTTGTATTCAAGTCTGGAGCTGCTAGATCTGGCTCTGGTCCCCTCATACCTCCATAAAATATCAACATCTTACTTGTATTCAAGTCTGGAGCTGCTAGCTCTGGCTCTGTTTCCTTTAGACCTGCCCACTGCCTTCTGACATCAGAAGTGGTAGCCTGATCCAATCACAATGCTTCCTCATAGGCTTGGCTGAGACTGACAAAGAGGCAAATCAGGGGCAGAGCCAGCACAAGTCAAACACAACCCTGGCCAATCAGCATCTCCTCATAGAGATGAATTAAATCAATGTATCTCTATGAGGAAAGCTCAGTGTCTGCATGCAGAGGGAGGAGATACTGAATGTTTGGATGCATTTTAGGCAGCCGTGACCCAGGAAGGATCTCTAACAGCCATCCGAGGAGTGGCCAGTGAAGTTATCACTAGGCTGTAATGTAAACACTGCATTTTCTCTGAAAAGACAGTGTTTACAGCAAAAAGCCTGAAGGTAATGATTCTACTCACCAGAACAAATTCAATACGCTGTAGTTGTTCTGGTGACTATAGTGTCCCTTTAACAAGTAGGCAATGCTTTAATTTGTGTTTTCACTCTTTCCAAGGTTAGTACATCACTGACCAATAAATGTCGCTACTATTGAGGGTTGGGTTAGGGTTACAGTGAATTTTAAGGATTTTAGCTTATTTACCTATAATGATTAAATCTTAAATGGTGCTTGTTGTATCCCTTAAATATGGGTATTACAAGGACTTGTTTATCAGAGGATAAGTCTGATACCACTTTGAAGTACAAAAGATATGTTTACCTTTTCACTGCACAATTGAAATTGTCTTTGTTGTTTTTGTTTCTTTGAATTTTCCTTGATCGTCAGCAGCCGGGGTTCATAAAAGGTTGAATATTACCTTGATATTCCCACTAAGCGGCCATGATACGCATGTACGTGATTCTATACGAGTTACTGTCTTTGTTTGTGTTCTCCTGACAGATGCTGTTAGCTGCTGTCACTTGCTTAGTTGTAATTACATGGTAGGTGTAACTAATTGCAGCATACCTGCATTAAAACAAAGACTAGTTATGCAGAACAATTATACACTTATGCAGGCAAACATAGACACCGGAAACCTTCAGCGGAAAGCAGACTTAAACCCTGCTGCGTCTTTGAAATATTATTAAAGGTAGTGCGTGATATAACTCTAGAACTTTGCATGTAGTCAAAACAAAGTCATTGAGAAATGTGTTACTCTCTTTGAAATCCGCAGAACTTTTCTCTAGGTCAGAACCCAAAATAGGTCCCCCATTCTATTCCTGTGAGTCCCCATCGATTGGAGCAGGTATATCATATTCATCAAGGCCCCAGGCAACTGCTCACAGAAAGTGATTTATTGTACCAGCACTGCTTTCCCCAAAGCAAAGGAGACCCCTTTACAAAGGAACAAGTCTAAAGAAAGCTTGCTTTTTTCCTAGAATGTATTTTAGTATTTACTAGATACTAAAGGTATTTTTAAAACTGAATTCTGTCCATAATTTGGGTACTTGTTGAAAAAGTTTTTTTTTGTTTTTTTTTTAAATGTTGCTCTTACCTTATGTTTGGTGTATAATAATTTAACAATTTACATTTTCAATATTAAGGGACTTAGTCACTAAACTCTAGATTTGGGCACGGCAAGAACATTTGGCTCGGTCTGAACTTTATTTTACGAAAATAGAAGATTTTTCAGACTCCCGAGTATTGGCCAAATGTTGCTTCAGGTGAAGCTTGAGAACAGAGATTTCAATTCAGAAACCAAATCAGAAGAACAAAAAAAGATGAATGAATGGGCTTATCATTGTGCTGCAAAATACATTTATACCGTACTCTATATCCTGTGCAGTACATTGATCAGAGCATTTTCAAAGAATTTGATTCACAGATAAATGAGAAGATGTAACTAATAGAGAAAAAAAACAGAAGCAGTAAAAATATTTTTTTTACAAAATATATATTTAACTATTATATGTGGTGTATATATAATATATATATATAGATTTATTTGTATTCTGCACCTCCTTTTTCGACCCCTCTATTGGTCACTTCTAATTTGATGTTTGAATAAAATCAATATTTAGTGACTGTTTTCTAGCCATCAATCATCGCTTTTATTTTTGGGGCATCTTGGGCAGAATTCAGAACACGACCCAAACTGTATGTGTTGGGCATTGAGCAGTTTGGATGGTCCATGTTTTGGGTTAATTTGGGCTCAAAGTAAGTAAGAAATATACTGTACAAAAAGATGGGTTGCATCTTTCTCAAAAGGGAACAAATGTTCTCAGTGAGCAGTTCAGAGGTTTTGCTAGGATGTATTTAAACGGGGGGGGGGGGGGGGGGGGGCGAAACGGTGAAAAAACATCAATCCAATTACCCCCCAAAACAAGGACAGAAGGTGCCTGTAGCAAGTGTGTTAAAAATGATAAGGTTAGAGTCTTTTCTACAAATGCTCGCAGTTTAGGGGATAAGATCCATGAACTTGTGGCAATAATGGCAACTGATAATGTAGATTTAGTTGCTGTTACTGAGACATGGTATAATGAGAATAATGACTGGGACATAGCAATACCAGGGTACTCTTTATATAGAAAAGACAGGGAAGGCAAGAAAGGGAGAGGGGTGGCCCTGTATGTGAAGGATAGCATAAAATCTAGCCCAATAAAAGTTAGTTAGGCGAATATAGAGACTGTTTGGGTTACGTTAGAATTTGGTAATCACATAGTAACTTGTGTAGGTGTTATTTATAGGCCCCTGGGACAAATAGAGTTAGATAATCTTATAGTTGAGGAAATAGCTAAAATGACAATGAAGGGGGAAGTTAACATCATGGGTGACTTTAATCTTCCTGATTTGAATTGGAAAATCAAAATAGCTGCTTGTGCCAGGAGCACACATATTCTAAACTCCCTACTGGGATGGTCTCTAAAACAAGTCGTTGAGGAGCCAACTCGTAAAGAGACCATACTAGATTTAGTGTTAACAAATGGAGATTTGGTATTAGATATTACTGTAGGTGAAAGTTTAGGATCCAGTGATCATCAGTCAGTGTGGTTTAATATAAGAACAGTGACTGAGTCACACCACACAAAACCAAAAGTTTTAGACTTTAGAAAAACAGACTTTTCTAAAATTAGAATATGTGTAAAGGAGTCATTATCAGACTGAAGCAATTTAAATGGAGTGCAAGATAAATTGGATTATTTAAAAGTTGCTGAAGACAACAGAAAATTGCATTAGGCTTGTCAGTAAAAGCAAAAAATTCAAGAAACCACTATAGGACTCTGCAGGTGTGGCCAAAATAGTAAAAAAACTAAAAGTTAGTATTTAGTAATTATAAAAAAAACCAGAGTGAGGATGACAGAATGATCTAGAAGATTAGGCAGAAAGAGGCTAAGCAAGTTATAAGAGCTTCCAAATCACACACAGAAAAAAAAACAAAAGAAGGAATGTGTGTAGAAGAGGATAAAGGTCTAGCTGACTGCCTCAATGAATATTATTGTTCAGTATTTACAGATGAAAATAAAGGAAAGCGGCCTCGGTTAGGAGAAAAGACAGATGAGTCACTTGTTACATGTGATTTTACAGAGGAAGAGGTTCTATTTCAACTGTCAAAAGTAAAGAGCAATAAGTTAATGGGACCTGATGCGATACACACAAAGCTATTAAAATAGTTTAGTGGTGTACTAGCAAAACCATTAACAGATTTATTTAACCAATCATTGTTAACAGGAGTAGTGCCAGAAGATTGGAAGTTAGCGAATGTTGTGCCCATTCACAAGAAAGGTAGTAGGGAGGAGTAAGCAACTATAGGCCAGTAAGCCTTACTTCAGTAGTGGGGAAAGTAATGGAAATCATGTTAAAGGATAGGATTGTTGAACATCTAAAAACACATGGATTTCAAGATCAGAGACAACATGGGTTTACTTCAGGGAGATCATGCCAAACTAATCTTATTGATTTTTTTGATCGGGTAAATAAAATTATAGATCAGGGTGGTGCAGTAGACATTGCTTACCTAGATTTCAGTAAGGCTTTTGACACTGTTGCACATAGAAGGCATATCAATAAGCTGCAATCTTTAAGTTTGGATTCCAATATTGTTGAATGGGTAAGGTAGTGGCTGAGTGACAGGCAACAGAGGGTTGTAGTCAGTGGAGTATATTTGAAGCTTGGGCTTGTCACTAGTGGGGTACCTCAGGGATCTGTACTTGGACCCATTCTCTTTAATATTTTTATTAGTGATATTGCAGAAGGTCTTGATGGTAAGGTATGTCTTTTTGCTGATGATATGTAACAGGGTTGATGTTCCAGGAGGGATAAGCCAAATGACAAATGATTTAGATAAACTAGAAAAATGGTCAGAGTTGTGGCAACTGCCATTTAATGAGGATAAGGGCAAGATCATGCATCTTGGACGTAAAAACCCAAGGGCAGAGTACAGAATATTTGATAGAGTCCTAACCTCAACATCTGAGGAAAGGGATTTAGGGGTGATTATTTCTGATGACTTAAAGGTAGGCAGACAATGTAATAGAGCAGCAGGAAATACTAGCAGAATGCTTGGTTGTATAGGGAGAGGTATTAGCAGTACAAAGAGGGAAGTGCTCATGCCATTGTAAAGAACACTGGTGAGACCTCACTTGGAGTACTGTACACAGTACTGGAGACCATATCTTCAGAAGGATATTGAGAAGGGCTGCTAAACTGGTTCATGGATTACTGGATAAAACTTACAAGGAAAGGTTAAAGGAACTTAACATGTACAGCTTGGAGGAAAGATGAGACGGGGGGATATGATAGAAACATTTAAATACATAAAGGGAATCAACACAGTAAAGGAGGAGACAATATCCTATATAAATAAACTATGTGAGTACTACCAACAATCAAACTATCTGACCCCTGATCAATCGGGCTTTCGCCAGAATCACTCCACTACAACTGCCCTCTTAAAAGTTTGCAATGACATCCAAACTGGCATGGAACAAGGAGACCTAACTGGAGCTATTTTCATTGATTTTGCAAAGGCCTTTGACACAGTAGACCACGACATTCTACTGCACAAACTCAAAAACTCAGGTATTGGTGACTGTTCACTAACCTGGTTTCAATCGTATGTATCGGATCGCTCGCAATATGTGTCCATTTCTGACAGTGACTCCCTCTCCTAGTCACGTGTGGTGTTCCCCAAGGTTCCATTCTCGGCCCCCTATTATTTACATTATTTATAAATGATCTGCCTAATGTCTGCAAATCCTCAAATGTACACATGTACGCAGATGACACAGTAATCTTTTTTTTAATTTGTAAGTTTTTTATTCTTTTATAAGCATACATTTTACATGAAGTCTTAAGTTACATATAACAAATTTTTCACTGGTACAAAGAAGTTATAATTCAGTACAATATGGTATAAGTGTTATAACATGCATTGTTGACAAGTGATTACATTTTGTGGTTACAGGGTACAAAAGGATAAATCCTAAAGAAAATAGACAAAATAATTCTAACGGTAAGATTTCCTATCCTAACATATTTAAATGTGCCACCTCATATGTTATTTATATATAATAGTTATAGTCATTGTAGACTATCAGCAAGGTGATGGCGTGTTTTTTGTGATGGGTGGTTAGCGTGGACATGAAGGCGGTATAGCTGATTTCTCTAAGAAGTGTGTTCATTGAGAGAGGGGAGAGGTGTTGTATAACTGGGTTTTGTTGCACTAGTTGCAACCATGAAACGTGTCCATGGTTCCCAGGTAGCGGTGAATGTTTTAAACTCTTTCAAAATGGCATACGTTATGAGTTCCAGTTGTTTGATATTTTCTACTCGCCTGATCCATTCTCTGATCGTGGGAGCCTGTGGTTGGTTCCAATACTTAGGGATCAATTGAGCTGCTGTCATGGTCAAAAGTTTAAACAGTGTGCGTTGTGGTTTATTTAGGATGAGGTTTGGGGGAAGTTCTTGGAAGATGAACTGTAATGGAGCTAGTGGGAAAGTAATATTCATTATGGACTGGATAAGAGTGTGTATTCTGCTCCAAAATTTATGTATGACTGGGCATTGCCACCAGACGTGGGCATGATGTGCTGTGGTGTTGTCACATCTCCAGCATTGAGCTTTCTCGTTACCGTGTATTTGTTGGATTTTCTCTGGTGTGTAATGCCATCTAGAGATACGTTTGAAATTACTTTCTTGCGTTAGTAGAGAGGTGGAAGTTCTATGCGTGGAGTTGAAAATAGCTTGCCATTGTTTGGGGGTAATCTCTATTTGTAACTCTTGTGACCATTTTTGCGTACATTTTGGTAGTTCTAGCTGTTGTGAGTCCCTGATTGTTTGGTAAAGAGAGGATAATAGTTTTTTCGTAATTTTGTGTTTCTCACAGATGTTTTCAAACTCAGTCAAGGGACGGTTGCCCAATGGTAGAAGATCGTTGGACTTGATAAACTGTTTTAGTTGGGTGTAGTGGAGTAATTGGTTACCTGTCGGGGGATTGGAGGGGAAGAGTTGCTGTAGTGGTTTCAGTGTGTTATTAGTAACCATATCCCGTAGCCGTAGCGTGGAGCCACAGTGATAGTTAGCATAGGCCCCACCTGACTGGCCTCCCTGGAAATTAGGATTATTAGTGAGTGGGTATAATGGTGAGGGATAGGGGGATATTTCGGTAGTTCGTGTCAGTTTGTGCCATAATTGTAGTGTAGGTGTGATGGTAGGATGAGGGCCATAGAGTGTTCCGCATTGGGCCGGTGGATTCGCTAGCCATGGACGGTCTTTTAATGGAATGATTGAGAATTCATTCTCTATCTGGACCCAGTGGTGGGCTGGCACGGGCCTTGTCCATTCATAGATCCTGCTTAAGTGGACAGCTTTGTGGTATGAGGCAATATCTGGAAAGTTTAACCCCCCCTTGTCTTTGTTTTTTATAAGTGTTTCGAGGGCAATTCTAGGTTGTGAGTTTGACCATATGAAGCTAGTGAATGTTTTCCTGATTTTGAAGAAGAAATTGGTGTTTAATTGGATCGGAAGGGCTTGAAGAGTGTAGAGTAGGCGTGGGAGAATGTTCATTTTGATGATGTTGATTCTACTGAACCAACCGAAGCATGGTTTGTTCCAGTTGTGTAAGTCAGTGGCGATGTTATCTAGTAACTTGAGAAAGTTGAGGCTAAAGATAAGTTTACTTGTTTGTGGTATGTGTACTCCTAGGTATTTGATAGAAATGGGTTGCCAAGTGAATTGGAACCTGTTCTTGAGTTGTATGTTCAGATATTTGGTAGAGTGGATAGGCATCAGATCACATTTAGATATATTTGCTTGAAAGTTGGAGATTTTGCCGTACAGTTCCATTTCTGAGATGATTTTTGGTATGGAGGTTAGTGGGTTTGTTATTGTGAAGAGGAGGTCATCAGCAAAAGCCATGACCTTGTATTCATGGTCCTTTACTTGGATGCCTCTAATGCTTGGGTTGTCTCTTATTCCTTGGAGAAATGGCTCTAGAACTAGTATGAATAGTAGGGGTGAGAGTGGGCATCCTTGCCTCGTCCCGTTGGTAATTGGGACCTGCTGTGATAGTTGGCCGTTAATACGTATGCGTGCCGTTGGTCTGGAATAGATTGCAGCCAACCATTCCATCCATCGTGGGCCAAAGCCCAGGGTTTGCATCGTATGTGTGATGAGGGACCAGTTGACCCTATCAAATGCCTTTTCGGCGTCTATGGCAAGGAGTGCGCTGTGGATTTTGTGTGATTGGGCCCAGTGAATCAGGTTCAGGACTTTCGTTGTATTATTTTTTGCTTCCCTACCGGGCACGAAGCCCGCTTGATCGGTGTGAATTATGTTTGGGAGAAAAATTTTAAGTCTGTTCGCCATAATCTTCGTTAAGATCTTCAGATCTATATTTATCAAAGATATTGGTCTGTAGTTTCCACACTCAGTTGGGTCTTTGCCTGGTTTTGGGATGAGTGTGATGGTTGCCTCCAATGCAGAGTTGGGGATTTGGTTTGATAATTTTTGTGTATTATATGCCTCTATGAATGGTCGTGCAAGGATTGGTGAGAAAGTTTTATAATATTTCCCCGTATAGCCGTCTGGCCCTGGGCTTTTACCTGAAGGTAGTGATCGAACTACATTTTGAAACTCCTCTATTGAGATGGGTTCATCCAAGAACGCTAGTTCATTGGGTGGGATTGTTCTTTGAATTCTCGGTTGTAAATATGTGCTTATCTGCTCGCTAGTTGGTTGCACTTTTGCGATGTTGTAGAGGCTAGTGTAGAATTTATGGAATTCTCTGCTAATTTCAGGCATGTTTTTTGTTAATTTCCCTGCGGTTGTTTTAATTTCTGAGATGAATGTGGTTTGTTTATCTGGCTTTAGTGCTTGCGCTAACAATCTCCCCGCCTTACCCCCCTTGGTATAGTAGAGGTGTTTAGTCAAAGTAACCTTGCGTCTAGCATGGAGTTGGAGAGTTGTCGTGAGTTCAGCTCTTTTTGATAGAATTAGTTTGTACGTGTCAAGGGATGGATCCTGATCGTGGTGTGTAGATTCTAGTGTTTTTAGTTCCCTCATTAGTTGGGCCACTCTTCGTTCTCTGCTTCTTTTGACTGAGGAGGCAATTCTGATGAATTCCCCTCTTATGACTGCTTTATGAGCTTCCCATAAGAGAGGTAGTGTGGTATCTGGATTTGTATTCTCTTCAAAGTATGTTTTTATTGCTTTGTCTATATGTGATATGGTGTCTGTGTCATTAAGGAGTAGGTCATTTAATTTCCACTGAGTGGAGGGGTGTGGTAGATGTGGTATTGTTAGTGTTAGTGTCATTGCTGCATGGTCAGACCAGGTGATCGGACCGTAGGCGGCAGCAGTCACTAGGGACAGGTACCTGTGTTGAAGAAACAATGAGTCGATTCGGGAATATGTGCCCGCTGGTGGGGAGTAAAAAGAGAAATCTCTACGGGAAGGGTGAAGTAGCCTCCAGCAGTCAAACAATTGTGCTTCGTATAGGGTAGAGGTTATCTTTTTTCTAATTTGCGTCAGGTGAGGTTGTGATTTAGCTGTGGAGTCTAGTTTTCCATCTAAGGAAATGTTCATGTCTCCCCCTAGAATTAGGATACCTTCCTGAAACCCTGATAGTTTCTGTAGAACTTTGTTCAGAAATTGGTTTTGTTTTTTGTTAGGTACATATAGGTTGGCCAGCGTTACCATAGTTGAGCCTAACGTCCCTTTCACAAACAAAAATCTACCTGAGTCGTCTGTGAGATGTTCTCGAATAGTGAATGGGGAATGCTTTCCTATCAATATCGCCACCCCTCTAGATTTGGATTCTGAGAAATGGCCATAGTATCCCTGTGGATAATCTTTATTGCGTAATTTTACATTTGTACCCTTGCGGAGGTGCGTCTCTTGGACAAAAACTATGTCCGCCCTTTGTCTGCGGAAGTCAGACAAGGCCAATGATCTTTTCTCAGGGGTGTTTAGGCCTTTGGCGTTTTGTGTTAATATTATGACACAGTAATCTATGCGAGCAAATCCGATCTACCGCAGCTTGAGACTTTGCTCCAAGACCAGCTTACAGAGGTAGAAAAGTGGATCTCAAAAAACAAACTCTTCCTAAACACTGACAAAACTGTCATATTGATCTTTGGAAAAGTACCTAAATTACACAAATTACACAATTCCCACCTTTCCATCAAAACAAATTCAAATAGCACACTGACTGCAGTCCACTCTTCCAAATACTGGGGTATGATGCTAGACCCCAATCTATCTTTTGGCCTCCACATAGAAAAACTTGCATCTAAACTTTATCCAAAACTAGGTGCCCTGTACAGAAACAAATCCTGCCTAAGCCCTACAGTAAAGGAAAAGATTGTACAGCAAATGCTGATGCCAATCATTGGTTATGGGGATGTAGTATATGCATCTGCATCGCAATCACACAGTAATAAACTCAACACATTGTATAACTCGTTCTGCCGATTTGTGCTACAATGTAATTACAGGACCCACCATTGTGACATGCTAAAAGAACTAAACTGTCTGTCGCTGGAATCCAGACGCACCCTTCATCTTTCCAGCCATGTGTTTAAGAGCTTTTCTGGGAAACTCCCACCCAACCTGAACAAAATGCTCTCCTCAGCTATTCCCACCTCCTATAACCTCCAATCCAGTACCAACACTTTATTTAGTCTACCTCAATACAAAAAGAAAGCAGCCCGATCCTCCTCCTCCTACAGAGCACCGCGATTGTGGAACGGCCTCCCGCAAAATTTAAAATCTTCCCCAAGCCTAAAGTGCTTTAAGAGATGCCTCTCTACATACCTCAAAACAGAATGCACCTGTTATGGTTGATTATATATTTCCTACCTGTTCTATGTTTAATTTTGTATATATTGTGTATTAATATTGTTTTTGCATTTTATTGTACCCTAATGTAACAATGCAATGATTTGTGGACCCAGGGCTTGCTTGAAAATGAGAGAAATCTCAATGTATCTTTCCTGGTAAAATATTTTATGAATAAATTATCTAAAAGAAGAAAAAATACCAAAACAAGAGGACATAGTGTTAAATTAGAGGGGCAAAGCTTTAAAAATAATACCAGGAAGTATTACTTTACTGAGAGGGTAGTGGATGCATGGAAAAGCCTTCCATCGCAAGTGGTAGAGGTTAACACAGTGAGGGAGTTTAAGCATGCGTCGGATAGACATAAGGCTATCCTAACTATAAGATAAGGCCAGGGACTAATGAAAGTATTTAGAAAATTGGGCAGACTAGATGGGCCGAATGGTTCTTATCTACCCTCACATTCTATGTTTCTATATTATTACATGTCTAAGTTTTAGACTTTTTTTTACTGCGAACACGCTATCACTCCGTAGAAAGTTTTTCTAGGACATACAGGGGAAGGTTTATGAGAAATATACGAAGCCGAGGCCAAACACAGGAAATCACAAGGGAATCACCAGGAGCATTAAACGAGGATCCAAACAGAAACCACGATCGGGCAAAGAATGGAGGCTAAAACATGCCTTAAATAGGCTCAAAAGAGTTCCCATTGGTACACGTCATCTCTGCGAGCCCGAACAGCATTTGGGTCACCTAGATGACGTGGCCCTTTTAAGGTAATGACGTCATGGCTTTATCTTTTATTTGTATTGGTCGCAGTACGTCCTGCGAACCAGCAGAGGGAGCTATTGACGAGACCGAAGGTAAGCATTATATTCAGGCCACGTGGCCCGAGGACTGAGGCAATGCGGCCACGCGATGCGTTCTGGCTGCATGGCCGGAGGAGAGGAGCGGCGCAGGCGCCCGGTAAAGGTAAATTTGTGATAGCTTCCTAATCCAGATTAACGGACGTGAAGGGGTTAATCTTCTAATAGAGTACATTGTAGCCTTGTTTCTACCATTTAATAGTAAGTGTTGCCAAGTAAAATATGTTGTTTGCTAGCTCATCTGCAGGAATTCTAGTCTCGATCGTAACGAGGTTCAAGAAATGTCACTCAAATTGTTAGGATCCATTCGGCCCTTATTTCGCTGATATATTTCTGTTCTCGTTACTCTATTATATAAATCTTTCAGTCAACTGGATTTGTGCCTGAATTACAAAGAAAGCTTTAAAAAATTTTTTTCGAGTATTATACAAAAATTAAACTATAGAATGATGTCTTCAGTGGGTGAAGGGACGCAGCTTGCGCTCATTTCTTTTACAAACACAAAATATACAAAAGTGTATGAAAGAAAACCAGTTCACTTCCAACACAATATTAATATTTATTTGTGTATTTCTTTATTTAATTTTTTCTCTTTTCTTTTAAGAGCTAGAGATCTGCTTTTTCCTCTCTCTGTTCTGGAACTGAAAGGTTTGATGTAGTCATGTCAGTGATGGGAAGATATAAGATTGACTAAGCATTATGGGAAATTTATTTTTGGAACCTCTGGCTGTGAACATTTTGTGATTATTCAGTAGGTGTTAGTATCTTTTTGGGATTATTCAGTAGGTGTTAGTATCTTGTTGTGATTATTCAGTCGGTGTTAGTATCTTGTTGGGATTTTTCAGTAGGTGTTAGTATCTTGTTGGGATTATTCAGTAGGTGTTAGTATCTTTTTGGGATTATTCAGTAGGTGTTAGTATCTTGTTGTGATTATTCAGTCGGTGTTAGTATCTTGTTGGGATTTTTCAGTAGGTGTTAGTATCTTGTTGGGATTTTTCAGTAGGTGTTAGTATCTTGTTGGGATTATTCAGTAGGTGTTAGTATCTTGTTGGGATTATTCAGTAGGTGTTAGTATCTTGTTGGGATTATTCAGTACGTGTTAGTATCTTGTTGGGATTATTCAGTATGTGTTAGTATCTTGTTGGGATTATTCAGTAGGTGTTAGTATCTTGTTGGGATTATTCAGTAGGTGTTAGTATCTTGTTGGGATTATTCAGTACGTGTTAGTATCTTGTTGGGATTATTCAGTAGGTGTTAGTATCTTGTTGGGATTATTCAGTACGTGTTAGTATCTTGTTGGGATTATTCAGTACGTGTTGGTATCTTGTTGGGATTATTCAGTACGCGTTAGTATCTTGTTGGGATTATTCAGTATGTGTTAGTATCTTGTTGGGATTATTCAGTAGGTGTTAGTATATTTTTGTGATTATTCAGTAGGTGTTAGTATCTTGTTGTGATTATTCAGTCGGTGTTAGTATCTTGTTGGGATTTTTCAGTAGGTGTTAGTATCTTGTTGGGATTATTCAGTAGGTGTTAGTATCTTGTTGGGATTATTCAGTAGGTGTTAGTATTTTGTTGGGATTATTCAGTATTTGTTAGTATCTTGTTGGGATTATTCAGTATTTGTTAGTATCTTGTTGGGATTATTCAGTACGTGTTAGTATCTTGTTGGGATTATTCAGTAGGTGTTAGTATCTTGTTGGGATTATTCAGTAGGTGTTAGTATCTTGTTGGGATTATTCAGTACGTGTTAGTATCTTGTTGGGATTATTCAGTACGCGTTAGTATCTTGTTGGGATTATTCAGTACGCGTTAGTATCTTGTTGGGATTATTCAGTATGTGTTAGTATCTTGTTGGGATTATTCAGTAGGTGTTAGTATATTTTTGGGATTATTCAGTAGGTGTTAGTATCTTGTTGTGATTATTCAGTCGGTGTTAGTATCTTGTTGGGATTTTTCAGTAGGTGTTAGTATCTTGTTGGGATTATTCAGTAGGTGTTAGTATCTTGTTGGGATTATTCAGTACGTGTTAGTATCTTGTTGGGATTATTCAGTAGGTGTTAGTATCTTGTTGGGATTATTCAGTAGGTGTTAGTATTTTGTTGGGATTATTCAGTATTTGTTAGTATCTTGTTGGGATTATTCAGTACGTGTTAGTATCTTGTTGGGATTATTCAGTACGTGTTATTTAAAACCGTCACTTGAATGCAAATGGAGTTATGGGAGTAGGTAACAGTGTGCATTTAGACTTGTGCACATTGAAAGATTTCTGTTTAGCCAAATTGATTTAATCAGAATTTTAAAAGTTTTGGGATCTGAAGAATTTCGGCCTGAAAAATCGCTTTGGACGAGATACATTTAGTTTTGATCTTGAACATTTCATAAAGCACCCCTAAATTTGAGTAAGTGCTAACATTTAAGTAAATAGGTGCCTATAATGTCCTTGCAACAGCATTAAAAAAAATAATAATAATAATAACAATAATTCAAATAAGCTTCTCAAATGACTGAATTTTTTTGGATACGCTTTTAAATTGTATTTTTTTCACTATATGACAATATAAAAAAATATCAAACAATATCAAAATATTAAACAATTTTTCAAAATGGTAAAACAAAGCCGGTGAGAGAGCTCAGTGGGCTGATGCATCCCTCCATCCTTCCGAGGTAGGTAAAATGAGTACCATGCGATTGGGTAATAGTAACACCCCCAGGACGTACATGGAAACCAGAACAATCTGAATGTACCTTTCCTGGTTAAATACTTTGTTGTTGTTATTTAAAAAGCATATCCAAAAATATTAAACCATTTGATGTCCCTTTAAAAATAAATTTATACAACAGTGATTTTATCACACAGGTACCATTCTAGCCCGTCCAGGTCTTGTGGATTTAGTAAACTATTGCATTCTAAGCAATTTAGGGCAAATTCTATTCTCATTGTACTTTTCCCTATCTGCATTCTTCCTTTTCAATATACAATATCTTATATAATTAATACCTGGAAGGCTAAGCACATTAGCTTTATAAAAATGGGTTTAAAGCGGCTGTTGGAATGTGGATCTTTTCATTCATGTCGTATTTGCTTAGTTAATTGTGCAGGTCTAAGAGGACAGTCTCTCCCGTGTCCTTTCCCATTCTACAGTTTGCTGCAAACCGATCTCCATAATTAAAGAAGAAAAAATGTTAGCAAATCGGTTACCTTACACCCCAGCAGAATGTTTAAAGAAACAGCACAAAGGGCAGCAAACTAATTTATTATTAATACTGTAACGATGTGGGGTGGGAGACGGAACAAGGGGCATACTGAACACCTAACTTTAAATATTCTATATAGGGGAAACTCTTTTAAAGACACATTATGTCCATTAACATTTTCTGAATGTGATAATCCAGGCACATTTTCAATAAGGTTACCATAAATTGGGAACTGTGACGTAATATGTTCTACATTTTTTATGTAGAATTGTCCCTATATTTCACAAATATGTGTTTATGTGTGTATGAGGTCTAAAAGTAAAATTAAAATGTAGAAGCGAAAAAGAAAGTATATACACTAAAAGTGAAAACCGTATAACTGGAAGTGATCCCAGGTGTACTTCACAACCACCTAAACAAATATACAGATATATAGGAAAAGTGGAAACCACCCAGAATACGTTAAAATATATATGGAATAGAATAACCTGTATTCAGGTAGAGTATCCAAAGGTATGCTCTGTGTAAAAAATCAAATACCGTAGCTAACATAGCGTAAAATAGTATAGCGTTAATGTGAATAAGTGAAGGTATGAATGCACTCACAAACGAATGGAAAAATCAGGCCTTTCACCCACTCAGGGGTACTGTGATGAGTATAAGTTGAGGTATCTTCCAACCAAGTATGTAAAATAAAGGAAATCAAATATGGTGAAAATTGTTATAAAATTGTATAGGACACATTTATTGGTCTCACTTAAAAATAGAAGATATAAAAACAGCGTGTCTCCCAGTTAATCTTGGGACTCCTGGATGATGTTGTCAGAATATCCGTAGTGGGAGCCCAGGAGCAACGATCAGGATATAGCAAAAATACTAAATAAACAAATATAAATATAAAAAGTACACAAGGAATATGTAGAACTGTATTTACTTTATCAATACGTCATCTTGTTTCCTGCCAGCCACCGTGATACGCTCTGTCCTTTTCCATTATTGAATATAGGAAGTGAAGGAGAGGGTACAGAGACTTAGGGGTTATGTTTAAAAAGTGTTTTGTTCAGAAAAGTGGTATACAATAGCAAAGTGCAGTAGTTGCCATAGAAACCAGTGAGACCAGCAGGCACATTCCATTGATGACTCTACATCTTTTCCGAACAGACACGTTTGATGCATTATCTGTTTATGGTTCTCCTTCTACAATACGTGTGCCCTGCTTGTGCCAAGACTGAATTGAATTTAATATAATATACATTTAACGGGAAACAGAACATGACATGAAAAGGTTAATAAATGTTCCATATTAGATTATGGGTATGTGTACTCAGGGCCAGGGCTACCATAAGGCACACAGGCAGCCACATTAGGGCACACCGACAAGGGGGGTGCAAAGATGTACGAGTGACCGCTGGGAGCACAGAGAACCCCTCTCCTGCCAACCACCCTCTGTAGCAATGCCCATGTTACTAATTTACCAAGTTATTTGTGTGATGGGGGAAAAAGTGTGCAACCGGGATGTCAGAGATGGGAGGAGCGGCCGTGTGTGTGTGTGTGTAAGAGCCAGTGGTCAGTGTGTGTGTAAGAGAGAGAGAGAGAGAGTGTGTGTGTGTGTGTGTGTGTGTGTGTGTGTGTATTAGCCACTGAGTAATTGAATGTGTGACACAAGTGGGTTAAGAGACCGCAAAACTGCAATAAAGGTTTGAAAAGAATAACAAATGTGGAAAACAATATGCAAACAGAGAAAAAGTTGGCAAGATGCACAAAAGAGACAAAAGGATGGGTAAGAGGGGCACCCGTGTTAGGTGAAAACGAGGGTGGCAAAATTGTGTCTTCATCTGAGTAGACAAAAATCCTTGTACTGGTCCTGTTTGTATCCGCTAGAAAATTAAAAGGCTGGCTACAGCTTTATTCTGATATTGCCATTTTATATGTCGGAATATCATCCATGAATAAATAAAAAATGCTATTGTAACACGGTTTAATAAAAGTAATTTTTAGTGAATGAATTGAACGGAATGTTTCTTGTTTTAAGCATCTATTGGGGAGATATTTTCCTATAATAATGGCGTGCTATTGTTTGCTTACAGTTCCCCCCCGAATCACAGAGATTTCTTCAAATATCGCTGTCAATGAGGGAAGTAATGTCAGCCTGGTCTGTATGGCCACTGGGAAGCCAGATCCGGTAATAAACTGGCGGTACCTGTCTCCCAAAGGTGAGTACTGGTTGGCTTTTCAAAGAAAGATTTATAAAATGGAATGACATGAAATTAAGACCTGAAATCAGTGGGTGGGCAGATGGTACAGAACCAGCAAATTCTGAAACGAGTTCATTCATGTACCTTTTATTAAATCTCCTTTCTTGCAGTCTAAATGCGTGACCTTGTGTCCTATGTATAGCCCTGTTTATGAATAGATTTTCAGATAATAGTTTGTACTGGCCCCGAATACATTTGTATAATGTTATTATATCCCCTCTGAGGCGTCGTTTTTCCAATCTAAAGAGATTTACATTTTTTAACCTTTCTTCGTAACTAAAATGTTCCATTCCTTTTATTAATTTTGTCGCTCGTCTCTGCACTTTTTCTAGTGCCATGATATCCTTATTTAGAACAGGTGCCCAAAATTGCACAGCATATTCAAGGTGTGGTTTAAGCAACGATTTATAAAGAGACAAAATTATATTTTCATCCCTAGAATTTATGCCCCTATTTATACATGACAAAACCTTACTGGCCTTACTGGAAGTAATTTACTTTTGCAGAGGAAAGAACCAAGCTGTAAGAGCGCAGCATCAATTTATAGTGGAGAAAGTTAGATGCAGAGTGAGATTTCCTCCAGCATTATTCAGCAGTTCTGGAGCATTTTTGGAGGTATCGAGTCAGCTTGGTGTGCCAAGGTTGTAGTTGGGGGGCGCTTGCTGCTTTTATGTGTAGGAGGTGCCATGATGTCTAGTTAAGAGGAGAGGGTGGAATTGTAGAAGGAGATTGCAGACCTAGGACAGGTGAGGTTTGAGATACGTAAAAGGAGAGTTTGGAGATTAGTGGAGAAATGCTCTAGGTCAAGACATTGAAGTTTTCTGTGATATTGATGTGCAGAGGGTGGTGTCAGTTGGGTCCTCAGTATGCTGATATCAAAAGTAAGCAGATGGTGGTCAGATAAAGGAAAAGGAATATTGGAGATATTAGAGGCCGTACAGAGGTTGGTGAAGGCAAGATCAAGAGTGTTTCCTGCCGTATGGGTTGCTGAATTAGACCATTGCATGAGGCCAAAGGAGGAGGTTACAGAGAGCAGACGAGAGGCACCAGTGCAGTCATGGTTGTTGATTGGGATATTAAAATCCCCAAGAACGAGGGAAGGAGTGCTAGATGAGAGGAAGTAAGGTAGCCAGGAAGAAATAAATAGCCTAGGATGACCGGGGGAAGGAGGCGGGTGGGTTTAAATAGGCGGACAATGTGAACTTCAAAGAAAGTAAAGGATAGGGCAGGGGAGATTGGTTGAAAGGTAAATTAAGGGGATAGAAGGATGCCTACACCACCTCCTTTACAGTCGTTGGGTCTGGGAGTATGGGAGAATTGTAGCCCACCAAAACATAAAGAGGCCGGAGTAGTGCTATCAGAGGGGGAAAGTCAGGTTACTGTGAGTGCAAGTAGTGTGAGTGAGTTTGAGATGAAAAAGTCGTGTATGGCTGTTGATTTTAAATTACTGCAGACGTAGCGGGCGTTCCAGAGTGCACACTGAATGTTGGTAAGTGAGGGTGAAGGGCAGGGTATTGTGATGAGGTTTGTGGGGGTTCTGGTTGTCTTAGTGTGTGTAGAGTAGGTGAAGGGCCCTAGGTTGGAGAGACATCACCAGCTGCTAGAAGGAGGAGGAGAGATAGTGACAGGAGGTGTGAATGGGTTGTGTATGCATGGGGTCTAGGATGAGATCGATTGTGGGTCGGAGTGAGAGAGTAGAAAAAATAGTGCAGGGATGAGAGAAGGGGGAGAGTAGCAGAGAGGGGGAAATGTAAAGGTTGTGGGGGGGGTGAGGAAAGTGGGTGTAAGGAGAGATTTTGATACTGAGGAAGGAGGAGGAGAAGACAGAGCAATGCTAAACTGGGAACAAGTCAATTTGGAGAGAAAAACAACCAATAATATGGACTATCAAAATCAGGAGTAGGAAGAGTAAATATTAAGTTTTAGGGCTTAAGAAAGTGCAGGAGTGTACTGATAAGAGGCAGTGTGTACACCTGCTGTTTCTGCTTATCTAAAATTTGGGTGTGAAACACTATCTATAAATGTAATAATGCGCCTGGGGAGGGGTGGGCAGGTATCAGACTTACTTGCAGCAGTAATGGGGAAATCAGGCTGTGGAAGAAAGGTATGTGAGGGTCAGATAGGCTTGAAATAAATCCGTGGGAGGGGGGATTTGCATCTAAGCACAGAGCTGAGGGGATGGTTATTCAAACAAACACATCTGAGTTGATATCAATAAAAGAATGGAGGGGTCAAAGGGCAGAAATCAGAGGGGAAATACATATATATATATATATATGTGTGAAAAAAACGATTACATACAGGGCTATTAAAACTACACTTTAGCATTACATACAAGACATAAAAGTAAGAAACTACACAATGCACAAAGAACGTGTAAAATAAAGTAAATGTACAGGGTGGTTAGGTTATAATAAATGATGCTGTGCAGGATAGAGTCGTAGTGTGGTATTCCAGAAGGCTACCTTTGCTTATTGCTGACGATCAGCTGTTTGAGCACTGACTTTCTTACAGCAGTATTGGGGTTTGATAGTTTGGAAATCAGGCTTTGCTTATTGAAGACGATCAGCTGATGGAGCACTGACTTTCTTACAGCAGTATTGGGGTTTGATAATTCTGAAATCAGGCTTTGCTTATTGCAGACGATCAGCTGATGGAGCACTGACTTTCTTACAGCAGTATTGGGGTTTGATAATTCTGAAATCAGGCTTTGCTTATTGCAGATGATCAGCTGTTTGAGCACTGACTTTCTTACAGCAGTATTGGGGTTTGATAATTCTGAAATCAGGCTTTGCTTATTGCAGACGATCAGCTGATGGAGCACTGACTTTCTTACAGCAGTATTGGGGTTTGATAATTCTGAAATCAGACTTTGCTTATTGCAGACGATCAGCTGATGGAGCACTGACTTTCTTACAGCAGTATTGGGGTTTGATAATTCTGAAATCAGACTTTGCTTATTGCAGACGATCAGCTGATGGAGCACTGACTTTCTTACAGCAGTATTGGGGTTTGATAATTCTGAAATCAGACTTTGCTTATTGCAGACGATCAGCTGATGGAGCACTGACTTTCTTACAACAGTATTGGGGTTTGATAATTCTGAAATCAGACTTTGCTTATTGCAGACGATCAGCTGATGGAGCACTGACTTTCTTACAACAGTATTGGGGTTCGATAATTCTGAAATCAGACTTTGCTTATTGCAGACGATCAGCTGATTGAGCACTGCCTTTCTTACAGCAGTATTGGGGTTTGATAATTCTGAAATCAGACTTTGCTTATTGCAGACGATCAGCTGACGGAGCACTGACTTTCTTACAGCAGTATTGGGGCTTGATAATTCTGAAATCAGGCTTTGCTTATTGCAGACGATCAGCTGATGGAGCACTGACTTTCTTACAGCAGTATTGGGGTTTGATAATTCTGAAATCAGACTTTGCTTATTGCAGACGATCAGCTGATGGAGCACTGACTTTCTTACAGCAGTATTGGGGTTTGATAATTCTGAAATCAGACTTTGCTTATTGCAGACGATCAGCTGATGGAGCACTGACTTTCTTACAGCAGTATTGGGGTTTGATAATTCTGAAATCAGACTTTGCTTATAGCTGATGGAGCACTGACTTTCTTACAGCAGTATTGGGGTTTGATAATTCTGAAATCAGGCTTTGCTTATTGCAGACGATCAGCTGATGGAGCACTGACTTTCTTACAGCAGTATTGGGGTTTGATAATTCTGAAATCAGACTTTGCTTATTGCAGACGATCAGCTGATGGAGCACTGACTTTCTTACAGCAGTATTGGGGTTTGATAATTCTGAAATCAGACTTTGCTTATTGCAGACGATCAGCTGATGGAGCTCAGACTTTCTTGCAGCAGTATTGGGGATTGAAAATTCTGAAATCAGGCTTTGCTTATTGCAGACGATCAGCTGATGGAGCACTGACTTTCTTACAGCAGTATTGGGGTTTGATAATTCTGAAATCAGACTTTGCTTATTGCAGACGATCAGCTGATGGAGCACTGACTTTCTTACAGCAGTATTGGGGTTTGATAATTCTGAAATCAGACTTTGCTTATTGCAGACGATCAGCTGATGGAGCTCAGACTTTCTTGCAGCAGTATTGGGGATTGAAAATTCTGAAATCAGACTTTGCTTATTGCAGACGATCAGCTGATGGAGCACTGACTTTCTTACAGCAGTATTGCGGTTTGATAATTCTGAAATCAGGCTTTGCTTATCGCATTCAATCAGCTGATGGAACACTGACTTTCTTACAGCAGTATTGGGATTTGATAATTCTAAAATCAGGCTTTGCTTATTGGAGACGATCAGCTGATGGAGCACTGACTTTCTTACAGCAGTATTGGGGTTTGATAATTCTGAAATCAGACTTTGCTTATTGCAGACGATCAGCTGATGGAGCACAGACTTTCTTACAGCAGTATTGGGGTTTGATAATTCTGAAATCAGGCTTTGCTTATTGCAGACGATCAGCTGATTGAGCACTGACTTTCTTACAGCAGTATTGGGGCTTGATAATTCTGAAATCAGGCTTTGCTTATTGCAGACGATCAGCTGATGGAGCACTGACTTTCTTACAGCAGTATTGGGGTTTGATAATTCTGATATCAGGCTTTGCTTATTGCAGACGATCAGCTGATGGAGCACTGACTTTCTTACAGCAGTATTGGGGTTTGATAATTCTGAAATCAGGCTTTGCTTATTGCAGACGATCAGCTGATTGAGCACTGACTTTCTTACAGCAGTATTGGGGTTTGATAATTCTGATATCAGGCTTTGCTTATTGCAGACGATCAGCTGATGGAACACTGACTTTCTTACAGCAGTATTGGGGTTTGATAATTCTGAAATCAGGCTTTGCTTATTGCAGACAATCAGCTGATGGAGCACTGACTTTCTTACAGCAGTATTGGGGTTTGATAATTCTGAAATCAGACTTTGCTTATTGCAGACGATCAGCTGATGGAGCACTGACTTTCTTACAGCAGTATTGGGGTTTGATAATTCTGAAATCAGACTTTGCTTATTGCAGACGATCAGCTGATGGAGCACTGACTTTCTTACAGCAGTATTGGGGTTTGATAATTCTGAAATCAGACTTTGCTTATAGCTGATGGAGCACTGACTTTCTTACAGCAGTATTGGGGTTTGATAATTCTGAAATCAGGCTTTGCTTATTGCAGACGATCAGCTGATGGAGCACTGACTTTCTTACAGCAGTATTGGGGTTTGATAATTCTGAAATCAGACTTTGCTTATTGCAGACGATCAGCTGATGGAGCACTGACTTTCTTACAGCAGTATTGGGGTTTGATAATTCTGAAATCAGACTTTGCTTATTGCAGACGATCAGCTGATGGAGCTCAGACTTTCTTGCAGCAGTATTGGGGATTGAAAATTCTGAAATCAGGCTTTGCTTATTGCAGACGATCAGCTGATGGAGCACTGACTTTCTTACAGCAGTATTGGGGTTTGATAATTCTGAAATCAGACTTTGCTTATTGCAGACGATCAGCTGATGGAGCTCAGACTTTCTTGCAGCAGTATTGGGGATTGAAAATTCTGAAATCAGACTTTGCTTATTGCAGACGATCAGCTGATGGAGCACTGACTTTCTTACAGCAGTATTGCGGTTTGATAATTCTGAAATCAGGCTTTGCTTATCGCATTCAATCAGCTGATGGAACACTGACTTTCTTACAGCAGTATTGGGATTTGATAATTCTAAAATCAGGCTTTGCTTATTGGAGACGATCAGCTGATGGAGCACTGACTTTCTTACAGCAGTATTGGGGTTTGATAATTCTGAAATCAGACTTTGCTTATTGCAGACGATCAGCTGATGGAGCACAGACTTTCTTACAGCAGTATTGGGGTTTGATAATTCTGAAATCAGGCTTTGCTTATTGCAGACGATCAGCTGATTGAGCACTGACTTTCTTACAGCAGTATTGGGGCTTGATAATTCTGAAATCAGGCTTTGCTTATTGCAGACGATCAGCTGATGGAGCACTGACTTTCTTACAGCAGTATTGGGGCTTGATAATTCTGATATCAGGCTTTGCTTATTGCAGACGATCAGCTGATGGAGCACTGACTTTCTTACAGCAGTATTGGGGTTTGATAATTCTGAAATCAGGCTTTGCTTATTGCAGACGATCAGCTGATGGAGCACTGACTTTCTTACAGCAGTATTGGGGTTTAATAATTCTGAAATCAGGCTTTGCTTATTGCAGACGATCAGCTGATTGAGCACTGACTTTCTTACAGCAGTATTGGGGTTTGATAATTCTGATATCAGGCTTTGCTTATTGCAGACGATCAGCTGATGGAACACTGACTTTCTTACAGCAGTATTGGGGTTTGATAATTCTGAAATCAGGCTTTGCTTATTGCAGACAATCAGCTGATGGAGCACTGACTTTCTTACAGCAGTATTGGGGTTTGATAATTATAAAATCAGGCTTTGCTTATTGCAGCCGATCAGCTCATGGAGCACTGACTTTCTTACAGCAGTATTGGGGATTGATAATTCTGAAATCAGACTTTGCGTATTGCAGACAACCAGCTGATAGAGCACTGACTTTCTTACAGCAGTATTGGGGTTTGATACTTCTGAAATCAGACTTTGCTTATTGCAGACGATCAGCTGATGGAGCACAGACTTTCTTACAGCAGTATTGGGGCCTGATAATTCTGAAATCAGACTTTGCTTATTGCAGACGATCAGCTGATGGAGTACAGACTTTCTTACAGCAGTATTGGGGTTTGATAATTCTGAAATCAGGCTTTGCTTATTGCAGACGATCAGCTGATGGAGCTCAGACTTTCTTACAGCAGTATTGGGGTTCGATAATTCTGAAATCAGGCTTTGCTTATTGCAGACGATCAGCTGATGGAGCACTGACTTTCTTACAGCAGTATTGGGGTTTGATAATTCTGAAATCAGACTTTGCGTATTGCAGACGATCAGCTGATGGAGCACTGACTTTCTTACAGCAGTATTGGGGTTTGATAATTCTGAAATCAGGCTTTGCTTATTGCAGACGATCAGCTGATGGAGCACTGACTTTCTTACAGCAGTATTGGGGTTTGATAATTCTGAAATCAGACTTTGCTTATTGCAGACGATCAGCTGATGGAGCACAGACTTTCTTACAGCAGTATTGGGGTTTGATAATTCTAAAATCAGGCTTTGCTTATTGCAGACGATCAGCTGATGGAGCACTCACTTTCTTACAGCAGTATTGGGGCTTGATAGCTTGAAATCAGGCTTTGCTTATTGCAGACGATCAGCTGATGGAGCACTGACTTTCTTACAGCAGTATTGGGGCTTGATAATTCTGAAATCAGGCTTTGCTTATTGCAGACGATCAGCTTATTGAGCACTGACTTTCTTACAGCAGTATTGGGGTTTGATAATTCTGAAATCAAGCTTTGCTTATTGCAGACGATCAGCTGATTGAGCACTGACTTTCTTACAGCAGTATTGGGGCTTGATAATTCTGAAATCAGGCTTTGCTTATTGCAGACGATCAGCTGATGGAGCACTGACATTCTTACAGCAGTATTGGGGCTTGATAATTCTGATATCAGGCTTTGCTTATTGCAGACGATCAGCTGATGGAGCACTGACTTTCTTACAGCAGTATTGGGGTTTGATAATTCTGAAATCAGGCTTTGCTTATTGCAGACGATCAGCTGATGGAGCACTGACTGTCTTACAGCAGTATTGGGGTTTGATAATTCTGAAATCAGGCTTTGCTTATTGCAGACGATCAGCTGATTGAGCACTGACTTTCTTACAGCAGTATTGGGGCTTGATAATTCTGAAATCAGGCTTTGCTTATTGCAGACGATCAGCTGATGGAGCTCAGACTTTCTTGCAGCAGTATTGGGGATTGAAAATTCTGAAATCAGGCTTTGCTTATTGCAGATGATCAGCTGATGGAGCACTGACTTTCTTACAGCAGTATTGGGGTTTGATAATTCTGAAATCAGACTTTGCTTATTGCAGACGATCAGCTGATGGAGCACTGACTTTCTTACAGCAGTATTGGGGCTTGATAATTCTGAAATCAGGCTTTGCTTATTGCAGACGATCAGCTTATTGAGCACTGACTTTCTTACAGCAGTATTGGGGTTTGATAATTCTGAAATCAAGCTTTGCTTATTGCAGACGATCAGCTGATTGAGCACTGACTTTCTTACAGCAGTATTGGGGCTTGATAATTCTGAAATCAGGCTTTGCTTATTGCAGACGATCAGCTGATGGAGCACTGACATTCTTACAGCAGTATTGGGGCTTGATAATTCTGATATCAGGCTTTGCTTATTGCAGACGATCAGCTGATGGAGCACTGACTTTCTTACAGCAGTATTGGGGTTTGATAATTCTGAAATCAGGCTTTGCTTATTGCAGACGATCAGCTGATGGAGCACTGACTGTCTTACAGCAGTATTGGGGTTTGATAATTCTGAAATCAGGCTTTGCTTATTGCAGACGATCAGCTGATTGAGCACTGACTTTCTTACAGCAGTATTGGGGCTTGATAATTCTGAAATCAGGCTTTGCTTATTGCAGACGATCAGCTGATGGAGCTCAGACTTTCTTGCAGCAGTATTGGGGATTGAAAATTCTGAAATCAGGCTTTGCTTATTGCAGATGATCAGTTGATGGAGCACTGACTTTCTTACAGCAGTATTGGGGTTTGATAATTCTGAAATCAGGCTTTGCTTATTGCAGACGATCAGCTGATGGAGCACTGACTGTCTTACAGCAGTATTGGGGTTTGATAATTCTGAAATCAGGCTTTGCTTATTGCAGACGATCAGCTGATTGAGCACTGACTTTCTTACAGCAGTATTGGGGCTTGATAATTCTGAAATCAGGCTTTGCTTATTGCAGACGATCAGCTGATGGAGCTCAGACTTTCTTGCAGCAGTATTGGGGATTGAAAATTCTGAAATCAGGCTTTGCTTATTGCAGATGATCAGCTGATGGAGCACTGACTTTCTTACAGCAGTATTGGGGTTTGATAATTCTGAAATCAGACTTTGCTTATTGCAGACGATCAGCTGATGGAGCACAGACTTTCTTACAGCAGTATTGGGGTTTGATAATTCTGAAATCAGGCTTTGCTTATTGCAGACGATCAGCTGATTGAGCACTGACTTTCTTACAGCAGTATTGGGGCTTGATAATTCTGAAATCAGGCTTTGCTTATTGCAGACGATCAGCTGATGGAGCACTGACTTTCTTACAGCAGTATTGGGGTTTGATAATTCTGATATCAGGCTTTGCTTATTGCAGACGATCAGCTGATGGAGCACTGACTTTCTTACAGCAGTATTGGGGTTTGATAATTCTGAAATCAGGCTTTGCTTATTGCAGACGATCAGCTGATGGAGCACTGACTTTCTTACAGCAGTATTGGGGTTTAATAATTCTGAAATCAGGCTTTGCTTATTGCAGACGATCAGCTGATTGAGCACTGACTTTCTTACAGCAGTATTGGGGTTTGATAATTCTGATATCAGGCTTTGCTTATTGCAGACGATCAGCTGATGGAACACTGACTTTCTTACAGCAGTATTGGGGTTTGATAATTCTGAAATCAGGCTTTGCTTATTGCAGACGATCAGCTGATTGAGCACTGACTTTCTTACAGCAGTATTGGGGCTTGATAATTCTGAAATCAGGCTTTGCTTATTGCAGACGATCAGCTGATGGAGCACTGACTTTCTTACAGCAGTATTGGGGTTTGATAATTCTGAAATCAGACTTTGCTTATTGCAGATTATCAGCTGATGGAGCACTGACTTTCTTACAGCAGTATTGGGGTTTGATAATTCTGAAATCATGCCTTGCTTATTGCAGACGATCAGCTGATAGAGTACTGACTTTCTTACAGCAGTATTGGGGTTTGATAATTCTGAAATCAGACTTTGCTTATTGCAGACGATCAGCTGATGGAGTACTGACTTTCTTACAGCAGTATTGGGGTTTGATAATTCTGAAATCAGACTTTGCTTATTGCAGACGATCAGCTGATGGAGCACAGACTTTCTTACAGCAGTATTGGGGTTTGATAATTCTGAAATCAGACTTTACTTATTGCAGACGATCAGCTGATGGAGCTCAGACTTTCCTACAGCAGTATTGGGGTTTGATAATTCTAAAATCAGGCTTTGCTTATTGCAGACGATCAGCTGATTGAGCACTGACTTTCTTACAGCAGTATTGGGGTATGATAATTCTGAAATCAGGCTTTGCTTATTGCAGACGATCAGCTGATGGAGCACTGACTTTCTTACAGCAGTATTGGGGCTCGATAGTTTGATTCCAACCGTTGTTGAGATTGGAGTAAAAGTTTGGTCTATGTCTGTGGTTCCTCTCTGTGTATAGAAATGCATTCTGTACTATTAATAATCTGTAATAATATTGTCTGCTGAATGCGTATTATTAAATATATCTCTCTCCCACAATCTGTCATTCTTCTTCCCCTATTATTTGTTTTTATCTGTTCATTGCTTATGTCTCTGACTGGTTTTATTTATAAGCATGGTCCATTTTCCCTTCGTTGTGTTTGACTTTCCATTTAGTCTGTCACCTCTGCTTCACACGTCTTCATCCCCCCCCACCCGCCCTGTCTCAACTTGTACTTTTGTCCACCCGCGCCTTTGTTCTGTCACTTTTTGCTCTCAGTCTGTGATCCAGTGTCTCCAAAGCTTTTAACTTATTGTGATAACACTATACACTATTTGTGTAGTTTTAGTGTATTTTTTTTATATCTGCACAGAAAGGTTTTAAAAACTCCTGTACACTGAATTACATACACTGCCACACATGAACACAAATACAAACTCAGACACATTCCCACACACATCTTGCATACATAGAGACGCTCACTCAGACATCCAGACATACAAATACAGATACATATCCTCAGCTACAGGTATGCATGCCCAACAATCAAGACACATGCATTTGCAGACACACTCATACATACACATTACGATAGACACATAGATATACACTGCAAGATGCACACATTCTCAAGCATGCATTGCTACACATGCACAGATGCACACTACAATACACACAAATGCACAAGGACACAAATTCAAAAATATTCATACACAGAAACTCACGGAATAGCACACACATTTACAAATATATAAAAAATAAACACACAGATATATACAGATACATACACATGCACATATACATACATTTACTGATAATAATAATAAAACAGCCTCCTGTTTTCATTCCTTTGGAATGTAGAATGGTGTATTATCTGGAGTCTGGTGGGAGCTGGATGTCGACGGTCATTTTTCCCCTCTCCGCCGTACAGTTGTGTGTGAGACCCTGAGGAGTCAGGCATGTTTTAGACAGAACAGGGACATGTGAGAGTGAGGGGAGTGTATAAAAGGAAATAGTAAGGTGTTCTTAAGAAGGGTGGGTGGAGGTTTAGGGCTGAAATGTGTGACAGTATATACAGTGGTGTATCCTGGTTTTGTGCTGCCCTAGGCAGGACAAAACTCAGGCGCCCCCCTCCCCCCCCCCCGTGCCATCCCCACCCAACCATTCCCCCCGCCCTGCCTTCTAATGACACACACACACATTCACTGACAGATACGCATACACTAGCTAACAGAAACACACACTCACTAACACACACTCACACTAACAGACACACACAAAGTCACACACTCACTAACAGACACACACACTCACACTAACAGGAAAACACACAGTCAGAGACACACACACACAGTCAAACACACACTTACAGACACACACACACACACACTAACAGACACACACACACACACACACACTCACTCACACTAACAGGCAAACACACACAGAGACACACACACTAACAGACACGCACACTCTAACAGACACACGCACACTCTAACAGACACACACACACACTAACAGACACACGCACAGACGAACAGACACACACACACACTAACAGACACACACACACACACATTAACATACACACACACACACTCACTCACATTAACACATTTTTTTTTATTTATCCTCCCCCCCCCAGCCTCCTTACCTTTGGGGGCTCTTTCTCCCTGGTGGTCCAGTGGCTGCTGGGTGGGCGGCACTGGCAGGCGGCTGGCGAGGGAGCACTTCCTCTGGGCTCTCTGCTCAGCTCCCTCGCGCGCCGTAGAGTGAGGCTGGGAGCCGGAATATGACGTCATATTCCAGCTCCCAGCCTCACTCTGCGGCGCGCGAGGGAGCTGAGCAGACAGCTCAGAGGAAGTGCTCCCTCGCCAGCCGCCCGCCCGCCAGCCCAGCAAGGCTAACAAGGCATTTGCCCTGGGCATTTGGGGGCGGTGTTTTTTGCCGCCCCCTGGAAAATGCCGCCCAAGGCAAATGCCTTGTTTGTCTCGCGGCTAAAACGTCCCTGAGTATATATAGGAGGGCATTTTGCAGGCCAAGCAGCCATCTTAATTATTAGTTAGTAACAGCTTTCCTCCCTCCCCTCTGGTTGTTTGTTGGTATTGTTTCTTGTTTGTTTGTCACAGCATGGCGGTAAATTGCCCTTGCCAACCAGCGGTCTGTGGAAAGATATATAGTCGTGGCTGATCCCTCCCCTAACTGTAGGTACAGGTATGGATTACAGACATACCCACTGAGCCAATGATCGAGCTGGATGTCAACGGTCATTTTCCCCCTCTCCGCTGTACAGTTGTGTGTGAGACCCTGAGGAGTCAGGCATGTTTTAGACAGAACAGGGACATGTGAGAGTGAGGGGAGTGTATAAAAGGAAATAGTAAGGTGTTCTTAAGAAGGGTGGGTGGAGGTTTAGGGCTGATAGATGTGACAGTATATACAGTGGTGTATCCTGGTTTTGTGCTGCCCTAGGCAGGACAAAACTCAGGCGCCCCCTCCCCCCGCGCCATCCCCACCCAACCATTCCCCCCGCCCTGCCTTCTAATGACACACACACACACACATTCACTGACAGATACGCATACACTAGCTAACAGAAACACACACTCACTAACACACACACACACTCACAGGCAAACACACTCACACTAACAGACACACACAAAGTCACACACACACACACTCACTAGCAGACACACACACACACACACAGTCAGAGACACACACACACAGTCAAACACACACTAACAGACACACACACACACTAACAGACACACACACACACACAGAGACACACACACTAACAGACACGCACACACTAACAGACACGCACACACTAACAGACACGCACACACTAACAGACACACGAACAGACACACACACACACACTCACTCACATTAACACATTTTTTTTTTATTTAACCTATCCCCCCCCCCCCCAGCCTCCTTACCTTTGGGGGCTCTTTCTCCCTGGTGGTCCAGTGGCTGCTGGGCGGGCGGCACTGGCAGGCGGCTGGCGAGGGAGCACTTCCTCTGAGCTCTCTGCTCAGCTCCCTCGCGCGCCGTAGAGTGAGGCTGGGAGCCGGAATATGACGTCATATTCCAGCTCCCAGCCTCACTCTGCGGCGCGCAAGGGAGCTGAGCAGACAGCTCAGAGGAAGTGCTCCCTCGCCAGCCGCCCACCAGCCCAGCAAGGCTAACAAGGCATATGCCCTGGGCATTTGGGGGCGGCGTTTTTTGCCGCCCCCTGGAAAATGCCGCCCTAGGCAAATGCCTTGTTTGCCTCGCGGCTAAAACGTCCCTGAGTATATATAGGAGGGCATTTTGCAGGTATGGATTACAGACATACCCACTGAGCCAATGATCGACTAGTGGCTAGCATTATGATAATGGAAGGCCCAACAAAGGCCTTTGTGCTGGTCGGGGCGAGGACAGTTGCCCAAGTGATTGTGTTTGGTTGACAAGGTGGTACTCAGTGACGTTACTTATTTACTGAGAAAGTTATATGTTACGTTAATGTGTTATAATGTTTATGTTGAACATATTTATATATTTATATTTATAATATTTAATAAAGCTGTGGCCTATTTTAACCAAGTAAGTCTGTGGTTTGGTTATTTTGGGTAAGTAGGGGGTAGTGGGGATTAGCGGAAGGGTTTCTAGTTATGGCCCATACACATGACACACATGACATGTATCCACATGTATCACAGTCCCAGCACGCGGGAGCTTCCAAGGCTAAGCTGTCCCAGCCTGCTGAGGATCCCGGAATAGTGCGCTTTTACATGCAGTCTGGTTCGGGGTACCACGTAACATTAAAGGGGCCCCAAGATGCCCCCTGGCTCTTAAATCCTATAGACTGTAAGCTAGTTTGAGCAGGGCCATGTTCAACCTATTGTCATTTTTGTAATTGTCTCATTTATTGTTAAATCTCTCCCTTTGATAATATTGTAAAGCGCTACAGAATATGCTAGCGCTGTATAAAAACCAGTAATAATAATAATAATAATCATAATAAACATACCTCTACATAGGGAGTCATTACTGACCTGATGGTGGTCCAGTCAGCACACTTCTTTAAAAATCCCATCTTTTGATGATTAGCAAATTGTTTGTCTCCCTCCCGCTGTGATAATGCATTGTGAGCTAGAACACGGTCTAACGTTAGGTAAAACCAACAGAGTTTGCAAGCATTACTTTTTAATTTCAGAACTAAGACTAGAAAAGGTTTACTGAACTTTCCACTTCTTTAATTCTCTCTACTTTACCCATGTCCCAGAACATTGTCCTTGCAATCCTCCACCCACTTATATTAATTTATATAGAGAACATTTATGCAAATATATAAAAACATTAAGATTATTAAAGTAGAATGTGTACTTATGAAAAAAGTCACCTAGTTTAACATAATGTTCGGAATTATTTTTCCTCAATGCAAGAAATCTATATAAATGTATACACGTAAGTAGCCCATGTCTTGTTTACTATACTGCTATAGTATGCAATATAGTACTCTCATTGTGTTCATTCATTGCAGAGCTCAGATGGTTGAGATAACCCTGACATCACGAAATTGGGAACGTCCCATCAAAATGCATTCATTTATCACAATCAGCACAGGGATCTCACCCCAAGTACTGAAACACTTTAGAATCACCAATGAAGTCAATGGGATCCCATCGTAGATTAAATAATACAATCCACGCCTATTTAACACCAGACATGGCTAAGGTGATTATTAATAATAACAATACAAGGAACTTGTACCAGATCCCACCAAGTGACCAAATCCTCCGTGCAGTCTGCGTGGTCTTAATATGGACCGGACAGTAAATTGCTCTTGTTATCTCCGCAGACCGTGTATCTGCTGAGGGGAGTGTACCCCAGCTTCCCATAATGTTGCTCTTTAATTTAATAGTTAGGACATGGTATTTCGTCTTTCAATGCATAAAATAGACTAATTCTTACCATTATCAAAGAGTCTTTTAATGATATAGCCAATGTTCGTAATTCACCATTTTCTCTCTGATATTCTGAATAGCTCTTCTATGTTGAAATCTCTCGCTTTGAGATAATATTCTCCTAATAATGAGTGTCCAACAATCTGCGTTTTTCTTGCAGCTTTCCTTTCTCCAAGATGCCTTTTGGTGTTTTTCTTCTCTTTTTACTTGCTGTAAGTCTTTCAGTTTGTATGCGGAGGCTGGGTGTTAAAATCTGTGCAATAACTCTTCAAATTCTTCAGGGTTTACGTCAAACGTATTATTGTGAGTTGAAGAAAGGACTATTGGAGTTTGTTGGATATGTTGTTATTTCCTGTCCTTGCTTCTCCCACCTCTGAGTTTTACTTCCCGTTATCTTTACCGACCTTCGTTCATCGTCCTTTCTGTCGGACCTTTTCAAGCTCCATTCCATGCCATTCATCTTTTTATCTACATTTTAGAATGCCTGCTGCTGTTCTGTAATCGCTTTATTAGCTGTTTTGATCAAACTGTGTCCAGATTGCTCTCACTAATTGTTTTTTTTTTTATCTTTCACATTCATTTTCTTGTCTCTGCGTTTGGGTTTTACTTTTTGCCTTTTCACCTGTTTATAAACTGTTTCTCCCTACGTTTCCACTTTCCTAACAAGCTGAAGGAAAGAAAGAGGGCAGATTTGCTTACGTGTCATTTCGTCTCGTTTCTGAATTTCATTCTAAAAAAATGGTGAATTTAAAGGAATGCAAATGGAGGGAGATGTCAGCCTTGTGACGGGACGTTTTGGAAGGAGTTCTGACATTTTCATATTAACGGTCCTCTGTCACCTCTTGGCAAATCCCTGATCTCCCTATAAGTGCCGAGGACAATTACCCCCATCTTGGGCTGAATAACAAAAATTTCCCTCCTTTCGTGCTTCATGCAGCCTGCTGTTGCGAGATTACAGATGGCTGTCTGTGCCTAAACAAATACAGGGCTACCAAATTAAAGCTGAGCTTTGCCACCGAAATAAGCAGCATTGATTCAATCCAGAAACAAAGTCCTATTATCTTACTGTATATTAGTGTTCCTTGTGTAGCCACAAGGTCATCAATCTGCTTCAAGTTTACTGTCCTTATTCTCTCTCTGTCCTTTTAATTGGATTGTATTACCAAAGTAGATTAATGGCGAAATAACAGTTTATTTAACTGTAAAAAAAAATGTAACAATGTATTAATGATTTTTCGCCTTCTTTGCTCTCCTTCTCTCTTTCTATCTCCCTCCATCTAGGACTAGGTCATGTGGAGACAGGTTTATGCAACGTGTGATATTTTGTAGTTATATCGCAATTATTTTATTTAAGATTCCTAATAAAACCGCAAAAAGGAGTAAAAGTAAGACGCAGATACACCACATTCCATGGATTAGGAACAGCACAAAGAACAAGCCAATCTCATCTCCTCAATCCTCAAATCCATTTGAGACTGAAAAAGCAGTAATCAGTTAATCACTCCGACTCCATGCATTGTATATATTAGCCAGATTTATCTCTGGGAAAGAAAATCTGAGATATGTCAAGAGAATTGTACATACTGAACCGGCCTGCCATATAATGATATAATGGGCCTCATATGAGAACAACCCGGTATGTTCATAGGAGTTCTTCACAATCCATTCTTTCTCCAGTGACACCCACTCATCCTCAACTGCCCCCACAAAAAGCAAACTTCGTGCCACCACAAAACATGAGGGCAAGCCACGTTACTTGATGCTATGCCAAGGATTCGGACCATTCCCCCCACTTTCACATGGAAACTAAAGACTCTTCAACACAGCAGTTTCCATTCCGCCCTTCTCCTCCCTTCTCCTCTCTTCTCCTTCCCTTTCTTTTACCTAACCTACGACACACATTTTAACAGCCTAGAAAGAAAGGAGACTCGCCTTCATTCACTTTATAAACTCTTCGACAGACACACGTATTCACTGATCACAGTTTGGTTTTTCAATTGTTAAAATATAGAGTTTCATGAGAGCGCTTGCCTGACGGTGAAGAACATACTTTTGATGTTTGCTCGTATCATAACATTTCAGACTCTATGGTCTACATCCTGTCCACCTAAGCCCTTTACAATCCATTCTTAAATCAGCATCCAGAAAACTCTATTGTATTTCTCCAACAGCTGACCTCATACACCAAGTAATCCACCTCCCATCCTATCAGCAGAATATTCCTTGTGAAAATCTTCGTCTTTCTCTCACGGCTCTGCATTTGTATCCTGTTTGATCATTTGCCAGGTACTTGCACCTTCTCTGCATTCTGCATATAATGGGGGTCTCTCTTCTCCTTTAACCTGCGATGCTCTGTCTCAAAGTTTTAATATACAAAGCTGGTAGGCATCAAAGAATGTGATACATTTTATATCCATGTTTATCTTACTGCATTCAGAGCTCCATTGATACCGGAGAAACTGACGGAAGCGAAGCACAGAGAGATGGACACAGGTTTCTTCAGGAAGGAAGAGATTCTTTATTGGATCACCGATCGGGACTCAGAGGGACTAGCGTCACCAAAATACTACAAGTTCTGAGCCCCGGACAATAGTGCAGGCTCCTTATATAGGCACATAACTCCTCCCATATTAAGCTCCACCCGCACATTCTCTTGACCAATCAATACAAATAAGAATTAACTTCCTGCTTGACCGCATGGCTTGTCCAGCACAATGGAGGAGGGGAATACTACATCCTGTATTCTTTGCACATGCTCCGTACACTACTGATCGTATCTTGCCTCGTGCAACCAACTGATCGATACGTCAGCATATGCACGTACACATGCCACGTGGTAATCTCGGCCTACTAAATTTATTTTTACCGAGATTCCACCACATTCCCCCCTTTGATGCCTCTTGATATTTCACAATTACTTGAGGCATCACTTAACCTTAGTTTGCATACACCGCAAGTTACCTTGAACCAGACCAGACTTATCTTATGATGTGGATCTTCAACACTCATCTTCCTGCATTGGTTCTCCTTGATCTAGAGCCTTATATTTATAAATTGCCATTATCTGTGCAGCAGCCTTCCTTTCTGCTATATTTTCTATCAGGCTTTGCACAGACCTAACTACTAAGGGTATAAGACACGGCAGGAGTAGACACAACATTAAAATCAGTAGGACCCCACCTACCACTGCCTTAAGCCCTCCAAACCACTCATACCAGCTACCAAACCAACTACTTGGATTATACCCTTTCCATACCTGAGTAGGCACATGCGCTAGTTTAACCATATGGCTAGTAAGCTCAGCTATTGCTTTCCCTTCGTCATCTATTTGAAGACAGCAATTGCTCAGGTTAAACTTCCCACATACACCTCCCTCTACTGCCAATAGGTAATCCAAGGCTAATCTATTTTGGTAGACTGCTGTCCTCATCCTGGTATTATGCTTCGCTAGAAGATTGAGCGCTTGTGATGTTTCGTTAGTAATAATCTCAACCACCGCCTGTAATCTTATAATACGGTTGAGCATATAAATAGGGGTTCTATAACCAAAGGTACCATCCTCTGCCCACGTGGCTGGCCCATAATAATCTATGATACGCTGGGGAGGCCATTCATCATCTTCCCAGGCACCTATCTCTATGGGTCCCCTTTTCTTCCTATGATTCACATCATACACTTTAACACCTAAAGTCTCACCTGTTTCAATAGGTAACAAGAAGAAGGATGGTTTGAGCATACCCAACACACATGCCCCTTCCCAGTCCTGTGGCAACTCCGAATAGGCTTTCTTACCACAGATCCAGTACAAATTTGCTGGGGCTCTCCAGGTAGATGTGATGGATAAATCAAACCACACATCCTTTAAATTGGCGTATCTAGCAAACGGGTTAGATGGTTCTGAGACATTTGAAGCCGACCACCAAGTTGTATTCTTTGTATCATCATCATAAGCTTTTTGCCCTAGACAAGTTAATTCTCCTACAGAAGTATTATACATTATTCCTTTCCTTGCTATGCAAACATAACCTATGATGGAGGTCTTTAATCTCCACTCAGATTTACCTCTAACACTCATATGATAATCGGCTTGTGTAGATATTAGTTGGTCAACTGCCTCAGAACCGGACATTACCTCCTTTGCTTCCCAAGGCCATTGGTCTCCCATGTTAGTACCTCCACACACACAGCAGTTGGCAACATTAAGACTACCGGCAATACTTTCAGCTAAGTCAATGAACAGGTTTTTAGCATTATGGGGGATCTTATTATCTATACTCATCTCTTCATAAAAGGAATGGTATACTTGATGAGTTTGGGAGGATACCGTATCAGTCTCTATCCCTATAAACAATACTGTCCCAGGATCTAAACCCGTCCCGTATATCTGAAACCCAAATAAATTGCCATATTTGTCTAAGAACTTATCGGGGTTATTTATAAGTATATGAACTGGGTTGCATTCCATAGACTTACAATATGGGCTGGTAGGCAACTTAGTCACTATCATGTCTTTGTCTACTGTCTGTCCCCAAGTTGCCCACCCCACACAAGACCAATATGGGCAAAAGTTATAGTCTTTATTTGGGCATCTAGGACTCACATATTTATTTTTACTACTGGGACAAATATATTTATCATTAGACCCATACGTCCTCTCCCATCTAAGATCCCCACATACATTCCACGGTTTTCTACCACTTGATATCGCTTTACACGCATCAAATAGCAGAACACCCGAAGAATGTACGGATTCTAATACTGTCTTATTAATTAGGGTCCCCTGAGGATCTCCATTCCTGAGAGTCAACCAAATTGTACGGGGTTGATACTCTGGACTGAAGCACTTAGGTTCTCCTACTCCTAAATGGCACACACTATAGTCTATATTTAGGTATCTACATCTCGATACATCTCCTTTACACTCGTATTGTGAATGCCAAATTAGGGTTTGGGAAATATGGTTACCTGTTCTTGTAGTCTTAATGCATACCTCACAGCTAGGAGTGTCGGTACCTCTACCTTCCTGAATATAAAAATACACATAAATAAACATTATCATCAACACATCTTTCGCCGTCATCCACGGAGTCACTTCGGCTACTTTTATTGCTGTAGGGGTAGACAAAAGAACAACATAAGGACCTCTCCACTTGGGCCCTAACGGTACATTATTCCACTCTTTAATCCACACTTGATCTCCTGGATGATAACTATGAACTGGGGGATAAATATTCACAGGTAATCTATCTTGTACCCATTTCTGTACCTCCTCCATAGTCTTACCCAACTCTACAACCTGCTGCCGGGTAATTCCTTCTCCCAACTGACTCAAGTCCCCCCTTAAGTTACCAAGTACGGGAGGTGGTCGCCCATACATGATTTCAAAAGGAGAGAGACCCATCCTTCTGGTAGGGGTACTGCGGATTCGCAATAAAGCTATGGGTAAGAGAACGTTCCACTTAAGTTGGGTTTCCTGACACATTTTAGCCAACTGATTCTTAATAGTTCTATTCATTCTCTCTACCTTACCAGAACTCTGGGGTCTATATGCTGTATGAAGCCTCCACTTTATACCTAGCATATGAGTCAGTTGTTGCAGGCACTGATGAACAAAAGCTGGACCATTGTCCGATCCTATAGAACAGGGTAGTCCATATCGGGGTATTATTTCTCGTAGCAGGAATCTCACAACTTCTCCTGCTTTCTCTGTACGAGTAGGACATGCTTCTACCCAGCCTGAATAGGTGCACACAATTACCAGCAGGTAACGATGTCCACCCGATTTAGGCATCACTGTAAAGTCAATTTGTAAATCGGACATGGGGAGTCCCCCCATAAACTGGACTCCTGGTGGCTTTACTGGTCCTTGTCTTGCATTATTTTTAGCACACGTTACACATCTTCGTACAATGGCCTGAGTCAAGTTGGACAATCTTGGTATGTAGAAATGTTTTCTGAGAGATTCTTCTGTGCTGTCTCTCCCAGAATGTGTCCCGTTGTGATAATTTTGGACAATTTCTACCGCTAGTGATGCTGGTATGACTATTCTTCCATCTTCTAGCTGATACCACTTGTTCTCCAAATACTTTCCTGGTTCAGTCTTTAACCACTCCTCTTCTTGAGCTGTATAAACTGGAGTCCATTGGGACAGTGGAGTTGGTATAAGAGCAGCTATATGCCCCACATATTCCTGTCTTCCTGATTCAGCAGCACGCTTAGCTGCACTATCTGCCATCCGATTTCCCTTAGTTACATCACCATCTCCTCTCAGATGCGCTCGACAATGTATGATACCGACTTCTTTCGGCTCCCACACTGCTTCCAATAGTTGTAGGATTTCAGCTGCGTATTTGATTTCTTTGCCTTCTGAATTCAGTAGTCCTCTTTCTTTATACAAAGCTCCGTGGGCATGAGTGGTTAAAAACGCATATTTGGAGTCCGTGTAGATGTTCACTCTTAAACCTTCAGCCAATTGTAACGCTCGTGTCAGTGCTATCATTTCTGCCTTTTGTGCCGATGTTCCTTTCGCCAGTGGCCGAGCTTCTATCACCTTGTCTATTGTTGTCACTGCATATCCTGCATAGCGGATCCCTTCTTTCACATAACTACTGCCGTCGGTATAATATTGAACATCGGGGTTCTGGATGGGAAAATCACGAAGATCTGGTCTACTTGAGAATACTTCATCCATTACTTCCAAACAATCATGCTGACTTTCAGTAGGTTGTGGCAAAAGGGTAGCTGGATTTATGGTGTTTACAGTCTCTAAATGCACTCTTGGGTTTTCACACAACATTGCTTGATACTTGGTCATACGGCTGTTACTAAACCAATGATTTCCTTTGTAATCCAACAACGTCTGTACTGCATGTGGGACTCGTACATAAAGTTCTTGACCCAGAGTGAGTTTATCAGCTTCAGCTACTAGCAGGGCGGCTGCAGCTACGGCTCTTAGACAAGGTGGAAGTCCGCTGGCCACTGCATCCAATTGCTTAGACATGTAGGCAACAGGTCTTTGCCATGATCCCAAGTACTGTGTCAATACTCCCACAGCCATTCTTCTTTGCTCATGTACATACAGGTAGAATGGTCGTGTGTGATCAGGTAGACCTAATGCTGGGGCACTCATCAAAGCCTTCTTCACATCTTCAAATGCCGTTTGCTGTTCTTGGGTCCACAAGAAGGGGTCGTGCTCTGTACCTTTGATAGCTGCGTACAGAGGTTTTGCCAGTATCGCGTAGCTGGGAATCCATATCCTACAGAAGCCTGCTGCCCCCAAGAATTCTCGCACTTGTCTTCTATTCTTGGGTATCGGTATTTGGCACACAGCTTCTTTTCTCTCTGGCCCCATAATTCTTTGACCTTCAGAGATATGGAATCCCAGATATTTGACAGTTGGCAAACACAACTGAGCCTTCTTTCTAGACACCTTGTATCCTGCCTTCCAGAGAATGTGTAGTAGATCGTGCGTTGCTTGCTGACAGATTTCTTTTGTAACTGCTGCTATCAACAAGTCATCTACATATTGTAACAATACACACTCTCCTGGGATGGACTCGAAATCCAGTAGATCTTGACTTAGAGCTGAACCAAATAGGGTAGGTGAATTTTTAAACCCTTGGGGCAGTCTTGTCCAAGTTATTTGGCGTTTTGAGCCCGTTACAGCGTTCTCCCATTGGAAAGCGAAAATACATTGACTTTCTGCGGCAATTCGGAGGCAAAAGAAGGCGTCTTTGAGGTCTAAGACTGTAAAGTAAGTAGCCCCACCCGGAATTAAAGCAAGCAGGTTATATGGATTGGGTACAACTGGATGTATACTAACAACCGCATCATTGACTGCTCTCAAGTCCTGCACAGGTCGATACTCATCTGTACCGGGCTTTTGAACAGGCAGCAATGGGGTGTTCCAGGGGGAAGTACAGAATTTTAGGATACCATACCGTATGAACTTATCCAGATAAGATTGGATGTTCTTCTTAGCCTTCTGCGGGATGTGATATTGTCTTAGGCTCACTGGATAAACCCCAAGTTTTAGTTCAATTTTTATAGGTGGAATATTGCGGGCCAGTCCTGGTGGGTTGTTCTCTGCCCAAACTCCTGGTATGTTGAATAATGACTCATCACTCCTAGGGTTTTGGCTAGTCAACGCTGTATAAAGTCGCCACTCTTCTTCCTTTGGTACGGATAATGTCATAACACCTGAAGGTCCATTAAACTTTAAGGATGTTGTTCCATTTGGTAGGAACGTAATCTGCGCTTGTAATTTTGATAGCATATCACGTCCCAGCAATTGGACTGGACATTCAGGCATATAAAGGAATTGATGTTTTACTACGTGGCCTCCCAATGTACAGAGTCGACTTTTAAGAACCGGTTTTTCAGCACTTCTTCCAGTTGCTCCTATTACAGTAATAGTCCTTCCAGATGGAGGAGCAACTAGATTAGTCACCACTGAATGTTCAGCACCAGTGTCGATCATGAACGCACTCCTTTTTCCCCCTATTGATACATCGACCATAGGCTCCGCTCGACCAAGGGGGATGGAGCCCGGTCGGTATCAATAGTCCTCCATGACCGTGTCAGCCAATCCTACAAAGTCCCTGCCTTCTCTATCGCGGGACCTTTGCACTGCTGGGATATACCTATCTTCCCTAACACTTCCTCTGTTCCCATTACTCCCTCTATTACCATTACTCCCTCCGGGGCCTCCTCTACCTCTCGCTCTGCCTCTAAAGTTTCCGTAACCTGCCCTGGGTTGGTCTCTCTCGTACTGCTCTCTTTGTGGACATTCGTTCCTCCAATGCCCTTCTTCCTTGCAATACGCGCATTGATTCCTACTCAAAGGCTCCCTACTCCATCTACTATCGCCTCTATCTGGGCCCCGTCTATCTACGCCTGCGATCGCTACCGCTAGCATGTCTGCCTTTCTACACATCTTGCGCTCTTCCTCTTTCTTACCTTCTGTTTCCCTATTCATATATACCTTATTCGCTACCTCCATTAGTTGGGTGATGGACATACCCGCAAACCCTTCTAACTTCTGTAGCTTGCTCTTAATATCTCCGTAAGCTTGGCTGACAAAGGCGGAGTTCACCATTCGGGAATTATCTGCGTCTTCCGGATTAAAGGGGGTATACAAGCGGTATGCCTCCAAAAATCGGTCATAAAAGACACTGGGCGCTTCATCACTTTTCTGAATCACCTCAACTGTCTTCGACATATTAATGACTTTCTTTCCTCCGGCTTTCATGCCAGCAATTATAGCGTCTCTATAGGCTCTGAGTTGAACCATATCAGCACCATTTACATTCCAATCGGGATCGGTGTTGGGATAATGTGTTGCGGCCCATGCAGATGGATTGGCTTGGTTTAAAGTACGGGCTTTATCCTCTAGTGCTTTAATGGCCGCTTGATTAATTCTTGTCCTTTCCTCATTGTTGAATAAAGTCATTAATAACTGCTGGCAATCAGCCCATGTCGGGTTATGTGTCTGTACTATTGAGGTGAACAGATCAGTCATAGCTTGTGGTTTCTCAGTATACGAGGAATTGTGGGTCTTCCAATTTAAGAGATCGGTTGTCGTGAACGGGACATATACAAAGACTGGGTCAGCATGTGCCATTTGGCCTGCGGCATCGATATAGGCTGACCCGGGATTCAGACGAAGAGGCATCTGATAGTGTTTTAATTGTTGGGCACCGGTCAGTTGTCGGGTCTGTATGGGGCTACGTGGAGGGGCGTCAGTCATAGGTTCCAGTCGGGGAGAAATGGGGTATGGGGATGTGGGAGCTTGGTTTTGGGAAAAGGTTGTAAATAAAACACTTCGAGTCGAGCTAGATGAAGCTTGACCGGAAGTCTGAAGTGGCGCCAAATCAGGATATTCGGATTTAATGGGGGTTGGTTCTGATTCCGGAAGGGGAGATTTAGTACGAGAGGGGGTGGATTCTGTACTGGAGGAGGAAGCGGAAGTGGATGGGGGTAATGAGGGGAGGGTTGCAGGACTTCCTGCATTTGCGTCACTTCCTCTTAACGGAAAGTAAGGGGGCGGCAAAGGGATCTCGGACTCAGGGGGCGTGTCCAAAATGGGCCTAACAACAGTCCTAGTGGACAAACAAGTCCTAGCTACCATGAGGCGACATTGCTCCTCGTGGCATGTCTGGAGCCATTTTGGCGAGTCATTTACGGCCTGTCTCCAACAATCAATATAAGGAAACTGGCCGTAAAGTTCAGGCCTACCTGATACAGCCACGTGTAAGCGCTGTACCAGAGTTGGATCCAAACTGCCACGTGGCGGCCATGCCGCAACCAAAGTAGGCCACTCCCTAGTACACAAAGTGACCAAACGTACAGGAGACATTTTAACCCCAAAATCACATGTCTTGAATCCCTTTTTAAAATTCTTCACCATACAACCTAAGGGATCCGGAATCGTTGACTGCGACGCACCCATACTTATCAATGGAACGTCGTTGACAACGAATACTATGCACGCGTACTATTCAACAGTCACACCCGTTTCCTCTGGCAACAGCACCACGTGGTACAGTTACCAAGTGAAACGTACACAATAACACAATAAACACTCAGGGAATTCCCGTACACACACAGCTGTTACACCGGTCACTAGATAATCAATATTATGCCCTTTGGCGAAACTATACAGTCACCCACGCTATAATTCTCTATATACGAATTACCCGTCTATAACACACCCCAGTAACATCGTCTTTTACAAATAGCGGTTACAGTACGGTTAGCATAGGTCAAAGCACAAGTTAAGGTCACAATACGATTATTAGTGGTTATGGTGTTAAACATGCAATGGACGACAGTGATTAGTACTTATATACAGTGTCAGTAAATATACAGGGTTATGGTACCGTGCACTATAATACAGCAACACACTATTAACACTCTCGCTAGACGGCTGAGCTCGCGCTATCTAACATGAAATACACTTTACTAAGCAATCTTTATCACATTTACAATTCCCAACTAAACTATTGGCCAGTACCTTGATGGACTACCTAAAACTATATACACCCGTTTTGGTTAGCCACACTGCCCAATCACCACATATAGCGAGCTAGAGGACCGAATTTACACAGGCGCCTCTTAGTCGATTACTATCAAAAATCTAGTGGGTTCCAAATTTACACGCCTTCCCACTTAGCCAAGATAGGTTGAGAGCTAGCGAACCGAATTTACACAGGCGCCGCTTAGTCTCCCGGTCCCTCCGACCTAGCGAACGTAATATACACCCTAGAACGCTAGTCTAGACAAGACACCGGTGTCCGGCTAGGGCTATTTACACAGGACCCCGCCTGACTAACCAAATCAAACGGTCTGACTAAAGAGCGTTCGATTGAGCGGTGCGCCTTCGCTCCTTCCCTCCGACAGAGGGGGCAGATTCCATACACAAATAACCCCTTATGGGCCTACCGCACAATCGGTATACCCCTAGTGGGTCTGCCGTCTAAAACAGCAGTTGTCTTACCTCCTCGTTCCTGAACCTGAGTTCACACTCATCGACGGGGACACCCCAGCACTTCTCACGTAGAGGCCGATGATCTCCTGGACAACAGACCAGTGGCGCCGAGACGAAGGGAGGTCCACGCAGAAGTTCAGGGGTGCAGCCGTAGAGAACGTGGGCAAAGATAGACGTCTCACGCCTCTGCCTCTCAGCTACCGTTGAACGATGAGCTTCCCGGCCAATGCACCAAATGATACCGGAGAAACTGACGGAAGCGAAGCACAGAGAGATGGACACAGGTTTCTTCAGGAAGGAAGAGATTCTTTATTGGATCACCGATCGGGACTCAGAGGGACTAGCGTCACCAAAATACTACAAGTTCTGAGCCCCGGACAATAGTGCAGGCTCCTTATATAGGCACATAACTCCTCCCATATTAAGCTCCACCCGCACATTCTCTTGACCAATCAATACAAATAAGAATTAACTTCCTGCTTGACCGCATGGCCTGTCCAGCACAATGGAGGGGGGGAATACTACATCCTGTATTCTTGCACATGCTCCGTACACTACTGATCGTATCTTGCCTCGTGCAACCAACTGATCGATACGTCAGCATATGCACGTACACATGCCACGTGGTAATCTCGGCCTACTAAATTTATTTTTACCGAGATTCCACCACACCATGTTTGCTGGCACTCCCTGCAAAACAGACACATTCAGTCTGAGCAATCAAAGCAGAAAAAAAGGGGTCTGATGCGCTAAACAGTGCTCCCACAATCCCGTATATACAGTAAATAAAGCACTTTTGCTACGGCCTTGTGTTGAAACACTGGCGTTTAGTCTCTAAATGCTAAATTGTACTTAAAGGAACACTATTGCGTTAGGAATACAAATCTCTATTTCTAACACTATAGTGTCTATGTTCCTATGCCGTTTCAGAACTCCCCTCGGTGCATTATCTTTTTTTAAAATAAAGTTTCACTTACCTTTTTCTAATACTGAGACTCTCTCGCCGCTGCTTACCTCTGGCAGGAGGCATGACATCCTTCTTCGATGACCAATCCAATTCTTCTCATTGGGGGGGGGGGGGGAGGGAGGTGGAGGGGCACTGAGGACCGAATGCAGCAAGCCAAACAAACATTCAAACTCTCCTCAATGCTTTCCTATAGGACTTCCACATCATGTGACCATGTTTAACGCAGTCAGTTCTCAAAATTGTTTGGTTGGTTCTCAAAATTATTAATGTTTTAAACTATAGAGTTAAAAATACAGGGGCACTGCACCAAGACCACTTCATTGAGACAAAGAGGTCTGGGTGACTCTAGTGTCCCTTTAATTGAAGATTTAGACAAAATAGCCGAGCTGGGACTATTGCTGTATTTTAGACTTGTTTTCCTTCTAATTAGCTCTTTAAGCCTACATTTTGCTGCCTTCCAGTATTTGTCACTAAATCCCATTGTGCTATATTCTATTTTACTAATCAGGCACTTTAGACGTCTACACCCCCAGACCGGATTCCCTGGAGATAACATTTGGAGCCCTCTTTGTCAGCGTTTGCTGGTCTCTGCTCGTTCCAAGCATTGGGCAATTGTCAGCCCTGCAACACTTCAAAAGCAAACTTGGATCATTCATTTTGTAGAACTGCCGTTAAATACAATAGAATCTGAAGCAGCTAATATAATTAGAGATGACAACATATTGCATCTGATTATGTCTTTACATAATCCATTCCTGATCTAAATTATTATATCGAAAGGGTAGAGACATCTAAAACCTGTACATCTGTGGCACAAAATATATACAGGTGTTCTACAATCCTGAGTTCTACTGCGTTTTCTGTTCCCTCACACTGCAACATCCCCTGTTAGATGTTCAGTACAACTGTTTAAAGGACCTGTTTAGCCACTGACGCTCATCCATTGTCCGCCCTCCCACTCTGCAGGCACACTTAATGGCAGTGACCGGCTGGGAGCACTGGGAGTAGGAATTGAAACATCTGTTCCTGTAGAATAGCCTGACCTCATGATGACATTACCAATCAACACGGGCTGTGTCCATTAGTTTAAACATTGTATCCGCCATCAATGAATCTCTCAATGTATATTTTGTATGACTGTTATATTAATATTTTATACTGCCTTGTGTTGGTGGGAAAACTCTCCTGCAGGTGGAACCAGGCTCTCAAATCCTTTAATACAGTAAACAAAATCCAGGACCTCAATGCAACCTGCGTTGGTGGGAATGCGATTCAAACTGAACTGGGCTCTTAAAGCCATTATTATATTAAAGTAACATTTTGTAGTGCGTCCCTGTACTGGCAGGCGTACTCTCCGGCTTGGACAACTGGGCTGTTTAAGCCATTTTTCTTTTTCTTTTTCGCTTGGTTATACAAACATGTCAACAGATGGGAACTCGGTGGTCCCTGCGCTCTCAACTCATTTGGAAATTTGTCACCGGAAAATGCTGGCATCCTTGCGACTTGGCAATTGTTCTGGAAAACAAAATGACATGGGAATTCGGCGTACACTCAGAGATATTTACATTCTCTATTATTGCACATTTTTAATTGAAGGGGGCACGTGTGATTAACCTTGTGTAGCTGTTGTAATAAATAGAAAACCCACATTTCCATCAAGCTGAAAAATTGTTTTTCTATTATGCCTTTTTTTTTCATTGTCGAATGTTGTGTATTTTTCTACCACTATTTATTCGACGTAACACTTGACCAGTTATTTTTGATGCCTTCGCCTTATTTGTCTTAAATGTCAGCAAATTGGATTAATCATCTGCAAAATAAATTAGTTTAAACAAAGAAAATGTTTATCAGGAACAGGATTGGAAAACAAATGTAATTTTACACCAGAAAAAAAAAATCTATTAAATTCATAAAAGGTTTAACTACCAATTCAACTTAGTTCTACCCTCCCCAAGCCTTAAAGGACTACATCATTTTACTGAGAGAATGGGTACTATCCCTAAACCATTAGTGCTGCTCAAGGTTCTCAAAATAAATCAAGTCTCATTTGTAGATTCAGTATATCTCGAATTCTCTTGAATTTTCTAATTGGCACAGTTTTAATGTCTGTTTTTTGATTATCTATTGATCTACGATTACCCTCTCTGGAAAGACATGACTGAAGGATTCCAGGGTATTATTAATCCTCCCAATTTGCTGTTGGCATGGGATAATGTCAGTCATTATATAGCCAATGACAATTCCCAGGTACCAGAAAACGTTTAGGAATTGGGGTTATCAAAGTGCTTCATCTCCTCAAACTAAGGAAAGACAATATTTTGTAAAAAAAATAATAATAATAAATAATAATAATATAATCTGTAAATGTATTTTAGTCGTTACTGCTTGTTAAAGCTGTTCTTCGTATAGTCTCGGGTAACCTATTGAATTTGACATGTTAAAGTCTCCTGCTGATTATGGTAACTCTGCCACAGTCTAGTTGGAGAAAATCAAATTGGACACAGTCAGATATTCATATAAAAATGACCAAAGCACTTTCATATCAGCAATTGACTTTCAGAATGTAGTTTGCAAGAGTCTGATGGGCATCTTAGTATGTGTTTTGGGAGGTGCTGTAATGCCCCCGAGGGTTCAATGTATCTGGCCAGTCCAAGGGACGCAATATTCGCAGAGTTTCTAATCTTTATGCACAGTGCACAGCCGCAGGGCACCGGCTCAATGGACAAAGCCAGCTTCGAGCCTTATTACCAGATGATTTTCATACTAAAAGTGTTTCCCACGAGAGCACGAGTTTCTAATTCCGATCTCTGCAGCAGCCTGTCCTATATATGTCCCCTGTTTCGGAGAAGTGCTGCTGAGCTCGTTCCCCATCCACTGCTTTGCAAACCTGTGCTACAAAAGAAGCTCTTTCCTGCAGGCACTTCTTAGGGGTGTGAATCCAGCAAGGAAAGCGAGACAGGTCCCTGGGGCTTCCCACCTAGGGAAATGTGAAGAAATGAATATTAAACTAGACACAAATCCACATTAACCCGTTGCATAATCTACATTTCATGGAGCAATGCAAACCCGAACTTACTGGGAATTCTGAAAACAATAAATCCAGTAACCAGGAAAGATGGAAACATTCTACATGTGGGGTATCTCACGTTCACATGGTTCACAGCAGGGAAAGCTGATCCGTATTATTATGGTAAGATTCCCCCCACAGCGAAGTCTTCTCACTGCTGTCGTGGTCCGTGTTTGGCCTTCGTTTGTTTCCTTGTGTTGTGCTTGCTTTCTTTATGTACAAGCTGGCTTTTAATTCTGAAGGTACATTATTTACATATGCAGACGTGTCACTCTGCCAATTCACCAACTGGAAATGCATTGCTATAGAAAGCAGACGTATGGCATAGTCCTCTAATCGTGCCTATAAGCCTTAATGTTCATATCAAAGAACAAATAAAGTTACATTAAAACCAGTTAACCTTTTAGATGGGCAGACGGGCTGTTTGTTTTAAAGCAGAAAACTTGTCCTTCGCTACCGTAGGATAAAAAAAATGAAACACAATAACCATCTTAAGCTCAATGTGATATGTGTAGAACCAGTGCCTGGGATGACTGGTAACTCATTATGGCTACATAGCATCTCATTTCAGAACTCTGACATACAAACACTGACAAACACAGACTCTGCTTGGGCTATTTATACAACTGAATTCGTTCTTCATGGAATTCCACTTCATAAAGTCTACTACAAAACTCTAATTTAGCTCTCTGCCACAGAGGAAACTGATCCTTAACTAAATTAACATTTATAATCAAATAAATCAGCCAAGCTCTGCTCTACCCTATAACATAAAGAGGCTGCAGCAAGAAGAATTAATCACTAGATGATGTGTTAGAGATTCTGAGGTCCCCCAGGAAACTAGTGTGCCCCAAAAATTGTGTCTCTTTTTTTAACGTTTAGTACATATTATGGGCAGAATGAAATGAGGTCGCTAAGAATTCCTAGCTTTTTATTGTGGGGATCAAATCTCGGATTTGGGGATTGGGGTTGCGGTTGTACCGCACCTCTCTCCACCTCTCAGCCCCCTTAGATGTAAAGTCTGGTCTTCTACCTCTTGGGCATCTCTGTCTTAGACTGTGCAAGGGTGAGACTAATATTGGGAGCTCCTCTACCTAAATAATGTATATATATATTGATTTATTTATAAAACCAGTGGTTAGTAGATGTATCCCCAATGTAAACATGCATGTGTTTAGTTATGAGTTTATCTCCCAATCTACCTTTATTTTGGAGAAATAAGTCTTTTGTAGCCTCATGGAAGTTTCAATTATACCACAACTAGGGAGTCTGCCCTTTGGCCAACGCAGATCTAAAGAAACAAACTGGAGAAAAGAAATAAGACAAGTGTAGTGACCTGTAAATGTTCTCGGTCTGTCTCCCGTGTGGATCCTGCCTTTATCTACCCTCACACACACACACACAGAGCGCTGCCCGGGGGTGTATCCCTTGCCTACCCTTAGTATAGACTGCGCTGGGGACGCTGTGTCTGACTGCTGTCACTGCTAAAACTCTCCTCTCCCGCAGGAGATTTCTTTTTTAAATTCCGAGTAATCTCAATGGGAATACGCAATTCTCTGTGCCTGAAACTTTTTAACGCCCTTATCTTTAGTATAAGATGCTTATAGCAGAGGTGGAATCAGGACATGTGGTAATGAAGCGGTAGGGGTTACTGATTCATCATGGATTTATTTTATTGAGGGTTTTAGCCTACATGGTCCATTTGACTCTTATTAAAAGGTGCAGTTCAGGGAATTGAAGCTCCCCCATTATATATAATCTAACGATATCTATCTCAAGGTGACTTTTAGTTTGGAGAACCCCAAGGCAAGGGATGCCAGCCATTATCCATTTCCTGATTGTGATGCAGTTTGCTCTCTGTACACAGAACCTTCGTTCCATAATTCTTCTATCACATCTGTCTGTTCATTGCCTTGATCAGCCAGCGGGTTCCTAGCTCAACATGCAGTTATTTATCTCGGAATTTTGAGCCTTTATTGTTTACGTTGCTTCACGTTCCTTTTGTGTGTTCACCTAAGAATTCTTTTCCAAACAAGTCTACTTACCAACGTTGCTATCCTTGTTAGACCGTAAGCTTATTGGAGCAGAGCCATTCTCACCCCTTGTTCCTGTACGAGAAACCTTTCATGTCCCAATGATGTCTATACGTTGTACAGAACTGTACTGCGCCACAGACTAAGTTAGCACTTTATAAGTTATCAGGTCTGGATGACCTGCTACGTGATTCCTTGTCCATGGGGGAAAAGCTGCTTGTCTGTAATCTGCAATTAATGTATCAAAGTTCTAAAAGGTCATTTGCAATGTTTGAGTGAGAACCATCTTTATGGCCAGTCCAAAGACCCATTGACATGGCCCACCTACCATACTTGTAAAAGATTTTCCATAAAAAGATTTTTCAGTTCAAAAGTAAACAAAAATCATAAACTGTGAACCGGTAATCACACAGACTTGTTATGGTCACTTATTGTCCATCAAACCTGCACTGGCTGCTGTGTTTAGCATCCTTATCTCATAGTAACTACTAGCCTTGCCCATGTCTTAATAATATAACATATATATATACCCTGTAACCCTAGGTGCTATCTTCGTTATGGGTACTCAGCTAAACCGACTGCTCAATGACATTCGTATAAACCGGGTCAAGACGTGGGCCAGACCCTGTTCCCCAAATTTAGAGCTTTGTTTTTTTGTTTTTTTTAAGATAAAAGCTAAGCTAGTATTTTGTTTTCAGTTCATTTAGCCTCAAGCTCTGACCTTAGGCCATCATTAAAGTAAAGAGTAAATGTAATAAATCTGCATAGAAATTTGTGTGTGTATATATTTCAGAGATTTTCAACATATTTTTTGTGGTCGTTCAGCTTAATTTATAGTTCATCACAGAGCTTCTAAAATAATAGAAAACCTTAATATATTGCTGAAGTGCCTTTCTCTTTATTGCAGTTCTAATATAATTTGTTAAACTGCTCTGCACCTTTAGCCTTAATCTCATTTCTATTTGACATGTAGATTATTGCCCTATTTAGCTTGTTTCAATCAAACTGCTGGAATTCGCCAGATGCCTTGCGATTGCAAGGGTTAAAGGGAGCTTACTGCTCAATTGTCATGGTTACTAGAGGCCTAGAACTGGTCAGTCGAGTTTCTATGGTTACATGTCTCTTGGCACTGCATATTTAGTCCCACGTCGTTGTCATGGTTACCATTGGCCAGTGTGACAAAGTAACAGGTAATTATTTCACGGGGGTAACAAAACAACTGAATGGAAGAGTGCACTTATAAATTAATACGATGAGCCTCAAGGTGGTGTACCCACCGATTGTATGATGCCTGGAGCAATGTAGGTACCACAATTAACATATATCACATGAGTGAAATTATTGTAGAAATTTGAATTTCTGGAGCTCAGGTCATTGATCTGAATAACACATTAAATATTTTTCTCATGAAATTTCCCCAGTAGGTAGGTGCTGAGCTATTGTCATGTTGGGAGTAAAATGTAATCACTCCAGGGGCAAAGTAGAACAATCAATATGGGAACCGTAAAAGGTGATATACTTTTAGAACTTTGACCAAGAATCTCCCTGGATGCAGAACTCCCAGTATGTTGAACACACACTCTTATTGCAGCTTTGTCAGTTCTGTTACCCACTGCAGTCCAAAAGGCAAGAATATGTCATTTAACTCCAGGAAGTTTTGATGGGCTTTAGTACCTTAATGGGGACTCTAGTTGTAATATGGGATCCTGGGTCTGCAAAAGAGCACTTTCTGATCTGGGTGCAGAGCATGTGTCTACCAGATGAACACCATGATTTACACACACAGAGGTAGATCTTTGGAGATAATCTGGAATGGAGGTTTTAAGAAGAGTTGAGGGAGAGGATCATACTACAGGAAGGTCTAGTATTTTTTAAAAGTGTCATCCTGGATCCAAAAGAAAAAAAAAAAAAAAAACAAGATAACTGGCATTCCACATAATCCCGCAAATAGATTAGGGACTGGCTATGAACATGAATCAAAGTCCGCAGATAGGACAATTAAAGCATCATAGGGAGTTGTTCCTGCATAAATATATATGTACTGCTTCTCCCATTGGTTTTAGTGGACTAGGGATTGGCTGAGAAGATCCAGCCATTTCCTGGTTGAAGAAAGCATAAAACCCATGGTTGGGGCTTCCGATGTATCTTTCCCGAGAATGGTTTTATTATGTTTCCTTTGAAGGAAAAAAGGAAGGTACAGTCCAAACTGAAAGGAAATATTTAAGAACGTTCTCCAAGTAGAGCCCTGGCTGCGGGGCGTTGAGCTCTGCCTTATCGCTGCAGTCTTAGTACAGTATACTTTCCCCACAGTACGTCTTTCCTTTTCCTTATCACTGACTACATCTAATATTTCATTCTTTGTCTCCCCATTTACATATCTCTGCAAACCTTCTTGCCTGGGGAATATTCAGAGGAGTGTACCTGTATCTTATAGACCTGGCTCTTTGTTCTATTAATATACAGCATGTGAAAATGAAACACGTTCTTGCTTTCTTGGAGTTAGAAGGAACTGAATATTGAATGTGACAGGATTGACGAAGTGTGTAGAGTTTGACCTGTTAAAGAAAGTTGTGCTGGGGGGGTCCTTTAAACTGGGGTTTCGAATAAGCATAATGTCTAAAACCAGCTGTTTTCCAAATAGTATTGCAGCCTTTTGTTTCTGAATATGCCCAGAAACCTTCCTACGTAAGCTCCTATATATACTAACTGCATGGGACAATAATCCCATCCAGTCTTAGCAAAGAGCATCTACAGAATGTCCCTGACTTGTTTATTCACTAAGCTACAGTTTTCTCCATTCAGATGGCGCAGCTGGCAATCTGCAATATTCTTATCAAATTTCCACAATTTTCATTTTATATAATAACCCTAGTTATTACCGTTTGGACCACTGACCACATCCAGCCTTGGCACGAACATATATCCTTCATTTAGTCACTATGTACTAATAATAAAGCCAGTAAGCCACCTACACAATTAATACAAAACCCACATCGTTTTATATAAAATTAGAGCGTGTTCGAAGTGTCAGCTCATGTGCTTGAGTTTATTGGTCCTGATTGATGAGCACGGTTTGTAACCCATGTTACGATGTCAGTCATTTAAAACAATATCTTGCAAGGATTAGAGGCTTTGAGTTAATTCCAAACCCACAAAACCGAAAAATATTAACGTGTTTTCCAAATCCTTATCTTTAGCGAGCAGGGACATTAAAGCCAGATTTGGAGACCGCACGGACCATTTTCCCAAGTTCTAATGTTCTGTATAATCTTGCAAACAGAATCTGAGAAGAGAGGTCTCTTCTATTAGCTATTAAAGTGCTTTAAAGCCCAATAGAAATACCGTAAGTGGCGAGATAAGGATGTGTCACCCCTGCTGTACATTCGAATATTCCCCTGAATGCACAAACCCTAGCCAATTATATTAGGTTATAATAAATTGCCACGACAACAGAATACAATGGAATCCCTATTTAATTTTTTGCAAATGAACATCATTTCGGAGCAACTTGGTTACCTCTAAATGTCCTTAAATTACCCACGTAGCAACATTTAAGCAGTGCTATTATTATTCATTAGAGTATCTATTAACCGCTAAATTATAGGGGCTTATTAAATTGCATGATTTTTGACAAATATTGGCAGATAGAACGCGAGAGGCGTGGATATGTAAAGGATAACCACGGTTTGTGTGGAATATAAATAGTTTGCAGAGAATAAAATAATATTTACTGTTTTAGAGAAAAGTGCTATTCACTCTAGGTGCACTGAACCACATTTCCCATAAGGCAGTTCGGTTCAGTGGTGAATTGCTCTGTAGAAATTATTCATGGGCTTAAACAAGTTAGGGTTCCTCCCCCCCCCCCCCTTTTTTCCATAAAGGTTTTTTATTTGTTTTGTAGCCCCTATTATGTGTTATGGAGAAAGGCAGACTGATTGCAGCATTCATTGAATGATGATAACTTACATTAAAAAAAATATCAAAATAAAGTATTTTCAAATTATGCTCACTTTGTACCTCTCACACAATTATGTGATTTCTTTTTTTTTTTTTTATTGATTTTTTTAAAATATATATTTATTTTTTCATGATTTTTCAGAGGTTTTTTGGCTAAAGTGGATTTTGGTGAATGGAAAACCCCCTTGTTCTCAATTCAAACCTACATTTTCAGACTCTCTAATTATTTTCTTGCGCTGCTTTTTATTTATTAAATCACTTATTAATTCAACTGAGCACAACTTTGGGTTTATTCACTATACAGCAATTTGTGGCAGATTGAAAACCAAATTGCATGTTTAAAAAGCCAAGCGGTGCTTATAGTGAGATGGAGAACGTTCCCAAAATAGCTATGTTTTGCCTACATTTTGCAGTTTGGATATCGGTTCTCTGTAATCTGCTGTTTAGTGAATAGACTTTGTGCTGTTTAGTTACTAGAGACCTGAAGCTGGCTGACCTTTATATGAAGCAATATTTTTCGTTAAATGTCACGTTATTTACATCACAGAAAAACTAAATTGGTTTCTACTTTATTTAACCAAAATTATATTTGTTCGATTGCATAAAATATCCTAGCAGACTTTTCAGCCCTGGGACAGAAACGTGCACGTCTTTATTCTGAAATTAAATAATTGCATCAATTGCAAAATCTTTTTCAAAATTCCATAAATTGACTGAAAATGCCAGATATCTATATATAATTCTAGTATTGATCAGGCCATAGATATCATACTAATAATATTAAACGGATGAATTGCACAGGATTCAGACTCTGTGTCCTTTCCATGTTATGCACAAAGAACCGCAGAACCTTAAAGTAACTATGGGTGTACTAACAGATCATTTAGCCGTATTTACTAAATCTTTACATTTGGCCTCCCTAAACCGAAGAAGTAACATGGTGGTCCATTTGCTGATGGTACCTGGTGATTTAAAGAAATGACCTGTAAATAAAATAGCCATATGAAGGTATAGGTTGGTACATATAAAATGTAATCCATGGCAAACAGTGAAGCAATAACCATGGAAACCAATGGAATGTTCTGCTCCATTTATAGAACTCTGCAGGAGAACTTTACAAAATCCAGATTAGGTCTTGGTGATAAAATATTGCAATACATTTGCTTATAAGAAGTCTTTGAAAACCCTGGGTCAGGATCAGTTATGGTTCCTATGCAGTTTTTAGTGGCTTCCCATTGGCTAAAACCAATACCTCTATTCGTCTGGTCCAATAAACGACTATCTGCCTTTTCCAGTACAGAGACATAGAACGCTGGGAGAGCCTAATGCAGGAGCTTTGAACAATGTTGTCTAATGTAGTGTAATAGTTGAAGAATGGGTCACTGCTCTAATTTAGCAATTGAAGACCAACTTGCCAAGCTAATTCTACGAACATCAATTTGGATCGCTGCCAACCAAGGCCAGTGCAACGATTTTTGACATAAAATGTGCAGGTTAGTGACAGCACGTGGGCTGGGGTCAGGCTAGTAACAGCACGCAGGCTGGGATCGGGTTAGTGACGGCAGACAGGCTGTGATCAGGTTAGTGACGGCACGCAGGCTGGGATCAGGTTAGTGACGGCACGCAGGCTGGGATCAGGTTAGTGACGGCACGCAGGCTGGGATCAGGTTAGTGACGGCACGCAGGCTGGGATCAGGTTAGTGACGGCACGCAGGCTGGGATCAGGTTAGTGGCAGCACGCGGGCTGTGATCAGGTTAGTGGCAGCACGTGGGCTGGGATCAGGCTAGTGGCAGCACGCGGGCTGGGATCAGGCTAGTGACGGCACGTGGGCTGTGATCAGGTTAGTGACGGCATGCCGTCTGGGATCAGGTTAGTGACGGCGCGCAGGCTGGGATCAGGTTAGTGACGGCACACAGGCTGGGATCAGGTTAGTGACGGCACGCAGGCTGGGATCAGGTTAGTGACGGCACGCAGGCTGGGATCAGGTTAGTGACGGCATGCCGTCTGGGATCAGGTTAGTGACGGCATGCCGTCTGGGATCAGGTTAGTGACGGCGCGCAGGCTGGGATCAGGTTAGTGACGGCACACAGGCTGGGATCAGGTTAGTGACGGCACACAGGCTGGGATCAGGTTAGTGACGGCACGCAGGCTGGGATCAGGTTAGTGACGGCACGCAGGCTGGGATCAGGTTAGTGACGGCACGCAGGCTGGGATCAGGTTAGTGACGGCACGCAGGCTGGGATCAGGTTAGTGACGGCACGCAGGCTGGGATCAGGTTAGTGACGGCACGGCTGGGATCAGGTTAGTGACGGCACGCAGGCTGGGATCAGGTTAGTGATGGCACGCAGGCTGGGATCAGGTTAGTGACGGCACGCAGGCTGGGATCAGGTTAGTGACGGCACGCAGGCTGGGATCAGGTTAGTGACGGCACGCAGGCTGGGATCAGGTTAGTGATGGCACGCAGGCTGGGATCAGGTTAGTGATGGCACGCAGGCTGGGATCAGGTTAGTGACGGCGCGCAGGCTGGGATCAGGTTAGTGACGGCACGCAGGCTGGGATCAGGTTAGTGACAGCACGCAGGCTGGGATCAGGTTAGTGACGGCACGCAGGCTGGGATCAGGTTAGTGATGGCACGCAGGCTGGGATCAGGTTAGTGACGGCACGCAGGCTGGGATCAGGTTAGTGACGGCACGCAGGCTGGGATCAGGTTAGTGATGGCACGCAGGCTGGGATCAGGTTAGTGACGGCACGCAGGCTGGGATCAGGTTAGTGACGGCACACAGGCTGGGATCAGGTTAGTGATGGCACGCAGGCTGGGATCAGGTTAGTGACGGCACGCAGGCTGGGATCAGGTTAGTGACGGCACGCAGGCTGGGATCAGGTTAGTGATGGCACGCAGGCTGGGATCATGTTATTATGCTGGGATCAGGTTAGTGATGTTACATGTTCTCTTGGGCTCTACATAAAGTCCAAACTGCCATTATCTCTTTATCAGTACAAATATTTCAATCTAAACAAACCATATTCACTTCTTTTATTACACATTAAGGACACTTAGCTTAGTGTCATTCAAGGCAAACACTCCCCCCCCCCCACACACACTGGAGGCTCCAATAGGCATTCATCATTTCTTAGATTGGTACAGATCGGTTCCGTATACATGAACAGAAAAGGCAGTTAGCTGGAGTGCTACGATTACTGCCACTCTTATCTCACCAACCACATGCTCTCCTGCTTCCTGCCACAATCTATTTCTATGATTTAATTTTTGTTTTATTTTAGGTAAGATTGCTATTATCTACAGAGATAATGTATAATTACGGCTAGTTACAGTTAAATGTGGTATGTTTGCTAGCCTACTCCCTGGGGCTGGTGCTGGCCCTTGGTCCAGTTTAGCACCCGGTTCTTCACGTGATTGGAGTATGGTTCATTTGTCTTTTTTTGTTTGCTAGCCTTTGTCAGCTCGGTCATGCACATGCAAAGTAATGTCTCTCTTTTTCCACTCCCTCTGTGACCCCATTTTCCTCGCTGCACTGAGAGTTTTTAAGTAGTTAAACACCGAGACTGACTGCTGTTCACCTTGTTTACTGGTCGTTTAATTACTCCTCTGCCATAATATTATCTCTGAGCTGTGTCTGTATCATGGTTATCAAAAGGATATTATCCATTTATTATCTCCTGCGAGACACAGAACACAATGGCACGCGGGAGCCAGCTTAATGAAGTAAACGACACTTCAGCCCACAATAATCCAGGTCCCCAGATCCCCCCTAAATCAGACATGCCCTTTCAAGCTGTCCCTTCTGCAGAGTCTCCGCTTTATCAGAGGACTGTGGGGACACATTAGAGAACAAGTAGACAGCTTCAGGCTGGGCCTAGCTGCTAAGCAGTCGGTGAGGGCTGCGTGAGTTACATCGAGACGCTATAAATTGCTGGTTCTCTGAGTGGCAGTCATGCCGGCCTCGTCGCTAAGTGTGTTACAGTGTAAAGTGTCTCAGTGCTGCACAATGTCTAATTTAGTATGCAGGCAATTAGAAAAATGGAGAAATGATCTCTGCTGGCAATTAAACATGTCGCACTCTATAATTATTATCATTATATCTATACATTGCAATATTAGACTCCTATTATTTGCCCCCAATGTATTTAATGAGTACCGCCACCCCCTTCCCACCCGGGATAAGAATCTTCCATTACACTTAGGGAGCCCATTATAGAATTTTGCTTACAAAGATTTTGGAAGTAAATATTATCAATTATCATGCAATATGCAATACTCTATTATTACGTAAAGGGTAATGTATTATTTACATTGCATGATTAATAAATGATTGATACTCAGCAGATTGTACTCAGCGCTGTATGTTTATCAGTAGCAATAAAGACTCGTTTCTTTTTGGAATTCTATCAAGGTGATGAGAATCTGTTGACATGAGCGATCGTGACCGCTAGCTTATGGCAACTTACGCAGGAATCAAATAAAAGCTTTGTTCTATTGTTTAAAAGCCAAGTCAAGTCACTGATGGCTTTAAAAAGCAATTGTGGGGGAAATGCAAGCATTCATTTTGCTTTTGTAATCTTTCTCAATGTGAAAATTGCTTTTATTGACATGAGTAATCATGTTTGCTAGCACATGGTAACTTGCACGCCAAATAACGAAGTACTGTGTGCAAGTATCCCAGAGTACATGGGCAGACACAGGGAACATCACATCACAACAGAGAATCAATTATACAACATTTTGTTATGAGAACAAGAATCTTGCACATTATCCACCGTTTGAGATTATCTGCCAAGATGCAGATCGAGTTTGGATTCTGGTAGCTTCGCTGACCGATGGATATCAGAGGAGAAAATATTCGAGGCGTACCTTCTGTTTAAAATAAGTTGCAATTAGATAAAAGCTTGTTTATGCAGTAAACAAATATGTAACAAAGTATGAGACTGTAATATAGGTATATTTGCATTATAAGACTGATACCACTGGAGCAATTATTATATAACGGGTCCACTGACACTCGCAGAATTCATGTGATCCGAGTTGTGTTTCGGTTGGAATTTGATATACTCACACGGCAAATGTCAACAGAAAATCCACTGAACACTTAGTTTTTCATACTATTTTTAAATAAACTTTTCAATGAATTGATGCTTGAAATTAGCCCAGTATTATTATTATTATTATTATTATTATTATTTTATTATTTACATAGCGCCATCAGATTCCATAGTGCTGTACAATGGCTTGTGAACCATTTTCTTTTTTTAAAATGTTTTTTGCTTTGCCTATGGAAATAGGAAATTGTAACAATATGTGATGTCATAATTCTTCTTCCTGTAAAGGTTGTGAACCCATGGTTTACTTAGATGGTGTTGCTTTTCCTGAGGATAACATGAGTTGATGATGTAATAATGGTTACTCTACAGGGAGTGCAGAATTATTAGGCAAATGAGTATTTTGACCACATCATCCTCTTTATGCATGTTGTCTTACTCCAAGCTGTATAGGCTCGAGAGCCTACTACCAATTACGCATATTAGGTGATGTGCATCTCTGTAATGAGAAGGGGTGTGGTCTAATGACATCAACACCCTATATCAGGTGTGCATAATTATTAGGCAACTTCCTTTCCTTTGGCAAAATGGGTCAAAAGAAGGACTTGACAGGCTCAGAAAAGTCAAAAATAGTGAGATATCTTGCAGAGGGATGCAGCACTCTTAAAATTGCAAAGCTTCTGAAGCGTGATCATCGAACAATCAAACGTTTCATTCAAAATAGTCAACAGGGTCGCAAGAAGCATGTGGAAAAACCAAGGCGCAAAATAACTGCCCATGAACTGAGAAAAGTCAAGCGTGCAGCTGCCAAGATGCCACTTGCCACCAGTTTGGCCATATTTCAGAGCTGCAACATCACTGGAGTGCCTAAAAGCACAAGGTGTGCAATACTCAGAGACATGGCCAAGGTAAGAAAGGCTGAAAGACGACCACCACTGAACAAGACACACAAGCTGAAACGTCAAGACTGGGCCAAGAAATATCTCAAGACTGATTTTTCTAAGGTTTTATGGACTGATGAAATGAGAGTGAGTCTTGATGGGCCAGATGGATGGGCCCGTGGCTGGATTGGTAAAGGGCAGAGAGCTCCAGTCCGATTCAGACGCCAGCAAGGTGGAGGTGGAGTACTGGTTTGGGCTGGTATCATCAAAGATGAGCTTGTGGGGCCTTTTCGGGTTGAGGATGGAGTCAAGCTCAACTCCCAGTCCTACTGCCAGTTTCTGGAAGACACCTTCTTCAAGCAGTGGTACAGGAAGAAGTCTACATCCTTCAAGAAAAACATGATTTTCATGCAGGACAATGCTCCATCACACGCGTCCAAGTACTCCACAGCGTGGCTGGCAAGAAAGGGTATAAAAGAAGAAAATCTAATGACATGGCCTCCTTGTTCACCTGATCTGAACCCCATTGAGAACCTGTGGTCCATCATCAAATGTGAGATTTACAAGGAGGGAAAACAGTACACCTCTCTGTACAGTGTCTGGGAGGCTGTGGTTGCTTCTGCACGCAATGTTGATGGTGAACAGATCAAAACACTGACAGAATCCATGGATGGCAGGCTTTTGAGTGTCCTTGCAAAGAAAGGTGGCTATATTGGTCACTGATTTGTTTTTGTTTTGTTTTTGAATGTCAGAAATGTATATTTGTGAATGTTGAGATGTTATATTGGTTTCACTGGTAAAAATAAATAATTGAAATGGGTATATATTTGTTTTTTGTTAAGTTGCCTTATAATTATGCACAGTAATAGTCACCTGCACACACAGATATCCCCCTAAAATAGCTAAAACTAAAATCTACTTCCAAAAATATTCAGCTTTGATATTAATGAGTTTTTTGGGTTCATTGAGAACATGGTTGTTGTTCAATAATAAAATTAATCCTCAAAAATACAACTTGCCTAATAATTCTGCACTCCCTGTAGATGTGATGTAGAATCCTGTACACATTGTGTATTAGTCTGGATTTGTTATTGCTGTTGACGTTCGATCTGTGATGTGCTATGTGCTGGTAATACGGATCCTTCCTTCTCAGACTCTCAAGTACCCAGTTTACACATAGTCAATGTCTGAAAGGTAAGGCCAATACTACAAATAGATGACAAGGTGAATGATTGCCTCTGATTTGCATGAATCCAGTCAAAATCTGCTATGAAATTTTATAATGTGTTTTCAAAACGTCTTCTGTGTTCCGTGACTGCAAGGTTCCTGGTGTAATAGCAAAGATTCCATAGTATGGAATATATTAATATAGTGTAATACTAACGCACTATATAATATCCAAGTTTGTTTAAACGCATACGTTTCTCACCGTCGCTGTAAAAGTATCTACTGAGGAGTATTAATTGCTGGAGTGCCCAAATGTGATGCTAGGTCCCAAGTAAGTCACACAGACACAGCAGGACTCGGCAAACACTTAAAGGAAATGAAAAGCCAAGCCCGTGTTGTATAGTAACATGATCATTATCTGTGTTAGTGGTGGATTTATTAATCCCGTCATTTTAATGGACAGCCCATGTTATATCAGTAAGACATCATATCTGCTAATTATTCCTGGTCATTCACAGCAGTCATGGCATTCAGCGTTATCCACCATTATCGATTCACCAACAGGGTTATTTACTGATATGAGATTTATCAGGAATTTTTAATATAATGCCAAAGTAGCCGGACCGGAAACATCGAAACTGGAAAACTGGAAAGGGCTATTTTGACCTCGATTTTAAAATTCACTTTCCAGACAATTCTCCCTTTTGGTAAATAACATGCAAATATGCCGGACCCTGATTTTGTTCTCCTCCTCCTATCAATATCATTATTTAAACATCCTAATCACCCTATGAATCAAATGATTTAATAGATCCAAAAACAGTGAACCACGTATAAAGGTCCAGCACACTAATATGGAGGTTCTCAGACACGACCTCTGATCTTGCAGTTGGTCATGTCTTCAGAAAGTCTCAGTTGTGTTAGATTTCCCAGTATGGAAACAGGGTGAAGGCGCCCAGACCAGAGGGAGGCATCAATGAGGGTGGAGGTGCATGTGGCTTGCCTTGTGTTTGATGGCAAAATAAAAAAAAGAGAGAGATAGGAAGACAGACAGAGAGAAGCCCAATAAGTTAAGAGACAAAGGCACGTTAAAGGAAAAAAAAAAAACAACAACACTTTTTAGCAGATACGCCTCAATGAAAACTGCATGCATTTAATTATACATTTCGTTTTTAGGGTTATTATATTAAAACAGCTTGCAAAAGCTGCACATCTCTTGTCTTAAGCCATTGCAAGTCCTTCCCTTCTAACCCCGCCCAGACTCTGTGTGGCTGTCCAATCACAGACTTCCCAATGCAGATCAATTGTCTGATTGACAGCCAGGGGGTGTAACCAGGTTAATTTGTAAAAGTGTCAATTTCAGAATGAAGAAAAGAAGACACACTTTCTCACACTTAATGCACTTCAGCTTCTACTGTGTTAGGGGCTTGGAGTATCCCTTTAATGCAGTGATACATGTATACATGTCAATAAAGTGGCAAACCTATCTGAAATTATGATTAAACAACAGACAAAGTGATGCATGTAGACAGATACGCCTAACATTGTCTGAATTATGAATACACACAAAGTATCTGCAATGTTCACTTTATCTCCTCTTAAATCCTCTAGTTGCCATTGTGTCTGTGTGTGTGCGTGCGTGCGTGCGTGCGTGTGTGTGTATATATACATTGTATTCCATTTTCACAAGTGGCTACATTTTAGCACTAAATATAGATATATGTAGATATATGGAATAGCCTTCCAGTGTAAGCAGTAAAGGTTAACATTAAATGAATGGAATAATATTAAGGGATGTTCATGGCTATCTTTAAGATAATGTGTGCTGTTTGTGGATGGGCAAACTAGTTAAACCGCTAGCTATTATCTGCAAACAGTCTGTGTCCTTTGCAGTCGCTATAAGTGTCCCAAACTGTACAATATAGAACACAATCCAGCGCTCGATGTGTTCATTGTGTAATATCTTCATTTATTAACAGAGCCGATAAAAACACCATACAAATTCTCCGCATTAATCATTGGATTTTCCCTTTTACTGAACTAAATAGTGAAACAATATATTTCTGTGAATGCATAATAAATCGAGAATATATGTGCTTTGCTCTAGTTTTGTCCCATGAGATATTGGAAAGGCATTTCAATTTCTCACATTTATATTTCTTTGGTTCTATAAAGGGATGTGAATTAATTTCTCAAATTGTCCTTATTACATTTATTTGGCAATCTAAGTAATAGTGTATATTCTTCATCTCTGGGACAATAGGGAGGGCTATGAGCCCCTCTTTCCTTCCTCCAGGGACTGCGCCGATGCTTGCATTGTTATTCTTTCCTATTTAATTAGTGCCATCCGTGCACAAGATTGGTGACTGCATCTTCAGGATTGCTTTTTATTTAGAACGTGTAGAATGTTTGCCTTCTTAATGCTCATTAGGGTTTTCCCTTGGACGCTCCATTCTGGACTGACGCAGTTACCAACATTTGAAAACAAAAAATCCTGGGGACACTTGGAGGCAAAAACGCACCCAAACTCAGCCACTCACTCACTCTCACCCTCTCTCAAAGAGATACATACACAATAATGCACACACAGATACAGTGACACACTGTATGTACTGTGACAAACAGAAATATATACAACACACATGACATTTCTTGCCACCTCTGGAGTGTGGGACAGTTTCTATGACTTATTTGTACTTGGACTGGAGCCCAAAACAAGGGACTGTCCTGGCAAATCTAGGCAATGGACTGGGGAGATTGTGTTTGGTTCTGCTTATTACCTAGTCAGCTCTGTCCCAAAACACAATTCTTTTTACCCCTTTGTGGGCCCCTGACGTCCATTTTCAAGGCTCCTTTCTGCTTCTCTGTCAATTCTGCTTTTCTAAATGGTATATAGAAGTTAAAAACGTGAGGTTTAATCGCTAATTGAATATGAAATTGGAAAATCAGGTTATAACTGCAAATCAGTTGGAGAAGGCTTGCAACTGAGACTTCTGCCTAAATTTCCAGATCCGTAAAATGTGTCATTTAGTAAATAAACCCCAGTGGAATGTATTCGGCAAACCACACATTTTGGAGAATTATTATTGAACTGTCCACTATTTCGGGCTTATTCTCAAAAAGTGTTATTCTCAATCTATTTATGGGTTAAACGGGAATCCCATATTTATAAACGTTTTAGTTAATATGTTTTATGACTGTGAAAGGGTTAAGTAGATCTGTTACTTAATGTCCATTTCTTGTTGATTTGAAGTCTGCACTCCCTCCCTCACTGGTCTCTTTGCAACCAATGGATTACACACACAGAACTGCAACACTTGCATCGCCCTCGGTAAAAAGCCATTTCAATTTCTACTTTGTAGGGCAACCTCTCCCTGATAAAACACGCCACTTAAATACCGTCAGAAATCTGTTCTCCAGTGGCTTTGATTCAATACATTTAAATGACTAAGTAAAGGCATGTTAATAATTAATATAAACACAAAAACATGAATCTTGAATTATGTACATTAAAACTTAATGAAGAATTATTTAAACATGCAAGTCGGAGTTATTGCAGTAAAATCTTTCACTGTTTTTAGTGTTTTAAAGCAGCAATTTTGAATATAGTTGTGATGGTTGAATAGATGTGTTTGCAGAGCCTGTAATCAATCCCGGTACCAGAAAGGGTTTTGTTATAATGCACAGGATTTAACCAGAACCCTAAATAGGGAACCCATATCGTTGGCTACAGGCAATTAAATACATGATATTTGTCATTATAGATTTTATCTTGTGCTGGATTTCAGCGTAAAGTATTTAAATACAAATCAGTCAAGATTTGCCTTACAGTGGTACTAAAAACCCGTTTTATTTATGAATATACTAGAGTTTAGAACAGTTTATAGGTAGACTTTTTAAATTTATTTTTTATTTTGTATGAGCCTTGTGGACAAATAAAGCTGTAATATGCTTAGCTGTCTGGAGTGATGGGAGTTGAGTGTAAGTCTGTGTATATACAGTTAAATGCATGCAGTTGTACAGAATATATATCTATTGATTCGTGCGTAGTATGTCCTACTAATCGCACACAGTGCAGACAGTGTCTTATTTTAACATACACAGACCTGCGCTGAATTGCCAAGTCTTCTGAATATTTTTAGCTTTGAGAAAAGCAAACTGCAAAGCAACGTAGGTAACTAGCGCTCACACAATATTCGCTATACCGGAATGTGCAGGGCTGACTATCGCCATAAGTGTTACGAACTATGAAGAACCTGATCCAGCACATTATGTTTTCATTGTGTTTATTTATTAAGAGAGCTGATAAAAGCCCTTCAAATGCTCCCCATTAGTCACTGCCATTATATATGAACAGGGTAGTGCTGGTGGAAGAAGCACTCCGAGAATGAATGCTAGGCCACCCTTTTTTATTACCTCTTTCATTTCAGAAAAGAAACAGCACAGTGCTTTGTTTCTGAATCTGATTTCTTCTCCAAAATTGAACACTCGATAGCTAATTAGCAATGTGTGTCCATTCCTATGCCCCGACTCTCCTGCATCATCCAGCTCCCCAACTTTCACCCACAATGTCCCGAGCTCAACCCCATTGGAATACGGTGTAATTTTTCAGCTGTAGGTTACTGGGGTGTAGATTTGGCTTTACGTTTATTGTCTTGTGAGTAACATTCTTAGTACCACTGACATACTGTTGGTTTTCTTGCATTATAGTGTGTCTTGGACTAAACATCTTACTAAGTAATGATGTTTTGGGCAAGTCAAAGTATGACAAGTATGTTTCTAGTGTGACAGACATTGTGTAGACACTTCGACTTTTACTGCACACGATGCAAGTGACCCAAGTTCTCCAAAGCCACATATAATGTTTCTTAAAGAGGTCCAGCATCCCTCACACATGGTCTTTCCGAACCATTGCTTTTCTGCCTATGTGGGCATAAGAATATAAAGTTCTAGACCCATATTATGGCTTACTGGACTGTGCAAAGCAAGGGAGTCAGAGCTAAAACAACTTCCTTGCCATGTAATGCATGTATCCACAAGCTTTGAACTCCGCATTTTATTGCAAAACACCTCAGTCGACCATATAGCCTTGTCAAATGTATGTTTATGTCTCCGTTGGTGTGGGAGTAAAATATCGGTTATTATTAAGTCTATTGCGTTCTTGTGAATAGGCGCCGATGGTGGTATGAAGAGTTGGGAACTTTTGCAATTCTGCATAGATCAGATTTTCAAGATTATTCTAAAGGTTAGGGGGAAAAATTCATTTTTGTCGTTATTTCAGTGTGCTCTTTCATATGAAAATGAGTTGTTTTAAGCATTCAGCATAATTTTTTTCCCTTCCAGGAAGCCCACGCATCCATTTTTTTTTAGTAACTGAAAACTGCAGTTCTTTACTCATAATATCCTTTGCAGGAGAAATCACTTTCCTTTTTGCCAGATGATTCTGAGACTGTATCACTGATATTTAGCCTCAGCTGTGACATGAAGAAAATAGACTCTACTTTAGAGCATTAGCATTTTTCCATTAACATTCTAGCCTTTCCAATTGCATTCTTCTGCATTGACATCTCTTGGTACAGAAGCCCATTTTCCTCTATTACATTGTTTATCAAGTTTGTCCTAGTTTTGAGACATGTTTTTATAGAGCAGCTAAAACACCGTGTAAGATGCGGAGAGGGTCATGCACAAAAAATATAAAAAATTGCAGCATAATGGTATGTGCAGCAGTAATACTTTTTATCAATACCTCCCGCAGGAGAAGATACTAGGACAGAATCCCGACTTAGAATGTTGTCTTTTGAACAGGAATATAGATGTAAACTGTGTTTTTACTAAACACTGCCTTCTGGGTGTCTGTGTATCTGTAAACGTTATTATTTCTTTGAAACTGTGAGATTAATCTTAAATGTTAAAATCAGTTTAGAAATCAACTATATAAACATTGGATTCAAGAGGCTGCCTGCTAATGGTCTTGCCACTGGGTAACCAACTACTGGGTCAAAAGTAGCCAACAGGAAATCCTGAAGATTGAAAACAAATGGGTAGAAATGATCATTTGCCTTGACCTAGAATATTTCTTATAGAAAGCCCATCACCCACTGGTCATTGCAACCAAAGTCACACTTTGCACGAAACAACGGTCTAAAAGGGCATCATCATCTAACTGTGCTCTTTCCTGTTCCACCTATAATACGACACAATCAGGTAAGTCTGCAGCATATCAGACAGGACTTCATATAGTTATAAAGTACTGTCTGATATGCTGCAGACTAACCTGATGTTCCCTTACCTATTCTTTCTATGGGTTACATGAAGGCTCATTCATTAAAGTGAGCACTGTTGGGAATTGAAAGTCTAAGGGGCACTATACTCACTACAGGTTAACGTAGTTGTTCTGCCTAGGGACACCTGTAGCAGCAGTCACTCAGAAGGAAACAAGAGTTGCTTCCTGTGTCCGTCCTGCATAGTGTGCAGCACCTATATTCAGCGTCTCCACCCTCTGCACGGAAGTGCTGAAAGTTCCCCATAGATATGCTTTGACTTTTCATCTTAAGTAGGAGATGCTAATTGGCGTGGCGTTTTGTTAGGTAGAAAAACATACTAGTGACTTCAGCCCAAATATAAATGTTATAGTCCCTCCAGATACCGGCACTATAGCACACAGTCTCAAACCCTAAATCTGAACATCTTCTCTGAATCAAATTATAACTCATATAGTTTAAAAACAAAAGAAACCGTGTAATGTATAAATAAATTCAAAACTTTACATCAAACTTAAATCTTATGGAATTAACTGTAGATCTAGTATCTGTGATAGGTGCGCACACATTGGTGCATTCCCGCAATTCTGGCCATGGCATCCCATAATAATCTATGTACACGCAATGGCTCAAGGGATTGTGGGATTTTATTAGAGCACGCACTGATAAAAATAAATAAAGTGGGTACATTTACTGCACATACAGAAACAATAAAAATATATTTGTGTTTACCACTAGTAGTTTTAATTTACTAATTAAATTGCGAGTTGTTAATTATTTCATAACTGTGCCAATATATTCACAAACTATTTTAACACATTTGATGATTTACCAGTAAAATTAAAAGTTAGGTGGGGCCTAACTCTAACCATTCACCTTGCTTCCTTGAGCTTCTGGCAAAAATATCTCTAATGAGACAGAAAGGGGTATTTTTTATATACATCCCTACATGCTTATTAACCCTTAATAGGGAACACATGGGATGGGCAGCAGCATTGCAACCTAGCTGTGTGGCCATAAAAAAGTACATTATAAAAATTAAAAAAAACACCCCTTCTTCTAAACCCAGCCCCCCATCTACTAAATCCCAGTCCCCCCCTCTATACTAAATCCCAGCCCCCCTTCTACTAAACCCCGGCCCTTGTTTAACAAAAAACAAAGAAAACAATATTAGTCAACAAGCAGACTCCACTCACGTTGCCGCTGCCAGTATGAGACTCCGGAGTCTAGCCTCTGGTATACCCCAATGGCGCTGTTCGCACCCTGTGCCAAAGCGGATCCTCCCGCAACTCCTTGAAACTCTATGAAGGTGGAGCCCGTTGACGTCACATCGAAATGTGACATGGTGTTGCGTGCCTCCAGGTCCTCCACTGTCCAACCGTGGTCATCGCAACACTGACCAACACACATGCACGGATAGACACACGCACTGACAGACACACACACACACTGACAGACATACACATTCACACATTCTTGCACACACTCACAAATAATTTCATGTATTGCTCCCTACTTTTGGGAGCGGGAGTAGGGCCTCTAGGTCCAGTGGGGATCTTCTTTCTGGAAATCTCCCCTCCTGCTCCTCACTGCTACCTCATGCGTGCAGTTTAGTGATGCTGGGCCAGAAAGAGTTCATATTCTGGCACCACTACAGAGGGCACGCGCGAACAGTGAGGAGCAGGAAGAACAGACTGCCCTCGTTCGCTGCCGCCAGCTTTCACTCCCCCTACACTGCTAAAATTTAGCAGAGTAGGCATCTGCAATGTGGGGAGAGCCGGTGCCTACTCTGCCTTAACAGTAAGCATGTACTCACGGCTCGCTAGGCCGCAAAGGTATTCATTGTGGGCCGTGCATTTGACCTGCTTGCTGTAACACTTTGGACCCCATTCACAATATAGTAATATAATATACCCAGCCCAAGTTTGCTCTGCTCACCCTATTTACTGTTGCTGGGTGGCTGCTGTGGCTGTATGACTGGTGTGTCTGTGTAGCAGGCCTCTTTCTTCCCTCAGCCCCTCTATATGTCTCTTTTTCCCTTTCCCTCCAGCACTTCTGTTTGTCTCATTGCCCCCCAGGCTCTCTGTGTGTCGCTTTGTCCCCCATCAGGCCCTCTGTGTGTCTCTTTGTCCCCCATCAGGCCCTCTGTGTGTCTCTTTGTCCCCCATCAGGCCCTCTGTGTGTCTCTTTGTCCCCCATCAGCCCCTCTGTGTGTCTTTGTCCCCCATCAGCCCCTGTGTGTGTCTCTTTGTCCCCCATCAGCCCCTCTGTGTGTCTCTTTGTCCCCCATCAGCCCCTCTGTGTGTCTCTTTGTCCCCCATCAGCCCCTCTGTGTGTCTTTGTCCTCTCAGCCCCTCTGTGTGTCTTTGTCCTCTCAGCCCCTCTGTGTGTCTTTGTTTCCCCTCAGCACCTCTGTGTGTCTTTGTTTCCCCTTAGCCCCCCAGTGTGTCTCTTTCCCCCAGGCCCTATGTGTGCCTCATCGTTTCCCCTCAGCCCCTCTGTGTGTCTTTGTCCCCACTTAGCCCCTCTATGTTTCATATTCCCCCAAGCCCCTCTGTGTTTCTCTTCTCTCATGTGCCCCTCCCTCCCCCCCTACATTTACCCTGTCCAAGCAGATGGATTGTGGTAGAGGAACTTCTGTTTCCCCTACAGGATCTGACAGGAAGCAGTTCTGTGCTCTCAGTGTGCACTTCCTGTCAGACCGGGTAGGGGAACAGAAGCTCCTCTACTGCAGTCCACTTGCTCGGCCACACTAAATGGAGTGACCGGAAGGATGAGAGCTGTGTGCAATGCCCTCCCCTTCCCGCGCAACACACTGACTGTGTAGCCGACACACTAATGTATCGCTCCACACAGTTTGGAAAGTCATGCTCTTGCTCAATATACGCTGACACACACCTCATCAAATGCGCATTTGTTTCCATTTTTAATCACTATTGTCACACAAGTAGAACATGTTTTATGTTTCTCTTCCAATAACCCGAATAACTGACCATAGGGATATGCAGGAGTAAATATCTCATTTCATTGTCTGGATCTGTTTGAGTGGTGAAAGGGCAGACACGCAACTGTTCTAAAATGACAAATCCCATTCTGCTTTTCCAGCTGTAATGCTTCTGGTGTCTTGTCTGGCCTTGTGCTGGAAGATGGCATTTCAGTGATCCTTCGTAGTTGTATTTCTGATTAATCTTGCTGGCGATGCAGTATTAGAGATTTGTATTGCTAACATTACTGCAGTTAATGCATTTTTCATCTATGCAAATAAGCTCAATTTTACAACCCATTTAAAAGAGTCGATAATATTTAGTGAATTTGTGAATGTTCCTGCCTTTAAAGTGACCGACACTGGCTTTCTGATCTGATTGTTGTGTTGATATACAGTATGTTGTTCCACTGTGAATGTCGAGGGACTGACAAGGCTGTCCTCCAACTGCAGCCTCCCTATAACAAAAAGGTGGTGATGGATGAGGGAGTGAGTCTACAGGCCAACTGCAGCTCTTGATGTTTGGTAGTGATGGGTGACATGCTGGTATTGATGGACAATGAGCTGGTAGTGATTGACAATGAGCCGGTAGTGATTGTTGACATGCTTGTAGTGATGGACAATGAGCCGGTAGTGATGGGTGACATGCTTGTAGTGATGGACAATGAGCCGGTAGTGATGGGTGACATGCTGGTAGTGATGGACAATGAGTTGGTGGTGATGGGTGACATGCTGGTAGTGATGGACAATGAGCCGGTAGTGATGGGTAACATGCTGGTACTGATGGACAATAAGTTGGTAGTGATGGTCCGTATACCTGGAGTAATTGTATGATTGGACAATATGCCGGTATAGTTGAGTTATGTGCAATTAATATTGAGTGACGTGCCGGTAGTGTTAGATATGCCGATAGTGATGGGTGACATTCTGGTAATGATGGGGTGATATACTAGTTTTGTTGCGTATACTGGTAGTGATGGGTGATATAATAGTGTGTTGGGTATGCTGATAGTGAGAGGTAAAATGCCGGTAGTGATGTGTGATATGCCATTAATATTGGGTGCCGTGTCGGTGTTATTGGGTATTCCGGTAGTGATGGGTAATTTGCCTGATCAGGTCAGTGCAGACTTTCAAGTTGCCGACGTTGATAATACGATTTTCATTAGCCTAGGTTACAGTATGCTAAAAATTGGTAAATGGGTTTTTGTACAGTTATTTTTCCTCTTTAGCAAAATGTTCATATTTTTGGTTCCTCGGCAGGGCTAAAACAAGTGTCCTAATGGGAAAATAGATTTTTCTTTTTAACTGAGAGAAAAACATTCTGGGGCAAAATTTGCATTAGTGGAACTGTGATTTTTTTTAATTTTATTTATTTACATTGTTTTTAGTGTCTGTGTTGCTGATTCTTACAGCAAAAGAAGAAAATGACCAGTATTTGCCAAAATGCAAAGACGGGACTGTTCACTCATATGTAATTCTCCTCTAGTTAAGGTTAATGTGTCCAATCTGGGCTGTGCCCTCTGGGAGCTGTTTAGAAACAGCATAACCTAAATGATAGGAGTTTCATTATATCTACAATAATGCAGATAGATTCCCTTGTGTAAAAAAAAAAAAAAAAAAACAATATCACTATAATACTGTAGCAGACCTCTAATACCCTGCATAGGTATTTCCGCTATTCCTTCCTCGAAGCTAAAAGAAGCAGTAAAATATTCCCTTTCCCCCCAGCAACTAGACGACACATAGTTCTGGGAGTCAACTGATCTTTATTTGGCCACACACGGCTTTTATGCACAGACCCCTACATGGGGTCTCCCAAACAATAATACAGGGCTTTTCTTCCCAGGATCCTCTGTGCCTGAGAGATAATTGCGTGAGAAAAAGCTATAACTTAATTATCTTTCACGTACAGAAAAATCTACAATATTTTAAAACACCCCAAAAATACATCTTAATAACTTCGGAACCCCACAAAAGTAATTTCACAAATAGCTTGGATCTGAGCGCACACTTTGCTGAAATATCACTCAGATCCCTTTGGTCCAAAGAAAGTCCAAAGAAAAGTGTCTCTTTCCCCTGCTTGTGAAGACAACACAGGATACTGGAATCCAAATGCCAAAATAGTCTACTTTCCTAAGACAGATGCATAGAATCTTCGATATATATATATATATATATATATATATATATATATATATATATCAAATAAACCAGCCAGCTAGTACAGAGAAACCTGGTTGCTAAACTGCAGCAATTTGTCCTTTAAGTGCCTATCAAGGATGTAAAACACTCACAAAAATAGTAAGATAAGTAAAGTCATCTCAATAGCCTACACTGTAACTTGCTCTGACGATCCTGGAGATCGATGAGCGATGTGGGAGTTGCAGGTGGTCCTGTGTCTCGGGTATCGGTGAAATCTGCCCCGTTCAGCGACTCTTGGTTCGATCTCTGGTATGTGTGTGGAATTGGCAAGCAGCGGGCTAGAGTCTATTGTGTTTAAATTCCAAAGGTCTAATGCCTTACGCATTTCATGGGGATTCTGCCCCACTTCATCCTTAGGAACTACAGGAGGCATATTTATATAGGTAACCATAAATGCATAATTATGCAATTAAAATGGAAAATAGGAAAAAATAAATAAAGATTAGATAATATGATCTCTGCATATATATATATATATATATATATATATAGTAATCTCCTGGTCACAGCTGAAGATAAGAGATGCTATACAATATATGGGTATCAGCATACACCGCTAGACGACCACATAAAGGGACTAGGCACAATAGACAAAGTAAATACAGAGTTATACATTGAAATATATAAAAAGTCTATAGGGAATACATCTGAATATATATATATATGGATTAATACCACCATCACTTAATAAAATAACTTGGTACCTCATCTCAATCAAATCTGCCTAATCATATCTATATGGGGCTCCTATCGTGGTCCCAACTAGCTATGAAGGACACATATTCCATGTGGTATATAATGGAAAGAGATACAAATAGTAGAGATAATAGAGATGCGGAAACTGAAACCAAGAACAAAAATAACAATAAGCAAAATAATAATAATAAATAAAAATACATTTAAAAAAGTACAAATAAATGTAAATAAAAATAATAAAATAAAAATAAAAGATTCCTTTGTGTGCCTAGAGAACAATGGAAGACTTTTTTTTTGACCTGATGTTGAATAACTACAATTTCTATGACGTCTGATGGGATTTGTAGTTCTTGGGAATCTACCTTTTTAGCCAACTCTGATACAGTATATGTAGCCTACCTGTGACCTTATGGTGTATCTAAATTACTGCAAAGTATGTAGAATAAGGACAAGCTGGTCCGCTATGTTGGCATTAATTAAATATATGTTTAGTACCTTTCGTGATTGTCCATGATTACACCTATTCGATATTTTATTTTTCCAATATGTCATTGATTGACACCGTCTCTTACACCGTCCAAATATCAATTTGATGAAACCAATCAGAAATATATTCTGTGCTTTATTTAAACGTATCAGCACATAGATTTAAATAACATACTTGTATCATCTTACGACTCCTTAATAATAGCTCTGGAAAAAAAAACTATACCTGAGTAAGCAAACAATAAAGTATTGCCGTATAATGGGAGACCTCTTTCCATTAGCTTTCTGCTGGGTAAGTCCTGGCAGCGATGGGGGCCGAGAAGGGTGCAGGACCCAGGGTTAAACTCACAGGTTTGGTTTTATTGGGCTGTGGTTTGCAGTATTTTCGCCGAGGAAGGAAGCCAGCACTCGAGGTGCCATTGATGACTCAGAAATCGCATCTGGCTTTTTAAACACTCAGAAATTCTAGACACTTAAGGGAAATTAGAAGTTCAGTGTAATTACCTTTTTAAAACGTTCGCTGCTTCCTGCCACCAGTCTTTTTGATGTGTACAGGTGCAATGTCCTGCTCTCTAGATCATTAAAAGAAATAGGGCGTAAATGTGAGTCATCCTATGATGCTTGGCCTACAGTGCTATGGAATAGGTGTGTGCTTTATAAATAATAAAAACAAACTACAGGCCTGCTTAACTGGACACAAGCTGGGAATGTACACGTTATGATTATATCCCTTGTAGTAGGCTCCACAATTAAGAATGTCCTGATATATATATACACCATACTGTATCACTGGAAAGCTTTTACATCTCTTCCTCCGCTTAGAAAGCAAAATGGCTGCTTGGCTACAGCTCTTCTGATTTTGCTTCCTCTCTCTCTGTTTGTTCTGGCTGTCTGGGGTTTGTCCCGTTACTGAACATTACTTGAGGGGGGGGAGGAGAGATATGGAAAAAAAATGGTTTCCTCTCGTCCCCTGCTTGGATGAGCCCTCTATCTTGCAGTTCATGCCCACATTCTGCCCTTTATTGTACACCTGTTGGTGTGTTTCCTCTAGACTCTGCCCCAATGGAGTCTGCCACCAGCAGGTAGCTGTAGGTAGATGTAGATTTCTCCTCCTCTAATTATATTTGATGATGTATTTTAACAATGACAGTGCTGTGTAGCTATGAAAATATTTGCTTTAAATAAAGTTATATCAGAACACAGTTGGACACATAATTCAGTCAGTTGGACACATAATTTTAGGGTTATACAGGAGTCAGATGGACACTTCATTATAGACTTGTTCTATCAGAGCTATCGAGGGTCAGACAGACTTGTTATAGAGCTATCGAGAGTCAGACAGACTTGTTATAGAGCTATCGAGAGTCAGACAAACTTGTTCTATCAGAGCTATCAAGAGTCAGACAGACTTGTTATAGAGCTATCGAGAGTCAGACAAACTTGTTCTATCAGAGCTATCAAGAGTCAGACAGACTTGTTATAGAGCTATCGAGGGTCAGACAGATTTGTTCTGTTACAGCTATCGAGAGTCAGACAGACTTGTTATAGAGCTATCGAGAGTCAGACTTGTTACAGAGCTATCGAGAGTCAGACTTGTTACAGAGCTATCGAGAGTCAGACAGACTTGTTATAGAGCTATCGAGTCAGACAGACTTGTTATAGAGCTATCGAGTCAGTCAGACTTGTTATAGAGCTATCGAGTCAGACAGACTTGTTATAGAGCTATCGAGAGTCACAGACGTGTTATAGAGCTATCGAGAGTCAGACAGACTTGTTCTATCAGAGCTATCGAGAGTCAGGCAGACTTGTTCTGTCAGAGCTATCGAGAGTCAGACAGACTTGTTATAGAGCTATCGAGGGTCAGACAGACTTGTTATAGAGCTATCGAGGGTCAGACAGACTTGTTATAGAGCTATCGAGAGTCAGACAAACTTGTTCTATCAGAGCTATCGAGAGTCAGACAAACTTGTTCTATCAGAGCTATCGAGAGTCAGACAGACTTGTTATAGAGCTATCGAGGGTCAGACAGACTTGTTATAGAGCTATCGAGGGTCAGACAGATTTGTTCTGTTACAGCTATCGAGAGTCAGACAGACTTGTTATAGAGCTATCGAGAGTCAGACTTGTTACAGAGCTATCGAGAGTCAGACTTGTTATAGAGCTATCGAGTCAGACAGACTTGTTATAGAGCTATCGAGAGCCACAGACGTGTTATAGAGCTATCGAGAGTCAGACAGACTTGTTCTATCAGAGCTATCGAGAGTCAGGCAGACTTGTTCTATCAGAGCTATCGAGAGTCAGGCAGACTTGTTCTGTCAGAGCTATCGAGAGTCAGACAGACTTGTTCTATCAGAGCTATCGAGAGTCAGGCAGACTTGTTCTGTCAGAGCTATCGAGAGTCAGACAGACTTGTTATAGAGCTATCGAGGGTCAGACAGACTTGTTATAGAGCTATCGAGGGTCAGACAGACTTGTTATAGAGCTATCGAGAGTCAGACAAACTTGTTCTATCAGAGCTATCGAGAGTCAGACAAACTTGCTCTATCAGAGCTATCGAGAGTCAGATAGACTTGTTATAGAGCTATCGAGGGTCAGACAGACTTGTTATAGAGCTATCGAGAGTCAGACAAACTTGTTCTATCAGAGCTATCGAGAGTCAGACAGACTTGTTATAGAGCTATCGAGAGTCAGACAGACTTGTTATAGAGCTATCGAGAGTCAGACAGACTTGTTATAGAGCTATCGAGAGTCAGACAGACTTGTTACAGAGCTATCGATGAGTCAGACTTGTTACAGAGCTATCAAGAGTCAGACTTGTTACAGAGCTATCAAGAGTCAGACTTGTTACAGAGCCATCAAGAGTCAGACTTGTTACAGAGCTATCGAGAGTCAGACTTGTTACAGAGCTATCGAGAGTCAGACTTGTTACAGAGCTATCGAGAGTCAGACTTGTTACAGAGCTATCGAGAGTCAGACTTGTTACAGAGCTATCGAGAGTCAGACTTGTTACAGAGCTATCGAGAGTCAGACTTGTTACAGAGCTATCGAGAGTCAGACTTGTTACAGAGCTATCGAGAGTCAGACTTGTTACAGAGCTATCGAGAGTCAGACAGACTTGTTATAGAACTATCGAGGGTCAGACAGACTTGTTACAGAGCTATCGAGACTCAGACTTGTTACAGAGTATCGAGAGTCAGACAGACTTGTTATAGAACTATCGAGGGTCAGACAGACTTGTTCTGTTAGTGCTATCGAGGGTCAGACAGACTTGTTACAGAGCTATCGAGAGTCAGACTTGTTACAGAGCTATCGAGAGTCAGACAGACTTGTTCTATCAGAGCTATCGAGAGTCAGACAGACTTGTTATAGAGCTATCGAGAGTCATACAGACTTGTTGTAGAGCTATCGAGTCAGACAGACTTGTTGTAGAGCTATCGAGTCAGACAGACTTGTTGTAGAGCTATCGAGTCAGACAGACTTGTTATAGAGCTATCGAGTCAGACAGACTTGTTATAGAGCTATCGAGTCAGACAGACTTGTTATAGAGCTATTGAGTCAGACAGACTTGTTATAGAGCTATTGAGTCAGACAGACTTGTTATAGAGCTATTGAGTCAGACAGACTTGTTATAGAGCTATCGAGAGTCAGACGTTTTATAGAGCTATCGAGAGTCAGACAGACTTGTTCTATCAGAGCTATCGAGAATCAGACAGACTTGTTCTATCAGAGCTATCGAGAGTCAGACAGACTTATTCTATGAGAGCTATCGAGAGTCAGACAGACTTGTTACAGAACTATCGAGAGTCAGACAGACTTGTTCTATCAGAGCTATCGAGAGTCAGACAGACTTGTTATAGAGCTATCGAGAGTCAGACAGACTTGTTATAGAGCTATCGAGAGTCAGACAGACTTGTTATAGAGCTATCGAGAGTCAGACAGACTTGTTACAGAGCTATCAAGAGTCAGACTTGTTACAGAGCCATCAAGAGTCAGACTTGTTACAGAGCTATCGAGAGTCAGACTTGTTACAGAGCTATCGAGAGTCAGACTTGTTACAGAGCTATCGAGAGTCAGACTTGTTACAGAGCTATCGAGAGTCAGACTTGTTACAGAGCTATCGAGAGTCAGACTTGTTACAGAGCTATCGAGAGTCAGACTTGTTACAGAGCTATCGAGAGTCAGACTTGTTACAGAGCTATCGAGAGTCAGACTTGTTACAGAGCTATCGAGAGTCAGGTTTGTTACAGAGCTATCGAGAGTCAGACTTGTTACAGAGCTATCGAGAGTCAGACAGACTTGTTACAGAGCTATCGAGAGTCAGACAGACTTGTTCTATCAGAGCTATCGAGAGTCAGACATACTTGTTATAGAACTATCGAGGGTCAGACAGACTTGTTACAGAGCTATCGAGAGTCAGACTTGTTACAGAGTATCGAGAGTCAGACAGACTTGTTATAGAACTATCGAGGGTCAGACAGACTTGTTATAGAACTATCGAGGGTCAGACAGACTTGTTCTGTTAGTGCTATCGAGGGTCAGACAGACTTGTTACAGAGCTATCGAGAGTCAGACAGACTTGTTCTATCAGAGCTATCGAGAGTCAGACAGACTTGTTATAGAGCTATCGAGAGTCATACAGACTTGTTGTAGAGCTATCGAGTCAGACAGACTTGTTATAGAGCTATCGAGTCAGACAGACTTGTTATAGAGCTATCGAGTCAGACAGACTTGTTATAGAGCTATTGAGTCAGACAGACTTGTTATAGAGCTATTGAGTCAGACAGACTTGTTATAGAGCTATTGAGTCAGACAGACTTGTTATAGAGCTATCGAGAGTCACAGACGTGTTATAGAGCTATCGAGAGTCAGACAGACTTGTTCTATCAGAGCTATCGAGAGTCAGACAGACTTATTCTATGAGAGCTATCGAGAGTCAGACAGACTTGTTACAGAACTATCGAGAGTCAGACAGACTTGTTCTATCAGAGCTATCGAGAGTCAGACAGACTTGTTATAGAGCTATCGAGAGTCAGACAGACTTGTTATAGAGCTATCGAGAGTCAGACAGACTTGTTATAGAGCTATCGAGAGTCAGACAGACTTGTTATAGAGCTATCGAGAGTCAGACAGACTTGTTATAGAGCTATCGAGAGTCAGACAGACTTGTTATAGAGCTATCGGGAGTCAGACAGACTTGTTATAGAGCTATCGAGAGTCAGACAGACTTGTTATAGAGCTATCGAGAGTCAGACAGACTTGTTATAGAGCTATCGAGAGTCAGACAGACTTGTTATAGAGCTATCGAGAGTCAGACAGACTTGTTATAGAGCTATCGAGAGTCAGACAGACTTGTTGTAGAGCTATCGAGAGTCAGACAGACTTGTTGTAGAGCTATCGAGTCAGACAGACTTGTTGTAGAGCTATCGAGAGTCAGACAGACTTGTTATAGAGCTATCGAGTCAGACAGACTTGTTGTAGAGCTATCGAGTCAGACAAACGTGTTATAGAGCTATCGAGTCAGACAGACTTGTTGTAGAGCTATCGAGTCAGACAGACTTGTTATAGAGCTATCGAGTCAGACAGACTTGTTATAGAGCTATTGAGTCAGACAGACTTGTTATAGAGCTATTGAGTCAGACAGACTTGTTATAGAGCTATTGAGTCAGACAGACTTGTTATAGAGCTATCGAGAGTCACAGACGTGTTATAGAGCTATCGAGAGTCAGACAGACTTGTTCTATCAGAGCTATCGAGAGTCAGACAGACTTATTCTATGAGAGCTATCGAGAGTCAGACAGACTTGTTACAGAACTATCGAGAGTCAGACAGACTTGTTCTATCAGAGCTATCGAGAGTCAGACAGACTTGTTATAGAGCTATCGAGAGTCAGACAGACTTGTTATAGAGCTATCGAGAGTCAGACAGACTTGTTATAGAGCTATCGAGAGTCAGACAGACTTGTTATAGAGCTATCGAGAGTCAGACAGACTTGTTATAGAGCTATCGGGAGTCAGACAGACTTGTTATAGAGCTATCGGGAGTCAGACAGACTTGTTATAGAGCTATCGAGAGTCAGACAGACTTGTTATAGAGCTATCGAGAGTCAGACAGACTTGTTATAGAGCTATCGAGAGTCAGACAGACTTGTTATAGAGCTATCGAGAGTCAGACAGACTTGTTATAGAGCTATCGAGAGTCAGACAGACTTGTTGTAGAGCTATCGAGAGTCAGACAGACTTGTTGTAGAGCTATCGAGTCAGACAGACTTGTTGTAGAGCTATCGAGAGTCAGACAGACTTGTTATAGAGCTATCGAGTCAGACAGACTTGTTGTAGAGCTATCGAGTCAGACAAACGTGTTATAGAGCTATCGAGTCAGACAGACTTGTTGTAGAGCTATCGAGTCAGACAGACTTGTTATAGAGCTATCGAGTCAGACAGACTTGTTATAGAGCTATCGAGTCAGACAGACTTGTTATAGAGCTATCGAGTCAGACAGACTTGTTATAGAGCTATTGAGTCAGACAGACTTGTTATAGAGCTATTGAGTCAGACAGACTTGTTATAGAGCTATTGAGTCAGACAGACTTGTTATAGAGCTATCGAGAGTCACAGACGTGTTATAGAGCTATCGAGAGTCAGACAGACTTGTTCTATCAGAGCTATCGAGAGTCAGACAGACTTGTTATAGAGCTATCGAGAGTCAGACAGACTTGTTATAGAGCTATCGAGAGTCAGACAGACTTGTTATAGAGCTATCGAGAGTCAGACAGACTTGTTATAGAGCTATCGAGAGTCAGACAGACTTGTTATAGAGCTATCGGGAGTCAGACAGACTTGTTATAGAGCTATCGAGAGTCAGACAGACTTGTTATAGAGCTATCGAGAGTCAGACAGACTTGTTATAGAGCTATCGAGAGTCAGACAGACTTGTTATAGAGCTATCGAGAGTCAGACAGACTTGTTACAGAACTATCGAGAGTCAGACAGACTTGTTCTATCAGAGCTATCGAGAGTCAGACAGACTTGTTATAGAGCTATCGAGAGTCAGACAGACTTGTTATAGAGCTATCGAGAGTCAGACAGACTTGTTATAGAGCTATCGAGAGTCAGACAGACTTGTTATAGAGCTATCGAGAGTCAGACAGACTTGTTATAGAGCTATCGGGAGTCAGACAGACTTGTTATAGAGCTATCGAGAGTCAGACAGACTTGTTATAGAGCTATCGAGAGTCAGACAGACTTGTTATAGAGCTATCGAGAGTCAGACAGACTTGTTATAGAGCTATCGAGAGTCAGACAGACTTGTTATAGAGCTATCGAGAGTCAGACAGACTTGTTGTAGAGCTATCGAGAGTCAGACAGACTTGTTGTAGAGCTATCGAGTCAGACAGACTTGTTATAGAGCTATTGAGTCAGACAGACTTGTTATAGAGCTATTGAGTCAGACAGACTTGTTATAGAGCTATCGAGAGTCACAGACGTGTTATAGAGCTATCGAGAGTCAGACAGACTTGTTCTATCAGAGCTATCGAGAGTCAGACAGACTTATTCTATGAGAGCTATCGAGAGTCAGACAGACTTGTTACAGAACTATCGAGAGTCAGACAGACTTGTTCTATCAGAGCTATCGAGAGTCAGACAGACTTGTTATAGAGCTATCGAGAGTCAGACAGACTTGTTATAGAGCTATCGAGAGTCAGACAGACTTGTTATAGAGCTATCGAGAGTCAGACAGACTTGTTATAGAGCTATCGAGAGTCAGACAGACTTGTTATAGAGCTATCGGGAGTCAGACAGACTTGTTATAGAGCTATCGAGAGTCAGACAGACTTGTTATAGAGCTATCGAGTGTCAGACAGACTTGTTATAGAGCTATCGAGAGTCAGACAGACTTGTTATAGAGCTATCGAGAGTCAGACAGACTTGTTATAGAGCTATCGAGAGTCAGACAGACTTGTTATAGAGCTATCGAGAGTCAGACAGACTTGTTGTAGAGCTATCGAGAGTCAGACAGACTTGTTGTAGAGCTATCGAGTCAGACAGGCTTGTTGTAGAGCTATCGAGAGTCAGACAGACTTGTTATAGAGCTATCGAGTCAGACAGACTTGTTGTAGAGCTATCGAGTCAGACAAACGTGTTATAGAGCTATCGAGTCAGACAGACTTGTTGTAGAGCTATCGAGTCAGACAGACTTGTTATAGAGCTATCGAGTCAGACAGACTTGTTATAGAGCTATCGAGTCAGACAGACTTGTTATAGAGCTATTGAGTCAGACAGACTTGTTATAGAGCTATTGAGTCAGACAGACTTGTTATAGAGCTATTGAGTCAGACAGACTTGTTATAGAGCTATCGAGAGTCACAGACGTGTTATAGAGCTATCGAGAGTCAGACAGACTTGTTCTATCAGAGCTATCGAGAGTCAGACAGACTTATTCTATGAGAGCTATCGAGAGTCAGACAGACTTGTTACAGAACTATCGAGAGTCAGACAGACTTGTTCTATCAGAGCTATCGAGAGTCAGACAGACTTGTTATAGAGCTATCGAGAGTCAGACAGACTTGTTATAGAGCTATCGAGAGTCAGACAGACTTGTTATAGAGCTATCGAGAGTCAGACAGACTTGTTATAGAGCTATCGAGAGTCAGACAGACTTGTTATAGAGCTATCGGGAGTCAGACAGACTTGTTATAGAGCTATCGAGAGTCAGACAGACTTGTTATAGAGCTATCGAGAGTCAGACAGACTTGTTATAGAGCTATCGAGAGTCAGACAGACTTGTTATAGAGCTATCGAGAGTCAGACAGACTTGTTATAGAGCTATCGAGAGTCAGACAGACTTGTTGTAGAGCTATCGAGAGTCAGACAGACTTGTTGTAGAGCTATCGAGTCAGACAGACTTGTTGTAGAGCTATCGAGAGTCAGACAGACTTGTTATAGAGCTATCGAGTCAGACAGACTTGTTGTAGAGCTATCGAGTCAGACAAACGTGTTATAGAGCTATCGAGTCAGACAGACTTGTTATAGAGCTATCGAGTCAGACAGACTTGTTATAGAGCTATTGAGTCAGACAGACTTGTTATAGAGCTATTGAGTCAGACAGACTTGTTATAGAGCTATTGAGTCAGACAGACTTGTTATAGAGCTATCGAGAGTCACAGACGTGTTATAGAGCTATCGAGAGTCAGACAGACTTGTTCTATCAGAGCTATCGAGAGTCAGACAGACTTATTCTATGAGAGCTATCGAGAGTCAGACAGACTTGTTACAGAACTATCGAGAGTCAGACAGACTTGTTCTATCAGAGCTATCGAGAGTCAGACAGACTTGTTATAGAGCTATCGAGAGTCAGACAGACTTGTTATAGAGCTATCGAGAGTCAGACAGACTTGTTATAGAGCTATCGAGAGTCAGACAGACTTGTTATAGAGCTATCGGGAGTCAGACAGACTTGTTATAGAGCTATCGAGAGTCAGACAGACTTGTTATAGAGCTATCGAGAGTCAGACAGACTTGTTCTATCAGAGCTATCGAGAGTCAGACAGACTTGTTATAGAGCTATCGAGAGTCAGACAGACTTGTTATAGAGCTATCGAGAGTCAGACAGACTTGTTATAGAGCTATCGAGAGTCAGACAGACTTGTTATAGAGCTATCGAGAGTCAGACAGACTTGTTGTAGAGCTATCGAGAGTCAGACAGACTTGTTATAGAGCTATCGAGTCAGACAGACTTGTTATAGAGCTATCGGGAGTCAGACAGACTTGTTATAGAGCTATCGAGAGTCAGACAAACTTGTTCTATCAGAGCTATCGAGAGTCAGACAGACTTGTTATAGAGCTATCGGGAGTCAGACAGACTTGTTGTAGAGCTATCGAGTCAGACAAACGTGTTATAGAGCGGTCTATCGAGGGTCAGACAAACGTGTTATTGATCTATCCTGGGGTTGGGTTGTAGGGCATACCTGTAGTATAAATTAGCATTTTTGGGCATATATTCTCTTATAATCTATTCTCTTGTTAAACCATTGTCCAATCGGAGTGCTTGCAGACTGCTTTATAAACTGCATAGATCATTACTGCAAGGTAACCCAGAGTATTAAAGGTGAGAGAAACCCGTTTTAAGCGATCTTTCAGATACAATGTATAAATTGATCATGATGATAATGCATAATTGTCTAGACCATAATTCTTCTTTTAAGATGGAAATGACCTTGTTAGAAGAAAGAGGGGATGTATTTTATCATCTTTAACTACATTTATTACAATAATTGATCAGAATCCTCTGTGCATATTTTAGTCACACAGCATTAGAAGTACAATGTCCGTTTTATGTATAGCTCAAATGCCATCGTTTGTACCTTGTAAGCGCTACGGAATCTGTTGGCGCTATATAAATGGCAATAATATTAAATAATAATAATACCTGCTCCGCCTGTGAGTAGAAATGGAAAGTGTCGGGGGGGGGTTTCAGCTGCTGTAATACTGGTCAGTTTTATAGTTTGTAAAAAATGAAAGAGCAGAAACAAAGGGCTCCAATCGGAAATATTATCTTTATTGGCCCAACATAAAAAATGCCAATTATTGCACTCACCACAGAGACTCTAGTCCAGAGCAGATCATGTAAAAATGCGCAGCGAGTTTGTGGCAAGTAAGAGGTTCAAGTAAGCTGACAATACAATCCTCCTCCAACGCTCCTACTACCGGGTCCACCTCTAACCACACCCCCCAATCCATGCATTTGGGGGGGGAAAGTCCCACTTAATCAGGATGAGAAAGCGTGTATCTGCCTCCACATTATACCCGCAAATCGACACAAAGTAATTACTCAAAGCCAGGGTGGCCAGATCCAACATGTTTTCAGGGACACATATTATTTTGTCATATTTATGAAAATGGATGAAAAGGGTTGCCCTGCGCCATCTATAATGCTTATTTGGCAGGATTTTGTATTGCCCAATTGCTTAATCTTATACACCTTCTTCTTCTGTATTACAGCTGGTTAATAATGTCTGATATTATATAATTATTGGCTATAATAAAGCCGAGCACTATTCCCCATTTTTAGTTAGCAGAATACGTTGCTATTGAATGAAGCCTGCTTGCAGTTTGGATGGAGTTAGTCTGTACATCCGAGGTGTTTACATATGTGTGTATAATGTGCATGTGACCCTATGTACATATTTAGCACTATGTTCTCCGTAGCATAATATATACAACATAAATCGAATCTACTCAGAGCAATTGGAATAAGATGTGAGGAATCTTTCTCCGGTAATCAGAAAGTACTGGGTATGATCAGAGAGCAGGGTTTGGAGAGACAAACAATGTGTAATTTGCCTGAGTTTCTTACACGAAGATTATAGTTATCATGGTCTGATCAGTGATGGCTGCCATCCTCATTCTGAAGGTTATATATACCCTCCGTACCAGCAAGGATAAACTGCGCACCACATTTTGCATATTTAATCTCGACAGATACGTTCCATGTGTCAAGCCGTGATGATAGATCATTTAGGGTGTTTCGAACAGTGTTTACAAATATTACTTTCGGGCACAGGTTGCGCAGCTTTGAAAGGATTTTGTAACCTGTCTGCTTTTCAAGATACAACAAAACCGACATATTTTAGAAAATGTGGACTTTAGTTCTAGGCTAATGTGGCATAAATGAACCCGTGAAGTGTTTTGATGAGCCAGAAGTGAAATAATACTTAAAGGACCACTCTAGTGCCCGGAAAACATACTCGTTTTCCTGGCACTAGAGTGCCCTGAGGGTGCCCCCACCCTCAGGGACCCACTCCCGCCGGGCTCTGGGGGGAGGAAGGGGTTAAGCTTACCTCTTTCTCCAGCGCCGGGCGGGGAGCTTTCCTCCTCCTCTCCTTCTTCCTTGCGACGTCATCGGCTGAATGCGCATGCGCGGCAGGAGCCGCGCTCGCAATCAGCCGGTCGCATAGGAAAGCATTTACAATGCTTTCCTATGGACGCTTGCGTGCTCTCACTGTGATTTTCAACATAGCAGTTAATCCTAGAGGGACCTGGCACCCAGACCACTTCATTAAGCTGAAGTGGTCTGGGTGCCTAGAGTGGTCCTTTAAGAATAGTTGTCCTATTGACTCTCATTTACACAGAAACTGCCTGCTGTATCTGTGTGTTTGTTTTCTTCACTAAATCTTTTTTTTTTTTTTTCTTTTTTTTTTAATGGTGCAATTTATACAACTAAGCATGATCCATTTACTTGTATTTTTTTCCCTTTGCGTCTCTATTGTTTGGATAAATATGTCGGCATGGGCTTTATATGTGAGAACAAAAAATAAACTCCAACTTCTTATTCTTAAATTGAGAGGGTTTCACAGAGCGCAGATAACACCAGGTACAGGATGATTGAAGTGTATTAGTCATCTGTGCAATCACACATTTTGGGGCATTTTTAAAAAAAAATTATTATAACAATAAATTAATTGCAACAAAGTTCCAATTCATCACAAATTCCAATTATTTAACATTACAACGCGTCTTCGCATTGGCTCCCAATATTGGAATAGCGGTTCTATTATATGAAAACATGTTCTTTTACTGGGTGCGTCTAACATCAGCAATGTTTGAGATGGTAGGTCTGGGAAGTTAGACGGCATTTTAAAGATATTTGTATTCTACGTGTAGTACCACAGGTGACCATTGGGGACGCTGCATTCTATATTTCAGTGAGGTGCTTGCTAGCCTTATGCAATGTACTATCAATATGACCCCTTTAAGTGAGTGTTTCAGGCCTAGTTGTACTCTGTGATATTTGACCCCCTTGCTGTAATCGCTGGACTCACACCAGCAATCCTCTCCCTGGGACAAGGTGTAATATGCAGGTTCCACATTCCTATTACACTTTGTGACTGAACACTGCTATCATCTGGTAGGTTAATTATTTTTCGATTCACATCTTTCCTATAGATTTTGTTACTGTAACTTATAATTCCTACTCCTAAACTCATTGAAAAAGAGCTGAAATAAATGAGCTAGGTTTCAAAAGTGCCATTTAATGTACTCCGTTTTATAATCACTGTCGCAGTAAGATGCAGAGGAAATTAGCTGCAGGAATATTGCAGACTATCAATACTTTGCTGAGCTCCCTTCTAACATTCTGATATCCCTGGTGAAATGGATTAAAGGTATAGTTTTGGTTTATGTGTCAGAATTCTAGCATGCTTGGCTACTATAGAGTTACAGAAACATGGGATTCATTTACTGCTGCAAATAACATACAATACAGCAGGCAGCGTTCTATACAATGTTGCATCATAGGAGGAACAAAATATTATTGCGTACTAACTTAATATAGGGCAAGAAAGTTACTGGTGTGCTTTTGTTTAGTTTTTTTTTTTTTTTTTGTATAACTTGTTGTGAGAGTTTAACTACATGAAAGTGATAAAATGTTGCAATGACCAAATGTTAAACAAATGCCAAATGTTGGAAGACGTTTGTCTAAGTGAGGAAATAATATGAAAGAAAGAAAAGTGTCAGGAAAATAAGGTACGGGAAAGAGAAGAAAAGGGAAAGTCGGTGATCAATCCTAGGCCAGTGATGGGTATCCTTCAAAACTAGCCTAAGCAATGAAGTGTTTTTAGCATCATGGGACGCGTAGTTTGTAGATATTTAGGTTAGAACTGGCTTATGATATGTACAGGTAAGTGTTCGCACTAGGTTAGTATTGGTTTATGATACAGTTAACTATTTGTCTGTGATGGGTGTTCCCATATTACGATTATTCTGCTAGTTTGGAGTCATTGACTTTTGATGTGTTCTTTATCTCAATATTCCTCTGTTCCCGTTGCTATGCCTCCTCCACTGTAGGATATACAGTTCCCTTGCTTTGAACTGATCATTTATACAGTTAACCTATGTCCCTTTGTAAAGTGTCTGATCTCAGATCCAATATCTTAATCCAGAAATCTATTAACCCGTCTTCTTTAAATGACTCACAGTGATGGAGACAGCTCCCGTTCTGCTAAATGTGCGTCTAATTCATGTCACAAGGCAAGAATCATGAACTCTTGACTTGTCTATCAATAATCCCTAGATAATCTAACCTGACACCGCACGCGCTAGCTCGCCAGTTGTCAGCGTTCATGAATGAGATGGAGCACTGAGCATTTATAATGTTACCTGCTGGGCGAGATACATTCCGGTGAAGTTAAACTAAAAATTCGAAAGGGACCTAATGAGTCAAGAAAACTCTCATGTGACAGAGAGTCTGCAATATCTACATTTAGGATTTCACTCAAACAAACTCTGTATTGTCCTTAGAGGCAATAATTAAAAATGTAATTTCTTTGAATATCGTATTATTCATAAGAAATCAGTCTTACACAGGAACTGTCGCCTTTTGAAAAAAAGCTATTTTTGAATTCCTCCCAGGAATTAACTTTACCAAGTTAAACAAAAGAATTCTGGCATGCATTCTGAAATCCAAAAGATAGCTGAACTCCCCCTAATATCACAGTTATTGTAAGATTTAAAATGAACCCTAAAAATGTTCTCAGCACGTAACTTGAAGACAGCTGGATTACAAAGATTTGGCATAAAAATAAAAAAAATCAGTGGATATAATTTAGGTGTTTTGCATAGTTTTATAGGCCCTCTTAATGTAGATATAGGCCTGTTCTTTTGATATATATATATATTGTTTTTTTTTATTGTTTTTTTTTAACTCCTTTAAGTGTATTAGGTCCTGTGCCCTGATTGCTATAACTGTTTCCGTACTTTGAATGATTGTTTTGAAATAACCAAATAAATGTATTTAATACTTTGTTTCACCATATTATCGCTGCATTACTTAATATTTTCCGATATTTTCTGTCCTTCCTAAAGCTCTGCCATTTTATGAATTTAGTTCTATTTTCTCATAAATTACCATTTATTTATTTATTTATTTATAATTTATGGTTGTTTCCATGGTTACTGACTAGACTCCAATTTGTCTTGATGCACTTCACAATATGTGGAGCGTCTCAACTTTGTCACCAACCCTCTCTTTCATCTGTTCTACCCTCTGTTTAACTTTATTAGTCTTTATATAAAATCAGTCCTTGTGTTTCTACATTGTCCTGGGAAAAGTCCAGTAGGATTGAAACGTTGACTGCTTGTTGTAACCTTTGAATAAAGGCAGGTATTAGCTTAATCGACCATATTGACCACCGAGTGTGCTCTGTCTTTTTATATAATCTCTACATATTAACATATTTACTTTTTAATGGACACAAAAGTCTGAATTTTCGTTATATCTTCTTCTTCGGATTCCTTTGCATCTGAAGATCCGAGGGGCACATGGTACAATGAACTTTTTTACTTTTATTTGATAAGATAATTAAACTTCACGGCATTTTTAGATGATGGGTTTTATTTTAAAATTACCTGTGATTAATGATAACTTAATGGGCTCCTAGTCGCGTGTCATTTGCGATGATAAGTGATGCTAAAAGTGTGAACCCAACGCAAAGACAACCATAGCCGACCCATCACAGGAGCTCTTCTGGTTGTGACATATCACATAATCAGAAGACAGGTTTCTTGTACCTATTATCTTATGAAATATTATGTTAATTTGGAGTAAAACTATAATACATGTCCCTATTTTAGAATATTCCATTTTAATTATTTGAGTGTCTTTTTCTGTAAGTATCCAGTAAAGTCTGGCAGTCCTAAGCCATATTATATAGTATTGTTCACTTACAGAAATAATAGCCAAATCTTTCTTATATTAAAAAAGGATTGTTTGATATATTACTTACAAACTACCCAATGGTCCCTATTTAGGAGGGACAGTCCCTATTTTGGGCCGAAATTCCTCTGTCCTTTGTTTCTATCATAATATCCTTCTTTTCTAGGAGCTTCTACTGTTGGGGTCTCTGAGTGTATAACAGAGCTCCCCAGCAATAATACTCCCAGTAATGTGTCTGAGTGTATAACAGAGCTCCACAGCAATAATACTTCCAGTAATGTGTCTGAGTGTATAACAGAGCTCCACAGTAATAATACTCCCAGTAATGTGTCTCCGTGTATAACAGAGCTACTCAGCAATAATACTCCCAGTAATGTGTCTGGGTGTATAACAGAACTACTCAGCAATAATACTCCCAGTAATGTGTCTGGGTGTATAACAGAACTCTGCAGTAATAATACTCCCAGTAATGTGTTTGAGTGTATAACAGAACTCAACAGCAATAATACTCCCAGTAATGTGTCTGAGTGTATAACAGAGCTCCACAGCAATAATATTCCCAGTAATGTGTCTGAGTGTATAACAGAGCTCCACAGTAATAATACTCCCAGTAATGTGTCTGAGTGTATAACAGAGCTCCACAGCAATAATACTCCCAGTAATGTGTCTGGGTGTATAACAGAGCTCCACAGCAATAATACTCCCAGTAATGTCTGAGTGTATAACAGAGCTCCACAGCAATAACACTCCCAGAAATGTGTCTGAGTGTATCACAGAGCTCCACAGCAATAATACTCCCAGTAATGTGTCTGACTGTATCACAGAGCTCCACAGCAATAATACTCCCAGTAATGTGTCTGACTGTATAACAGAGCTCCACAGCAATAATACTCCCAGTAATGTGTCTGAGTGTATAACAGAGCTCCACAGCAATAATACTCCCAGTAATGTGTCTGAGTGTATAACAGAGCTCCACAGCAATAATACTCCCAGTAATGTGTCTGCGTGTATAACAGAGCTCCCCAGCAATAATACTCCCAGTAATGTGTCTGAGTGTATAACAGAGCTCCACAGCAATAATACTTCCAGTAATGTGTCTGAGTGTATAACAGAGCTCCACAGTAATAATACTCCCAGTAATGTGTCTCCGTGTATAACAGAGCTACTCAGCAATAATACTCCCAGTAATGTGTCTGGGTGTATAACAGAACTACTCAGCAATAATACTCCCAGTAATGTGTCTGGGTGTATAACAGAACTCTGCAGTAATAATACTCCCAGTAATGTGTTTGAGTGTATAACAGAACTCAACAGCAATAATACTCCCAGTAATGTGTCTGAGTGTATAACAGAGCTCCACAGCAATAATATTCCCAGTAATGTGTCTGAGTGTATAACAGAGCTCCACAGTAATAATACTCCCAGTAATGTGTCTGAGTGTATAACAGAGCTCCACAGCAATAATACTCCCAGTAATGTGTCTGGGTGTATAACAGAGCTCCACAGCAATAATACTCCCAGTAATGTCTGAGTGTATAACAGAGCTCCACAGCAATAACACTCCCAGAAATGTGTCTGAGTGTATCACAGAGCTCCACAGCAATAATACTCCCAGTAATGTGTCTGACTGTATCACAGAGCTCCACAGCAATAATACTCCCAGTAATGTGTCTGACTGTATAACAGAGCTCCACAGCAATAATACTCCCAGTAATGTGTCTGAGTGTATAACAGAGCTCCACAGCAATAATACTCCCAGTAATGTGTCTGAGTGTATAACAGAGCTCCACAGCAATAATACTCCCAGTAATGTGTCTGCGTGTATAACAGAGCTCCCCAGCAATAATACTCCCAGTAATGTGTCCGAGTGTATAACAGAGCTCCACAGCAATAATACTCCCAGTAATGTGTCTGAGTGTATACCAGAGCTCCACAGCAATAATACTCCCAGTAATGTGTCTGACTGTATACCAGAGCTCCACAGCAATAATACTCCCAGTAATGTGTCTGACTGTATACCAGAGCTCCACAGCAACAAGGCTGTTCTGAATGGACACATGTCTCTTTTCAGCTATGTAACTATGTAACATTTTAGTTTCATATAGTATCAGTTATTCAACTAATATTTCTCAGAACAGCCTCTCCCATGGCCACACTCCCAATCACATCCCTTAAATTAAAGTGTCAATGTGAAATGTTGGGATGTACAATATGTACTTATCTGAGGTTTCTTGGAGTGCTCCGATCTTTTCCATAATTAGTTTCTTTGTCCCAGCCCAGATGTATGTGATTGTTTCTCTGTTAGCAGTATCTGTTGGGTAGCCGTTTGCCTAACTAGTGTAACTTGGTCCTCAGTCCCCATAACTTACTGTAAGGTCTACAATAGGGGTAGGAAACCTTTGGGGTAGGAAACTCCAGATGTTGTGGACTATAAATTTGGAACAGTTTAGTGACCCACAAGTGATCTGTCGTCATCACTGCACCATAAACAGCACCTTTAATCTTTCCAAGGTTGATTCATTTTGTTTATTACTAAAATCACAATCTTAAAATATTGATCATGAGTCCAATTTTAAGTGGATAACAATTTCTTTCTTTTTCTCTGTAATTCTTTATTTTTGATGTGCAAAGGTACACCAATGATATATGCACAACATCATAGAGTAGTCTACATTAAACTGATACATATCCATCAAATATCATGCATTTAGAGTGAGCACACAGTTTACAATAATAACAGCGGGACAAAATAACATTGCTTGGTGTGGAGAACAATTTCTAACTTTGATCTGTTAAGTGCAGAAAAAGTCTGACATTTTTGAGTTGTAATCAAGTTGCAAACTCACACACTTAATCACGACTGAAGTTTATAAATGTTATCAATTGGATAAACAAATTGGATTTCGATCATCCCCATAAATAAAAAAATGAATTGCAAAATTTAGGCAAAAAAAAGCAGAAATTCTCAACTTTAGCTGCTTTCCCAACATGGCTGCTGAAACCTAACTTTTGCAATTTTTTTTTTTTTTTTTTTTTTTTAAATTCAGCTCAATTCACCTGTTAGGGGATAAACTTACAAAATGTTTAGGGGGGTTACATTTTGAAGACTGAGGGCCCTTTGGTTTTCTGAATCTGCTGCAGAAATGATCCAAGTCTTTGGAGAATCTGCATTTCTCTGCAATGTATAATTAGTAAAATCCCCCATCCGAATTAGCAATAAAAGTTGATTATATCTGAAATAACACAGATGTGCAAACTGCATTAAAATTCAATAGAACATAGAAAGAAATGACTCCTTGTCTTATAGTAATAAACGTAGGGGAAATGAGGCAGACTACATAGCTGAAACTAGGGACTGGATTATTAACGAGATCCTAGAACAGGCATGGGAAAGGCAACCCTCGGCACTCCAGATGATTTGGACTACATAAATCATAATGCCCTTACAGTCATAGAGCTGGCAAAGCATGATGGGTGATGTAGTCCACAACATCTGGAGTGCCAAAAGTTGCCTACCCTAGTCCTAGAATATCTGTTAGAAATGGTAACAACTACTCATAGAAACTGATTAAAGGGCAAACGTCCTGCATGTTGGGCAAATAAACTTATCTATGCATTACTGTAATAGATATAGGAGGGTTTATCCCTTTACTTGTGTGGATTCGGCTCACTATCATGTAACATGTTAAATCAAAGAATTAAAATAAATAAATAAAATAATGTTGTAATAATGATATTTTTCTACGTTCATCGTGTGTGTGTGCTACACAGTTGCTATTTTTGTTCCTCCATAGAACTGGTTGTATATTTATATTAAAACTCTCATGTCAGAAAGAGCAGAAACTCCCATAAAGGAGAACCATGTGTCTGTTCTTTCTTTCCCATGTCCCATGAGGGCAGGGTTAAATGGAGGAATAAACCAATCAGAGGATGGAAGCTGCACTCTGGCTAGTGTCGGTGACACTAACAGCACAACAGCACGCAATGACCTGTCCTTTAGCTCCAAGGCAGGCTGCTATCAGTTTAACAAATACACCTTATTTCTAAGGTCAACGTTCCATTTGTTATCCATTTTTGTATTCTTTTTACAATCTGTTTTATACATTAGTGACAATTTGTAGCAACGGTGCTTATTACACATTTGCACAACTAAAAGAACATGCGTATTACCGGATTTACTTGAATCTAATGCGTGAAACCTGGAAGCTGAAAAATGTTTTTGTTGGTGAATGCAATGTGCATTTATACAAGAAGAGACTACAATACAACATTGTGCTACAATGAAAATGTTGCGAGAGGCGTAACTAGAATCCACTGGGCTCCAATATTGACCTGGGGCCCCCCTCCCATGTGTCCCATTCCCTCTCCCCCCTCAGCCCCTCCATGTTTCCCATAGGCTCCTCCTCCTCCAGCCCCTTCATGTGTCCTATTCTCTCTCCCTTAGCCCCTCCATATTTCTCATACCCTCCTCCCTCCCAGCCCCTCCATGTACGCCATTTCTTCTTCTCCCCTCCCTGTGTCCCATACCCTCCCTCTCTTCCCCCTCCCCTCCCTGTATCCCATACCCTCTCTCTCTCCCCCTCCCCTCCCTGTATCCCATATCCTCTCTATCTCCCCCCTCTCCTCCCTGTATCCCATACCCTCTCTCTCTCCCCCTCCCCTCCCTGTATCCCATACCCTCTCTCTCTCCCCCTCCCCTCCCTGTATCCCATAACCTCTCTCTCTCCCCCCTCCTCTCCCTGTATCCCATACCCTCTCTCTCTCCCCCTCCCCTCCCTGTATCCCATACCCTCTCTCTCTCCCCCTCCCCTCCCTGTATCCCATACCCTCTCTCTCTCCCCCTCCCCTCCCTGTATCCCATACCCTCTCTCTCTCCCCCCTCCCCTCCCTGTATCCCATACCCTCTCTCTCTCCCCCTCCCTGTATCCCATACCCTCTCTCTCTCCCCTCTCCCCTCCATGTATCCCATACCCTCTATCTTTCCCCCCTCAGCTCTGTACCTTACTGGCTGCAGTTCCCAGTCTGACAGGAAGTGCTCTAGCAGTGAACACTTCCTGTCAGACTGCTCGGCCATGCTACACACAGGCAGGAGGGGAGCAGCACAGTGCAGCTCTCCCTTCCTGCCAGACATCCAGGAACCGCGGACCCGGGCCAGTGCAGCTGTGCACCATCCCATAAGGTCTCCAGGCGGCCCGGGGTCGCGGCTGTGGCCAGGTCCCCTGGAGTGAGGGGCCCAGTCGCAGCTGCGACCCCTGCGACCGTGGTAGGTACGCCAGTGTTTATTGCCATATACCATAGTAACATTGATGGTATTTCAATTTTAGTGTCACATGGTAAGTCTATGATTTCACCTGTGTGAATTCACTTGTTTTAATTCACCAGTTCTAATTCACCAATTTTACATTCGCCAGAAAATTTAGAATTGATCTGGTGAGGTTATATTAGAGTTACTGTGATTTACTTGTTACTCAGTAAGTGCTATATTTAAGGGATGGTACCAAGTCCTGTGGACAGCGAGGTGAGGTCCTATACAGATCAACGTGCTTTCCTTCCAGGTTAAGTGACCACTGGGTCACCATGGTTACAATGTAGAACCAAGAGGCATACATTTGATTGGGCTGTGACTGTGACCATGTCTGGGGTTGTCTCTGTCCTGGCCGTCCATTTCCAAAGATAATTGAAAATTGACCTGAAGAGACAATATAACAGATCCATGAATGTTCTGCAGTACAACATAGCTCTCTGAGAAGATGTCTTCACTATAAGTAGACAACAGTTGGATCTGTCCTATTTTGAACGTGGTCTGTTATTGTGTTTCCACCCGTCCATCTGTGTTGAATTTACATCTTTATTTTATAATTCTATCACTACTTCTGTAATAACCGTTACTTATTGAGAAAGGTTGCCTGTTTTCTAATCTGTCAACCCTAACATATTTTTGCCAATTCTTTGTCGTTCATATGCCAAAACCACTTCCCAAATCGAACCATTTCACCTTGACGTTATTCCTTTTTAAACAGTATGTTGGGAATCCTCTAATTGTGTTTGGATGGGTCACACAAAATGTAAACTATTAACTGGCATCCAATAGATTCTAAAAATCAAAAGACTCCAAGATTCTTATTTATTGATTTGATCTTGTCTGTCTGTCAATGTCTCTTGCACACACACACACACACACACACACACAACAATATGGCTGGAATCTGGTAAATTACATTTTTAAATATGTGAGTAAGCTTTCATTATTTTAATTATTTATTTTTGCATTATGTTGATTAAATGATTTAGCAATATAAACCATACCGATGGATAGTAAGAAATATTGAAGTGGACTTGTGTTACCATACATTAATAACAGGCGATCTGATATGTAAATCATTTTTTACCCTCCGTGTGTCAGGCCCTGACGTGTTGACAGGCTGTGTGTCGTGTGTCTTGTTCTCTCTTTTGTCTGTTTCACTAATTCATTATTCCATGTTCCCAGCTCTGCCATTGTTTTTCTTTGTCATTGTTTTGACAATATAACTTAAAATCTTCTATTCTTTGACTAATCTGCTTCTCTGATTGTACGTGCCTGTCTTCTCCTCACCCCCCTGATGCTTTGTCTGTTCTTCCGTCTATTCCTCTCACTCGCTATTACTTTCTCTCTATTAATTTAGATCATCTGCTATCACCATTCCTCTCTGTTCATATTAACAGCTGCTGCTCCACGCTGGAGCCCCAGGGCGGGATTGGAGCTTCAGGTCTTCAGAGCTGTGAAATTATTAACCTCTCCTGTACAAAACCTGGGGAGGTGATAATCAGCAGTGATTAGTGAGATCTTCTACAGTAACGCTTTGTAAAGAATGGGCAAGGTCACAACAAGCTTATACTATGAGTGCCTTGGCTTTGCTATAGTTTAGCTTTGCTTGTAGTGCATTGTTGATGCTTATCCTTATGCCAAAATGTGATGCAGTTTTATGTGTCTGTAGATCAAGTGTTTAATGAATGTACAGATAAAGTTTAAACGCAAGCTGCATATATCATGGTCAGTGCTTGTATGCGGCTAATCAGGCCTTAGGGTTTTGTAGAACATAGAACTAAAAGAATTAAATTGCTACCATTGACTTCTAAACCTAAACGTCCCTCTTTATATTAGCATTATGACCTCTGTCTGTCTTTGGATGATAAGATCTATTTATCGGTATTAGAATTCAGTAATCTATATGTTTCAGGAGCGGTGAGCTGGTCTGTTAGGTAAAAGCTGGGATAACTTGGATCGCAGTGAAAAAGCCATTTGCACAGGACTGTATACTTCCCATTAAAGATCTGTCTTCTGATGTGATATATATAATCAGATCCCCGCACCGCAGCCAGCTGACCTCACATTAAATGGTTACATTGAGATTGTTATTGTCTGGGATTTTAAAGCACTGGTTTTGGAACCACCCATTATTGAATGTGCCGGGTTCATGATGGTTACCTTAACAGTTCTTAGAACCTCTTACTTTAATTTGTGGGGTTTATGGTGTGGTGATCATTTCGGCCATTAGAACCTTTTATTGAATATATTGTGTTTATGTTGGTGTGATCTTATCGGCCATTGGAACCTTTTATTGAATATATTGTGTTTATGTTGGTGTGATCTTATCGGCCATTGGAACCTTTTATTGAATATATTGTGTTTATGTTGTGGTGATCTTATCGGCCATTGGAACCTTTTATTGAATATGTTGTGTTTATGTTGGTGTGATCTTATCGGCCATTGGAACCTTTTATTGAATATATTGTGTTTATGTTGGTGTGATCTTATCGGCCATTGGAACGTTTTATTGAATATGTTGTGTTTATGTTGTGGTGATCTTATCGGCCATTGGAACCTTTTATTGAATATATTGTGTTTATGTTGGTGTGATCTTATCGGCCATTGGAACCTTTTATTGAATATATTGTGTTTATGTTGTGGTGATCTTATCGGCCATTGGAACCTTTTATTGAATATATTGTGTTTATGTTGGTGTGATCTTATCGGCCATTGGAACCTTTTATTGAATATGTTGTGTTTATGTTGGTGTGATCTTATCGGCCATTGGAACCTTTTATTGAATATGTTGTGTTTATGTTGGTGTGATCTTATCGGCCATTGGAACCTTTTATTGAATATGTTGTGTTTATGTTGTGGTGATCTTATCGGCCATTGGAACCTTTTATTGAATATGTTGTGTTTATGTTGTGGTGATCTTATCGGCCATTGGAACCTTTTATTGAATATGTTGTGTTTATGTTGGGGTGATCTTATCGGCCATTGGAACCTTTTATTGAATATATTGTGTTTATGTTGTGGTGAACTTACCTGAATTTAGTCACTTGGTTAGTGAAAATGTTATATGGCATGAGGCTTAGAGATATTACCACGTATTACTACTTATTCACACACCTTTACCCCCCTGAGAATTTCTCACAAATTTTGTCTCAAATTCTACACTGACAAGTAATATTTTAACCTGACAATGGACAACTGCCAAATGTCGGTGTGGCGGAACCAGCCTCGCCACTGGGCATTGGAGAAGACTGATTGCCAGCCTCCTACCCTGTGACTATGGCCCCATGTTGAAATGCTTGATTTTCCCCTGCAAAGACCCGAAAGCCGGGTCATTCGGTACTTTCCCTATGTGAGCAGTGTTACCCCAGATAGCTATGCCATGGAGCCCATTCGTATAACGAAAGACTATGTGAAAGACTTTGGCTCTATGGCAATTGAACTGTATGTGTGTGGTCTGAGCACCATTCAGTAATAATGTGCGCTCAGATCTAAGCTATCTGGGGATATGTTGAATGTACCTGTTTTATGCAATAGCTGCACAGTTATATATTTTTATGTATTTTATTGTATTTTTCTACCATGTGGCTAATGGAGTTTTGCCTCTGTCCTTGGAGATAATTTGATTACTTCCCAATTATCTCCAGGATAGAAGACTCTGTGGAACTGGTTTTGGGTAGAAAAACCATGCTTCATTTGGTCAAATCGGACTTTCCCTTAACTTTTTAACCCCTGAACCGATTGCCCTGATTTTTGAGTATGTGTATATTTCAAGCATGCGGATTCTGAAAATGTATGTTTTATGTAAGCTGTAAGCTGATTGTATGCTTTTCCTGTTCAGCTGTTTACAGCATTCATATGCTTGAGAGCATTCGTATGCTTCTCCGGTTCGGTGGTTGTGGTGTCTGCTGCAGTGCTTGGAGTCCTCAGGAAGCGCTAGGAGCATCCTTCAATGGAGGTACCCAGTCGGGGTGCCCGTCGATCCGTTACAGTCGGCCCTGCTCATCTAAAAGTGGGCCCTTAGATAATATGCAGTTTACCCACTGGATGAAGCGATTCGGATTGTAAGGCAGAGAGTTACTGTGACTCTAATGTGACAGTTCTTGAGTGACGGAACCCTGAGCCCAGCTCTACCCAGAATGAAATTGTAATTATAGTCTCCGGTATCCGTCATTTGATTTGAGTATAGAGATGTGTTCAAAGAAGCTGTTTGTTACATTGAATATGCTGCACCTGCTCTGTACAACAATAGGTATTTAAGAAAGCAGTCAAGCCAACTAGCCCAATGCTTTGTGTGTGTAAATGGAGAAACGGTATTGGTATGTTCTGTATGATTGCCAGGCTCTTAAATGCAGTGTGCTGGCCCTGGGATCACTTTAAATAGGATACTTAGCAGCTCCTGTTTCATACACAAAAATGTTTATTGCCAATTGTCAATATATGCTTTAAGTCTTTTTTTTAATGTTGTTTTGTCACAACATAGAATGTGACGGCAGATAAGAACCATTCGGCCCATCTAGTCTGCCCAATTTTCTAAATACTTTCATTAGTCCCTGGCCTTATCTTATAGTTAGGATAGCCTTATGCCTATCCCATGCATTCTTAAACTCCTTTACTGTGTTAACCTCTACCACTTCAGCTGGAAGGCTATTCCATGCATCCACTACCCTCTCAGTAAAGTAATACTTCCTGATATTATTTTGAAACCTTTGCCCCTCTAATTTAAGACTATGTCCTGGTCACTCATATTCGTGGCCCTTCATATTGACCATTAACCGGTGTTTCACATTCCATTGCCACTCAAAAGGTCAAAGGTTAGCAAGTGAATGATAGATATCCCCAAATTTAGCTGATGTACATTAAATCCTGAAATTGGTCTCTGTCCAGTAAATTGGATTTTTTCATGAATTGCATGGATCATTTACCAGCCTCTGAAGAGCAGATATATCACTTTTTAGAATTATTTCTGCATCACTTTGCAAAGTAAGGTTAATAGTTTTATAGAAATGTATACAATCCAAAAAAACTCCAAGCATTCTGTCTGCCGACCAGCTGGTAGATGCAGTTTTACTTCCTTGTTTAAAAGATATTGGTTTGTTAGGACATAGGGGGACATAGTATGGAACCAGAGGCATCTTACTCATCCCCACCAATCTTCCCCACTATTGTCTATAAAGAGGTCTGGACCCTGTGTTGTGAAGGAATGCCACCAAATGGTGCAGTGTGAGGGATAGTTTGCAATCCTTGTCTCTGTCTACAACAGGGCTGGGCAACCTTTGGCACTCCAGATGTTTGGACTGCATCTCCAATAATGTTATTACAGCAATAATGCAGGCAAAGCATAAGTGGGGAGGTGTAACCCAAAACATCTGTAGTGCCGAAGATTGCCTACCACTTGTCTACAAAGTTGAACGTGAAATTGGTGCATCGTGTCTGTTCTAATTCTAAATGAACACCAGATTTATTTTATCCCCAGACTCGCTGAAAGTCTGTCAGATTGCATAGATCCACTTTCCCACAAGACACTGCAGTCCAGGCTGTGCCTAACTGGAAACCACTCCGCGGGGGTGGGATATTTTGCTTTAATGGTGACTCCACCCACTATTGGCTGAAATTCACCCTCAACGTTTGCCTAAAATTCAGAGCGTCTGAGTATCACCTTGCTTTAATACTTTGCATACGAGTTATCCATGCCGTGAGCAGAAAGTATGTTATTCAATGTGTTCAAACCTTCGTGTATTGAAGGAGAGCCTGATTTGTAGCCATCTGTTCACCTATATTGATATCCAGCCTTTTAGGTTGCTTTAATATGCTTCATTATGTTGGGTCCTACTGCTGGAAATCTGTTCCATGAATCCACCACTTCTTTAGGGAAGGAAATCCACCCTTCATTCCACAAGACTCGAATTCCTTCCTGGCCTCCAATCTATTGGTAAAGCAGATGACATGGCTGTCTGCCAGTCCTGATAATTACTGAGTGACGTCACACCCTGCCCTCTGACCCTCGTGTAGAAAATGGCGTCTTCAATGCTCATCGAGAGTACCAGGCTGCAGGGCATTTCTCCACCATGAAACCTGCAGACTGTTGTGTTCTCCATGGAAAGATCACGGTCCCATTACATACTTTCTCTGTCGGGTGACTTGTACAATGTTGCTCCATTAACTTCCTCTTTGTTAGCCTGACATGCAGCGCAATTACTTCAACAACTTTTTTCTGTTAGAGTGCAGATCGTTGACCTGCAGATTATTACTCCGTTTAACCTCTTAGATTTTTTTTATTTTTTTTTGGCTGCGCATTCTGTACAAGCACTGGTACATTTTCCGCTTCTCTACCCAAGAGTTAATGGATGGAAAACCCAGTTAACTCCTTCCTTGCTTCCCGTACACAGCTGCGCAGCGTTTATGGGGTTTAATGAAGTGGAATATATCCCTGCCTTTGTGTTGCCACTGCTTTTCTCCGCTCCAGCCTCGTCGCAGGAACAGTCGCAGGATTTTCATTTCCAGACGAATGTGCATCCGACCTACCGTGTAATGTCCTGGCTGCTGTGAATATTAAGTACACGCACGGCTTATATCAGGAATGGCCAGCACAGAGCTGGCTGAGGATTGTCCGAGTTAGATTCCTAAGGTTTACTCATCCTTGCTACAGGAAGCATTTCATTTTTTTTGCTAAAAAAAATAATAAATTTGATCATTGTGTATTAATCTGATCTAAACTGTCAATATTTTGACTTCCCATCATCCCCATTGTATCCCTAAAGTGCACCTGTCATTGCAAAATGTGACGTGACATTTTATAGAGCCTCAAATGTCACCATACATTGCTGCAGCATTTCAAGCGAATGTATAGATGCAAATGTGCTTTTATCTTAGAGACAGTTCTGGAGTTATCTTAAAAGGGAATCCGGTTTTGGTTTAAATACTTTGTTTTGCAATATACATTTTATATTGTCCAAGATCCAAAAAGCGTGAATCTGTTTTGATATGCTGTAATCTGACATTGCTGGTTAAAGCTAGGACCAGATCTGATATGTTAATAAAGCGTTATTAATCATGAATAAAGTATTGTCGAGGACCTTCAACAAGCCCGGGTCCAACAAAGATGTGTTATCCATCTGCAAAGTGTGACTCCCATAACTTTAAGCCAGCATCCTTTAGTTTATCTTCATAGGTGGGTAGAGTGCTAGGTCTGGCCTGAGTCTCAAACTGAGCCAGATATAAGCTGCCAGGCATTTAGAGTTAAAAATACAGCTTTTATCTTTCTTGGCGGGATCTGGACGGCCAGGTCACCTTGTGGAAGCAAGCTATTCGAGTGGACCCGGGAGGGTGACTCTCACATACAGTGGTTCTGGGATGGGGGGGTTGAGCAATTATTGGGGACAGCGGGGCCTGTCACCGCTTCAATCAGCAAGTGTCTGTAAGCTCTACCTTTGCTCCAATTATGGTGGCGAGATGTCAGGATTGGCCCAACCGCATGCTCATAGGGTTGCGGGGGGACCCATCCGGGGTCGGGTGGGATACTCTGAGGGGGAGACAAGGTCATGTGTTACAAATATGTAAATGGCATGTTAAATGTTGCACATGGGGCAAACATAACCAAACCCCAAAAACCAAACACACAAAAATAAATAAAAAGGGGGGAGGGGGAATGGGGGATAAAAAATAAGAAAGGGAAGAAAAAAAAGCAATATTTGTATTTACTCTCTTTATATGCACTGTTTAGATATTTCAATATGTTTTCCGTTTTTGTTTGTATAGCAAAAGGGGGGATGGAGGAAGCCGATAAAAAACCAAAAGCGGGGGATTTAAAGTCTCCTATAGGGGTAACAACATTGTCCAACAGGTGATCTCCGCAATGCCATAATGCCGCTTCTTGATTTTAGTTTATCCGGTGTTTTGGAAGTTGCGTAGGTGGCACCACGAGGGGAGGACTAGGAGGGATGACAGTGACCGGTTAGACCGGCAATGTGTGATTGGGAATATAAGGTGCATATTTGCCCCAAACCAACAAGTTAGGCCCCAGGTTCCTAAAAACCTAGAGCAGCACTACCCTTTAGTTTTTCCAGAGATGGGGTACATGGCTCTAAGCGGTAAAAGGGACTTATTACCTCAGCCCCCCAGAACACTATTGTATTTCCCACATCCCCACAGAAAGAAATACGGTGAGTGGGTGATGAGTATATCTTCTCCCCAGACCACCACCCTCCCCAAAACAAAACAAATCCAAGGTATACATATTAACAAAAACAAAGATAGTTATATTGTTGGTATTGCTTGTTATGGCCTGATTGTGGCTGTTCTGACTCGGTCTATGATTCAACATCTCCCGCACAAAATATCGGAGCTGGATGTGCTAAGTCTTGCATCCCATCAAGGCCTGGCAATTTGTAAGTCCAGACGTCTGGCACGACTGGTTTGTGCTACTTTCTTCTGTTTTCTTCTTCCCTATATCTTTTTCTGGTCGGTTAACAGGGATGGGGGGAGGAGGGGGGGGAGTCCGCGGGTATATGGGACTGTGTCCTTACCTAATCACCTTTTCAAAACAGATGTTAGATTTTTAACTAGTTGACTACTATGACATTACAGATTACATCTGTCACGAACGCACCCTACTTCAAGAGTGTGCGTGACGTAGTTGTCACGTTGTAGTTGTGATGGTGAAAGGGTTAAAGGTCACTATTTGTCTGCACTAGACTGGAAATAATGATAAAATCCCACTTAACACCACCCACACATAAACATAATAATATAACTATTACTAATTTAACGCTGCCACCACCACGACAATTTATAAATGGGGTACCTTGGTCCCCCAAGTAAATCAATAATAAAATATTACTTAGCACAATATCTAGGCAATTGCAAAATACTAACTAGTCTCTTCAGGTAACATGATTCTTAACCAGACAAAGGCAGAGCTTAATAAATGAATGTTTATTATGAGCAAAACATAGTCACAGTGCATACAAAAATATATGAATTATTTACACCAACAATAGATAAAAACAAAAAGGATAAAATAACAGAAGTCCTAATTACTCACTTTTCAAAGTAAAACTTCTGTCCAGGGGGTCTCTGGCAAGGAAGGATGATGGTAACTCACTCAAAATTAGATATTTGTAATATGTGCACTATATGGTGTCATGTATGAATACATTTTTTGTTGATGTAATATGTGGACTATATGGTGTCATGTATGAAAACATTCTTTGTTGTCGTACTATCTGACGTCCTGGACCGTGTATCACTTTGCCATGTCCTTGTTTGATAAAAATAAAGAATTGGAAAAAAAAATTTCAGCTTTCAGCGCAATACCAAGGCCGAGAGCAATGGGAGTTATATTAAAAGGGGGCAGGGAAAACTGTATTTTATATATTATTGTAATTTATATATTATTTTCCTATGAAATGTTTTATTTAGAACGCACTAAACATTACTAGTAGACGCCAGCCTGGAATGTGTCTTTAAAAGCTATAGATTTCTCTACATGTTCACAGCAATTGGCGTTCTGCTCGGTTGGTTAATATGAATTCTTACAGGTGACTCATCTACTTGAATCTGAATAGAAATGCTTTCAATAAAATTATAATACTGCATCTGTCTTTCACCGTGGCTCTCGAGTGACATACTCCGATTTAGGGTTTTTATGTTTTTGTTCCTTTCTCAAAAAAAATAAAAAAAGGAAGCATTGTTAAATATCATTGTGTGTCCATTTCCTGTGCTGTTTTTAGATTTTCTGATTCATTTACACAGATTGTTTTTCTTTTGTGTAAGTTTGTGTCTCATTTTTGTTTGTTGCTTTGTCACTGTTGCCTGTGCCTGTCTGCATCTCTAACGTAAGCCAGCCTAACATAAATGTCACATATTTTCAGCTCATATTTAATGTGTGAAGGGCATGCAAATTGTCCATCGTGAGCCTCCCACAGCGGCGAGGAGTTAATGTTTAATTAGGGGGTGTGAAGAGGCCAGACCACCTTGTGTCATCCATCTGCAAAGTGTGACTCCCATAACGCTGAGCCAGCATCCTCTGGTTTATCACCATAGACAGAGTGCTAGGACTGCCATGTATCTCTCAGACCAATGCCATGGGAGAGATTCATGTGAGTTGCAGTTTTACAGCAGATGGGGTGCCAGTTGTTGGCTGTCTGTGGAGAGCCAGTTCTGCTCAGCCTGTTGCCAAGGGTTACAGAATGCTCACAGGACTAGTGCAAATAAGTGGAAAGTGAGATTTAGTTTTCCTTCCTCCTGGCTTTTTATAGTACAAGAACATCTCTCCATCTCGCTTAAAGGCTCCAACCTAGAATTACTGTGTCCGCTGCTGACAGACAGCAATGGCAAGGGAAGGAGACAGGGGATGGGAGAGATTAACCTGTCCCTGTCCGATGTGTACAGATCCTCTCACATCGAGTAATCGCAGATTTACCAGAGACTAGACAGACCACGAATAAACTGCTCACTATCTGCACTGCTTAATTCATTCTTCTAACTCCCCAAATCCACCCTGTGCCCCCTCCTAGCAGCCATTATTTACTGACTCCTGCATGGCACCCACAAGGAGTTAAAAGCAAACAATATGTAAATGTCACATGTGTCACCATGCTGTGCGCAGTAAACTGATGTTTGTTCTATCGCCTTCGCTGCACTGCAGTTTGATGGCTGTCTTAAACTAACAAGGGAGAAGGACAGGGGTTCATTCACTAAACCGTGCACTGGATTGGCAGCAATTAGACCTTTAAGTTGGAATTACAGAACCGTTCCCTTATTAAGTATTTCAGCCAAATATTGCAGGTTGGTTGTCCATTCACCGCTACTCGCAGTTTAGTGAATAAAGCCATGGAATGGAGGAGATTTTTTTTTAGTGTTGCATTTCTTACTCGGTATACAGCGCCACAGTCTATGTTGAAGTTATATAAATAAAATCTATGATTAAAACTTGTATATATATATTTTTTTAGCGCGTGGCTTTGTAAGTGAAGATGAATATCTGCAAATTATTGGTATCACCAAGGAGCAGTCTGGTCAATACGAATGCAGCGCAGCCAACGATGTGTCGGCACCGGACGTCCGAAGGGTTAAAGTAACAGTAAACTGTAAGTAAGAGAGTGGCCACATTGTCAGTGGAATCCAGTTGTGTTTAAATATTAAGGCTTCATGATTTGCATGTAATGTGTCATAAAACGGCCAGTCTGATTATCTGCTTTCCTGCAAAACCAAGAGAGAATAAATGTTCACAATAAAAATGAAACTAACCAACTATTCCAGCAATGCATGCAAAGTGCTCCTGTCTCCTGCAACCCGCTCTAACTGCAGGAAGAAAATAATACTACAATGTTAAATGTTAAAACTAAAGTGTTTAAGTGTTTAAAAAGCGGGTGCAGGTTGGTCAGTATATGGGATACAGTGCTAGTGTACACAAATTTACAAGGAATGTTTGGGGGTCTATCACTGAGCACTGCTGCAGGCAGATGGAATAGTGCCAATAGTGCCATGTCTACCATACAGATAGCATGTAAGAGATTTCTTCATGTGCATCGCTACAGATTAATGTGAATGATCACTCCGTATGCCACATGCAGGCGGTATGTGGGGGATCGCTCCGTATGCCCCATGCAGGCGGTATGTGGGGGATCGCTCCGTATGCCCCATGCAGGCAGTATGCGGGGGATCGCTCTGTGTGCCAAAATGCGGGCAGTATGCGGGGGTTCGCTCCGTATGCCCCATGCAGGCGGTATGCGGGGGATCGCTCTGTGTGCCAAAATGCGGGCAGTATGCGGGGGATCGCTCCGTATGCCCCATGCAGGCAGTATGCGGGGGATCGCTCTGTGTGCCAAAATGCGGGCAGTATGCGGGGGATCGCTCCGTATGCCCCATGCAGGCGGTATGCGGGGGATCTCTCTGTGTGCCCCCTGCAGGCAGTATGCGGGGGATCGCTCCGTATGCCCCATGCAGGCAGTATGTGGGGGTTCGCTCTGTGTGCCCCATGCAGGCAGTATGAGGGGGTTCGCTCTGTGTGCCCCATGCAGGCAGTATGTGGTGGATCTCTGTGTGCTCCATGCAGGCAGTATGTGGGGAATGCTCTGTGTGCCCCATGCAGGCAGTATGAGGGGGTTCGCTCTGTGTGCCCCATGCAGGCAGTATGAGGGGGATCGCTCTGTGTGCACCATGCAGGCAGTATGAGGGGGTTCGCTCTGTGTGCCCCATGCAGGCAGTATGAGGGGGTTCGCTCTGTGTGCCCCATGCAGGCAGTATGTGGTGGATCTCTGTGTGCCCCATGCAGACAGTATGTGGGGAATGCTCTGTGTGCCCCATGCAGGCAGTATGAGGGGGATTGCTCTGTGTGCCCCATGCAGGCAGTATGAGGGAGATTGCTCTGTGTGCCCCATGCAGGCAGTATGAGGGGGTTCGATCTGTGTGCCCCCTGCAGGCAGTATGCGGGGGATCGCTCTGTGTGCCCCATGCAGGCAGTATGCGGGGGATCGCTCCGTATGCCCCATGCAGGCGGTATGCGGGGGATCGCTCTGTGTGCCCCCTGCAGGCAGTATGCGGGGGATCGCTCCGTATGCCCCATGCAGGCAGTATGTGGGGGTTCGCTCTGTGTGCCCCATGCAGGCAGTATGTGGTGGATCTCTGTGTGCTCCATGCAGGCAGTATGTGGGGAATGCTCTGTGTGCCCCATGCAGGCAGTATGAGGGGGTTCGCTCTGTGTGCCCCATGCAGGCAGTATGTGGTGGATCTCTGTGTGCTCCATGCAGGCAGTATGTGGGGAATGCTCTGTGTGCCCCATGCAGGCAGTATGAGGGGGTTCGCTCTGTGTGCCCCCTGCAGGTAGTATGCGGGGGATCGCTCCGTATGCCCCATGCAGGCAGTATGAGGGGGTTCGCTCTGTGTGCCCCATGCAGGCAGTATGTGGTGGATCTCTGTGTGCTCCATGCAGGCAGTATGTGGGGAATGCTCTGTGTGCCCCATGCAGGCAGTATGAGGGGGTTCGCTCTGTGTGCCCCATGCAGGCAGTATGAGGGGGATCGCTCTGTGTGCACCATGCAGGCAGTTTGAGGGGGTTCGCTCTGTGTGCCCCATGCAGGCAGTATGTGGTGGATCTCTGTGTGCCCCCATGCAGGCAGTATGTGGGGGATCGCTCTGTGTGCCACATGCAGACAGTATGTGGGGAATGCTCTGTGTGCCCCATGCAGGCAGAATGAGGGGGATTGCTCTGTGTGCCCCATGCAGGCAGTATGAGGGAGATTGCTCTGTGTGCCCCATGCAGGCAGTATGAGGGGGTTCGATCTGTGTGCCCCATGCAGGCAGTATGTGGTGGATCTCTGTGTGCCCCATGCAGACAGTATGTGGGGAATGCTCTGTGTGCCCCATGCAGGCAGTATGAGGGGGTTCGCTCTGTGTGCTCCATGCAGGCAGTATGTGGGGAATGCTCTGTGTGCCCCATGCAGGCAGTATGAGGGGGTTCGCTCTGTGTGCCCCATGCAGGCAGTATGTGGTGGATCTCTGTGTGCCCCATGCAGACAGTATGTGGGGAATGCTCTGTGTGCCCCATGCAGGCAGTATGAGGGGGTTCGCTCTGTGTGCCCCATGCAGACAGTATGTGGGGAATGCTCTGTGTGCCCCATGCAGGCAGTATGAGGGGGTTCGCTCTGTGTGCCCCATGCAGACAGTATGTGGGGAATACTCTGTGTGCCCCATGCAGGCAGTATGAGGGGGTTCGCTCTGTGTGCCCCATGCAGGCAGTATGAGGGGGATCGCTCTGTGTGCCCCATGCAGGCAGTATGTGGGGAGAGATAAAAGGGAGATATTGGCAGGATTACGGCATTGCAGGTCACCTTGAAGAACTCTGTTGGTTTTTGCTCCTGGGGCGCTGCTCAGCCGGCATTCCAGCTTCCAGCCAAAAATAAGCAGAAAGTGAAAGAAAGAAACACACTGTGCTAGCTAGAGGAACCAATTAGAGAAATATACAAAAAAATTGTCTATTGGATCAAAAAAAAAAAGCATTTTATTCAGTCATTTGAAATAAATAAAATTAGTTAGAAACCAAAGAGAGAAACTGTTTTGTGTTCTAATAATCAGCCTTTATGGTAAAAGTATTTTGAATAAAATCCCTCGTTTTGGCTTCGATTCCTGATTTATTTTATTCAAAATACTTTTACCATAAAGGCTGATTATTAGAACACAAAACAGTTTCTCTCTTTGGTTTCTAACTAATTTTATTTACTCTTCAAATGACTGAATAAATGCTTTTTTTTTTTGATCCAATAGACATCTTTTTTGTCTATTTCTCTAATTGGTTCTCTAGCTAGCACAGCTGTGTTTCTTCTCTTTCACTTTCTGCTTATTTTTGGTGGAAGCTGGAATGCCGGCTGAGCAGCGCCCCAGGAGCAAAACGAAACAGACTGTTCTTCACAGGTGACTGCAGGTAGATTGGTATCACAGGTAGATCAGCCCCAAGCCAGCTGTGATTCCAGTGCTATTGCCAATGGCATGGATTATTTACAGACTATGTAGTTCTGTAAATGAAGATCGCTGCTCAGCATCCAGAAATGTGGGACCAGTGATAATTTCTTATAGCATCTGGACAGAATGGAATTCTAAATCCAAAGACTGGAATGATGCCCGTAATTTCATATTGTGTGTGTCAAGCCTCGTACCAGGGGTGTCTGGTGACATTTCAAGTTGTTGGGGCGCCAGACTGGACACATGGATTGGACTCTCTGCCACAAGTTGTTTTTAGTAATGAATAAGAATTGGTTTATATGACACTACTATCTCCAAAATCTGAGGACGATCCCATACAGAGGGAATAAACCAGGCAAACATATTCATTATTATCACTTCTGACCACAGAGATTAGATTTTTAAAGCATAAGAAAAGAAAGAGATTCTAGAACTAAAATAGAAAAAACAAGTTAAATAAATTAAATAAGCTGCTTCCCCAGAGGCCAGGGAGGAGGTAGTGGGAGCCTCTAGCGCGGGGAGGAGGCAGTGGGAGCCGCTAGCGCGGGGAGGAGGCGGTGGGAGCCGCTAGCGCGGGGAGGAGGTAGTGGGAGCCTCTAGCGTGGGTTGAAGAAGGTGGAAGCCGCTAGCGTGGGGAGGAGGCGGTGGGAGCCGCTAGCGCAGGGAGGAGGTAGTGGGAGCCTCTAGCGTGGGTTGAAGAAGGTGGAAGCCGCTAGCACGGGGAGGAGGCAGTGGGAGCCGCTAGTGCGGGGAGGAGGCAGTGGGAGCCGCTAGTGCGGGGAGGAGACAGTGGGAGCCGCTAGCGCGGGGAGGAGGCGGTGGGAGCCGCTAGCGCGGGGAGGAGGCGGTGGGAGCCGCTAGCGCGGGGAGGAGGCGGTGGGAGCCGCTAGCGCAGGGAGGAGGCGGTGGGAGCCGCTAGTGCGGGGAGGAGGCGGTGGGAGCTGCTAGTGCGGGGAGGAGGCGGTGGGAGCCGCTAGTGTGGGGAGGATGCGGTGGGAGCAGCTAGAGCGGGGAGGAGGCGGTGGGAGCCGCTAGCGCAGGGAGGAGGGAGTGGGAGCTGCTAGCGCGGGGAGGAGGAAGTGGGAGGCAGTGGGAGACGCTAGTGCGGGGAGGAGGCGGTGGGAGCCACTAGCGCAGGGAGGGGAGGCAGTTTGAGTTTCCAGCAGAGTGGGAACCACATAGCTCAAGCCATCCTCTTCCTCAATGGGCTGGTTCATCTATTTGGGCGACTTATTTGCTGCTCTAAGGAACAACATTAGGTAGCAATAACGGGATGTCAGGCAGCCAATGGCAGTAAAGCAGACAACTTCTCATAGAATTTAACCTGATTTTTGAATAGACAGCTAAATATCTGGTTAGGCTTTTTATTTTTCTCAAACTCTCCCTAGCAACAAAAGGGACATTATAGGGGAAGCAGCAGCTCTAATGATTAAAATGACATAGAACCCATTATATCAGACAGACACATCTTAAAGTTGTAAGTTTACATAAAAAAAAACAACAGAACAGGAGAATTATGTAGTTTATTTTTTTTATTCTAACAAAAACTGGTGGTGTGGTGCCCCAACTGTACCTATGGACGACCCCGCACTGCCTCTTACAATGCTAATGGACCTGTAAATATTTGTGTGAGCCCCCCATATTGCTAATGACCTTTACCATATAGAGGGCTACTGACTGCATATCTGCCAGGCCAGAAAAGGCTACAGTAAGTACCTACCTGGAGGAGCACTTGCATGGACTATGCTGGGGCAAAACAGGACAACCAACAATTTGCCCAGAGTTACCTATTGTCTGTCCATAGCCCAAAATCTTATAATTTCTAAAAGAGAAAAAGAGATGGGGTGGAACAATGCGTAGGTTTGGTCTCCAACAGGTTGTTTATACTCTCCTCCCCCAGACTACGACCTGTTAATAGGTGAAAAATTAAAGTATTTAAATATAAAATAAAAGTGTATTTTTTTGTATTTGTTTCACTATATAATATATTACATTTTAAATGGTCCCTCAGTGAACTTTACAATGTAAGTATGGGTCTTGTAGTACACCCTTTTTGATCCTTGTGTAAAAAAAAAGGGTTAGATTCAGCGAATTGAAAACCAAATTGCTAAATATAGTCTAGTCAAGCTGATTTATAAATGTTGTCTTTGTTAAATTGAGTTTTTTTAGAGTATGGTTTTAGAGAGTGAATCCCAAGACCTTTACAGTGTAATTATCTGGACAGTTTGATACCTGAGCGATGCAACGTCCCGTCCTTGCCCAGAAGATATTTTCTCACCAGCTCCAATGGTTGCTGCTGCTTTTTTTTATCCATATGAATAAAGCTTTTTTTCATTTGCATCCTCTGGCCTTGCGTTTTGTTTCTCTCTGTTTCAATTAAGGGTAATCAATTGCTTATTGGAGAAATTGGATATTTAACATGAGACTCTACAATGTGACCGTGCCAAGGTAAACGAGGTGGGAAAGCCGGCTGTCTATAGAGCGAGCGAGTTCAAAAGGATAAGAGCAACCGCTTATAAAAAGCAAAAATCAAACCAAATTAAAGCGCATTGATCTGTACAAGTAACTGAAAATCTATCCAGGGCTATGTTATATAAGCCTTTTTTCTGACAGACGTGTCCTGATGAATACAATGTACAGCAACAACATAATTACATGAGTTTCTGTCAAAATGTCACGTCAGACAGACCTTATTTTACCACTCTAATTGCACTGAATCCTGTGAGTGCCGCACTGCCTGGTCTACGTGGCATAGAGTACAGCTACCTTGCAGGAATTGTATGATTTGAATGTGGTTTATTTACAGATATATTATATTTATTTGCTCTCTCTGCAGATCCACCATATATCCTGGAGACATTGAACATTGGAACCCCATTAGGACATCAAGGAGTCTTGCGATGCGATGCCCTGGCTGTACCAGCTGCAGAATTTAAATGGTACAAAGAAGACAAGAGGTATTAGAATCTAACGAACCCCTTCTGTGCAAATCGGAGACATGATTCACTGTAGAGATAGGAGCTGGGGCATGGACGTCACTGCACCCCATTAGTCATACAGCCATGATCAAGGCACTATCACTGAATTATAAAAATAAAAATGTAGAATCTGGATTTGGTGTTACATTAAGCCACAGCAATAGGTGGCATACCCAGCACCAGCCTGAGCACCAGATTGCACCCTCAACATTATATTGTACCCACAGCACTTATTACATCACATCACCAGATTACAGACAAAGCTATTGCCACAGCACTAGGTAGCACAAACAGCAGTTGCCAGAGTACTCTAGGCGTCACTGTCTGTGTCACTGTCCCTTACCCAAACTCTCTGTGTGTTTTCTGTGTTTCTCTTTTTTTCCCCTTCCTCAGCCCCTCTGTCTCTTTCTTTGCCCCAGCACCTCTGTGTGTATCTATCCTCACAACTCCCTGTGTGTCTTATTCTCCCCTCCCCATCCCTACTGTGTATCTCTTTCTCCCCCAGACCTTCAGTGTGTCTCTCTATTACCCCTCCCCACCCTGTGTGTCTCTTTCTCTCCTCGAGTGGACCATAGAGGATCTTCTATTTCCTCTACCTGGCCAGTCTGACTGGAAGCTGCTCGAGCACACAGGGTCAGACTTAGAGCATTTGACACCTGTGGCTGGTCCAGTATTTTTTAATGTTTTTAAGAATATTTACTGCACACATTTGTAAAGTATGTGTTAGAAAGAGTCCCCTCAAGGCCCCATTAGAGACTACAATGAAATCTAATGGGTCCTGGAGAGGGGCCCTTCTTTTGCCCCCTCCTGTGCATTTAGTTTGCTCCACTCCTGTGCCCTTCCTTTCCCCCTCTCCTGTGCCCTTATTTTGCCCCCTACCCTCCTGTGCCCTTCTTGTCCCCCTCCCATTCTTGTCCCTCTTTAGCCCACTCCCCTTCTGTGTCTTTCTTTTGATTACCTCATGTGCCCTCTTTAGTCCCCCTTTTCTGTGCCCCTTCACCTTCCGTGCCCTATTTTACTCCCCTCCTGAACCCTCTTTTCCCCCTTCCCCTTCTGTGCACTCTTTAGCCCCCCTTCACTTTCTGTGCCCTATTTTGCCCCCTTTTGCTCATCTCTCCATCTATGCTCCTCTCCTGTGCCCTTGTTAGCCCCCCATCATCTTATGTTCCCTCTTTTGCCCCCCTTTTGCCCCCTCCCCTTGTGTCCTCTTTTGATCCATTCCTGTGCCCTCTTTAGCCCCATTCTCCTTCTGTGCCAACCTTTGCCTGCTTTAGCTTCCCTCCCCACCTGTTCCCTTCTTTAGCTGGCCTCCCCACCTGTTCCATCTTTAGCTTCCCTCCCCACCTGTTCCCTTCTTTAGCTTTCCTCTCCACCTGTTCCCTTCTTTAGCTTCCCTCCCCACCTGTTCCCTTCTTTAGCTTCCCTCCCCACCTGTTCCCTCTTTAGCTTCCCTCCTCACCTGTTCCCTCTTTAGCTTCCCTCCCCACCTGTTCCCTCTTTAGCTGGCCTCCCCACCTGTTCCCTTCTTTAGCTTTCCTCTCCACCTGTTCCCTTCTTTAGCTTCCCTCCCCACCTGTTCCCTTCTTTAGCTTCCCTCCCCACCTGTTCCCTCTTTAGCTGGCCTCCCCACCTGTTCCCTCTTTATCTGGCCTCCCCACCTGTTCCCTTCTTTAGCTTTCCTCTCCACCTGTTCCCTTCTTTAGCTTCCCTCCCCACCTGTTCCCTTCTTTAGCTTCCCTCCCCACCTCTTCCTTTCTTTAGCTTTCCTCCCCAACTGTTCCCTCTTTAGCGGGCCTCCCCACCTGTTCCCTTCTTTAGCTTCCCTCCCCACCTGTTCCCTCTTTAGCTTCCCTCCCCACCTGTTTCCTTTTTAGCTGGCCTCCCCACCTGTTCCCTTCTTTAGCTTCCCTCCCCACCTCTTCCTTTCTTTAGCTTCCCTCCCCACCTGTTCCCTCTTTAGCTTCCCTCCACACCTGTTCCATCTTTAGCTTCACTCCCAATCTGTTCCTTTTTTAGCTTTCCTCCCCAACTGTTCCCTCTTTAGCGGGCCTCCCCACCTGTTCCCTCTTTAGCTGGCCTCCCCACCTGTTCCCTTCTTTAGCTTTCCTCTCCACCTGTTCCCTCTTTAGCGGGCCTCCCCACCTGTTCCCTCTTTAGCTGGCCTCCCCACCTGTTCCCTTCTTTAGCTTTCCTCTCCACCTGTTCCCTCTTTAGCTGGCCTCCCCACCTGTTCCATCTTTAGCTTCCCTCCCCACCTGTTCCCTTCTTTAGCTTTCCTCTCCACCTGTTCCCTTCTTTAGCTTCCCTCCCCACCTGTTCCATCTTTAGCTTCCCTCCCCACCTGTTCCCTTCTTTAGCTTCCCTCCCCACCTGTTCCCTTCTTTAGCTTCCCTCCCCACCTGTTCCCTCTTTAGCTTCCCTCCTCACCTGTTCCCTCTTTAGCTTCCCTCCCCACCTGTTCCCTCTTTAGCTGGCCTCCCCACCTGTTCCCCTCTTTAGCTTTCCTCTCCACCTGTTCCCTTCTTTAGCTTCCCTCCCCACCTGTTCCCTTCTTTAGCTTCCCTCCCCACCTGTTCCCTCTTTAGCTGGCCTCCCCACCTGTTCCCTCTTTAGCTGGCCTCCCCACCTTTCCCCTTCTTTAGCTTTCTTCCCCACCTTTTCCCTCTTTAGCTTCCCTCCCCACCTGTTCCCTCTTTAGCTGGCCTCCCCACCTGTTCCCTCTTTAGCTGGCCTCCCCACCTTTCCCCTTCTTTAGCTTTCTTCCCCACCTTTTCCCTCTTTAGCTTTCCTCCCCACCTGTTCCCTTCTTTAGCTTCCCTCCCCCCTGTTCCCTTATTTAGCTTCCCTCCCCACCTGTTCCCTTATTTAGCTTCCCTCCCCACTGGTTCCCTTCTTTAGCTTCCCTCCCCCCTGTTCCCTTCTTTAGCTTCCCTCCCCACATGTTCCCTTCTTTAGCTTCCCTCCCCACCTGTTCCCTTTTTTTAGCTTCCCTCCCCACCTGTTCCCTCTTTAGCTGGCCTCCCCACCTTTCACCTTCTTTAGCTTTCTTCCCCACCTTTTCCCTCTTTAGCTTTCCTCCCCACCTGTTCCCTTCTTTAGCTTCCCTCCCCCCTGTTCCCTTCTTTAGCTTCCCTCCCCACCTGTTCCCTTCTTTAGCTTGCCTCCCCACCTGTTCCCTTCTTTAGCTTCCCTCCCCCTGTTCCCTTTTTTAGCTTCCCTCCCCACCTGTTCCCTCTTTAGCTGGCCTCCCCACCTGTTCCCTTCTTTAGCTGGCCTCCCCACCTGTTCTCTTCTTTAGCTTCCCTCCCCACCTGTTCCCTTCTTTAGCTGGCCTTCCCACCTGTTCCCTTCTTTAGCTGGCCTTCCCACCTGTTCCCTTCTTTAGCTTCCCTCCCCACCTGTTCCCTTCTTTAGCTTCCTGTTCTCTTTTTTAGCTTCCCTCCCCACCTGTTCCCTCTTTAGCTGGCCTCCCCACCTGTTCCCTCTTTAGCTGGCCTCCCCACCTGTTCCCTTCTTTAGCTGGTCTTCCCACCTGTTCCCTTCTTTAGCTTCCCTCTCCACCTGTTCCCTTCTTTAGCTTCCCTTCCCACCTGTTCTCTTTTTAAGCTTCCCTCCCCACCGTTTCCCTCTTTAGCTTCCCTCTCCACCTGTTCCCTTCTTTAGCTTCCCTCCCCTCCTGTTCCCTTCTTTAGCTGGCCTACCCACCTGTTCCCTTCTTTAGCTTCCCTCTCCACCTGTTCCCTTCTTTAGCTGGCCTTCCCACCTGTTCCCTTCTTTAGCTTCCCTCCCCACATGTTCCCTTTTTTAGCTTCCCTCCCCACCTGTTCCCTCTTTAGCTGGCCTCCCCACCTGTTCCCTTCTTTAGCTGGTCTTCCCACCTGTTTCCTTCTTTAGCTTCCATGTCCACCTGTTTCCTTCTTTAGCTTCCCTCCCCACCTGTTCCCTTTTTAGCTTCCCTCCCCACCTGTTCCCTCTTTAGCTTCCCTCCCCTCCTGTTCCCTTTTTTAGCTGGCCTCCCCTGTGCCCGCTTAACCTCACCTGCTCAGCAGGCTGAGCGCAGTAGGGGAGCTTCTGTTCCCCTACCCGGACTGACAGGAAGCAGGCAGTTCTGTGCTCTCTGTGAGCACTTCCTGCCAGACCGGGTAGGGTAACAGAAGCACGGGTACCGCGGTCGGCCTGCTCGGTCACGCTACATGCTGTGCAGTGCGCTCCCTTTCTGCCGGTCACCCAGAGATCGCACCCCCATAATGAGAACAAAGAGCCCCCGTCCGCAGCACGCTGCCGCCTTGTGCCCCTTCAGCCTCTGCATTGCACCCTGCACACAGAGCTCAGACTGCCCAAGTTGAAAAATCAAGTGCCCCCACCCCTTGCAGATGCCCATGAACTGGGGAATGAATTATCGGGGAGAAAGTATTGTGGCAAACATGCTGTGGAAGTGGTAGGAGCTAACAAGGTAGAAAAAAAATGCTCAATGATGGAAAGGCAGAAGAGAGACATTGGCTTAAATTATGAGAGGGAGACAGAAAAGCTGGGCATGGTGACACAGGGGGTTGGAAGAGGGACACAGGAGCTAGGGAGAGAAACTGTGAGCTGGGAAAAAGAGAGAGATGTATAATCTCATGTGGAAAGTGAGAGACATGTGAGTTGGGACAGGAGAAAGAAACACAAAAGCTATGTAGAGAGAAGTATTAGCTGGAAAATAGAGACTTGGGGGTGGAAAGAGGAGAGAGAGACTTGAGAGGTGGAGAATGACAAGGGGGACATGAGAGCTGGAGAATGACAAGGGGGACATGAGAGCTGGAGAAAGACAAGGGGGACATGAGAGCTGGAGAAAGATGAGAGGGACACGAGAACTGGAGAAAGACAAGGGGGGCATGAGAGCTGGAGAAAGACGAGAGGGACACGAGAACTGGAGAAAGACGAGAGGGACACGAGAACTGGAGACAGACGAGAGGGACACGAGAACTGGAGAAAGACAAGGGGGTCATGAGAGATGGAGAAAGATGAGAGGGACATGAGAGCTGGAGAAAGACAGGGGGGACATGAGAGCTGGAGAAAGACAAGGGGGACATGAGAACTGAAGAAAGGCGAGTGGGACATGAGAGCTGGAGAAAGACTAGTGGGACACAAGAACTGGAGAAAGACTAGTGGGACACAAGAACTGGAGAAAGACGAGAGGGACACGAGAACTGGAGAAAGACGAGAGAGACAGAGCTTTAGAGATAAGAGAGCCGTGTAGAGAAAAGAGAAATAAATGGATGACATTGGGACTGGAGAGAGAGATGCAAGGAATGATGAGTATTTTATTTTTAAACATTTTATTGCAACAATGCAAATAAAATGTTACCAGGAAAGTTCACTAGACGTGAGGCGCTCTGGGAATATTAATTACCATGCATTACTTGTTTAATAGAATGCAATCCAATCTATTTATACTGCCCTATATCCATAGTGTGGCGGCATGGTTTACGGTTATGCTGGTTGCTGTATTGCTCACGAAGCAGCAGAGATTCAGGGTCTGTCTTTGGTTTTCTCTGTGTTTGCTTGTATATCATGGGAGCTCGGAGCATGTACTGGTTGGCCGGTAATAACATTAGATGATTCTGGTATTAATCAGAGGAAAAGCATATGGACTGGATTTTACAAAGACAGCAGAGGCAAAGAAAAGACTAAATTAAAAACCTAAAATATAAGAGGTGCATTAAACCCAATCTATAGGTAGTAAAATGTTGGCTGAAGTATGTAGTATCATATTATGAAGGAAAAGAAATTTAACTCAAACCAGCAATATCTCAACTCCCTGTTACTAGCCTAAAAAGGACCAGCTCGTCCCATAAAAACCACATATAGGTATCGTGTTGGACACCATACCAGAGGGTGCTGTAGATGCTGAAGACAAAAAGGTTTATGGTACTTCAGAGGCTCCACAAACCACTCTACTGTCATCTTCCTATTACTAATCAACATATATATATCAGCCTAATGATCTGCTCTTTGCTACTTCTCTTATCACCTCTTCACGTGCTAGATTACAGGACTTCTCTCATGCGGCACCAACCTTTCGGATCGCACTTCCCCTCACTGTCAGACATCCCATGCTTTCCTTTCCTCTAAACGGTCCCTTGAGACATTTTTGTTTAGGAAAGCCTACCACTCAACTCAATAACCAACTCATTCCATTCAACATTCCCACTTCCTGTGTCTTATCTCTCCCAGCCATCTAGATTGCAAGTTCTTTGTCTTTTTACTTATCCGTACATTACCAATTGTACCCATGGAAAGCGCTGCAGAATGTGTTGGCACTTTATAAAGTATGGAAATAATTCTAGCACTATACTGCTGTCCTGCACACTCAACCGATTGCCTAATCCCCCACATTCATCTTCCTCTTGTTCTTATAACTCATTTCCTCTAGATTGAAAGCTTGTTCCAGCAGGATCCTTAATAACGTCCTCATCCTGATAACTTTGTCTCTATATCTGGATGAGGATAATAGGAGTGATACCAGTTAACGAAATAAGAGTATATGTATGGTCAACTCCTGATTCATCAAGAGATAGATTAAATCTGGCACATTTTGAGAACTAGTACGCTCAAAAAAAAAAAGAAAGAAAGACTGCTGAATTTCTTTAGGTTCGAAAATGCCTACGGTACAGTTGGAATAAATAATTACACTTACAAACATTAAAAAAAAAAATCAAACATTTCTCACAGAATAAACAGAGTATCAGTTCTGGTGTAAATATTAAGGAATGCAAATGTCAATGTGCTCTTTTTTTTTTTAACCACAAGTCCCTTTTCTTGCCAGGTTGAGCGAGTCACGGCGAGGAGTAAAAGTGGAAAGCAGCGAGAACTTTTCTCGAGTTACATTTTTCAATGTTTCTGAACAGGACTATGGGAATTACACTTGTGTAGCCACGAATGGACTTGGTCAAAGCAACGCCAGCATCATCCTGTTTGGTAAGAGATCCCAACAACGTGACTAGTGTCCGCTTTCTGCATGACATTTTTATTTCAAATCTTCCTCGCAATCCCCATTTATTTTTCGTTACTTATCCCTTTCATTATCACCTGTAACCTTTTTTGGGTTGGAATGTACGAATTTACTTAATTTTCTGCTTTGTAGCAGAAACAATCCTCTTCACAAATATAGTGCCAGTCATTTCACTTTACGATATCACTGATGAAAACGACATTGCGCTAAGTACACCGACAGCCATGTTGAAACCGTTCCTGGGCAGGCAGTGAAAATACAAACTGTTTATTCCCATGAAAAGGGTTCTCCGCAGACAGACCAAGGTCAAACATGACCAGTCAACAGAGACTTTGGTTGTATAGACTTTGTCAGGGTTCACTGAGTTGCAATTTCGGGGAAAAATGAAGTAGATAAAGCATTTTTTTCAGTCCCAGGCATGTGTAAGGAGAATTGTTTATTTAATGTGGGTTATAAAGGATTCTTATCTAGTATTGGAATTTCTAGATAACCGCCAGGTCTTCCGGTATATTAAAAGTTGTTTTGTTGGAGTATATTTTCAACCTTAGCATTTAACAAACCTTCTTACCGTTTATTATTCATTCTGTTTGTTGATGGCACATATAATCGCTGCCGACCTGATATTAATACTTTGTTACTGTGGATTTATCCACCAGCACTGATAATTGTGATGAAATTCTGTGATTCACATAAAAAATTCTGAGACTAGAACTCATATACTTCACATATTTCACCACATTGCTCATTTGTCACAGACACTCATCAGCAAACATTGAGCTAACAACTTTCAAAATATAGTCTATTTTCACCCTAAGTAAAAACAAGTTGAGACCTTTTTTTTCCAACACGACTATATTTTTTTGCCAAAATGTAACAATTTGGTCATCACCTCGTCACAGCTCACTACTTATAAAATTGACCCCTAACTATCATAAAGAAGCAATAACTCATTGCTCGGCATCGGTGCCAAAAACACCTTGGAGCAACAATACCCACAATACACAGACTGATTACCGTGGCAGTGGTACAGCTACAATGTCCCCTTTCTAAATGCTCTAGTCTTCTGTTTGGCTGATATACTCATAATGTCAGACAGAGAATTAATGCCAGTCACCAGGAACACTGTGATAAGAGCATATAACAGAGGAGATAGCGGGCAGCCTTAGTGAGTGCCATTCAGTTTTCGGCTACGGAGTCAATTCTTGCCCATGGCAAACATATTTCCTATTTGGATAGAATTAAGTACCTAAGTTAGAGTGTAAGAAAGGGTTAAAAAAACAAACAAAACATTTTTGTTGTAGCTGCCACTTAAATTCCCTATCTCCAACTATCAAATAGATTTTTGTGTTTCACAAAATGCCGGCAGCATAGAAGCAGTGTCCTCTACCTCCTTATGCATCACAAAGATTTCTACTAGAAATATCTAGGGTAAAGGGATGAAATATTGCTGAAATAACAGGGAAAAAAGCTTTGCTAAATAGGAGTGAGAATTTGCCTAAATTGTTGCAATTAAGATAATACATGCTGTCTGGACAGAGAGCTTTTGAGTTCGTGAGTTTTGAAATTACAGAGCTAATTTCCTCCTGTGTTAATGACTCATTAAGGTGTTCCAGCTGGGTACGAGAAATATTAGAGAAATTGAATAAAGAAATCTAACTGTCGGTATTGCATTGGATGTAGAGTTTGGGGTTTTCCATGGGATAATATGTTGCATCCAACGTGATGACATATAGAAAATAATCTTTGTTTTATCTTATTCGAGGAATATGTTAATATATTAATAGACGTGAATTATAATCCTGTTCCAAATGGATATTTGTACATCAGGCTATTATGTCAATAAATGGTATTTCTGTTAAGGTGAGTACTTCAGTTAAACTAAGGGTAAATTAAAGAATTAGGTAGGTTTAAAACAATTCAGTTGACTTTTGGGAGAGGTTTTGAAGGTTTTACTTAAGTCTACTGGTAGAAAAAGGAGGTCTGGGTAAGATGTAATTGCTATGATTGTGGCATAACTTGGGCAGATAAAATAATGTCATTTTGAGAATCGGTTTTCCATACAGGTAGGAGAGTATGTGTGGAGCCACAGTAAGGATGGAATGGCATTAGTTTTAGTGAACTCGTTAAGTGGAATGGAGTAGAATGGTAAAAATAAAATGTGGTCGTGATGGCATCCAGCCAGCGTTCTATATAAATACCCAATATGTACAATTAACAGTTATAAAAATAGCATTACAGACCATTGTAGAAAAAAGCCCAAATAGTGCAAAAATATGTTAAAAGCTAAAACAGTAGTATTATTGCTTTGCAGTTAAAGTGACACTGCAGGCGCCCGGACCACTTCAGCTCAATAGTAATTATTGCAGTTATTGAGAAACTGCAATAATTGCTATCCAGGGTTAACTGCATCTCTTCCTGATTTGAAACGGACCTTTGGTCCATTATCTGATGCTGGACATCCTCGCGCTCTGCAAGAAGACCTCCAGCATCAGATTTATTTTCCATAGGAAAGCATGGGAGGGCAGGGGAGGAGTGTGGGTAGAAACCTGTCCCAGCGCCGAGGGAGAAGGGCTTTAACCCCTTCAGCACTGTGGGAGGAGGAGTGCGGGGGAGTGGGGCATACTGTAGGATTCTATAGTGCCTGGGAAACAACTTTATTTTCCAGGCACTATGGAATCCCTTTAAAATGTGAAAGGGGAAAAGATACCGCGATAATGCTTTTTGTTCCTCATAGCACTGTATCAGAGACAATCGGTGAAATCTACCATGTGCATATATATATCGAATAGTGCACGTGTAATTAATTCATTTGTTAAATAGTTAACTTAACATGTATTGCTTTGCAGCAACAAAGACTCTATTTTAGATTAGAAAACGAATCATGCACACACTAAAAAAGAAGTAATTCCTGCAGTTTGCTCCAGAAAGGGAGCGTCAATCCCTGAAGACATCAAATGGAAGATAAATATCCAGGAGGACCTGAGGTTTCCTCTAAAAGGCAGTCTTTATATTTGGAACAAGAAAGTGGAGCCAACGTTTTGGCTCCTCTCTGAGCCTTTATCAAGTCTTGCTAAATGTTAAATAGCATTAGAAACGATATCAAGTCCCACTGTGACTGAAATATGTTAGGTATTTAAGTCAGCTGAGAAAAAGTAGAAACACAATGTAATGCAAAATGTGGTCAATTCCATTACTGGGCAAAAGACACTTTGAAGTATGTCATATGACACAACTCCGCTTTAGAGCATAAGAACAAGTAACTGCTAAAACTAGCTCCTGTAAGATGCATCTTCCTCATACCTTGCACTATGGACTAGATTTCCATGTATGATGTATAGGGTTTGATGATATGGTTTGAGTGGTAAGTATGTGTTCATCATGTAATGATGGAACGTTTATCACCTGTAGCTTTACCTCCAGTGGTGAACGATAAGGTCCAACGTTTGCTATTGCATTTACTTCAAAATTTAAATAGGATCTCCTTTCTGCAATCTATTTCTATATCTAGGTTTTAAGATGTCAACCAGTTACAAAAGTGCAAGCTTCTAAGTCCATTTTACTCCATAGCCCTCTTGGGCAAAGTATTGACACTTAAGAATTGAATATTGTGGCCTCTATCCTCGTCCCTGATGAGGTCTCATGGCTCAGTTAAATCTATTGAAGCTCAGGTATTCTTCAGAGGCATCAGGTTGAAGAATATGCTCATCACAAGGTCACAAACTAGCAGCTGTTGTGATATTTCAGGTATACACAAGTTACACACCTCAACCTGTTGTCTGGGTTTTCCTGCTGTTCTTGTAGTGAGCATACCGTAACTTTCTCTGCAAGCCTTTGTAGTGCAGCTTGTAATGATTTCATTTGAGATGCCTATTTAGACTTGCCTGGCTAGTGAATGTCATTACACATTTGCCCAATGTCCTCCTGGAGACTAGATGGAAATACAACTTTATATTGGGAAAAGTTGATTTCAATGAGACGGTTTAAGAGATCCCTTCATAATAAGAATGAAGAAAAGAACACTCAGGGTTGTGATTTTCTTTACAGAGAGAGGAACCACTGATATCATGGAGACCTCCATGGCAGAGTATACTCAGGTGTAATCTAAGGTAGTGATGAGGTTACATTTATAAATAGTATAAGCACAGTTATGAAAATGTTGATTGCAATATATCTGCTAAGATTATGTCTGCTCCCTCTAGCCCCATTTGGCTCTTAGTTTTTTATAAAAATCCAACTATGATACATTCTCCTTGTGTAAAATAAAATCAGTGGCCCATTCTTCCATATTAATATAACCTATAGTTATAAATCTTCTGTAAAACACCTTCATTGGTTTTTTTAGTGTTTCTGGTCACCATTTCCCTTGGACGGGCAGACTGCTACAGTAAATAATTTATAGTGATTAGACTTGACGAAGATGATGGGCTCTTTCAGTCAATGGGACCCACTAATTTAGAATGGGAACATAGGTTTGAGTTCTTCACCAAGGGCTAAGCAACACAGCTTACTGTTAGTGGGACTTGTTTATTTCCAGTCACCAAGTCCCGCTTGTTTGTTTTGATCCATCTTATCTTCAGTTATTGACTTCCTAATTAATTCTCTATACTGTCTGGAACTTCAAGACATATTCTACAACCAGATTTATTCTAATTATGATATTAATAAAAGCATCTCTGGTATTAGGAGACATGAGCTATATTTCGTGCCTTAGTTGTAATTCTATCAAAGTGTAAATATATTCTTATTTATTCCACTCTTATCATATGTGTTTTTGTTTTTATAATTATGAAAATTAAAAACAAAATGACCTGTTTTTATTAATTTCTATTTCATAATCACAAGCAATACATACATGAAATAAGTTGCTGTCATAGGTAAACAAGAATTGCTGACAATTATCTAATGGTTGGAAAGACTGGTGACATATAGAGGTCCTGTCGTACTCTCCAGAGAGTCCAAAACACAAACCCTTGCTTTTTGGTAGGAGAGCATCACAGTACCTTATAAACTACCTGATGTGTTGAGTGCAATTTAGCATGTAAACAGAGTATAGCTTAATGTAGAAATAAATATAAACTGATATGATTGCTGCTTTGCTTCCACTTGTGGTAACTGTCCATTTGGACACACTTGGCTGTAACTCACTGTTTACAATGCGAGATTCCTCTCTCTCGGTTTGGAGAAACTCACAGATTTGCGGCACAGACAGAAGAAAGAGAGAGAAAACAAGAACAACATATAGAGATAGAGAGGCCTCAAAAAGCATTTACAGCCATGATTTAGAATTCTGTAGGCCAGCAGAAACAAACAAAATCGGCACTGATCGCACTGGGCAAAGTTATAGACTAAGTTTATTGGTCCAGTAGAGCAAAACCTCAGCTCGTCATTCACAAATATAGCACAGAATGCATACTGTAAGTTATCCTACCACAGGTAGCTATATACTCCCATCATGTATAGACTTCCCCTTTCCTATACATTTACATAAAGTGTTTTGCTCAAAGTTAAAGACTTTTTTTTTCTCTTCTATAAACAAAATATATGTTTAAAATGTTGTTTTCTTTATTTTGGCTTTAATTTCTGTTGTGTAAAAGAAACCCTTCTATTCCCCCTCCCCATATCTCGTTCCCACTTTGTAGAAATATTCCAGTCCACCAGCTCACCCTTACTGCAAGGTCAGTACAGCCCCGGTGTCTTCTGTTCATCTTGTGTCATTAACCTCTTGTAAGCCCCCCATACCTGCACTGACCCACCCTGTGTCTGTACCAAGGTCTGTTTTGTCCCCTCCTTTATTACCTCCCCCATGACTGCCTGCAGTTTGATCCGTATATCATTTTATGTAGATATCTGTGTGAGTAAATATATATATATATATATATACTCTTGAAGATGTATCAGAGCTTGAACAGTATTAACAAGTGTCCTTACTATATGATCTCTCTAGATCACATTTTTACGAACACCTTGTTGTGATTTAACATGCTTATTGTGTTTCTACATATGTTTATTAAGTTGTATGATATGTTGCCTGTCATATGACAAGTTATTTTCTTGTGGTTACGTCAATTTTTGCCACAATTGTGTGAAGCGTATTTTTGTGTTCCTAACTCTCTGCAGCTCTTCGGGTAACAGCAGTGTCTGTCTCTCGTTTGCTATTGCTCATTGTGACCCTTTTACTACAGCCATTGACCCTATATAACCTTGGCAGATACCCTGTATCAATGTTTGTTTCTCCTTTCTTGTACTTTTGCGTAATGGTTTTTCTTTGTTTTGTATCTAGTGGTGGTTTAATCACTATATTGTGGGTGGGAAGAAAGATGTAAAATTATACTTAAAACTGGACTTTTCTGGGCTAAAATGCAAAAAATGTTCCTCTCTATGCAAAATGTGTACTTAACTCTTAAAGTTTAATGGATAAGAAATGTCCAAATATGGATATGTGAGCTTGTGGTCACAGCTTTTCTTAGACGCCAGTAGACTGTTATATTATATCAGTGCCCTTAAAACATGTTCCTCTACCCCCAATCAAAGCCTCACAATTCTATCTTCAAAATTTGTTAGACTTTTATACTAAGAAGGACAGACCAGTGTCTCATTATAGTGATACTCTAAACCAGGGAACGCCATCCTTTGACAGTCGATATGTTATGGAATTCATCTCTCCTGATGCTTTGCCAGCAATATGACTGTAAAAGAACTATGGGAGATCTACTCTACAACCTCTGTAGTGCTGGAGGTTGCCTACCCTAGCCAGCCCTAATCTCTTCTGAACAATGACATGGCAGGCGTAATATATAGTCACCCTAACAAACACCCCTCCTTATCTGCAACCTGACTGAGCTCATCAACGGTTATCCTGTTTACTCAGTTTTTATCCTTAGGAGTGCTAAAGAGCCTACATTGGCATGAATACTACAGAGACTGTATGTTTCCCACATGTATAATGTAGAAATGAGGATCCATTGCAATACCATACATGTTACACAAGGTTCCATAAAAGTATCTAGATATTCCACCACTAAAGTTCTCTAGACAATGCTTGAAATTGTGTGACTTTCTGTTGGAATACCAAAAGTGTTGCATATGGTTTATAGGCGTAAAATAGAGATTTAATGAGTTTTCATAGGACCATAAAACACTAAATGGGTTTCTCAGGAATAATATAGGCATTATGTTCTATTAGAATACAATGCTATTGTATAAGGTTCCTTTTGAGCACAGAAGAGTTTGGGCGAGGTTCCATTGGAGAACCCAACTGTGAGGTTTCCTAGCAATATCAAAGAGGTCTTTGGGTTCTATACAGACTGTGTGAGAATATCAAAAAAACACCATAGGAATATCAAGAGATCGCTTGAGGCTTCACTGGTGAAAGCCACAGAGATCAGTTGGGTTTCATTGATCCTTTCGAGAAATGGATTTTTATTAATTCATTATGTGCTGCTTATCCCAGCCTAGCAATATGTATATTGCATTCTTCCTTAACCACCCATTGTTTTTGATTTTTAGAAGAGACCACAGCTGCCTTGACCCCCCTTAAAGGTTAGTAATGCTGTGCGCTTTATCCCCCTACCACCTCTTTGCCAGGCTTTTTGCATAGTGTGTTCTGCTTCGAACAGACATTTGAATTAACCCTACATTGCACGTACCTTTAATATGGGAAGCACTGCTAATTTATGCCGTATAATCCGATGCATTATGTATACTACATGGAAACACTTTTTGCTTGCCCTGAAATTCCAGCTAAAATCCAATCCTTGGACTATACTTGGCCTATCCCCACCTTTTTTATTGCCTGTACTGAATCTATTTTCCTTTCCACCTGTTTCTGCCTCCATCACTGTTACTTCTGCCCTTTTTCCTTCGTACCATCTTCTTTTCTTTGTTTCCTTCCCTTACCATCTGCCCCATCTTTCCTCATTTTCCTATCAATCGTGTCTCCCTTACTTGCTGTCCAATCATCTTACTTACTGTCCAATCACCTTGCTTACCGTTCACTCGTCTCTCCTTTGCTTTCCACCCCATCTTCTAATCCATGTCTTCTCTTTGTACCCTTTACCCCAGCTTACCTCTTTTGGATTCTGCACCATCTTCCCCACTTTCCCTCTTTTATATTTAACTCCACCTACCCTCCTTTTCTCTCTGTTCTATTTCCTTCCGTGGATTGTGGGAATACATAATTTGAAAACTGAGATGCTGTTCCTTCCAACCTAGGAAAGTAAAACACCCATAATGAAATGATTTAGCTTTTTTCCCATGTTGTTCCGTGATCTCTCTTCATAAAGTTCCCATGGGATTATGCCCTTTGCAGGTAGCCAGGCTTGTGGGATGGGGAGAGAGGATATTCTCTCTGTGGAAGGCAAGTGCCTGATTCTGATTCTGTACCAGTGTCTCTACCTGGCCCCTCTGTCCTCTCTTTACTACCCTAGGGTGTGAAGGCATTACAAATGTTATCCCTCCATTTTCTCCAGTCTGTAATTTGACCAGTGTTGTTGAGTGACTGTTCCTTTACAGGGACACTATAGTCACCAGAACAACTACAGCTTATTGAATTTCATCTGGTGAATATAATTATTCCCTTCAGGCTTTCTGCAGTAAACACGGTCTTTTCAGAGAAAATGCAGTGTTTACATTACAGCCTAGTGATACCTCCAGTGGGCGCTCTTCAGATGGCTGCTAGAAGTGCTTCCTGGGGCAGTGCTGCACAGTGTGACTGGCATTCAGTGTCTCCACCCTCTGCATGCAGACACTAAAATTTCCTCATAGAGATGCATTGCTTCAATGAGAAGATGCTGATTGGCCAGGGCTGTGTTTGACTTGTGCTGGCTCTGCCCCTGATCTGCCCCCTTGACAGTCTCAGCCAATCTTAATGGGAAGCATTGGGATTGGCTCAGACCACCACTTCTGATGATGTCAGCAGACAGGGGCAAGGCAGACAGTGACTGAGCCAGCAGCTACAGACTTGAATACAAGTAAGATTTTACTATATTTAGGGAGGCAAGAGGGGCCCAGGGAGGCTAGATGGTGGTTCTAACACAATAGGGTCACAAATACATGTTTGTGTTCCTTTAAGAGGCAGAAAACAGAGTCTGTGTTATGACTGTTTGTCAGTTTAATGAATCTGAGTCCTGCATTGGAGAGACTCGGAACAATTCACTACTCATTTCATGGGTTTCCTTCCATTTAAACAAACCACTCACACTTACCTTTGTGAAACAGTGTTATGAATGGGAAAGTGGTGACTGTCTGAGAGCATCGGCTGACATTCTAATCTTGTCAGTGAGGCCAAGTCTGAGGATTCCTCATTAAAGCCTCAAACATCACCAGAAACCATGGGTAGAGTGAATGAGTGCCATCGTAAGAACTTTGAGGTTGACCCATTAATAAACTGTCCAAGTGCTTAAGGTAAGATGACAGCCAGGACCTCCTGGCACCATGTCAACTTCATTATGATTAAGTTGTTATGGTGCACTGCATGTTCCTTTAATATCCACTCACTGAGGAAAAATGATCAAAAGCACTGGATCAATATTTTAAACTGCACATAGTGGCACCTCAGCACATTCCTGTCTCTAAGACATCTATAAACTCAGTAAGGAAAAGAGTGGGGCAAACAAGAGACTGTCTTGGCTCTTTCCCATGCATTTGCTAAGCTGTTTCATCTCACTGACTGTGTCCCTAAGGTAGATCGGTATTTCTCTTGGAGAATAGTACATCATTCAAAGACCCAAAGGACAATTAGAGGGTGTTCTATAAGCATTGCTTTCATGTCTTAGGTGCATTATTCCTCTCTGCTGTCTGTACAGCCAACCAATAAGTGGCCATATCCTTGTGGTGCAATTCAGTCCTTACTAAACCTGGCAAACCAGTTCCTGGGTGACACCTCTGCTGATGTTTGTTGCCTTAATAAAAAATTAAAGGGCCTTCAGCAGTGTTTGTCAAGTTGGCTGAAAATGACTTTTCTCCCTGAAAGGGTAGTGCCAAGAGGTACTAAAGTCCCTTTTGACACTGGTCTGATTAAACACTATCATTTCTATGATGACACACCATAAGAGTTCATCTCTTCCACAGGATAGGAAGGACTGATACCTTTCAGAGCTTTGAAGGATATCATTCCTCTTCTGACATCACAGGTTCCACTAAGTCAGGCTTCCCCAAACTCCAGCCCTTCAGATGTTGCTAAACTACAACTCCCATGATTCTCAGCCAATTTATTTAATTCATGGAATCATGGGAGTTGTAGTTCAGCAACATCTGGAGGGCCGGAGTTTGTGGAAGCCTGCTCTAAGTCCTCTGGTGCAGGAAGAAAGTAAGTGAAAGAAATTCAGTTGCAACCCATGAAACGTGTGTGTCTAAGGTATTTTTCTACTTTTTTTTTTTTTTTTTACAGACCCTGTTAAAGTCAAAAGACTTTCAGTCTTGCCTACTGACTGATGTCCCTGATCGCAAAGATTAAGCCCTAACAAGCCTCTCTGGGAAAGGATCACTACTCATTCTAATTGGAAAGTGACTACCTTGTAGGTCTTTTTCCATGAGGCTTTTATGGTCAAATCTGCAAAACATCTGGTTCGTTTTTGGAGCATCTTTTTAAATTTGTTACATTTTGATGCTTTTACATTGTTGATGGTGCTTTCAGCAGGAAGAAGTTCCATGTGCTCTCATTTAGTCACTGTCATTGACCAACCTTACATTTTCAAGGTGGCCTCGTGTCCTGCTCTGCTTGGGTATAAGGTCCCAGAAGTCACTAGTTATTGGCTCTCACCATCCAAGGATGGAAAACAAAAAGCGTGGCTTTCTGACTTTTCCTTCCATTGGATGAGTCTATAATGCTCTGTCCTAAGCTGGGTGCCATTGTCTTGGCTCAACTGCTCTTCCTCACTTTGCTGTTTCTTCCTCCTCCTCTGCTTGGCTATATGTAGAACTGTGGGCTCTAGAGGATGGGCTTGAGATTTATTAGCATTGCATTATCAGTGTTCCTTCTTCGTTCATGTGGGAGGGAATTTATCACATATGTTATGACTTATGGACTCTCACCACAAAAGGAAATTATTTTTTTCAGGTAAGACAAATGTTGTTTTTGTTTCCCCTTTGCCTTCTGTGCCAGTTCACCCTCTCTTGACACTTCTCCTCTGTCTTCTAACTGCTGCATTCTTACTTCCTTACCTCTTGCACAATATTCTGTCCCCTGTATGCTGCCACATCTCCCCACACTTGCTTTTCTAATGTGTTTTCTCTCCTCTTGGTCTCTCCCAAAAGTCTGCCTTGAGCTTTTAGAAGTTCTCTATCTCTTGACTTCTGCCTCTTCTCTCTTTCCCTGATGCATGCGTTGAGTACCCATTCTACCTTAAATATTTTGCCCTCTACCAAATCTTTCTGCCTATTTCCATTTTTTTTCTGGAAGGTTCAAACAATAATTCATTCCCGGGCACTCTTTCATACATTTTCCTTTAACTGAAATTTCTGATCAGAACACAAATTATCTTTTTATTTTTTTATTTTTCAAAGTGTGTTCTTTTTTATTTCAAACCACTAATAGCAGAACACACATCCCGCCGAATTGCAGATCCCTGCTTTTTGACTCTGCTAAAAGCTAATTGCTTCCTAACGCCTTGCTTGTCTATGTGGGTATCTTACACCGTGAATGCAAACAATTCAGGCTGTGTGTAAAATGCCAATATTAATGATTAATAGAACTAATAATTATACAAAATGATTTCTTTCCCACAGCCCACAAACTAACCCGCAAATGATGCTAATTTGACTTGTTTAGTTATAAGTTCACAAGCAATAGATCTAAAAATGCATTGTGCAGAATATTAATTATTGTGCGTGTGGAGGACGTCTGAATACATACCAAAGAAACTGTGCCTTAAATATTTTATTGCCTAGTGGTCCCCTGACATTTGAAGGATTAATTGGGAGCCAGCGTGAGGTCAATATCTGAAATTCTGCTTTGCATGAAATGTAATTAGGCTTTTTTTTCTTAAGAGTTCAATGAATAATCAAAACCAGCATGTTCATTGGACCTTGAGTTACTGACCTGCGAGACGCCTCAAGGGGTTTTCTGGTTAATAGGACCGTTCCGCTAAATCTCACCACAATGTTTCTTTATCGAAACTTCATCTCTCTGTCCCAGGAAAAGTCCAAGCTCAGGATTCTGAGAACGAAGGGCTATTGCTCTAATCCGGAATGGGGCATCATTATCTGGATAAGTCGAAGAGCGTTAAGGGTAATTTACATTTGGCCTGACAGAAAAAAGCAATAGATACAAAACGTTTAGAATTTTTCAAAAATCATCCAGCAGATACTGGGAAATATGAGGGGGAAAAGTACACGTGTAAATAATTTAAAATGTGAGTCATTTGTGGGTCTCTGCCCCCTTATCTTTGTGGGATGTAATCATTAAAAAAAAAAAATAATAATCTATCAATATCTATATTTGCAGTTAAAATAACACTCCTATCCACTAAACAGCTTCTTCTCAACACTACTACGCAGGATGCACTATTGCTATGCCAGTAGTAGGGTGTGGTGTCCAGACCTTGCTGCATGACGGAGATATTGAGGTGGCAGAGTGATCAAGCACAGGGTTCAAACATTTCACATAAACTAACCTATAATGGTAGGCACAGCACCCAGACACTCATCTCCATTACAATGAAATTGAGATAAAGTTATGAAGGGGTGAGTGTTCCTTTAAGATGATTAAAGTGTTTTTTTTTTTTTATTTGTTTACATTTTTTACCCATAGGAGCAGGGACAGGTTATAGAGAGGCTGTTCAATTTAACGGCTGGATATGTTAACATATGTATATTGTGTTTTTTTAAAGTGGACTATGAGGATGCATTGATTTCTTATGGCAGAATATTTGTAATTGTTTATGTTGCTATTACTTCTTTCACTGGGAGGCTGTTCCGATATTCTAAAGTATTATTAGTATTAGAGGAACAATTCCAAACACCATAACCTGTCCTCTTGTGACAGGGTAAAATGCAGAGTGGCCCCAACACCTGTCTCTTTACACTCACTGCAGCCATTTACTCACCCCATACTTCACATTTCAATGTCATGTACAAGCATGAGGAATAATAAAAAGTATTCGAAGTTCAACACCCATAACAATATATCAGAAGTATAAGACACAAAAATAGCAGAGCGCTGAACACAAGAATAGTATCTTACCCTCTTGCACTTGTGACTAACAGGCAGTCAAATCTGCAACATATAAAAAATAAACAAAAAACAATCTATAGGGCAGATGATATTGGCAGCAGGTGTGATGAAATATTGAATAGTAGTAACACTAACATGAAGCTGAGCCCTTACGTGCAGATGTGCCCTTTACACTAGCACTCCACCTTTCTTCATGCAGGATATTTCTCACTCAGGAAAAAATGGAAATACAACAACAATAGTGCAATGTGTAAATAGAACATTATATAGGTGAGATATAGGTAGTGCTCAGCTTAATGAGAGCCTCTTCAATCCAAGACTCTGAGATTTTAAAGCGGAGTGTCACTTTGTGGGGTGACACTACCCCAACTTTATAACTGGAACCTTAATACAAAGTACTTAGATAACAAATGTATGAAATCACAGGTATTCTATGTGTTTTCTTTTTAGTGTATTAAACATCTGGTCCATATGAGCTTGGGGCAGTCCTTCCATGGTTTACCCTCCAGATTAAATATTATTATGAATATGCCACATTCAACAGTTTTCTAAACAGTGGGGTTCAATCACCAATATGGGATGGCCTAGTTCTTCCCCTATTGCAGTTAACCTATTTTGCCTCCTCGTCAATGTTTTGTTTTTACAATTGACAGCTCAGTGAATAAACCTGAATGCAATACTTTGTACGGCGTAAAGGGTTCTGATATGGAATATTTCACATCTGTTTCGAAGAGTCTAATTTTATTTATGTCTAGCACAAACATAAGTGGAGGAGGCAGAAAAAAAAGTGTCAGTCTGTGATATTTGTCTTCTTATTCCGAGGAAAACATTTTCTAGTTATTTAAGTTGTGAATCTGTTGAGGTGGTCTTGCTTGCTTTATGAATTATTTGGCTTCCGTGCGTAGTATCCGGCTTTTTGCCAATACCGAATGTTTGTTCCTGTCTAATTTAGCTTATAATCACTAACTCGTAGGGGTTAGTTAGCTAGACCGGTAGTAATCAGCCAAAATATCTGATTCCGAGATTTTTTTTTTTTTTTTTTTTACTGAAGTCTATATTGACCTGAATTTTGTGAGACATTTAGCCACTCTCCAGGAATTACTGTATTGACAATAAGCACCTTAAATGCATGTCTGTAATTACATCCGAGAGAAATGCAGTGCAGGACCTGGGTTTATGAGATAAAACATTATTCTCACTTGTAGAATACGGGACTCTTGAACAGCAAAAAACATTGTGCGAAAAAGAGTCTGCAACGTAGTATAGAAGAGCATTGTTGTGTGTATCCTCGATTCCTCCAACATGGGTGGGTCCTGGTACTGTTCTGCCCCTAACAAGGACACTTTATTTACTTTTTGTAGAAGACATTACTAAATCCATTATTGCTCCAGTGTAGGACAATGCACAAACCTATATATCCCCAGTGTAGGAGAGTACAGAACCTTTATCCCTCCTGTGTAGGAAAGTACAGAACCTTTATTCCCCCAGTGTAGGAGAGTACAGATCCTTTATTCCCCCAGTGTAGGAGAATACAGATCCTTTATCCCACCAGTATAAGAGAGAACAGAACCTGTACCCCTCCCCCCCCCCAGTGTAGGAGAGAGCAGAGCATGTATCTCCCGCCCCTCCCCCCCCAGTGTAGGGAAGTACAGAATCTGTATCCCCCCCCCCAGTGTAAGAGAGAACAGAACCTGTACCCCCCCCAGTATAGGAGAGTACAGAACATTCCCCTCCTCAGCTCCCCCCAGGGTAGGAGAGTGCAGAGTCTGTATTCCCTCCCCCTCAACCCCCCCAGTGTAGGAGAGTACAGAACCCGTATTCACCCCCCCCCCCCAGTATAGGAAAGTACAGAACCTGTATCCCCCAGTGTAGGAGAGTACAGAACCTTTATCCCCCAGTATAGGAGAGAACAGAACCTGTACTCCCCCCCCCCCCCAGTGTAGGAGAGTGCAGCGCCTGTATCTCCCCACCCCCCCACCCCAGTATAGGAAAGTACACAACCTGTATTCCACCCAGTGTAGGAGAGTACAGAGCCTGTACCCCCCCCCCAGAACCTGTATCCCCCAGTGTAAGAGAGAACAGAACCTGTACCCCCCCCCCCCCCCCAGTATAGGAGAGTACAGAACCTTCCCCTCCTCAGCTCCCCCCAGGGTAGGAGAGTGCAGAGTCTGTATTCCCTCCCCCCCCAGTGTAGGAGAGTACAGAACCTGTACCCCCCCCCCCCCCCCAGTATAGGAAAGTACAGAACCTGTATCCCACAGTGTAGGAAAGTAAAGAACCGTTATCCCCCCAGTGTAGGAGAGTACAGATCCTTTATTCTCCCAGTGTAGGAGAGTACAGATCCTTTATTCTCCCAGTGTAGGAGAGTACAGATCCTTTATTCCCCCAGTGTAGGAGAGTACAGATCCTTTATTCCCTCAGTGTAGGAGAGTACAGATCCTTTATTCCCTCAGTGTAGGAGAGTACAGATCCTTTATTCCCTCAGTGGAGGAGAGTACAGATCCTTTATTCCCTCAGTGGAGGAGAGTACAGATCATTTATTCCCTCAGTGTAGGAGAGTACAGATCCTTTATTCTCCCAGTGTAGGAGAGTACAGATCCTTTATTCTCCCAGTGTAGGAGAGTACAGATCCTTTATTCTCCCAGTGTAGGAGAGTACAGATCCTTTATTCCCTCAGTGTAGGAGAGTACAGATCCTTTATTCCCTCAGTGTAGGAGAGTACAGATCCTTTATTCCCTCAGTGTAGGATAGTACAGATCCTTTATTCTCCCAGTGTAGGAGAGTACAGATCCTTTATTCCCTCAGTGTAGGAGAGTACAGATCCTTTATTCCCTCAGTGTAGGAGAGTACAGATCCTTTATTCTCCCAGTGTAGGAGAGTACATATCCTTTATTCTCCCAGTGTAGGAGAGTACATATCCTTTATTCTCCCAGTGTAGGAGAGTACAGATCCTTTATTCCCTCAGTGTAGGAGAGTACAGATCCTTTATTCCCTCTGTGTAGGAGAGTACAGATCCTGTATTCCCTCAGTGTAGGAGAGTACAGAACCTTTATTCCCTCTGTGTAGGAGAGTACAGATCCTTTATTCCCTCTGTGTAGGAGAGTACAGATCCTTTATTCCCTCAGTGTAGGAGAGTACAGATCCTTTATTCCCTCAGTGTAGGAGAGTACAGATCCTTTATTCCCTCAGTGTAGGAGAGTACAGATCCTTTATTCCCTCAGTGTAGGAGAGTACAGATCCTTTATTCCCTCAGTGTAGGAGAGTGCAGATCCTTTATTCTCCCAGTGTAGGAGAGTACAGATCCTTTATTCTCCCAGTGTAGGAGAGTACAGATCATTTATTCCCTCAGTGTAGGAGAGTACAGATCCTTTATTCCCTCAGTGTAGGAGAGTACAGATCCTTTAATCCCTCAGTGGAGGAGAGTACAGATCCTTTATTCCTCCCAGCTTTGACAGTACAAAACTCCTATTTCCCTAAAGTAAGGGAGTACCAGAATTCTTACTCTGCAGTATATTGGGGTACTGGAACATTTTTGTGTAGTAGTGTCTGTGCCATTTTCTTCCACATTGGTGAGTAGTTGAATATTGTATTTCCTGTTTAAGGCCCTAATTACTGGAATGAGAATTTGGTGTGTTTATGGTGTGTCTGATCATGCTAATTAAGACTAACACACTTTATGGCTTGCACAGTTACTGTCATTGCTGTGACCAGTTTATCCTATGTTCTTGCATGTTCACCCTCTGCATGAGTCTTGTGTCACGTCTGTGTTTTTATTTTTTATGTGTTTGTTTTTTTACATTAAGTCTTTAATTTTTGCATAACATATTTCATATAATGGTAAATGATTTTCTAGTTTATATTAACTTGTTGTGCATGCACAAACTGTGTTCTAGATTGAACATTTCAGTGTTTCCTCCTGTGATTTTGGCAAAGCAGGGATAGATTTGGCAGGATATAAGAGGAAATTGAGGAGAATGTTTTTATATCCAGAAATAATAATGCAATAAATGAGATGAGAAGACATATGTCCATCATGTTCACCCTATGTTAGAATTTAATCAGCTTCATTACACATCCTATAACAGTGCTGCTATTTTTACACTCCCTGCTTTATTGGTTTGGAGGAAGTCAAATGCTAAAACTATAGAGAAACAGTTGCCAAGAAATAAAACTAGTTGCACAGCTTTTATGGACTCAATTTCCCATAATACTATGAAACTCTGCTGGTTTTTGGTTGCAACCCAAAGGATAACCATCAGTGTTCTAAGACGTGATTTTGAGAGTCTTGCTGTTGAGTAATTCTAGGCCCCGAGTTCTGATTATTTTTTTCTTCTGTTTGCTGAGCATTTTGATTGGTTAAAAAACGGTCTTTAGTTTATGGAACTTGTCCCATTTTGTTTGTTTGTTATGTTTGTGTCTATTAGTCTCTGTTGTACATTTGTGCACAATCCATTTACTACATTTCACTGGCATTATTACCATAAAATAACATAGAAATCTATCAATAACTATCTTATTAATATTTTTCAAGCCCATTAAACAGAAAATGACAGGCTGACAATTAGTCTGACTGCTCTTACCTTTCCAAGTACGTCCTTATTCCTTAGTAGTTCCTCATTGTCAATATCTACACTTATGTTATTGTAATTGTTTTATCATGACATTGGGAATGGTGCCAACTCTGAGTGTTATTTTGTTTCTGTGCCATGAGTCTAACATCAATAGAATGGGTGGTAGACATGTCAACAAGTGTAAAAGGTAATTAAGCTCAACTTTATTTTGTTTTTGTTTTTTTATGTCAGATTAAGAAAACCTAGTTCTGCCACAAACAGTAAATATTGTTGTTGTTATTTCATTATTAATAAGACATGTTTGTGTATTTCCGATGCAGTAGATGCATCTGAAGCCAGATTGGTTTGTTTGTTTTTTTTTATTTCAAAATGTAGGGATCTACTTTTGTAAAGAACGTTAAGATTTTATTGATATCATAGGGGTTAATCTTCCTTGACATGGCAGTTTGAACTTGTAGTATTCACTGTTAAGTCTATACAGATTTAGGGTGTAATATTAAGTCAAATGATACCCGCAGAGATCACTGTTGAGTTTATGGAGAGCTGCAGAGTTTGACAATCAGAGGAGAGCAGGAATGTTCAGTGTTAGCTCAGTGGATTGTGGTAACGTTCAGTCTAGGGAGAGCTGATGGATAAAGTATCTGTAGAGTGCAGGTATCTGTGTTTAATCTGTGGAGCGCTGCAGGGCTCGTTGTTACTGCACGGTGGGCTGTTTGGTTCAGTATTAATAATCCATGGAGGGCTTTTGGGTTCAGTGTTAATCCATGGAGGGCTGTTGGGTTCAGTGTTAAAAATTCCTGGAGGGCTTTTAGGTTCGGTGTTACTGCATAGAGGGCTGTTGGGTTCGGTGTTAATCCGCGGAGGGCTGTTGGGTTCAGTGTTACTGCATAGAGGGCTGTTGGGTTCAGTGTTACTGCATAGAGGGCTGTTGGGTTCGGTATTAATCCATGGAGGGCTGTTGGGTTCGGTGTTAATCCACGGAGGGCTATTGGGTTCAGTGTTACTGCATGGAGGGCTGTTGGGTTCAGTGTTACTGCATGGAGGGCTGTTGGGTTCAGTGTTACTCTACGGAGGGCTGTTGGATTCAGTGTTAATCCACGGAGGGCTGTTGGGTTCAGTGTTACTCCACGGAGGGCTGTTGGGTTCAGTGTTACTCCACGGAGGGCTGTTGGATTCAGTGTTAATCCACGGAGGGCTGTTGGGTTCAGTGTTACTCCACAGAGGGCTGTTGGGTTCAGTGTTAATCCATGGAGGGCTGTTGGGTTCAGTGTTAATCCACGGATGGCTGTTGGATTCAGTGTTAATCCACGGAGGGCTGTTGGGTTCAGGGTTTAGCCACAGAGGGCTGTTGGATTTAGTGTTAATCCACAGAGGGCTGTTGAGTTCAGTGGCCAGTCCACGAAGAGCTGGAAGGCGCAATGTTATGCCCATGGAGTCCCACGTGATCCACTGTTAAGTCTGTGCAAAGATAGATGGTTCGCTTATTTGATGCTTTTTCACAATTTCACTTGTCTGCCATCACTTTCTGTTTTTCCTTCTTTTGTGAGTTTTTAAACATTTTCGTCTGTCTCTTTCCTCAGGCCCTGGAGCCGTTCATGATGGAAACAGTGGTTCACCTCAGTGCCGTTTCTGCGCACCTCTATCTCTCCTTCTCTTCCTGGCTTTTCTCTCTCTCCTGCTCCCTCCTCTCCAGTTTTGACCTTCATGCGGAATTCTCAGTGAGCCTCAGGGGAGGGAACAAAGAAACCGCAACAACAAATCTAAAGTCTAAAAAATATAATGAATTTAAGAAAATAATTTACACAATTTGATGTCACAAAATATATGGAGAAAAAAAGCAAAAAAAAAAGAATAAAAACAAAAATTGTTTAACCTGGAGAAAGTTTAACAGAAAATACCACACTGCACCTTCCATGAGAAGGGACTCTTGCAGGCAATGGCCAGTGGTGAAACCGTGCAGAGCCAAGGCTGTGCTTCGCCTGTTGACTCAACAAAATTCATAAAAACATGTGACTTTGTTCTAAACATCACTGAGAAGAACACACACACACCACCCTCTGATCAAACAATTTGTGAACTGTACAGCTCCATCGATTCACCCCGGCTTTATGGCCCTTTTCGCTGGTGGGTTGAGGGCTAACCCGCACACAATCGCAAAACCCTTTCCGCAGCAAAGACATCTGCAGAGATTAGCTCGATTCCCTTCATAATTGCTGGAAAAACAAACAAACAAAGAAAAAAAAACACCCAGAGCAATACTTTAACCCTTTCCCTGCTGGTGTGAGAGATACATGCATTTAAATATTTTTTTCATTTTCTCACTAGCAAGACTTGGGTTAATAAAGCTGTAACTGGCAGGTTTCTTTGGGAGGATAAGGGGGGTTTCATTATCTTGTGTTGTTTGCGTGGAATGCGTGCTGTACTGTGATAGGATGCTGTTAATTAATCTGTCTAAGTGGGTGGGACATTTTTCTTCATACATGAGTTGGAAGTGGCAGAACACTATGAGATTTCAGTCATTAGGATGTCCCTGGAGCTGCTGAAACATAGCTGTCTCACGTCATTTTTTTGAATGGATATAGACTGTTTTGGGTCTCAATTCTGGGCCCTTCTCTTATTCATTTTAAGCAAGTGTGACACCCCTAGGATTGAAAAGCCCAAACTATAAGTGCATGAATGTACAGACAATAACATGACACATGAATGAAAAGAAAATGCTGTACCAAGATATTGTCATGTAACCGGAAGGGTATACAGGAGAGGAGAGTAGAAAACAATCTAGCCACTCAGAATGGTTTAAACTAACTAGACTATATTCACAAAGGTGTGATGAACTGGGGTGCTTCATAGAGGTCCTACATGGTTTATTCGCCAATAAGTTGTGAATTGACAACGGATTTGTGAAATATAGAATAAATTGCCATATTGGAACAAATCTCTGTCTCAGCTTTTAAGAGATTTCTTCGAGTCTTGGCAATTAATATGCAGTGTCGTTATCAAATCGCAACTCTGTTCAGTAAAGTAACTTGCAAATGATTCTACAGCTTTCACTTCTGAAACTAGAAATGCAATTTAAAATACGTGACAGATATAGATCCTGTCCCATTTAGGAAAAAAGCTGGCCGAGTGTGCTGTGAACTGTGGTTCAAACACAATTTAAGCTCCCCTCTGGCTCAGCAACCCTCAGAAGTGGATATGTTCTATATTGGGCAATGTGTGTCCCAGTTCATGCTACGAGAGGTCCTGATATATATTCTCTTCCGTATAATATAGAATCTGGAGAATTGTCTGCACATTAATCAGTCAACCTGTTCAGTTTATATGTTAGTTATTATGCAACGTTCCATAAAGACATTCCAAGGTGTTTTAGCGGAGTGATATTGGTATTAAAATGGCTGCAATAAATGTAATGTAAAATATTGACCTTGTTATTGTTCATTTTTGTTACTACAAATATTTACTGTTTGCTATATAGTAATACAATCGGTTTTAACATCACACAATGGTTTTGTGCAAAACTACCATGACCCCTTTCAAATTAAAGCAGAGGCTTTTGGTTGCTGAGGAGTTTAAAGTACACCTAGGATTTATATATAAACAGGTATCAATAAGCACAGAAACTATGAACAAGGTAAGAGTGAGAAACGGCAAAACAGTAACGCGCACACTCCCCTCTACCACCCATAGGTTTTAATGGATTTAAATTACTATTATTGCAGTCATTTTACCACTAAGGTCACTTTTTATCCCATCAGTGTTTAGAGTGATATTACAAAGTATCTTTGAGACTAACTGTATCAAACGTAAATGTTGTTTTCTCAGATAACAGACTGACTAGGAGATAGAGCACATGGTCCCTCTGGTAACTGTTATAGAAAATGTGCATTTGGCCTCATGGTGTGGCTGTTCTTATGCATGTTGTTTCTCCTGTGGAATTTAAGAAAATTGGTGCACTTGTTGAACATGGAAACTGGAATGCTTTCTTTGTAAAAGAGTTACCTAAATGTTACACATTTGCACACAAGGGAAACAAAATTACAGGATACTTATTAAAACTGAGTGCTGTGAATGGTCTTAATATGGAAGATGCAGAAACACAGGTTAGAATTGCAGGATGGAGGACCTCCTATTCTACTTACTAAAACCCACCGTCCTATTTAATGGCTTGTAGGATTCTACAACTTGTTTATATGTGGACTGATATTTAGAAACATACACAGCTGATGATTATTATTTTAATAAACAAGTCCTGCCTCTGAAATGAACATCCAGGCAACAGGACAAGAATCCGTCCAGTGTTTTAAGAGTATACATTTTTACTTGTTCAGTTATTTTGTTTCATCCGAAAGTATCTGGATTTCCAGCCTGCGTAGGTACATGGGAAGTATAGCTCCTAATATAATGTCATATATGTTCTTCTGTCTGTGTGATAGGGGCCTCCCTATCCGTGTGCACTTAAAATAAACAAGAATTCTGTTCAACTATTATTTAATTAACTGGTGGATGCAGTATTGAATAATAAATTAGTATAATTATTAATGAAAATTCCTGTTCTATTAAAATAAGCAGTTGAGCATAACTTACTGAAATTACCAATTGTATGCGACTTCCAACATTACCATCAAGGAATCCTGTCAAGTCTTTCACTGACAGAGGTACCCATAACAAAAGGGATTGTGTATATTGTATAGAAATGTACAGTGAATAATATCCGTGTGTAAGAATTTCTTCTCTGTAATTATTTGAACGCCAGTGAGATGGAAAGTTCATTGCCTTGTAGTCTCTCCTCTCACTCATTTAGAGTCCATTTATTTCTATTGGCTCAACAACTGAGACTTATTAAACAAAAGTCTTGGTTAAACAGTTCATGTTTAAATATGTCTTAAATACTGGCACTGGGTAGCCAAAGAGCACACGATTAGGAGCACATTGAATGGCTGTGGATATTAAAGCATATCCATGCTGTAGTTTACCAGTATGTTAGAGTCAACATTTAACAGTAGTTTTTTTTTTTTTTTTATGACAAAGGGACAGACATTGGGAGATAGTTTGGATGTGTCATAAAAATATCAGGCCTCTTCGGTCTTCATGCCAAAGACCTCCAAGCAGAGATTCTTTCAGCACAGTCTAAAATCAAAGCATCAGAATCGTTCCCGGACCCTAGCATTTACTCCACTAATGACCGGAAGAATCATGGACCCCAAAATCCAAAACTTAGCCGTCCCTTAAATACCATGCAAGCTTGGAATGCAATGTCTCAAGAAACGTGTGACGGGGACTCTGAATAAACTGTAATTTTGCACATGATACTATAGTTCAAATTAACCTTTGTTCTATAAAGAAACGATAATTGTATGTGGGATTGTTAACATTTTAGCTGCATACAGTCCTACAGAGGAGGACCATCTTACGTCATGATACCTTCTAGAATGTTATTCATTCTCTTTATTGGCTCTGATCTGGTCCAAGCTATTACAATACTGGGTATCTTCCCGTAGACACATTTAGTGACTCTAAATCTAATCCTATTGGACCTTTAAAAAGCAAAATGCATAAACTATACTTTAATTGAAGTTACTATACATAGAGCTGTCACAGTTCAAGTAAGACTGGTATTTTTTAACATTCTCCTGCCTATAAAAGTAGAAAAATGTAACAAAACATGTGGCAACATTTTTGTTGGCTGAACTCCGTGACTGTTGCTGTAGCAGAGATGTTTTGCCAAGCTTTTATCATTCTAATTACTCATGTTTATAGCAAAGCATAAAGAAAATATATCGCTGTTTCCCCTATGCGATTTATTTATTACCCGGTATATATTGTTTTTTTTTCTCCTTGATACAAATTAGTGACAGTAATGAAAGTGAATGTCTTCCAATCATTACTAAACTGTTTAATTGCAGAAAATGCTTTTTTCATTTATCGATTTCTGACTCCTTGAATCGAGAAAGCCAGTGTCATGCTTTGATGGGGTAGCAAGAAAGAACATTGTTGATTTTTGTCTGTTTATTTGTCGCTCAATGTATGAAACACATTTTGAATTGTTTACTAATGACCAATGTATAAAGATTCCTGAAACGTATCATAAATGTTAATTTGGAATGTATCATGCCCCTAAGTGTTAATTTGCATATTTATTGCCAAACCTGAACATGATAAGATGAATTGGCACAAAGTGTGTCACTGTCACTACATTGCAATAGGATCTCTCTTGATGGATTCCAAATCTATTGCTCAAAGATCTCTGTTCCGGTAAGATTTAACACGTGTAAACGCTGTAGGCCAGGGTTTCCCAATGAATGTTTTATTATCATGTGTTTTATTTTTTTACAATGTATAATTCTGCCTGTACTATTAACACAATACAAATACAGTAAAGTGAAACACATATTGATCCAAATTCCAGCACAATTACGTAAGGTTCTTGTAGAATGTTCAATGTATCCATTGTTGACTGTGAAGCTTTGGCTGTTGGTGATCGAGACCAGAGATGGGAATCACTCAACGTCTGAGGAATTTCCGGGATGTTCGATTAGATAAAAATAACTCAAACTAGATCTGGGCAATAGCTTCTCTAATTAACTACCTGGGAGCTGGAGCACAACTTGATGGGCTGAGGCACATTATTGTCCAGATCTGACAATGGTTTTAGGCGCCATCAAACTTGTGGGTTTTTTTTGTTTTGTTTTTTTATACATCTAAATGTCAATCACAAAAATGAAAATAATTAGAATTCTTACAAAAATGCCTGAATGTACAAGGAATAATTCAGGTTTCAGTTCAGGAGTACGTAAACGCAGTCTGATCAGATGGAAATCAGGTCCCAGAGATGTGTACAGTAGAAGTTATTAAATCCTAGATATTAAAACAAGTTTTTTTTATAAATACAGATTCCTTTCTTCCTGAATATTGTTTTGGAATTCCACTAAAATTCACATTTCAACTTCATTAAAAGTCAGGAATGTTGTCTTATTGCACGATTCTAGAAATCATAAAACTGTGAATTCCCGGCTGCTTTGCTTTGCCATGATGGGAAAATAAATCTTTGCCAGCAATATACAGTAGATTTCGATAGATTTAGACATTACCAAACAAAGTCTTATGAGTGGACAAGGTACTGTCCCCTTGTATCACTCTTCAGAATGGAGGGTAAGCTGCAAGATGTGACACCACTGTCGTCTTAACCCACTGTTGAGGGCACTTTTTCTATCTTTTGGGTAGAACACAGAAAATGTATTCCCACCATCAGGGCCGCCATCAGGGCATGACAACCATAACGGTTGTCATGGGCCCGGCGGTCCTGGGGGGCCCGGACTGCTCTGGGAGTCCCGGGCCCCACATTCTATTTGTGCACATATAGATAGCGATTATCGCTATCTATATGTTCACCTCGGGCCCCGGCTACCTGTAGAATGCAGACAGGGACCAGCCAGCACATCTTAACTCTCCAGCTGCTCCTGCCCGTAACTCTCGCGAGCTCCGCGGCCGGCAGAGCGTCACGGGTTACCATGGCAACGCTCCGCGCGGCAAAAAGCACAGCTCGCGAGACTTACAAGCAGGAGCTGCTGGAGAGTAAGGATGTGCTGGCTGGTCCCCGTCTGCATTCTACAGCGGCTGGCTCCCTCTACCAGACCACCGGACCACCAGGGATGCGATCTCCCCCCTCCCTGGCCAGGTAAGAAGCAGGGAGGGGGGAATAAAATGCCACCAAAAAAGCTCCCCTCTCACCCCACACCCCCTTATGCAGCCCCCTATTTTACATAAAGCCCCCACATTTACACACACTAAAACCACAGCACACACACTGCATACACACACTAAAACCACAACACACACACTGCATACACACACTAAAACCACAACACACACACACTGCATACACACACTAAAACCACAACACACACACTGCATACACACACTAAAACCACAACACACACACTGCATACACACACTAAAACCACAACACACACACTGCATACACACACTAAAACCACAACACACACACACTGCATACACACACTAAAACCACAACACACACACTGCATACACACACTAAAACCACAACACACACACTGCATACACACACTAAAACCACAACACACACACTGCATACACACACTAAAACCACAACACACACACTGCATACACACACTAAAACCACAACACACACACTGCATACACACACTAAAACCACAACACACACACTGCATACACACACTAAAACCACAACACACACACTGCATACACACACTAAAACCACAGCATACACACACTGCATACACACACTAAAACCACAGCACACACACTGCATACACACACTAAAACCACAACACACACACTGCATACACACACTAACACCACAACACACACACACACTGCATACACACACTAAAACCACAACACAAACACGCACTGCATTCACCATACACACACTAAAACCACAACACAAACACTGCATTCACCATACACACACTAAAACCACAACACACTGCATTCACCATACACGCACTGCGTTCACCATACACACACTAAAACCACAACACAAACACACACTGCGTTCACCATACACACACTAAAACCACAACACAAACACACACTGCATTCACCATAAACACAGTAAAACCACAACACAAACACACACTGCATTCACCATACACACACTAAAACCACAACACAAACACTGCATTCACCATACACACACTAAAACCACAACACACTGCATTCACCATGCACACACTTAAACCACAACACAAACACGCACTGCGTTCACCATACACACACTAAAACCACAACACAAACACACACTGCATTCACCATACACACACTAAAACCACAACACAAACACACACTGCATTCACCATAAACACAGTAAAACCACAACACAAACACACACTGCTTTCACCATACACACACTAAAACTACAACATAAACACACACTGCATTCACCATACACACACTAAAACTACAACACACACACACACACTGTATTCACCATACACACACTAAAACCACAACACAAACATGCACTGCATTCACCATACACACACTAAAACCACAACACAAACATGCACTGCATTCACCATACAAACACTTAAACCACAACACACACAGCATTCACCACACACACACTAAAACCACAACACAAACACTCTGCATTCACCACACAAACACACAGTTTATCTAAAACACACAAAACTACATTAATTATACAAATGTGCAATCTGTATCCATTTTACAACCACACAGGCCATCCTTGTGGGTGGACTCAGAATGGGCCCTCGGGGGCGGGCCCAGGGGGCCCACACTTTGAACTGTGTCAGGGGCCCCGAAATTTCTGATGGCAGCCCTGCCCACCATAATTATACGTTCCAGTACATTTGTTTTGTGGATTGTCTGAATGGTCTTCCATAATGTTATACTTTACAGCAGGTGTAAGCAACCTTTGGCTCTCCAGATAATGTGAACTACATATCACATAATGCTATTAAAGCCATAATGCTGGCACATCATAAGGGGAGATGTAGCACACAGCATCTGCAGTGCCGAAGGTTGCCAAACCCTGCTCTATAGGCTAGTCTGGTTTATTTTGCTCATAAAACAGAAGCATGGCATATGATCACAATGCCACCGCTAGCAGATTGCACAACTAATCACTAAATTCTATCACCTGTAGCCAGCAATGGACAGCCAAGTCCTTGGTTTCAGAAATGAATTCGATCCAGATGGTGTTACATTTGAGCTGGTTAAAACACCTGGGAAAGATTAATCATGTAAAATGTGATGTGGAACTGGTCATGGTGCCACATTTTATCCTTTCCTCAAATGACCCATGTGTCTATAAAAGCACATTGTGAGTAGAATGGGCCAGTACACTGGGCTGTCTGCAAGCTTGGAGTGGTAATTTGGATTCATAAAAACCTTTAATTGCTCTGTTTAGAAAATGGACCTACCTGCTATACAAACAAGCACTATTTAGAGAGTTTTTCTGAGGACATCTCTAATTTGCTTCTGCAATGAACCATGGGGAGCCATAAATGTGGACATTATGTGATCATTGATTATGTGAATGGATCCAGTCAGCTATTCCATAATGCTTGCTATACTATTATTCCTCTAGACTAGGGATTTTCAGAGCTTAGAAACATGGAATGTGACGGCAGATAAGAACCATTCGGCCCATCTAGTATAGCTTGGCTATAAAGCTCAGGTCACTGGCGTACATATAGGGGACAGTGGTTCTGGGGACTATAGTGTCCCTTTAATTTGAGGTAAATTAGAGATTAGTGCCACTAATTATATACTGGATTGCCTACTTACAACCAGATGATGATGGTGATGGGCTCTGACTGCAGTTTGCCTTCACTGGTCTGGTGTAGAACAGGCTCTCTGGAGGCTGTTTGTAACTGTGGTCACAAAATTCAATGTTCTGGGAGAACGGGAAGCAGCTCAATTTTTGGGGGCCCCTTACGCAGCTCAAGGTCTGGACCCCAGGGCCTCACGGTGAGTATGCCCATAAGGCCCACCCATAAATCCATCTACATGTTCCACCCATGAGTTCGCTCACAGGGAGTGGAGTGTGTTATGTGTTATTGTAGAGCATCTAAAATGTGTGCTTATGGAATGTAGTGTATAGGGATACCAGTATGTATAGGTGATGCAGTGTGTGTGTGTGTGTGTAGTGGATGCAGTCTGTGTTTAAGGGATGCACTGTGTGAATCTGTGTTTGTATGTGTAAGGGATGCAGTGTGTGTGTGTCTGTAAGGGGTGCATTGAGTGTGTGTGTAAGAGGAGCAGTGTGCGTGTAAGGGATGCATTGTTTGTTTCTGTGTATGTGTGCAAGGGATGCATTGTCTTTGTGTGTAATGGATGCATTGTATGTTTCTCTGTGTGTAAGAGAAGCATGGTGTGTTTCTGTGTATGTATAGGGAAGCATTGTTTGTGTGTAGTGTGAAAGAGAGAGTTTGTGGGATAGGATATGGACTGAGTCCTACCAGCCCCTTTGCGCTTCTCTTTCCCCCCCCTTCTCAGCCTCTCTCCCCTCGTGTCCATTCCTGCTCTCCCCTCCTGTCCCTTAGAGCTCTCCCCTGCCCACTGTCCCTTAGTGATCTCCCCTTTCCCGTAGTGCTCTCCCCTCCTGTCTCCTAGTGCTCTCTCCTACCCTCCCCCCTTATCTTGACGGGGTTATTTATCAAGTCCGTTTTGCTTTCAGTTATGCTACTGTTGCCTTAAATTTGAAATTCACATTAAAGTCTCACATTAATAAATAATCCTGTTATTTTATCTATATTACACAGTAGTCACTTGCCTGGGTGTGGCAAACTTTGGTCATAAAATAAATCCTCTGAAGGAGTGCACTCAGTGGACTTGCTAAATGCGCGTTTAATAAATTTTATTTGCACATAATCAGGCCATTCTGAGATGGTGTGTGTGTATTTGTGAGTACGTATAAATTTGTTTCTGAATGTTTGCAGTTCGGAGATGATTTGTCTGTGTGCAGAGCTCCCTTTTGCGCGAGCCAGTGGTGCGGCGTGACCAAGTTTAGATTGTTTCCTGGAGTTTCTACATGCGGAGAAATGTATAAAACAAAGAAAAAAATATTTTCTGTGTTGGTATGTTTCTGATTTTGTTTGTCTTCTTAACGGATGCGCTTCAGCTGAATGGAAATTAAGAAAATGACGTTAAGAGCAATGTTGCGGATTCGTTACTGGTTTCTATAATTTGGGAGAGATCTGTTAATTAGTTATAGGTTGATGTGAACACATTGCAATATATACTTGGCTTCTTGCCACTATGTTTACTCTGGTTTTCAAAGAGATCTCCAAATATCTGAAACACCCGAATAACCAGTAACCGATATTATCTAATAAGCAAAACGAGAAACTGATAAATATTGAGTAAAAATGCCATTTACACTAAAAGGATGCTAAGAAATTAGGGTAAACATAACAGAAAAGGCTACAAGAAAGGTCAACACACAGTGCCAATCAGGATGTTAAAACATTAAACATAGAATGTGAATTTTACCAAATAACTGTATCCAGGGTCCCATGTCCCATGTGAACTGCAAATACTGTCATTTAGTTTGTCCTCTGTAAACCTGCTCCACCTACAAATAGAAAATATCAGCTAAAAATCATAAAAATATTTAAATTCAAAGAAATCAGCAAAATAAATAAAATAAATGGATGTCACACATTTCAGCCACATTGCTGAAGGATGAGCGGATAAAATGAATTGGAAAATTTATTTATTAGCTCATTCTCTAATTAATGGGAATCATCACTTCCTGAAAACTATAACTTAGAATAAAAAACATAAATGAATCCAGCTCAGTCCTGGCATAGCAGGGCACTCATTGCCAATGAAGAGTAAATAGAAAAATATATATATATCTCCTCTTCCCTGTATGCTCTCTCTATTCTGACTGCCAGCAGCAAAGGACATCACTTATAATCATGATTGTCAGGAAGTTAACATGTAGACTTTGTGGAAACTAGGGGGCTGTGAGTGCAAGAGCCAGACGCCTTTAATCTCAGGCTCTGAGTGGGCCCACCTCCTTGAGCCGACCAAGATCTCCCTCCCGGCTCTTTAGAAATTGACCCCCTGTGGAGGTCTGTGGTGCAGCTGCACTCTGTTGCAGCTCTGGCGCTCTGTGCAGGTGCCGGCTTTCGCAGCCTGCGGTATAATGTCATCATAGACTGCCGGACCAAGAAGATTGGCCCCATTGGGTCAGCAGGATGCCCACCACCCTTCCTGCACTGGAGTATAAATGGGTGGGAGGAGGGGGTGCAAATTATATATACTGTAGATGTATGTGACTGCCACAGTCACTCAGCAGACCTTTCCCACACACTCTGTCACATTTCCCTCACCATCTCACACTCACCCCCAAAACCCAGTCACATTTATCCCTAACTCCTGCATGCTCACTCACTCTTGCCTTGTTATACCTACCCCCAAAAGCCTGTCAAACTCACACCCCTCAATTTGTCACACTTACCCACCTCACTCTATCACAGTCACCTCCCCTAATCACCCTATAACATTCACCCCCCTAATAACTCTATCAGAGTCACCCCCCTAATCAGCCTATCACAGTCACCCCCCTAATCACCCTCTCACAGTCAGTCACCTCCCCTAATCACCCTATCACAGTCACCTCCCCAATCACCCTATCAGTCACCTCCCCTAATCACCCTATCACAGTCACCTGCCCTAATCAGCCTATCACAGTCACCCTCTCACAGTCAGTCACCTCCCCTAATCACCCTATCACAGTCACCTCCCCAATCACCCTATCAGTCACCTCCCCTAATCACCCTATCACAGTCACCTCCCATAATCACCCTATCACAGTCACATGCCCTAATCACCCTATTACAGTCACCTGCCCTAATCACCCTATTACAGTCACCTCCCCTAATCACCCTATTACAGTCACATGCCCTAATCACCCTATCACAGTCACCTCCCCAATCACCCTATCACAGTCACCTCCCCAATCACCCTATCACAGTCACCCCTAGTCACCTCCCCAATCACCCTATCACAGTCACCGCAAATCACCCTATCACAATCACCCCCCGATCACTCTATCACATTCAGTCACCTCCCCTAATCACCCTATCACAGTCACCTCCCCTAATCACTTTATTACAGTCACATCCTCTTATCCCCATATCAGTCACCCCCTCGTCATCCTACCACAGTCACCTCCCCTAATCACCCTATCACAGTCACCTCCTGTGAGGAGTGTGGAAGCTGGCCTCCTGCCCACCGACTATGGTACAGGGTTGGTACACCATTTTGGATACTGTTTGGGAGTTGACCTGCCCAGCCGCCATTAGTAGCTTTCCCTGGGTGCCCCTGGTTTTGGCACTTTCCCTTCATGTGAATGGAACAGAACGCTAGGTCTCTGATGACCGTTCGTATAAACCAAACCCACGAATAGTTATCAACGGTACTTAGCCGAGACTGCTATGGCACAAATTTCACCATGAGGATTTCGTGGGTTCCTGGTCACCTCAGCGGTAATTAGCCGCGAATGTTATGGAACTGTTTTCGGCAGAGCACCCTGCATTGCGGCCATAGCAGCTCCTGAAAGTTGACCGGCAAAAGCACCAAACGCCGTGGAACTATTTTGGGCATAGGACCACGTGTGCTATTTGGAGAACTTGGGCGCTCAGATCAGGGCTATTTGGGGAGGTATAACATGTGGGGTTATTTTATGTTATGTTTGGGGGTACTTTTATGTTTTTATATTTTGTGTTGGGCTCTCTGTTCCTGGGAGATAATAAGCTTACCGGTCTTTAACGCAATTATATCAGAGGCCCAGAGATTCCTGGGAGGGGCTTATGCTAAATACAATGAAGACCCCATGCTGGGGTCTGCTCATAAAAGGCTGAGTTTGGCTCATTAAAATCAGTTGTACTCCCAGAACTATATGTTGTCTAGTTACTGGGAGGGGAAAGGACTAATCACTGCTCAGCATCTCGTTCCAGCTGGTGGAGGATTCGGCAAGGAATGTCCTTTTAAGGACTACAGCTCCAAGGACTGTGTCTCGTCCAGTTCCTGGGAGGGAATAGAGTTAGTCTACTATCCTGTTCCAGGATAGAGAGACTCCAGGAGGACCCCAGTCATGCCACAGTGACTGGGGCAGAAGTGCTGAGGTTTTCCTTGGTTCCAGCTAGGAAGTGCTCCTTGGCGGAGGTACAGGGAGCTTTGCTACACCTCCCATAATCACTCTATCACAGTCACCCCCCCCAATCACCCTATCACAGTCACCTCCCCAATCACCCTATCAAAGTCACCTCCCCAATCACCCTATCACCGTCACCCCTTATAGATAATCATCATACACAGTCACCTCCCAAATATGAAAAACAACCTCGCCATAAACACAACACAAAGCCCACAAGCATCCTCCTGTACACACAACACTGATCCCAACATGCGCCTGCTGCATGCACTTAAAAGGAGAAATAAGGGGCACTCAAATGAGTCTCTGTCCTGGGTGAAAAAATGTCTAGCTGAGCCACTGGGTGGACGATGGAGATGTGGATTTCTACATTCAATTTTATTTGTCACATTTCAAATGAACATAATATGAAAAGATCTGGGAGGTGACATTTCCTTTTTTTTTATTTTTTTATTTTTTATGACTTTTTCCAATACAGCAGGTATTGCAATAATAACCCAATTATGACAAAATAATGCAAATAAATATCATGTATTGTGAAGCAGTAATGTGAAATGCAACAGGACCAAGAGTTTTGTTGACTGGAAAAGATCTAAATATGGTTTAATTAAATTGCAAGTAGGCCACTAAAGGGTAATGGTAGAGCAAGAGAATATCAAAAGAGACCAGCTAAACCACATACAGACATGTCCTGTCTATAGAGGAAAACCAATGTATATAGGCATCCTCAGCCAGCCAGAAGGGTTCCTCAGCCCACTCCAACCTCAGGGAACTTATAAGAAATTAAAAGAGCCAGACGTAACTGGCTCCACTGGCCTAAGGCTCATATATGAGCCAACACTCGTGAACTGATTCCAAGAAGTCCTGGTATGCACCAGATGATCCCCCAAGGGTGTGGACTGTTTTTAGGTGGTCTTCTACCAAAGGCTTGTAGCCTAGGAAAGTAGCAGAGAGAACTCTGCAGTTTGAAATCCCTAGAGTAGGTAAGTGGTCAATGGTCCTCAGATTTCTGCGGAGCCAGTTTTTTGATGATTGCAAACTATTCGAGCCATGAATCCCACAGAAAGGTCTTCAAAGACCATGAGAAATGAGTCTACCCATGAAGATTGTCAGATAGACATTTGCTGGTGTGCCGGTGTGGTGCCCATTTTAAACAGAGGCCTCAGAGGTAAAGCAGTGCCGGATAAGCAAAGCATCCCTGTCCAGAGGATCAGAGAACCACTTCAGTGAGCACTGAGATAAACTCCACTGGTCCAGGGTGGGGTGCGACCAGGCCAATCGCGTTGCTTGAGCTGTGTGAGTCAAGAATCGTACGGATCCTTCTCCTGAGGTACGCTGGTAGGCCACAACAGGATAAATCCCAGGAAAGCACCAGGAAAAAAAAATTAGGTCCTCTCTAGACAATAAATAGCAACCTAGCCGTGGTGAGAAACAATACATCTTGAGATATATGCTTAGTTTAAAGATGTAGCTGAGTAGCTTAGTCAGACGGCTTCTTACTCAATCAGCGCTAAGCCCCCCTCCCCTTCTTTTTTTCTTTTTGTATGAGTGTCAAGTACATTTATTTGGTTGCTATGCTGATGGAATCTTACTGAGCTGAAATCAGGAAAATATCTGTAAAGTGAAATAGCCTCCAAGTGGATTTATAATTCCTCCACATAAATACTCTGCACTTGTTGGTCCTTAACCCCTTAAGGACACATGACGTGTGTGACACGTAATGATTCCCTTTTATTCCAGAAGTTTGGTCCTTAAGGGGTTAATGGAGGTAAATATCAGTTTACATAATCAACAGCTTTAAACATGGGACCACTACTCTTTGAACAATTTCTAATATTATATAACCCATTCCAGTCCTGATCTCGGGTTTCTCTCTTATTACGATCTCTGTGTTGGGAGATTTAAACACATGTTTAGGTAAGAAAGTTCAGAATCTACAATTTCCCCAATTCTTTACCAAAGACATACAATTAGTAGAGCAAGATTGATATTCTTCAAACGGTTTGACAATGTTTACTATTAGATTGCTTTGCTAATTCTGAAATCTATGAATAAGGTCTTCTAAGTCCAAAATGTGTTTGGCTTTCACCTGCCTGTTCCCCTGTGCACATGGTAATTTAAAAATAAATATATTTTCCATTTGAGTGCTTTGTGAAACATTTTCTGGCAACTACAAAGCTAGTACTATAGGTTGTAGTATACTATGCTTTGTAGGTGAGCTTTGTGTCATTTGCCCACGGAGCGGTTTTGGTTGGTAACATCTTATTATTTAGGCATGATTATTGATACTCCTGTGTCCTACCTGAAATTGCTCAGTGAAACCAAAATTACTGCAATTATATTGCAATTAGTTTGTGGCGCTAACTCTAATTAGTTTACTTATAAACCAGAATACCATCTTTACTATTTAGAGCACCTAACGTGGGTGGGAGCCTGGTGTGTCCCTTTAATAATATAAACCCACCCAATATAACTAACTGTAACCTAACCTACACAGTGCACCTAACATGTGTGGGAGCCTGGAGTGTCCCTTTAATAATATAAACCCACCCAGTATAACTGTAACCTAACCTACACAGTGCACCTAACGTGTGTGGGAGCCTGGAGTGTCCCTGTAATAATATAAACCCACCCAGTATAATAACTGTAACCTAACCTACACAGTGCACCTAATGTGTGTGGGAGCCTGGAGTGTCCCTGTAATAATATAAACCCACCCAGTATAATAACTGTAACCTAACCTACACAGTGCACCTAATGTGTGTGGGAGCCTCGAGTGTCCCTTTAATAATATAAACCCACCCAGTATAACTAACTGTAACCAAACCTACACAGTGCATCTAACGTGTGCGGGAGCCTGGAGTGTCCCTTTAATAATATAAACCCACCCAGTATAACTAACTGTAACCTAACCTACACAGTGCACCTAACGCGTGTGGGAGCCTGGAGTGTCCCTATAATAATATAAACCCACCCAGTATAACTAATGGTAACCTAACCTACACAGTGCGGCTAACGTGTATGAGAGCCTGGAGTGTCCCTTTAATAATATAAACCCACCCAATATAACTAACTGTAACCTAACCTACACAGTGCACCTAACGTGTGTGGGAGCCTGGAGTGTCCCTTTAATAATATAAATCCACCCAATATAACTAACTGTAACCTAACCTACACAGTGCATCTAACGTGTGCGGGAGCCTGGAGTGTCCCTTTAATAATATAAACCCACCCAGTATAACTGTAACCTAACCTACACAGTGCGGCTAACGTGTATGAGAGCCTGGAGTGTCCCTTTAATAATATAAACCCACCCAATATAACTAACTGTAACCTAACCTACACAGTGCCCCTAATGTGTGTGGGAGCATGGAGTGTCCCTTTCATAATAAAAAAAAAACTACACAGTGCATCTAATGTGTGTGGGAGCCTGGAGTGTCCCTTTAATAATATAAACCCACCCAGTATCACTAACTGTAACCTAACCTACACAGTGCATCTAACGTGTATGGGAGCCTGGAGTGTCCCTTTAATAATATAAACCCACCCAGTATAACTAACTGTAATCTAACCTACACAGTGCATCTAATGTGTGTGGGAGCCTGAAGTGTCCCTTTAATAATGTAAACCCACCCAGTATAACTGTAACCTAACCTACACAGTGCATCTAACGTGTGTGGGAGCCTGGAGTGTCCCTTTAATAATATAAACCCACCCAGTATAACTGTAACCTAACCTACACAGTGCATCTAACGTGTGTGGGAGCTTGGAGTGTCCCTTTAATAATATAAATCCATCCAGTATAACTAACTGTAACCTAATCTACACAGTGCACCTAACGTGTGGGGGAGCCTGGAGTGTCCCTTTAATAATATAAACCCACCCAGTATCACTAACTGTAACCTAACCTACACAGTGCACCTAACATGTGTGGGAACCTGGAGTGTCCCTTTAATAATATAAACCCACCCAATATGACTAACTGTAACCTAATCTACACAGTGCATCTAATGTGTGTGGGAGCCTGGAGTGTCCCTTTAATAATATAAACCCACCCAGTATAACTAACTGTAACCTAACCTACACAGTGCATCTAACGTGTGTGGGAGCCTGGAGTGTCCCTTTAATAATCTAAACCCATCCAGTATAACTGTAACCTAACCTACACAGTGCACCTAACGTGTGGGGGAGCCTGGAGTGTCCCTATTAATATAAACTCACCCAGTATAACTGTAACCTAACCTACACAGTGCACCTAACGTGTGTAGGAGCCTGGAGTGTTCCTTTAATAATATAAACCCACCCAGTATAACTAACTGTAACCTAACCTACACAGTGCATCTAACGTGTGGGGGAGCCTGGAGTGTCCCTTTAATAATATAAACCCACCCAGTATAACTGTAACCTAACCTACACAGTGCACCTACCGTGCGTGGGAGCCTGGAGTGTCCCTTTACTAATATAAACCCACCCAGTATAACTAACTGTAACCTAACCTACACAGTGCATGTAACGTGTGTGGGAGCCTGGAGTGTCCCTTTACTAATATAAACCCACCCAGTATAACTAACTGTAACCGAACCCACACAACGTGTGTAGGAGCCTGGAGTGTCCCTTTAATAATATAAACCCACCCAGTATAACTAACTGTAACCTAACCTACACAGTGCATCTAACGTGTGTGGGAACCTGGAGTGTCCCTTTAATAATATAAACCCACCCAGTATAACTGTAACCTAACCTACACAGTGCATCTAACGTGTGTGGGAGCCTGGAGTGTCCCTTTACTAATATAAACCCACCCAGTATAACTAACTGTAACCTAACCTACACAGTGCATCTAACGTGTGTGGGAGCCTGGAGTGTCCCTTTAATAATATAAACCCACCCAGTATAACTAACTGTAACCTAACCTACACAGTGCATGTAACGTGTGTGGGAGCCTGGAGTGTCCCTTTACTAATATAAACCCACCCAGTATAATTAACTGTAACCTAACCTACACAGTGCACCTAACGTGTGTGGGAGCCTGGAGTGTCCCTTTACTAATATAAACCCACCCAGTATAATTAACTGTAACCTAACCCACACAACGTGTGTAGGAGCCTGGAGTGTCCCTTTAATAATATAAACCCACCCAGTATAACTAACTGTAACCTAACCTACACAGTGCATCTAACGTGTGTAGGAGCCTGGAGTGTCCCTTTAATAATATAAACCCACCCAGTATAACTGTAACCTAACCTACACAGTGCATCTAACGTGTGTGAGAGCCTGGAGTGTCCCTTTAATAATATAAATCCATCCAGTATAACTAACTGTAACCTAACCTACACAGTGCATCTAACGTGTATGGGAGCCTGGAGTGTCCCTTTAATAATATAAACCCACCCAGTATAACTAACTGTAACCTAACCTACACAGTGCATCTAACGTGTGTGGGAGCCTGGAGTATCCCTTTAATAATATAAACCCACCCAGTATAACTAACTGTAACCTAACCTACACAGTGCATCTAACGTGTGTGGGAGCCTGGAGTGTCCCTTTAATAATATAAACCCACACAGTATAACTAACTGTAACCTAACCTACACAGTGCGGCTAACGTGTGTGGGAGCCTGGAGTGTCCCTTTAATAATATAAACCCACCCAGTATAACTAACTGTAACCTAACCTACACAGTGCATCTAACGTGTGTGGGAGCCTGGAGTGTCCCTTTAATAATATAAACCCACACAGTATAACTAACTGTAACCTAACCTACACAGTGCGGCTAACGTGTGTGGGAGCCTGGAGTGTCCCTTTAATAATATAAACCCACCCAGTATAACTAACTGTAACCTAACCTACACAGTGCATCTAACGTGTGTGGGAGCCTGGAGTGTCCCTTTAATAATATAAACCCACCCAGTATAACTGTAACCTAACCTACACAGTGCATCTAACGTGTGTGGGAGCCTGGAGTGTCCCTTTAATAATATAACCCACCCAGTATAACTAACTGTAACCTAACCTACACAGTGCATCTAACGTGTGTGGGAGCCTGGAGTGTCCCTTTAATAATATAAACCCACCCAGTATAACTGACGAAAGGAAACAATACACAATATGTGGGAAAAAAAGTGTTAGCAACCAGTGCTATAAACCACCTGAGTGGGAACCCCTTATACCACTCTAAATATCAAAATACAAATACATACAATTGGTGGAACACTTTAGGCGGATCTGTAGGAGAAATATCACATAGAGTAATATTGTAAAGGAAAATAAAAATAGTTAAGAATCAAGAGTAAATACTCACAAACATGGAGCCAAATATAATCATAAGGCTCTCATGAATAGCGCAGGAGGACTCTTTTAGGACGTCCTCAATCCTCCTTCCTGATGTATTTGGTGCAGGTGATAGATGAGAACAGACGTCTTTACAAACAAACAATTCTTTATTTGTAAAAGCATGCACCTACATATAAGTGCTGATGCTGGTTAAAATAATGTCTGTGGGATATCTCTATATGGGTACTGTCTGGAAATCAGATCAGACCCAATGGTAAAACTCCCAAAACGAAAACAGTTTTTTTGAAAAGTCCAATGGGTCATATAGAAGTCCAAATGGTACCTTTGGTAGCTTCTGTACCAGTGCCGATACGCGTTTCGCCCCTATGGGGGCTTCCTCAGTCGGTGGTGTGGTGTTCTGATGAATCCTCTTCACTTTATAGGTCTTGTTGCCGGCGTTCATTTCCGGGTTTTCCTCTCTCTGCTTGTTACTTCCGGGTTCCTGCGTTGTGCGCACGTGGAACGAAACGTGCGTTCCAACTTGTACGTCGTGCACTCCACTTCCGGGACGCACAAAGTGACGTCTTAATTTTCGCGACCCTTGCGTCCCTGGAACGCACGATGTATCAACTGTGCGTTCCAGTACATAATATCTATTCAGATGGTGTCCAATACATATAACACTATTAAAGGGACTCTATAGTCACCATATAAAAGCAAGAAAGACAGGTCCCCCAGCCTTCCTTCTTGCTTTTATATGAACTTTCATTCATTAAAAAAAAAAAAATCGGTGTTTTTATATTAAAAACTTACCTCCGTTCCAGCGCCGAGCTCCCCGCTAGGCCGCGCCCCCTTTTTCGTCAAAATGACGAAATCGCGGGGCCCAATGGGACGGCTTCGCGCTGGACCAATCGCGTTCTTCATAGAGCGGCATTGAATGCCGCCCTATGAAGAACCTGAGCGCTTTACCGCGCATGTGCGCGGAATGCGCGTTCGCGAGCTGAGCTGTCTGACTGACAGCTCAGCTCGCTTTCTAAAATTATCAATAATAATTTAGGGCCCCCACCCGCCCTGTGCGGCGGGTGGGGGCCCTAAAATTATCAATGAGGGGGGGGACCTACTGTCCCCCCCCTGGCCCCCACCCCTGTGCGGCGGGTGGGGGCCCTAAAATTATCAATGAGGGGGGGGACCTACTGTCCCCCCCCGGCCCCCACCCCTGTGCGGCGGGTGGGGGCCCTAAAATTATCAATGAGGGGGGGGACCTACTGTCCCCCCCCCGGCCCCCACCCCTGTGCGGCGGGTGGGGGCCCTAAAATTATCAATGAGGGGGGGACCTACTGTCCCCCCCCGGCCCCCACCCCTGAGCGGCGGGTGGGGGCCCTACAATTATCAATGAGGGGGGGACCTACTGCCCCCCCCCGGCCCCCACCCCTGAGCGGCGGGTGGGGGCCCTAAAATGATCAGTAAGGGGGGGGACCTACTGTCCCCCCCCGGCCCCCACCCCTGTGCGGCGGGTGGGGGCCCTAAAATTATCAATAAGGGGGGGGGACCTACTGTCCCCCCCCCCGGCCCCCACCCCTGAGCGGCGGGTGGGGGCCCTAAAATTATCAATAAGGGGGGGGGACCTATTGTCCCCCCCCGGCCCCCACCCCTGAGCGGTGGGTGGGGGCCCTAAATACAAAGGGGGGGGGGGGACCCTAGTTAACCCTCCCCCCCCCAAAAAAAAAATATCTCCCTACCTACCCCCCTCACCCTAAAAATAATGAGGGGGGACCATTAACTAAAAACCTGTAAAAAAATGAGATAAAATCAACTTACCATTCGATGTTTTCTTTCTTCTAAAATCTTCTTTCTTCAGCCCCAAAAAAGGCCAAATAAAAATCCATAATAACCGACGCAATTAAAAAAAAAAAAAAAAAAAACGAGCGCAAAAAAAAATAATCCATCTTCACCCATGGAGGGCTCCGCGCAGACTGAGCTCCGCAGGGCGGGGGAAGGCTTATAAAGCCTTGCCCCGCCCTGCAATTAGGCTAAGAACACTCTGATTGGTGGGTTTAAGCCAATCAGAGTGCTCTTTGTCATTTTACAAGCGTGGGAAAGTTCTTTGGAATTTTCCCACGCTTGTAAAATGACACAGAGCACTGTGATTGGATGGATTTCAAGCCATCCAATCACAGTGCTCTGTGTCATTTTACAAGCGTGGGAAAGTTCTTTGGAATTTTCCCACGCTTGTAAAATGACACAGAGCACTGTGATTGGATGGATTTCAAGCCATCCAATCACAGTGCTCTGTGTCATTTTACAAGCGTGGGAAAGTTCTTTGGAATTTTCCCACGCTTGTAAAATGACAAAGAGCAATGTGATTGGATGGCTTGAAATCCATCCAATCACAGTGCTCTGTGTCATTTTACAAGCGTGGGAAAATTCGAAAGAACTTTCCCACGCTTGTAAAATGACAAAGAGCACTGTGATTGGATGGATTTCAAGCCATCCAATCACATTGCTCTGTGTCATTTTACAAGCGTGGGAAAATTCCAAAGAACTTTCCCACGCTTGTAAAATGACAAAGAGCACTCTGATTGGCTTAAACCCACCAATCAGAGTGTTCTTAGCCTAATTGCAGGGCGGGGCAAGGCTTTATAAGCCTTCCCCCGCCCTGCGGAGCTCAGTCTGCGCGGAGCCCTCCATGGGTGAAGATGGATTATTTTTTTTGCGCTCGGGTTTTTTTTTTTTTTTTTTTATTGCGTCGGTTATTATGGATTTTTATTTGGCCTTTTTTGGGGCTGAAGAAAGAAGATTTTAGAAGAAAGAAAACATCGAATGGTAAGTTGTTTTTATCTTATTTTTTTTTTCTTTACAGGTTTTTAGTTAAAGGGTCCCCCCTCATTATTTTTAGGGTGAGGGGGTAGGTAGGGAGATAAGTTTTTTTTTTTGGGGGGGGGGGGGAGAGGGTTAACTAGGGTCCCCACCCCCTTTGTATTTAGGGCCCCCACCCACCGCTCAGGGGTGGGGGCCGGGGGGGGACAATAGGTCCCCCCCTATTGATAATTTTAGGGCCCCCACCCACCGCTCAGGGGTGGGGGCCGGGGGGGGGGCAGTAGGTCCCCCCCCTTATTGTGAATTTTAGGGCCCCCACCCGCCGCACAGGGGTGGGGGCCGGGGGGGCACAGTAGGTCCCCCCCCTATTGTGAATTTTAGGGCCCCCACCCACCGCTCAGGGGTGGGGGCCGGGGGGGGGGGCAGTAGGTCCCCCCCCTTATTGTGAATTTTAGGGCCCCCACCCACCGCTCAGGGGTGGGGGCCGGGGGGGGCAGTAGGCCCCCCCCCTTATTGTGAATTTTAGGGCCCCCACCCGCCGCACAGGGGTGGGGGCCGGGGGGGGGCAGTATGTCCCCCCCTTATTTTTTATTTTAAGGCCCCCACCCACCGCACAGGGGTGGGGGCCGGGGGGGGGACAATAGGTCCCCCCTTATTGATAATTTTAGTGCCCCAACCCGCCGCACAGGGGTGGGGGCCGGGGGGGCAGTATGTGCCACCCTTATTTTTAGGGCCCCCACTCACCGCTCAGGGGTGGGGGCCGGGGGGGGGGGGGGAGGAGAGTAGGTCCGTCCCCCCACTCCCTTCAACCACTATTGTGGCCAGACAGCATCCCTGTGGGTTCGGGCTTCAGCTGTCAGCTGAAGCCACGCCCACAGCAGTGCTGACAGGCTGTCAGCACACAAAGCGCGTTCACAGTGCTTTGTGTGCTGATAGCCCGTCTGATGCATTCACCCAGAATGCATCGGACGAGAGGCCTTTTTAGGGCCTCTGAACTCGGAAGTCCCTCTGGTGGCCGTCTGATTGACTGCAACAAGAGGTGTTCCAAGCTTCCAATGTAAACACTGCATTTTCTCAGAAAATACAGTGCTTACAAGAAAAAGGCTCCGGGTAGCTGTAGCACTCACCTAAACAACCTCATTAAGCTGAAGTTGTTCAGGTGACTATAGTGTCCCTTTAAGTTTCAAACGGAAAATAGCAGTGAAGGGCATATATTCTTATCAATGGCTGTTCTTAATAACTGCCTCTATATTCAAAAACCATATCTAATTGATATTAATAAAATATACCCCAATCATTAATAAATTTATGAAATAACATATGTTCAAATTATAATAATCTCATATGGGAAAATATGAATAAAATGTAAATAAAATCTAAAATTTATACTATTTTAAAAAAAAAATGACACAATTCAAAATCCGAATTAAGACCATGTGGTATTAAAGTGTTAAAATTGAAAATAAACTTCATTTCTTCCTTCCCTAGTTTATTAATATAGTCCCCACCTCTCCAATCTTTTTTCACTAATTTAAGGGGACAGAAAAAGAGGTTTTCTGGGTTTTGGTTATGATGTGTCTTGAAGTGGTTCGAGACGCTGTGAGTTTCTAATCCCTTTTTAATATTCCTAATGTGTTCTGAAACTCTCACATTAACGCATCTGATGGTCCTTCCTATGTATATCAAATTACACGGGCACTTCAAGAGGTATATAACCCCTTTTGAATAACAAGTTAATTGATCCTTAATGGAAAAGGTGATGTTCGTGAATTCTTTAACTTCTGTTATATGCCTTTTTACGCTCTTCGTGGTTCTGCATGCTAGGCAGGACCCGCATCCAAGAAAACCTTTTGTTTGGTTCATAAAGTGCTTGGGTGCATGGGGTTCCTTACTACTGTGTACTATGGTTCTCTTCAAATTTGTGGCCCCCCTATAAGTAATCTGAGGTTTCGTAGGTAACACTTTCTTAAGTATTGGGTCGTCTTGTAAGACGTGCCAATACTTCCTAATGGTTCTATTAACTTTTTTGCTGTTACCATTAAAATTGCATATAAACCGAGCATTCTGTGATGTTTTTTCTTCATTTTTCTTTGATTTGTAGGTTAATAGTTGTTCCCTCGGGATTTTTTTCACCTCCTCTATCGCTGTGGTCAGAAGTGAGTCATCGTATCCCTTCTCCATAAATTGGCTTTTTATCTTTCCTGCTTGATTTACAAAGTCTGTATCATCGGTACAATTCCGTTTTATTCTTAGGAATTGGCCTTTCGGTGCATTAGTTAGCCATGGTTTGTGGTGACAACTATTCTGATCAATATATCCATTGGCATCAACAGGTTTAAAAAAGTTTCTGGTCTTAATTGAATTCTCTTCTATAAAAATCTGAAGATCTAAAAAATTAATATTTGTTGAACTGTGGATCGTGGTTAGAATAATTCCCCATTGGTTATCATTAAGAAAGAATAAAAATTGTTCTAAAACTTCAATGGAACCATTCCAGATCAGGAGGATATCATCTATATATCGGCGATAGGACACCAAATTCGCCACCCATGAATGTTTCGAAAAGATGTATTCTTCCTCCCAGTACGCCATAAAGAGGTTTGCGTAACTGGGTGCGAATTTGGTGCCCATCGCCGTGCCTCTGATCTGTAAATAAAAAGTGTCCTGGAACCAAAAATAGTTATGGGTCAGGATCAATAAAATTCCTTCTAAAATGTATTCTATTTGGTCATCTTTAAAATGGGATTTGATTAAAAAATGCCTGACTGCTTTAAGACCTATCTCGTGAGGAATAATACTATATAAAGATGTGACGTCACTTGTGACTAGATGGTATTGGTCTTTCCATTGGATCGTGTTCAAGAGCTGTAGGACGTGAATCGTGTCTTTTAGATGTGCTGTAGTGTTACTCACTAGGGGCTGTAACAGGGTATCGATGTATTCTGAGATTTTAGATGAAATAGAATCAATTCCAGATATTATTGGACGACCTGGGGGGTGTAGGGGGTTCTTGTGGACTTTCAGGAGATAGTAGAAAACTGGGGTTTTAGAGTGCGGGACAGAAAGGTATTTGCCTTCTTTCTCAGTTAAAATTCCCTTATCGAGACCCTTCTGTATGAAGTTTGCAAATTGTTCTTTAATTTCATTAATTGGATTTGAGGTTAATTTTTGATAAGTTGTGGTGTCGGATAGGATTCTCTCCGATTCCTGTACATACAAAGTCTCGGAGAGGACTACCAGACCACCCCCCTTATCCGCTGGTTTTATAATTAACTCTTTATTGTCTTGGATGTTCTTTAGAATCTTTTTTTCTTTTACAGTCATATTCTGTTGGTATCTATTTAGTTTCTTAATTTTATTGATGTCCTTCATAACCATGGTCTCGAATGTTCTCATCTCGTCCGAGATCATGTGTTTAGGGTAGAATTTTGATTTATCTTTTAATTCTGTATGAATATATTCAGTATCTTTACTCTCTACTGTGTTTTCTTCCTTCCCGAAAAAAAACTTTTTCAAACTTCGTTGTCTCATAAATTTATTTAGATCAACAAAAAAATCAAATTTATTTAAGTCGCAACTAGGGGCAAATTTTAACCCTTTTTTCAGAACTTTTATTTCTTCCTCGTTAAATACATGTTCTGAGAGGTTAAAGATGCCGTCCATATTCACTTCTTCCCTCTTTTTCCCTTGTTCCCTATTTCTTCTTCCTCTATTTCGTATTCTGTTGATCTTTGGCGTTTGCCCGGAGATTCCCACGACTGTGGTTTCTCTCGCCATTTCAGGTTCCCTATTGTTGGGTCCTTCCGAAAAAAAGAAGTAGAGGTAGAAGGGGTTTCTTGTTGTTCTCTACATCTTCTGTAAACCCACCCAGTATAACTGTAACCTAACCTACACAGTGCACCTAATGTGTGTGGGAGCCTGGAGTGTCCCTTTAATAATATAAACCCACCCAGTATAACTAACTGTAACCTAACCTACACAGTGCACCTAACGTGTGTGGGAGCCTGGAGTGTCCCTTTAATAACATAAACCCAGCCAGTATAAAATTGTAGTTTAACCTACACAGTACACCCAAAGCAGAGTATTCATCGATCCTCCAGGTTATTAATTAAACCAGGATTTTTCAGAAATTCCTGCTGTCATGTCATAGAGCTCTTACTCCAGTTATTAGCGTCCAGGAAGGAGCTCAATGCATTTCCTGCTGTTAGTTCACAGAATTCCTTTAAGATTGTGATATTGTGTGTTCTCTTCCAAGATTCTGTGCCCAGGGCTTATTCCTGCACAGTTCTCACCAGTTTCATTATAAATCTCTAAAGTAATTATTTTCACTGCAGATAGTCACGGTTTTCATAATCAACATCACGGGTCACACAGAGGACGTGTTTTGCCACTTAACCAGTAGCAGTTGGATTATGGTTTGTGTCCTCACCCAGCTCCCCACAAACATGAAAATCTAACACTAGCTGTTAGTGGAAGTCTTTCAGTACTAGTAGGCCAGCCGTTCCTGTGCAGGGAAGTCGAACACTGACAGCATGTAAGGAAAAAATTATGATAGCAAATGATATCAAATGATAGCATTTAGGAAGTGAATATAAAAAAAAATATATAAATATGTCAAGGCACTTATGTTTTGTGGTTTCCAAGTTTAAGGACAGAATAACGTTAAATTTGAATACTGTGACACATTATACTATAGTGAATTACCCAGTTGGCGGAATTCAAAGTAATTTTCTAATTTTATGCCAAATTATTAAAGTAAGAAGATAGAGGACTTGCAGTATGTTTCCAGTTTGGATATTCTGGCAAATGTTATGTTTAAAATACTTTGTTTTAAATACTATTTTTTTATAATGTAGAAACAAGGTTTCGAGAGATTCCCTCTGCAGCAATAGACCAGAGGAAGAGATGAAATCTCTAGAAAGAAACATAGAAACATAGAATGTGACGGCAGATAAGAACCATTCGTCCCATCTATTCTGCCCAATTTGCTAAATACTTTCATTAGTCTCTGGCTTTATCTTATAGTTAGGATAGCCTTATGCCTATCCCACGCATGCTTAAACTCCCTCACTGTGTTAACCTCTACCACTTCAGCTGGAAGGCTATCCCACTACCCTCTCAGTAAAGTAATACTTCCTGATATTATTTTTAAACCTTTGCCCCTCTAATTTAAGACTATGTCCTCTTGTTGTGGTAGTTTTTCTTCTTTTAAATATAGTCTCCTCCTTTACTGTGTTGATTCCCTTTATGTATTTAAATGTTTCTATCATATCCCCCCTGTCTCGTCTTTCCTCCAAGCTGTACATGTTAAGTTCCTTTAACCTTTCCTGTTAAGTTTTATCCTGCAATCCATGAACCAGTTTAGTAACCCTTCTCTGAACTCTCTCTAAGGTATCAATATCCTTCTGAAGATACGGTCTCCAGTACTGCGTACAATACTCCAAGTGAGGTCTCACCAGTGTTCTGTACAATTGCATGAGCAATTCTCTCTTTCTACTGCTAATACCTCTCCCTATACAACCAAGCATTCTGCTAGCATTTCCTGCTGCTCTATTACATTGTCTGCCTACCTTTAAGTCATCAGAAATAATCACCCCTAAATCCCTTTCCTCAGATGTTGAGGTTAGGACTCTATCAAATATTCTGTACTCTGCCCTTGGGTTTTTACGTCCAAGATGCATTATCTTGCTCTTATCCACATTAAATGTCAGTTGCCACAGCTCTGATCAATTTTCTAGTTTACCTAAATCATTAGCCATTTGGCTTATCCCTCCTGAAACATCAACCCTGTTACATATCTTAGTATCATCAGCAAAAATACATACCTTACCATCAAGACGTTCTGCAATATCACTAATAAAAATATTAAAGAGAATGGGTCCAAGTACAGATCCCTGAGGTACCCCACTGGTGACAAGCCCAAGCTTCGAATATACTCCATTGACAACAACCCTCTGTTGCCTGTCACTCAGCCACTGCCTTACCCATTCAACAATATTGGAATCCAAACTTAAAGATTGCAGTTTATTGATGAGCCTTCTATGTGGAACAGTGTCAAAAGCCTTACCGCAATCTAGGTAGGCAATGTCTACTGCATCACCCTGATCTATTATTTTAGTTACCCATTCAAAAAACTTACTTCCAATCTTCTGGGACTACTCCTGTAAACAATGATTGGTTAAAGAAATCCGTTCATGGTTTTGCTAGTACACCACTAAGCTCTTTTAATAACTTTGGGTGTATTGCATCAGGCCCCATCGACTTATTTGTCTTACTTTTGACAGTTGAAATAGAACCTCTTCCTCTGTAAACTCACGTGTAATAAATGACTAATTTCTCCTGTTTCCTAACTGAGGCCCCTTTCCTTCATTTTCATCTGTAAATACTGAACAAAAATATTAATTGAGGCAGTCAGCTAGACCTTTATCATCTTCTACATACCTTCCTTCTTTTGTTTTTAATCTAACTAATCCTTGTTTTACTTTCCTTTTCTCATTTATGTATCTAAAAATGTTTTGTCCCCCTTTTTTACTGACTGTGCTTTTTTCTCTTCTGTGTGTGATTTGGAGGCTCTTATAACTTTCTTAGCCTCTTTCTGCCTAATCTTATAGATCATTCTGTCTTCCTCACTCTGGTTTTTTTTTTATAATTACTAAATGCTAACTTTTTTTTTTACTATTTTGGCCACATCTGCAGAGTACTACAGTGGTTTCTTAAATTTTTTGCTTTTACTGACAAGCCTAATGCATTTTTCTGTTGCCTTCAGTAGTGCAACTTTTAATATAATCCCATTTCTCTTGGACTCCGTTTAAATTGCTCCAGTCTGATAATTACTCCTTTACACAAATTCTAATTTTAGAAAAGTCTTTTTTTCTAAAGTCTAAAACTTTAGTTTTTGTGGGGTGTGACTCAGTCGCTGTTCTTATATTAAACCACACTGACTGATGATCACTGGATCCTAAACTTTCACCTACAGTACTATCTGATACCAAATCTCCATTTGTTAACACTAAATCTAGTATGGCCTCTTTACGAGTTGGCTCCTTGTTTTAGAGACAATCCCAGTAGGGAATTTAGAATATGTGTGCTCCTGGCTCAAGCAGCTATTTTGGATTTCCAGTTCACATCAGGAAGATTAAAGTCACACATGATGATAACTTCCTCCTTCATTGTCATTTTAGCTATTTCCTCAACTAGTAGATTATCTAACTCTTCTATTTGTCAAGGGGGCATGTAAGTTACACCTACATAAGTTACTGTGTGATCTCCAAATTCTAACGTAACCCAAACGGACTCTATGTTCGCCTCACTTACTTTTATTAGGCTAGATTTATGCAATCCTTCACATACAGGGCCACCCCTCCCCCTTTCTTGCCTTCCCTGTCTTTTCTATATAAAGAGTACCCTGGTATTGCTATGTCCCAGTCATTTTTATCATTATACCATGTCAGTTACAGCCACTAAATCTACACTATCAGTTGCCATTATTGCCACAAGTTCATGGATCTTATTCCCTAAACTGTGAGCATTTGTAGACATGACTCTAAGCTTATCTTTTTTTAACACACTTGCTACAGGCACCTTCTGTCCTTGTTTTAGGGGGCAATTGGATTGATGTTTTATCACCCTTTTGCCCCGCCCCCCCTCCTCCTAGATTAAATACTTCCTAGCGAATCCTCTGAACTGCTCACTGACAACGTTTGTTCCCTTTTGAGAAAGATGCAAACCACTGATTGTAACTTTTTTTTTTTTTGAATCTTTTTTATTTGAATTTTTAGGTAATACAAGGGAGAGACATGAAGGTCACGAAAATCACTGTTTAGAAACGCGCAGGTTTCAGGTAATTGGTAGAATAATATAACAGTAGGTCAATTGAGATGCACAGATCTCTCTGGTACCCCTAGCAAATGGAGACACGCAGGTCTCTCAAGGACAGTCAAACATACAGTGTATTCCCTGTGTCTCTGATGTCAGTTAGCATGTCAGAGATCAGAAAATGCATTCGAGACATGACAGAGGTATACGTAATTATGGGCATGCAAGCCCGCTTCAGTAGTGAAGCCGGAGGACCTGTCGTGGATGCACTGGGTGGGTAGAAACGTCATGCAGGTGATTGCTAATCAAGCATATGTACAATGAACATTCAAAGGTCGTGAAACTGCTGGGATCGTCTGAACGCTCACCCTTGATTCCTCCCACCCTCCCCACTAGAACATTGGGCTTTTCCCTTGATCCATATGGATCCGCATTGCGATATTTCTCATGGCGTCTAGGCGCGTCCAATGGGCTAGGGGCGAGCATATAGCTTTCGAGAGTGGGGGAGTATTAGGGTAGGTTACCCATGTGTATCCGGCTCGATTCCTTGCCGGTCACGCATATCGTTATCTGTCATGGTGTTTCGTGGTGTGCAGAGTAGGGTGAAAAGGTAGTGGATCCAGTAGGAGTGGGGAAGAGAAGGGGCAAGAAAGGGTAGAGGAAAGTATTGTCACCAAGGCTCCCGTACCCCCCGAGCGGCATCAGGGTCCAGCGTTCCGCAGGTCCCCCCCGCGGGTACCCCGGTTGGAATGGGTATACAGAACGACCATGCCGCCTCGTGAGTCCCTCCTCCAGCTGCGTACCCTATCTAACGGTCTAGCGGTTTTGGGATCTATAGACAACCCACGGTTGCCACCTCTCAGCATGTTTGTCCCCTCTCCCCAACAGGGATGCTTGTAAGGCCTCTGCCCCCCGAATGTCCTCCACTCTGCAGATCCAGTCCTCAAGTCGAGGTGTCTCTTTCTTTTTCCAATAAGCCGGGATCAGGGCCTTCGCTGCGTTGAGTAGGTGGCGCAGGATCGATTTCTTGTACCTCGCTATTGACATCTCCGAAATGTGTAGCAACGATAGAGCCGCTGACCATCCCGGAATCTCCCCTAGGACTTCATTACATTCCTGCCGAATCATGTTCCAGAATGGCACAATCAGGTTACATTCCCACCAGATATGCACCGTCGTGCCCCTCTCCACTTCACACCTCCAACATGTCGGTGGAATTGTTGGGAAGATCCTGTGCAGTAACATTGGCGTCCTGTACCACAGTGTGAGCAACTTATAGTTAGTTTCCTGGTATTGCGAGCTGGTAGAGCTCTTGTGTTGCCACAACAGTGCAAGGTCCCACTCTTGGGGCGTGAAGGAGGTGTCTAGCATCGTTTCCCATTGCCGTCGGAAGGTGTTATTTTCCGTCAGATGTCCCACCAGGATGTGCTGGTAGAGCGTGGATATCGCCTTCCCCAGGGGTAGGCCTTTTTGGCAGGTGGCTTCGAACCAAGTGAGTTCTCTATGTAGGCGTTGGTTGTTGCGTAGAGAGTTATAATAATGCCTAATCTGCATGTATCGCAGGACCAATAAAGGCGAGCGAGGTGAATCTCCCAGAAGGGATTCCAGGGTCCGCAGGGTACCGCCTCTCAGGATTGTGGAGATGGGGACGTGTTCTCTTCCGTCTGCGAAAGGCCACGTCGTCGATGGGATACCTCCTCCGATTGTCTCATTGTCTGTGATAGAGATCAAAGGGCTGGGTATGGGTGAGATGTGCGGTTGGTCCCTCAGGTTCCTCCAGCTAGTGAGAGTTTGCGCTATCAGGTTTGTGCCCTCTTTAGCGTAGGCATTTCTCGCCCCTCCCGTCCAAATGGTGGCTTGCAGGTGAGCCCCACGTCTGTCCCTGGTCAGGGCTACCCACGGTTTGGGGGATGTGTGTACGTTCCATTCCAGAATGCGCTGTAAAACCGTGGCTTGGTGATATCGTTTAAAATCGGGCAATGCTAGTCCACCTCGATGACGTGGCAGGCAGAGAATGTCATATCGGAGTCTGGACCTCTCTCCCTTCCAGACATAGTGAATGACCGCTGACTTTAATGTGGAGAAGAATGGTGCGGGTATGGCGAGCGGTAGCGTCTGAAAAGGGTAAAGAAGTCTGGGTAGGATATTCATTTTAAGAACCGCGATCCGACCATGCCAGGAAATATGCGGATAAGCCCATTTATTCAAGTCTGCCAGAATCGTTCTCAGTAGTGGGGTGAAGTTGTGCGAGTAGAGAGTCTCCGGCTTGGTCGTAACCCATATTCCCAAGTATTTCATTTTCTGGGAACACCATCGGAAGGGAAAAAGGTCTTCCAGGGCCTCGAATTCCCCTTGTGGGACGGTGATGTTAAGCACTTCACATTTGGATAGATTAAGTTTAAGCCCTGAGATCTTGCCAAACCCGTCAAAGGCTAACAATAGGCAGGGCAATGTGATGCGGGGTGATGAGACATAGAATAGGAGGTCGTCCGCGTACGCGGCGACCTTGTGTTCCACCTCGCCCCAAGAGAACCCCCGGATGTCAGGATGTTGTCTGATGGTGCGGAGCAGGGGTTCCAGGTACATGGCGAAGAGCAGCGGAGACAGAGGGCAGCCTTGCCTTGTGCCATTTGTGATCGCAAAGGCTGTGGTGAGGGCTCCGTTAATCCGTACTGTCGCTCGTGGGTTGTTGTAGAGCGCTCCGATCCAGGTGAGTAGCCTGTGTCCCAGTCCCATTTTAGTCAGGGTCGCGATCATGTAGGGCCACTTCACCCGGTCGAATGCCTTTTCTGCATCCGTGGAGAGGAGTAGGAGGGGGTGTTGTGATGCTCTCCCCTATGTTGTATCGCGAACGTTCGCAAGGTGCTGTCCCTCGCCTCCCGTCCGGGTACAAATCCGGTTTGGTCTATGTGCGTCAAAGCGGGCAGGATCGTCTGGAGTCTCGTGGCTAAGACCCTTGTAAACAATTTGGTGTCCACATTTAGTAAGGAAATAGGTCTATAGTTACCACATTCCATCGGATCTTTTCCCGGCTTCGGCAGGACAGTTATTATAGCCGCCAGAGAGTCTGGTCCCAGAGCCCCTCCGTCCGCTATGTTATTAACAGCTTTTGTGAACCACGGTAGCAGGATCGAGGAAAATGTTTTGTAGTACCCCGCGGAGAATCCATCTGGTCCCGGTGCTTTGCCAGTTTTAGTCGATTTCAGGGCTGCTGCGATGTCATCCGTCGTGATCGGGGCCTCCAGCCTTTCCGCCTCGTCCGGGCCGATCGTGGCCAGGTCAGCCTTTTCCAGGTATTCCTGAATTTGCGTGTTGTCCACGTCCACTGCGTCCTGCCTATCCCTTGCGTGGATGTTGTAGAGAGTTTGGTAGTAGGCCTTGAATTCCTCTGCTATTTTGCTCGGTGAGTTCGATACGATCCCTGACGAGAGGCGCAGGCTACGTACCTGTGTACGGGGGACATGCCCCCTCAGGTGGCGTGCCAGGTATTTACCCCCTTTGTTGGCATGGGTATAAAAGAAGCCTTTGGTTCGTTGTAAGGACCTGAGATAACGTTTTGTGAGGATGTCTCGCAGGTCCCGTCTGGCTTGCATTAGTTCCCTGTACGTGTCCATCAGCTGGGATCGCTTGTGTTGTTGTTCCAATACCGCAATCTTCTTAAACAGGTCCGCCATTTCTTGCAGCGCCCTCTTTTTTTTTTGTGATGCGATTCGAATAAGAGTGCCACGAATTACACACTTATGTGCCTCCCAAATTGAGATCGGGGAAGTTCCCTGCCCGTCGTCCTGAAAATAATGGTTTAGTGCCTGGGTGACTTGCTCGCGAGTATCCAGATCGAGAAGGAGAGCCTCATTGAGCCGCCATGTCCAGGTAGAGGGTCGAAAGAGGGGTGAGTCCAGTTCCACCCTGACCGGACCATGGTCCGACCACGTGGCTGGAGCTATCTTAGCCGAGATCAGATGCTGAAGACCCACTTGTCGGATGAAAATGTAATCAATACGGGAGTATCGATCATGTAAGGCAGAATAGTGCGTGAAGTCTTTGGTGGTCGGGTGGAGAGTCCTCCAACAGTCAACCATTTCCAGGTCGCCAAGAGCTCTCTTCATGGAGCGTAAATGGAGTTGTGAGATGCTGCTGTGACCTGTTGAGGAATCCAAAATAGGGTCCAGCGTAACGTTGAAATCCCCTCCCAGGATGAGGGCTCCTTCAGCGAAGGTGCGCAGTTTGTTCAGTGCACTCCTGAGGAATTGCGCTTGTCGTCTATTCGGCAAATAGAGATTGGCGAAGGTGTATATTGTACCAGCGATGAGCCCCTTCACATATATGGAGCGACCCTGGGTGTCCGTAAGGCAGTCCAGGACCTGGAACCCCAGGTCCGCCGCCAACAGGATAGCAACCCCTGCCTTTCGTGCCGTTGGGTGGTCACTAAAGTAATTCGTCGGATAGAATTTGTTTTGTAGCTTGGGAGCCATGTCCTTTCGGAAGTGTGTTTCCTGTAACAGTGCGACCGATATGTGCTGTTTCCTCAGGTCTCGGAGCAAGTGTGTCCGTCGCTCTGGTATGTTCAGCCCTCTGCAGTTGAGAGTGAGGACATTCAGGGAAGCAGGGCGATACGCATCAGCGTCTCCTAGCCCATTATTGTCACCCATATCTATAACTATAGCCTCCGTCACTCCCCCCCCCCCGAAAGGCCCCCACCAGGTATCTAAATCTCGGATGCAGAGGAGAGACCCAACTAGGGAAGCAAGACCGGACCGGCCCCGCGACGGAGGAGAGGATGCCGCTCAAGGAGGCGGGAGCCGAGGATCGAGAGCGGGAGAGAGAGAGAGTAGAGAAGGAGAAAGAGTTAAGAAGGAAAGGGTTAGGAAGGTGAGGGTGAGGACTGTGGTGCCTGGTACAGCCGGCACTGAGGTCGAGAACAAGGGTGTCTCAGGTGAGTCACCTCCTCGACGGAGGTGCCTCGTGCTACGACAGAAAGCGCTGAGGCTCCGTCCCGGTAACCAGACCAGGTAGCGGGGACTCTCAGGGCTCTGCCGTACAAAGTGAAGCACGAGTGTGGGTTGAGGTACGTGGCCTGAAACCGGTCACAATGTAAGGATATGAAAATCAATGGACAGAGTTTGCCCTCCGCCCCCCCCATCAAAGCAATCATTGATTAATGTGTAAGGTGATCCATAGCAGTTATGAGCTTGAACGTATAACAGTGCAACAGAAGTAACATATGAACAATCTAACATCGCAAACATTTGTAGGTCTTTCTTCCCCCCCGCCCTCCAATCACAATGTACCCACAATCCCACCTCCCCCGACCCGTATTGTCATTCCCTTCCCCTTTGTTGGCTCGGTGTCCGGACCATCTGACTAATTCTAGCAACCTGAGAATTCTAGCAGTCTCATGTCCTAACGTTGTCCCCCCCTGCGGTGGCTCTCGTCACTTTCCCTACTGCGCAACATGCACTTCGAGTGTGTGATGCGGAGTAGCGTCCGGATGGGCAACGGGTGGGTTGTCCGGCGGTGGCAGCTATGTCATCAGTCGGCTCGGGGAGTGGTCTATCAGGGAACCATCCAAGTCAGCGTGTGGGCGTATGTGGTGTAGGACAGTACGGGTAACATGGGTATGGGCCTCCCCCTAGGGAACACGGTCTCCCACGAGTGTATGTTACGGGTGGATAACCTTATATGTCGCCCCCTCATTCAGCTATAGGCCAGTCTTGGGTCCGCCAAGTCCCCGTAGACCTACCCTGTCCGCTGTGCTAGTAATGGTCCCCGTCACGTCACCCCTAGCATTCATACACAATCACATTGAGGTACCGCAAGATTCAAAAGACAGTTTCGTACGCAATTATTTCCCCCCCAATCCTTATTGCTTTAGCAGGCAGCGAACAATACATGCATGTCATGTGTGAATTATTATATATAAAGTCTACATTAATTTCTGTGTGAGGTGGTTAACATTGCAGTGGTGGTAGAAGAGCTAGTTTGTCGTGCCTTGAAGCTGAGGGGGATGTGCCGGCTCAACTGTGCCGTGCCCCGCGCACGGACAGTGGACTAGTAGATGCTGTCCCCGTGTCCCCTATTAGAATACCCAGGGAGTCAGGAGCTCGGCACCACGTGTTGGCTGTCTCCAGACTCCTGGTCAGTCGGCCACTGCCTTCGCTATGAGCATATGGAGAAGCGGGCAGTGGATCCCCCAGATCTAGGCTAGGCTGTCGTCAGAGGGGCCTCCAAAACGTGTATAGCCCTAGACAAGCATGGGGAGCATTCACCCCTCCCAGGGGGAACGGTCGAGTTCCATCCATTTAGGCTGTCAATATGCTGCTCTTTGGTCAACGATTGGAGCGTGTCAATACCCCATATAGTGCCCACGGCCAGCCCTCCCAAAGGAGTCTCGTCAGAAGCCCCCCCAAACGTTGCGGTGTCAGCTATGTAGGGTGAGACATTTGTACCATCCGTCAGGGGCCCAAATGGTGCTGTAGGGAAGGATGGTCGGGTTCTGGTGGGCTAGTGAGGTACTTACTCCGCAGGGTTTCCAGGACCCTGTCTGCGTCTCTGGGGTGGCCGCCCCGGTGGGGATCTGCCTCCGCGCCTGCGGGCTCCCCGTTGTAGTCTTGGCGGCGGTCCCAGCTGGCCCAGGACCCAGTTAGCGACTGGGGTAGGCGGCAAATTGAGGTCCTCAAGAAAACGTGGTACGTCCTCAGGCCATCTAGCTGTCAGCCACGTGTCATTATGGCGGGCCATTAGTGCGAACGGGAACCCCCACTTATAGGGTATATTATGATCTCGGAGCGCTGCTGTCACCGGTCTGAGCGCCCGTCTGGCGTCCAGCGTGTATGGGGATAAGTCATTAAATAGGGACACCTGGGCCCCCTGAAATAGCCAAGTGGGTTGTTCTCTGGCCTTCTTCATGATGGCATCTTTCATGGGGAAGGAGCGGAGGCAGCAGATCATGTCTCTGGGACCCTCTTCAACAGAGCGTGGTCTCAGGGCCCTATGTGCTCTTTCAAATTCAAAGTTTATGGGGGCGTCTGCTTGTAAAATATGCTGGAATAATTCTGTGAGGAGTTCCATTGCATTTTCACCTCTGTCTGATTCAGGGACCCCCCTAACCCGAATATTGCACCTCCGACCCCTGTTGTCAAGGTCTTCGAGGTGTCTGCGCATCTGGAGAAGTAGATCTCCCTGTTTGGCTATGGCAGAGTCAGAGGCCACCTGTCTAGCAGCTTGGGTGTCTGTGGAGGCTTCTAGGGCCTCTATGCGGCCTGTGTGTGCACTAACCTCCGTTCTGATTCCCGCTATCTCCGCCCTCAGAGCGTCTTGTATGGTAGTCGTGAGGGTCAGCAGGTCTGCCTTGGTGGCCATGGCTGCTGCAATGGTCCTCAATTCATCTCCGATCCGCTCTAGGGTCGTGGGGTCGCCGCCCGCCCTGGAGGTAGGAGACCTGGGCGCTAGGCCAGGGCTGTCCGGGCCGCCATCATTCCCGCGTGGCGGGTGTAGGAATCCGTCCATGGTGCCTTGTTGGGGGTCCGGTTGCGGCTCCCTGGGGTTTTGGGAGTGCTCCGTGCGGCGGTTGCGACCCATCCGTGCACTGTAGCTGGTTGTGGATCGCTTTTTTGGGGGTTTAGCGGTGCGGAGCTCCGGAGTTAAGCCGCCATCTTGGTCGGTGATCAGGCCACCTGATTGTAACTTTTGTGCAAAAACTACTGATTTGGAAAAAATATGTCAGCCTAAACTTTGAAACTTTTGCTGTCAAATTTTCTTTTATTATAGATTTATTGAATCAACCCTACTGCGTTATTGTACACTGCTCAAAAAAAATAAAGGGAACACAAAAATAACACATCCTAGATCTGAATGAATTAAATATTCTTCTGAAATACTTTGTTCTTTACATAGTTGAATGTGCTAACAAAATCACACAAAAATAAAAAAATGGAAATCCAATTTTTCAACCCATTGAGGTCTGGATTTGGAGTCACACTCAAAATTAAAGTGGAAAAACACACTACAGGCTGATCCAACTTTGATGTAATGTCCTTAAAACAAGTCAAAATGTGCTCAGTAGTGTGTGTGGCCTCCACGTGCCTGTATGTCCTCCCTACAACGCCTGTGCATGCTCCTGATGAGGTGGCAGATGGTCTCCTGAGGGATCTCCTCCCAGACCTGGACTAAAGCATCTGCCAACTCCTGGACAGTCTGTGGTGCAACGTGACATTGGTGGATGGAGCGAGACATTATGTCCCAGATGTGCTCAATTGGATTCAGGTCTGGGGAACAGGCGGGCCAGTCCATAGCATCAATGCCTTCGTCTTGCAGGAACTGGTGACACACTCCAGCCACATGAGGTCTAGCATTGTCTTGCATTAAGAGGAACCCAGGGCCAACCACACAAGCATATGGTCTCACAAGGGGTCTGAGGATCTCATCTCGGTACCCAGTAAGGCTACCTCTGGCGAGCACATGGAGGGCTGTGCGGCCCCCCAAAGAAATGTTATCCCACACCATTACTGACCCACTGCCAAACCGGTCATGCTGGAGGATGTTGCAGGCAGCAGAACGTTCTCCACAGCGTCTCCAGACTCTGTCACCTCTGTCACATGTGCTCAGGGTAAACCTACTTTCATATGTGAAGAGCACAGGGCGCCAGTGGCGAATTTGCCAATCTTGGTGTTCACTGGCAAATGCCAAACATAGAAACATAGAAACATAGAATGTGACGGCAGATAAGAACCATTCGGCCCATCTAGTCTGCCCAGTTTTCTAAATACTTTCATTAGTCCCTGGCATTATCTTATAGTTAGGATAGCCTTATGCCTATCCCACGCATGCTTAAACTCCTTTACTGTGTTAACCTCTACCACTTCAGCTGGAAGGCTATTCCATGCATCCACTACCCTCTCAGTAAAGTAATACTTCCTGATATTATTTTTAAACCTTTGTCCTTCTAATTTTAGACTATGTCCTCTGGTTGTGGTAGTTTTTCTTCTTTTAAATAACGTCCTGCACGGTGTTGGGCTTCAAGCACAATCCCCACCTGTGGACGTTGGGTCCTCATGGAGTCTGTTTCTGACCGTTTGAGCAGACACATGCACATTTGTGGCCTGATGGAGGTCATTTTGCAGGGCTCTGGCAGTGTTCCTCCTTGCACAAAGGCAGAGGTAGCGGTCCTGCTGCTGGGTTGATGCCCTCCTACCGCCTCCTCCACGTCTCCTGATGTACTGGCATGTCTTCTGGTAGCGCCTCCATGCTCTGGACACTATGCTGACAGACACAGCAAACCTTCTTGCCACAGCTCGCATTGATGTGCCATCCTGGATGAGCTGCACTACCTGAGCCACGTGTGTGGTTTCATGCTACCACTAGAGTGAAAGCACCGCCAGCATTCAAAAGTGACCAAAACCTCAGCCAGGAAGCATAGGAACTGAGAAGTGGTCTGTGGTCACCACCAGCAGAACCACTCCTTTATTGGGGGTGTCTTGCTAATTGCCTATAATTTCCACCTGTTGTCTATCCCATTTGCACAACAGCATGTGAAATTGATTGTCACTCAGTGTTGCTTCCTAAGTGGACAGTTTGATTTCACAGAAGTGTGATTGACTTGGAGTTACATTGTGTTGTTTAAGTGTTCCCTTTATTTTGTTTAGCAGTGTATATCTATATCTCAGCATAATAATGGCTTTCTATTTATAGTAATTATTACATTTCTTATTATACTTACTATGGTGGAGTTTTCTTGCTTTTTTGGCACATTCCAGCACATCCATCAGGAAATGCATGTGTCCCAGCTTTCCAAATAGACTGAGACACTGTGTAGGTTAAGTTACAGTTATACTGTGTGGGTTTATATTATTAAAGGGACACTCCAGTCTCCCACACACGTTAGGTGCACTGTGTAGGTTAGGTTACAGTTAGTTATACTGGGTGGGTTTATATTATTAAAGGGACACTCCAGGCTCCCACACACGTTAGATGCACTGTGTAGGTTAGGTTATAGTTAGTTATACCGGGGGGGGTTATATTATTAAAAGGACACTCCAGGCTCCCACACACGTTAGGTGCACTGTGTAGGTTAGGTTACAGTTATACTGGGTGGGTTTATATTATTAAAGGGACACTCCAGGCTCCCACACACGTTAGGTGCACTGTGTAGGTTAGGTTACAGTTAGTTATACTGGGTGGGTTTATATTATTAAAGGGACATTCCAGGCTCCCACACACGTTAGATGCACTGTGTAGGTTAGGTTACAGTTATACTGGGTGGGTTTATATTATTAAAGGGACACTCCAGGCTCCCACATACGTTAGATGCACTGTGTAGGTTAGGTTACAGTTAGTTATACTGGGTGGGTTTATATTATTAAAGGGACACTCCAGGCTCCCACACACGTTAGATGCACTGTGTAGGTTAGGTTACAGTTATACTGGGTGGGTTTATATTATTAAAGGGACCCTCCAGGCTCCCACACACGTTAGGTGCACTGTGTAGGTTAGGTTACAGTTAGTTATGCTGTGTGGGTTTATATTATTAAAGGGACACTCCAGGCTCCCACACACGTGAGATGCACTGTGTAGGTTAGGTTACAGTTATACTGGGTGGGTTTATATTATTAAAGGGACACTCCAGGCTCCCACACACGTTAGATGCACTGTGTAGGTTAGGTTACAGTTAGTTATGCTGTGTGGGTTTATATTATTAAAGGGACACTCCAGGCTCCCACACACGTTAGATGCACTATGCAGGTTAGGTTACAGTTAGTTATGCTGTGTGGGTTTATATTATTAAAGGGACACTCCAGGCTCCCACACACATTAGGTGCACTGTGTAGGTTAGGTTACAGTTAGTTATACTGGGTGGGTTTATATTATTAAAGGGACACTCCAGGCTCCCACACACGTTAGATGCACTGTGTAGGTTAGGTTACAGTTAGTTATACTGGGTGGGTTTATATTATTAAAGGGACACTCCAGGCTCCCACACATGTTAGGTGCACTGTGTAGGTTAGGTTACAGTTAGTTATGCTGTGTGGGTTTATATTATTAAAGGGACACTCCAGGCTCCCACACACGTGAGATGCACTGTGTAGGTTAGGTTACAGTTAGTTATGCTGTGTGGGTTTATATTATTAAAGGGACACTCCAGGCTCCCACACACATTAGGTGCACTGTGTAGGTTAGGTTACAGTTAGTTATGCTGTGTGGGTTTATATTATTAAAGGGACACTCCAGGCTCCCACACACATTAGGTGCACTGTGTAGGTTAGGTTACAGTTAGTTATACTGGGTGGGTTTATATTATTAAAGGGACACTCCAGGCTCCCACACACGTTAGATGCGCTGTGTAGGTTAGGTTACAGTTAGTTATGCTGTGTGGGTTTATATTATTAAAGGGACACTCCAGGCTCCCACACACGTGAGATGCACTGTGTAGGTTAGGTTACAGTTAGTTATGCTGTGTGGGTTTATATTATTAAAGGGACACTCCAGGCTCCCACACACGTTAGATGCACTGTGTAGGTTAGGTTACAGTTAGTTATGCTGTGTGGGTTTATATTATTAAAGGGACACTCCAGGCTCCCACACACATTAGGTGCACTGTGTAGGTTAGGTTACAGTTAGTTATACTGGGTGGGTTTATATTATTAAAGGGACACTCCAGGCTCCCACACACGTTAGATGCACTGTGTAGGTTAGGTTACAGTTAGTTATACTGGGTGGGTTTATATTATTAAAGGGACACTCCAGGCTCCCACACACGTTAGGTGCACTGTGTAGGTTAGGTTACAGTTATACTGGGTGGGTTTATATTATTAAAGGGACACTCCAGGCTCCCACACACGTTAGATGCACTGTGTAGGTTAGGTTACTGTTATATTGGGTGGGTTTATATTATTAAAGGGACACTCCAGGCTCCCACACACGTTAGATGCACTATGCAGGTTAGGTTACAGTTAGTTATACTGGGTGGGTTTATATTATTAAAGGGACACTCCAGGCTCCCACACACGTTAGATGCACTGTGTAGGTTAGGTTACAGTTAGTTATACTGGGTGGGTTTATATTAATAAAGGGACAATCCAGGCTCCCACACACGTTACATGCACTGTGTAGGTTAGGTTACAGTTAGTTATACTGTGTGGGTTTATATTATTAAAGGGACACTCCAGGCTCCCACACACGTTAGATGCACTGTGTAGGTTAGGTTACAGTTAGTTATACTGTGTGGGTTTATATTATTAAAGGGACACTCCAGGCTCCCACACATGTTAGGTGCACTGTGTAGGTTAGGTTACAGTTAGTTATACTGTGTGGGTTTATATTATTAAAGGGACACTCCAGGCTCCCACACACTTTAGATGCACTGTGTAGGTTAGGTTACAGCTAGTTATACTGGGTGGGTTTATATTATTAAAGGGACACTCCAGGCTCCCACACACGTTAGAAGCACTGTGTAGGTTAGGTTACAGTTAGTTATACTGTGTGGGTTTATATTATTAAAGGGACACTCCAGGCTCCCACACACGTTAGATGCACTGTGTAGGTTAGGTTACAGTTAGTTATACTGGGTGGGTTTATATTATTAAAGGGACACTCCAGGCTCCCACACACGTTAGGTGCACTGTGTAGGTTAGGTTACAGTTAGTCATACTGGGTGGGTTTATATTATTAAAGGGACACTCCAGGCTCCCACACACGTTAGATGCACTGTGTAGGTTAGGTTACAGTTAGTTATACTGGGTGGGTTTATATTATTAAAGGGACACTCCAGGCTCCCACACACGTTAGATGCACTGTGTAGGTTAGGTTACAGTTAGTTATACCAGGTGGGTTTATATTATTAAAGGGGTACTCCAGGCTCCCCCACACGTTAGGTGCACTGTGTAGGTTAGGTTACAGTTAGTTATACTGGGTGGGTTTATATTATTAAAGGGACACTCCAGGCTCCCACACGTTAGGTGCACTGTGTAGGTTAGGTTACAGTTAGTTATGCTGTGTGGGTTTATATTATTAAAGGGACACTCCAGGCTCCCACACACGTTAGATGCACTGTGTAGGTTAGGTTACAGTTAGTTATACTGTGTGGGTTTATATTATTAAAGGGACACTCCAGGCTCCCACACATGTTAGGTGCACTGTGTAGGTTAGGTTACAGTTAGTTATACTGTGTGGGTTTATATTATTAAAGGGACACTCCAGGCTCCCACACACGTTAGGTGCGCTGTGTAGGTTAGGTTACAGTTAGTTATACTGGGTGGGTTTATATTATTAAAGGGACACTCCAGGCTCCCACACACGTTAGATGCACTGTGTAGGTTAGGTTACAGCTAGTTATACTGGGTGGGTTTATATTATTAAAGGGACACTCCAGGCTCCCACACACGTTAGAAGCACTGTGTAGGTTAGGTTACAGTTAGTTATACTGTGTGGGTTTATATTATTAAAGGGACACTCCAGGCTCCCACACACGTTAGATGCACTGTGTAGGTTAGGTTACAGTTAGTTATACTGGGTGGGTTTATATTATTAAAGGGACACTCCAGGCTCCCACACACGTTAGGTGCACTGTGTAGGTTAGGTTACAGTTAGTCATACTGGGTGGGTTTATATTATTACAGGGACACTCCAGGCTCCCACACACGTTAGATGCACTGTGTAGGTTAGGTTACAGTTAGTTATACTGGGTGGGTTTATATTATTAAAGGGACACTCCAGGCTCCCACACACGTTAGATGCACTGTGTAGGTTAGGTTACAGTTATACTGGGTGGGTTTATATTACTAAAGGGACACTCCAGGCTCCCACACACGTTAGATGCACTGCGTAGGTTAGGTTACAGTTATACTGGGTGGGTTTATATTATTAAAGGGACACTCCAGGCTCCCACACACGTTAGATGCACTGTGTAGGTTAGGTTACAGTTAGTTATACTGGGTGGGTTTATATTATTACAGGGACCCTCCAGGCTCCCACACACGTTAGATGCACTGTGTAGGTTAGGTTACAGTTAGTTATACCGGGTGGGTTTATATTATTAAAGGGGCACTCGAGGCTCCCACACACGTTAGATGCACTGTGTAGGTTAGGTTACAGTTATACTGGGTGGGTTTATATTACTAAAGGGACACTCCAGGCTCCCACACCCGTTAGATGCACTGTCTAGGTTAGGTTACAGTTATACTGGGTGGGTTTATATTATTAAAGGGACACCCCAGGCTCCCACACACGTTAGATGCACTGTGTAGGTTAGGTTACAGTTAGTTATACTGGGTGGGTTTATATTATTAAAGGGACACTCCAGGCTCCCACACACGTTAGATGCACTGTGTAGGTTAGGTTACAGTTAGTTATACTGGGTGGGTTTATATTACTAAAGGGACACTCCAGGTTCCCACACACATTAGATGCACTGTGTAGGTTAGGTTACAGTTAGTTATACTGGGTGGGTTTATATTATTAAAGGGACACTCCAGGCTCCCACACACGTTAGATGCACTGTGTAGGTTAGGTTACAGTTAGTTATACTGGGTGGGTTTATATTATTTAAGGGACACTCCAGGCTCCCACACACGTTAGGTGCACTGTGTAGGTTAGGTTACAGTTAGTTATACTGGGTGGGTTTATATTATTAAAGGGACACTCCAGGCTCCCACACACGTTAGATGCACTGTGTAGGTTAGGTTACAGTTAGTTATACTGGGTGGGTTTATATTATTTAAGGGACACTCCAGGCTCCCACACACGTTAGATGCACTGTGTAGGTTAGGTTACAGTTAGTTATACTGGGTGGGTTTATATTATTAAAGGGACACCCCAGGCTCCCACACACGTTAGATGCACTGTGTAGGGTAGGTTACAGTTAGTTATACTGGGTGGGTTTATATTATTAAAGGGACACTCCAGGCTCCCACACACGTTAGATGCACTGTGTAGGTTAGGTTACAGTTAGTTATACTGGGTGGGTTTATATTATTAAAGGGACACTCCAGGCTCCCACACGTTAGATGCACTGTGTAGGTTAGGTTACAGTTAGTTATACTGGGTGGGTTTATATTATTAAAGGGACACTCCAGGCTCGCACACACGTTAGATGCACTGTGTAGGTTAGGTTACAGTTAGTTATACTGGGTGGGTTTATATTATTAAAGGGACACTCCAGGCTCCCACACACGTTAGATGCACTGTGTAGGTTAGGTTACAGTTAGTTATACTGGGTGGGTTTATATTATTAAAGGGACACTCCAGGCTCCCACACACGTTAGATGCACTGTGTAGGTTAGGTTACAGTTAGTTATACTGGGTGGGTTTATATTATTAAAGGGGCACTCCAGGCTCCCACACACGTTAGATGCACTGTGTAGGTTAGGTTACAGTTAGTTATACTGGGTGGGTTTATATTATTAAAGGGACACTCCAGGCTCGCACACACGTTAGATGCACTGTGTAGGTTAGGTTACAGTTAGTTATACTGGGTGGGTTTATATTATTAAAGGGACACTCCAGGCTCCCACACACGTTAGATGCACTGTGTAGGTTAGGTTACAGTTAGTTATACTGGGTGGGTTTATATTATTAAAGGGACACTCCAGGCTCCCACACACGTTAGATGCACTGTGTAAGTTAGGTTACAGTTAGTTATACTGGGTGGGTTTATATTATTAAAGGGACACTCCAGGCTCCCACACACGTTGGATGCACTGTGTAGGTTAGGTTACAGTTAGTTATACTGGGTGGGTTTATATTATTAAAGGGACACTCCAGGCTCCCACACACGTTAGGTGCACTGTGTAGGTTAGGTGACAGTTAGTTATACTGGGTGGGTTTATATTATTAAAGGGACACTCCAGGCTCCCACACACGTTAGATGCACTGTGTAGGTTAGGTTACAGTTAGTTATACTGGGTGGGTTTATATTATTAAAGGGACACTCCAGGCTCCCACACACGTTGGATGCACTGTGTAGGTTAGGTTACAGTTAGTTATACTGGGTGGGTTTATATTATTAAAGGGACACTCCAGGCTCGCACACACGTTGGATGCACTGTGTAGGTTAGGTTACAGTTAGTGATACTGGGTGGGTGTATATTAATAAAGGGACACTCCAGGCTCCCACACATGTTAGATGCACTGTGTAGGTTAGGTTACAGTTAGTTATACTGGGTGGGTTTATATTATTAAAGGGACACTCCAGGCTCCCACACACGTTAGGTGCACTGTGTAGGTTAGGTTACAGTTAGTTATACTGGGTGGGTTTATATTATTAAAGGGACACTCCAGGCTCCCACACACGTTAGATGCACTGTGTAGGTTAGGTTACAGTTAGTTATACTGGGTGGGTTTATATTATTAAAGGGACACTCCAGGCTCCCACACATGTTGGATGCACTGTGTAGGTTAGGTTACAGTTAGTTATACTGGGTGGGTTTATATTATTAAAGGGACACTCCAGGCTCGCACACACGTTGGATGCACTGTGTAGGTTAGGTTACAGTTAGTGATACTGGGTGGGTGTATATTAATAAAGGGACACTCCAGGCTCCCACACATGTTAGATGCACTGTGTAGGTTAGGTTACAGTTAGTTATACTGGGTGGGTTTATATTATTAAAGGGACACTCCAGGCTCCCACACACGTTAGGTGCACTGTGTAGGTTAGGTTACAGTTAGTTATACTGGGTGGGTTTATATTATTAAAGGGACACTCCAGGCTCCCACACATGTTAGATGCACTGTGTAGGTTAGGTTACAGTTAGTTATACTGGGTGGGTTTATATTATTAAAGGGACACTCCAGGCTCCCACACACGTTAGATGCACTGTGTAGGTTAGGTTACAGTTAGTTATACTGGGTGGGTTTATATTATTAAAGGGACACTCCAGGCTCCCACACACGTTAGGTGCACTGTGTAGGTTAGGTTACAGTTATACTGGGTGGGTTTATATTATTAAAGGGACTCTCCAGGCTCCCACACACGTTAGGTGCACTGTGTAGGTTTGGTTACAGTTATACTGGGTGGGTTTATATTATTAAAGGGACACTCCAGGCTCCCACACACGTTAGATGCACTGTGTAGGTTAGGTTACAGTTATACTGGGTGGGTTTATATTATTAAAGGGACTCTCCAGGCTCCCACACACGTTAGGTGCACTGTGTAGGTTTGGTTACAGTTATACTGGGTGGGTTTATATTATTAAAGGGACACTCCAGGCTCCCACACACGTTAGGTGCACTGTGTAGGTTAGGTTACAGTTATACTGGGTGGGTTTATATTATTAAAGGGACACTCCAGGCTCCCACACACGTTAGGTGCACTGTGTAGGTTAGGTTACAGTTAGTTACACTGGGTGGGTTTATATTATTAAAGGGACACTCCAGGCTCCCACACACGTTAGATGCACTGTGTAGGTTAGGTTCAATGAGATGAAGAGATGTGGGTACCTATATTGTCTCTTTTAGTATCTGTACACTGAAAGTGTGAAAATTCCTGCAGAAAATGTACGCACTAGGATGAAACCAAGGGAGTTGGACTAACATTATACCAGTAACCATCTGTTTTTCTGCTTGAACAAAAACTGCAGTTTTATTCTCTTCCCTTGAAATATATACAATACATCGATGGCTGTGCTCGTTTAAGCTGTAATGAATCATTGTGTTCCTTAATACCGTGATAATTACCTGCAAGAAAAGGAGATAATATCAGGTAATTAAAATCAGTGGCTATACTGAGCTGTTTGCCCGCGAGGGAGAATATTACCATTGTTCAAGTCATTATTAGAGAGTGGTCAATAATGATATCTAAATACATATAGCCCTTCCAATTTTAATTAATCAGAATACTCGTGATTTGTAATGCATTTTAGAATTGTAGGATGAAGGGTAAATGTATCCATTTAATGTAGCACAATGACTCTGTCACATACCATGGCAATGTCAGTACATTAAAAGGACGGAAAGAATGAAGTGCACGATTCACATCCCAGGAGCTATTTTTTCAGTTCTTGATCAGAAATAGATTCCTTTCTTGTTAATTTAATAAGCTCAATAAAAATCTCCTTCTGAAATCAGCTGTTTTATTAACACAAGATGATCTTGTTAAGTGCTTCCCAGAGAATTTCTTAATTCAATCTTCTAATCTAAACTTTATGAATTTTCATCTCCTAGAGTGATCTGTGTGTGTGGCTAAGAGAGCTCTGTCTGGCAGAGAGCCGAAATGCCACATTCATTCACATCGCACAAGCAGTGCTACGAACTGCACACCCTCTCTAGCAGCTGGCACTGCGCACTTCTTCGAAACTTATTTATAATACAAACTAGAGCTGTAGGCCAATATGTACCGTTTAATAGCAGGGCTTGATCTGATTGGGAATGATGGAGAGGGTAAAAAATATTGGTAAATTATGTACAATAGAATCCATTGACTTTTCTGGCATTGGGCGTAAAGTATAACATTTGTACAAATCTTATTTATTTTATCTAACACTTAATCCTCTATATGCCATCGCCCAGCTGTGAACATGTTGTACTCCTTACTTAGATAAGAAAACAACCCCTCAATGAGGCAAATAACTCAAATGAGAGCTGGTCCGTGTGGATAGTGGTAGTTTTATAGTAGGCTTGGACCCTAATAATATATAACAAAACATCACCCAAGATCCCTAGAGAGGAAGGATCTCAAGGCCTATCTAGGGATCTTGGGTGATATTTTGTTTATATGTTGTACTATTTTTATATGTTTATGTGTTTGCTTCAGAGATGAGGCTTAGTAGTTTTACCAAAGGCTGTAACCTATTCATCCTCACCTTGCAGTATCTGCAGTTATTGCCTTACTAACAAATGCAGTAGTGCCGTTCAGCATCCATGCGTCAGTTGTATCTAACTCCTGCAGCATGTTGGTGGATGCCGGCCGCTGCGGATCCATACCAATTTGTAACCCCACGTCCGCCCACGGTATTGACGACGTTGTCGTGTGTGTGACGTCACGTAAAGGACGCGCACACATGTTCTGGGGTCAAAGGCCGGGTACGGCCAATCGGATCTAAAGGAGGCTTATTTAAACTCCTTTTGCCCTTTCCTCATTGCCCTGCCGTGGTTTCCCTTAGTGGTTGTCCAAGAGTGTGTTCTTGAGCATTTATTTCTGGTTATTGACTTTGGCTTCGTTTGACTTCCATGTATTCTGGTATCTCTGAGTTTTGGCTTTCCCTCATCGTTGTGTCTCCTTCTGTGTCCTTGACCTTTGCAAGTATTCTGACTATTCTCTGGTACTTTAAGTCCGGCAACTCTAAGGCCCAGTAAGACGTTACCTTTAGTCCTAGGTGTGTAATCCTGACAAGGGCATAGCGTTGGAGACGGGTTGCAGTTGTTTGGGAGATTCCTTTTGTCACATTACAAATTTGAAGAAGTGGTTTATGATCCGTTAATATGATAAACGCTCTACCATAGAGGTAGAGATGAAACTGAATTGCCCAGATCAATGCTAATCCCTCTTTATTACTTTCTGTCTTTGTCAAGGATCTTGAGGCAAAGGCCACTGGTTTCTCAGAACCATCTGGGAAGAGGTGGGAAAGTACAGTGTCATATAGATTAAAACATTTAATCTATACGTGGAGTGTGATGGTGCAATGTGCTTGGTGGGTACCAAATCAGCCTGTATGCTGCCTCTCCCATGGAACAATTGGGGCAAAATTCTAAAAGTGGGTAATCAGCAGGGTCAACATTCTAGAACTTTGTCCTTTATACATGTGACGAATGCTTCTTCCCACATATGTTTGCCATGGACTCCTGGAGGAGTGTGGAAGCTAGCCTCCTGCCCACCAACTATGGTCCAGGTCAGAGACACCGTTTGGGAGTTATCCTGCCCAGCAGCCAATAGCAGCTTTCTCTGGGTGCCCCTTGGTTCGGGACTTTCCCTTTATTTGAATGGAACCGAACGCTAGCTCTCTGGCGGCCATTTGCCTGAACCAAACCCACGAATAGTCCAGGCAATACTTAGCTGCAACCGCTATGGAACTAATATCAGTATGAGGACTTTGTGGGTCTCCAGTCACCTCAGCGGGACTTAGCTATGAATGTTATGGAACTATTTTCGCCATGTGGTAACCGCGCGGTTCCCGGACCACTTTTGGAGGGAAGGTGCCAGACACAAAGGGGAATAAATGCTACCGGAGAGCAGGGCAGAGCACCCTGCATTGCGGCCATAGCAGCTCCCGAAAGTTGACCGGCAAAAGCACCAAACGCCGTGGAACTATTTTAGGCATAGGACCACGTGTGCCATTTGGAGAACTTGGGCGCTCAGATCAGAGCTATTTGGGAATGTATCATTTGTGGGGTTATGTTATGTTTTTATTATGTTTGGGGGTACTTTTATGTTTTTATATTTTGTGTTGGGCTCTCTGTTCCTGGGAGATAATTAGCTTTCCAGTCTTTAATGCAATTCTCTCAGAAGCCCAGAGATTCCTGGAGAGGTTTGTGTTGAATACAATAGACCCCCTGCTGTTGTCTGTGCATAAAAGGGACTGGAAGTGCTAAGGTTTTCCCTGGTTCCAGCTAGGAGGCAGTCCTTGGCAGAGGTACCCAGGCAGGGTATAGGGATTTCTGCTATAACACATACCCTCCACTGAACCCAGATGTGCCTCTTACAAAAACAAAATAAAAAATCCTATAAAAATAAGAAATCTGTAAGTGTTCGATTATTTGGATGAAACCACATTTATTTAAATGGCAATAATCTCTCTCGGTAACAAGTGATACTGGAGGTGCAGTCTGTGTTGATGCCGTGAAAGCAGAATATCACACTTTCTAATTACATCTCTGACTATTTTGTATCAGAAATATCTGGGGGTTTGTATATTTGAAGGGTTCACACTTTATGCAAAATCTCATTCTAAGTCATCTTGTGGTTTGTTAGAGCGATTTAAAAGTTTGCCCCAGAATGGTTCTTTAATAATTGGCATCAATATATGTGATATGTATAAATAAATCTTTAGTCTTCACACTACTATCCCACAAACAGATGGTGTTTTGGTTTCCATAGTCACCTACCTTAAAAAGGTCATGGAAACAGAACACAAACACTCAAACATACCCGGCAGATGTACAAACACTCAGTAAGAGACTTAACACAGATGTGTAAATTTGATTTCCTTAATATGTTCAGATGCATGTGCACAGCAAGAGCCCCCCACTATGGCAGAAGATAGAACATAACAATACCAACTGAATATAAAACATTTCCAAACATTGTAGCTATCTCATAGAAACATAGAATGTGACGGCAGATGAGAACCATTCGGTCCATCTAGAATGCCCAATTTTCTAAATACTTTCATTTCATCTCAGATATTCAATCCAGGAATTGCATTTCCATTGAATCCTAGCAGATTAACTCTGCACTGTCCTGCCTTTAGGGTCTGATCAATGGGATTAATATAATGTAGAAAATGTGTTGATTACAAATATTTGTATTTAGACATATATATAGAAAATCAATATTTTTCTGCTGAAATGGGGTAACGGTTGCTGCCATTTTGAATGATAAGAGTTATTTATTGCTCTGTGTGTAAATCTACTTAAATCTCCCAAGATTCCACCTTTGATGAAAACCATGTCAATCCCAGCACGTGATGAACTCTCATTTTGCCCTTTGAGAAAAGGATTTTGGGAAATAAGCTAATTTGCATAAGGTGCCCTGGCACAGTCTTTTAGAAGTTGCTTTTTCTTCCGAGTGAAAATATTAGTTTACGTATTCTTAAGTAATTCTCTTCATTTCAAAAATACCGTTACTTCCTATAGGACAGATCGGCTGAATTTGCCACGGGGCATTAAATGCTGTTATTTCCTATAGGATAGATCGGCTGAATGTGTTATGGGGCATTAAATGCCGTTACTTCCTATAGGATAGATCGGCTGAATGTGTCATGGGGCATTAAATGCTGTTACTTCCTATAGGATAGATCGGCTGAATGTGTTATGGGGCATTAAATGCCGTTACTTCCTACAGGATAGATCAGCTGAATGTGTTATGGGGCATTAAATGCCGTTACTTCCTATAGGACAGATCGGCTGAATTTGCCACGGGGCATTAAATGCTGTTATTTCCTATAGGATAGATCGGCTGAATGTGTCATGGGGCATTAAATGCCGTTACTTCCTACAGGATAGATCGGCTGAATGTGTTATGGGGCATTAAATGCCGTTACTTCCTACAGGATAGATCGGCTGAATGTGTTATGGGGCATTAAATGCCGTTACTTCCTATAGGACAGATCGGCTGAATTTGCCACGGGGCATTAAATGCCGTTACTTCCTATAGGACAGATCGGCTGAATTTGCCACGGGGCATTAAATGCCGTTACTTCCTATAGGATAGATCGGCTGAATGTGTCATGGGGCATTAAATGCCGTTACTTCCTATAGGATAGATCGGCTGAATGTGTTATGGGGCATTAAATGCCGTTACTTCCTACAGGATAAATCGGCTGAATGTGTTATGGGGCATTAAATGCCGTTACTTCCTATAGGATAGATCGGCTGAATGTGTTATGGGGCATTAAATGCCGTTACTTCCTACAGGATAGATCGGCTGAATGTGTTATGGGGCATTAAATGCTGTTACTTCCTATAGGATAGATCGGCTGAATGTGTCATGGGGCATTAAATGCCGTTACTTCCTACAGGATAGATCGGCTGAATGTGTTATGGGGCATTAAATGCCGTTACTCAGCTAGCCAACAGTTACAAGAATAGACTTTCATTGTGTTCTTGAAGGACAAGGGGAAGAAATAAGCAGACCTTACAAATATCAGATTTTATTGACACATCACAGGATTACAACCATCTCACTGTCCTGGCCTAGAAAAGTTTACAAACTCTGTGTAACATGCAGCAATCTGACTGTGTTTTCATCACATTCTAACATGGGAATTGGAGCACCGGCCTTCTAGGGTTTAAAGAGAATAAAAAGAAAATATTCCAGAGCTCAACTGCTTCACAAAATAGCATACGTACAGACTAAAGGATCCCCACAGTCTCTCGCACCGAACAGAGCACAGCGTTCATCTGAGCCACACAGAGCACTGCATTACCTCCACCTAGCTAGATATTGCTCCACGTGTGCATACATTCCATTTACACTTTAATACACCAGTCAATATTTATCTTTCTTCACAATATTCCAGTATGGAAGTAAAAGGAATGCTCAGGGTGTCTCTCTGCGATGAATGCTTTGCAAGTCCCTGTGAGTCTGACTGTGTGTCCTTTCATCTCTAGAATGTTTAAGACTGAGCAGAATCCATATTATACATGGTAGGTAAGTCCGTTATTCCATAAAGCAAGTGTGGCCAAAAAATGGACACACGGCAGAATCATGGGTTACAGTCTGCCCACAGCAAAGATCGAACTTCTGCCCATTCTTGCTGGATACTCTGAGATAATTATCACACTAAAAAAATGAAATTATCCCACAGTCTGACCTGGTAACATGCCACTTTATCATTCCAGATATACCTGCAACAACCCTGCCTAGTTTGTCTGAACAGTGCAAATTATCACCTAGCCATTTCTTTATTAATCTACTACGAAACAAATGCTTTATCTTGCATTCTTGTATGTGCTTAATATATGTATCTATAGAATATCTGTGACCATAGTTTGGAACCAGTCCGTAAACACATTTACTTTGCAATGTTCTGAGTTTTTTTTTTTTTTTTGTGGAGCATCTCTGATGTCAGCAATAGTAGCAGAACATACAAACATATCAAAACATGACGTGATTTTCGGAGTCTGCGGTTATTCCTTCTCAGTCTAACCATCTTACCTACCTACTACCAGATTCATATCTCAAAACCAACTCGCAACTTGTCTTTAAAATAAAATAAATATATATATAATTTCCATTATTGTACTGCACACTGATCCAAAACATATGTGCATTCAATATGACAACGTTGATGAGGGACGATTTACCGGTGTTCTAATATCCATAGGATCTAGAGGAAGGAGAGAGGAAATTGGGTTTACTGTAACAAAGGGTGACTTGTTGGGTGGAAAACTGGGAAAAGATGGAAGGGTAGGACAATCCACAAGGTTCTGTAACGGATTGGAAGAGGGTCCATTGCTGGTCAATTTGTCATGGTTCCACTTGGTGAAACATTTGCTATTGTAATGAATTTGCGTTGATATAGATCACATGGTCCTTTACAGAATAGCAGGGGCATACCATGCTGACTGATAAGCCATGAAATCAATAATCTTGCAATAAGGTATCTGCTGCCGACCAGATCTCAAGGGTGGACAGAATGGATTTGACAGGTTGTACGTGAACCCATTGACTGAATTATGAAACACATCTTACTGCATCCTGGAAGTTTCTTGCAGTTCCTATAAAATCACCAGGCACCCTCTAGGCCATTAACTGTGCTTTCCCCGCACTTGTGGCTTCCACAGACAGCTTGGGTGGATTTTTAGCGCCATCAAATAGGGTAAAATGAATGTTCATTATCTTGAACAAGGGTGGTCAACGTCCATTCTGTGAGCAGATCAGTTAGGCAACCTCCTGCCTTACCCTCTGGCATCCATAAAGACCCGCAGAGCATCACACAGGGAGTTACGAAGACACCAACACAAGAAACCAAGCCCATTGCTCCCCCGGGCTCTGCATTCACACATTGAGAACGAGGCATAAGATGACACGCACAGGGGCAGATGATTAGGACAATCTTGTTTTCCATTAGATTGTTTAAACCAGTGGAATGCCAAAGCCCGAGGGAGTGTGGGTTTATGGGAAGGAGACAACTCCCTCAGTATTTGTGAAGTCATTCCTACAGTGAGGGGGAGGATGGAGAACCCATTCCTGGCATCCAAGCATCACTGTATGCCCCCACCTCCATGGTCTTCTGCTTCATCAAAACTTGGTAAGGGAATAGAGAATTGAGAACCAGAGGCAAGTAGCGGTCAGGGCTGCAGACGCTGAGCTACTTCTGTTATGTACGGCTCCGGGACCTGCTGAGAGAAAGCATTCATTAAAGCACAGCACACTAAATCATGGCCGTCTCATCAACAAAACTAGAGGCGATTTTACAAAGGAAACTCTTCAGGAAAGAAAGGGAATTTGATTACTAAGGGAACAAAACAACATTCAACAGAGACGCATGTTTCCAAATTAAAATACATTTCTAAACAAAGAGATATGCATGGAAGCTGGAAGGAAATCTACGTTGCTGAAAATGTATCAATTCAAAGAAAGACGTGAAATGGCTCTCTGGCTGGGAAATGAGGACACCAAGTCTGGTAGACGGAAAAAAAAATGAAAACCAGAGACTCCAACTCCTTGTTGTAAAATTTGATTATGGTACTGTGTAAAAGAATTGCAGACTCATTTTCTATATAAACACGGCGCAGAGCTCAGTGATGGAGTGAAACTGCATAATGATTGAAAGAATCTTGTACTAAAGATAACGCATGCACTTGTATCCAAACATACATTTCTGACTGCGGGTTAACCTACTGTCTGCCAAATCGGTACACAACTCAATGATAAAGAAGGAAACTGAGGTTTCTAGCAATTCCTAAGAATCTACATATATTGAAGCATGGTCTTTATAATAGGTCTACATTATTATTGGGAATTGAGGATAGCGGACAAGGAAATTCACAGCTTTAAGTCAAAGTAGGCACATATGAAAAATTCACCAATTCCACTATTTTTCCAGCGTGACTTTTTTTACCTAAAATGTTGAATTTCCCATTGAGTTCTGTTCTTGATTTAGTACATGACCCTTTTTGTTGTCTACTTACTATTTTTTATGATGTCGTGGATCAGACATACTGAAAACCTACAGACTTAAAAAAACATCTGCAGTATAACTGACACTCGCTTTAAGGAACTAATCTGGACCAAAATGACACAAATCAACTACCGGTAATCAGTGGGGCTCATCCATGGTTTCTATGGCAACTACTCAGCTTTTAGACCTTAACCCTACACTAAACCTTTATCAGTGGCCCACAATCTCTCAACCTTACCAGCATGCATCTGACTGGCTCTTCATGCCCTACCGTTAAAGGGTTTGTTACATGTTTTATAACCGGTGCAGGAATCAGGTGATTGAGGTCTTTCAAGAAAGGACAAGTTTTTGTGTGCCATTAATGGTGTATGCTTTATTTTTAGAGATTAAAGTTTGCTCACCGTATAGTATGACACTGGCATTGCTGTTCCCGAGTTTGTTTGACGCAACACAAGTGTAGTTACCGTAATCTTTCTCCGATACATTGAAGAACGTCAGAACGGATATGTGGTCTTTGTTCTCAATCCTCACACCATCCAACCCATTGGCTAATCTATTGTGAGAGGGGAAAAACACCAATAATCAGTTTAATCCCAAAACCACTCATTCTCGAAGCTCAATGCAGATTATCTACTTCACTTCTTCCTCCATGTTTTCATGATCCGATAAAGCCAGTCTCATTTAGTGCATTGCACACACTGTGACAAACACGCTGCATCCTACACAGGATCATTTATTATAGTAAGAGCCACGTGTCAGTCTTTCTGTCTCCGGGGTAGGGAATGCTCACATGTGGATACAGGGAGTAAATGACTCTACATCTGTAAGGAATTGCCTGGTGCTGCAGCCAGATGTATTTCCAAAGCTCATGATTACATTCCTGGCATCCAGTGTTAATTGTGTGGAATCAGAGAGAGGGGCTGAACTACCAAAGGAGGGATCTATCAGGAAAATATAAAAAATGTGCATTTTCTTCTATGAAATACAGATATCTTCCTTCTAAAGCTTTTGGTTAACATAATGCAATCTTGTCTCGTTTTTTCCCTTTTCGTTTTTTTACTGTATATGTACGTTTTAAATTATTGCTATGTTGAGAAAGGTGGTGAATCTACCTTTGACTCTTCTTTTGATGCCTTAGTTAAAATGATAAATATAGTTTGTTGTTTGAAGCCCTCTTTCTGTTTACCTCAGTCACTAAATATCACTGATCTTGGGCATCAAATTCCATAACAGGAGTAGTCTTAACCAAGAAGGCCCGTTTTCCCCTTAACCTTCCTTACCCTATCCATGTGCCCAAATTGGTAAACTCCAACACCACGCCAAACCCAAGGAAGGGAGGGGAGGGACCAGGTAAGTCAAGTTATTAGTGCAGGAACTGTAAAATGGCCATCCCCCAAACACTAGCCCACCAATCACCACTATGGCTGCATCTTAGCCCTCCCCCCAGCCCGCATCTTAGCCCTCCCCCGAGCCTGCATCTTAGCCCTCCCCCGAGCCTGCATCTTAGCCCTGTCAAGGCCCTATGCCTTAAGCTACGCTTTCTCAATGGTGCTACAAGTTCACTGCTTGTGTATATTTAAAAGTGATACTACTGAGGAAAGGTCACAAATTAATTAGAGATATTAAAATAGCTACATATAGACTTATAAATCACGCAATTGAGATGTACCAGGGCTCAGCGGAATAAAAAAACAGTGGCTTCAGGCCAAGGGTACATGTTAAGCTTTACATAAAACCCTGATATGTTAAATTATTACATTTAAATATCACACCTGCTGTATAAACCCCAATCCATGTTGTAACACTATAGTGCACAGTTACACATTTTAAAAAATGGAGGTGGTATTTCTCTCTCAGTATTACAAGGGACTTTAACAATAACATGAGGCCAAAATGATACCCCAGGTGTTTCAGGACCTTATTCAGGGCTTGATCTCCTCTGAGCTTACCCCTTGCATGTTTCTATGTACATGAAGAAAAAGAAATATTAAAAATGTAATGAACAATCTTCATATTAAATAATTCCATAATTCTTTAATCTGTTGGAGCCTTTATGAAGGTGAAGTTTGAACACGGATTGTTACATTGTCTTCACTCTGACATTTTTTGATGACTAAGGGGAAAAACAAACAAACTCCTTGTAGCAAAAGATTGAATTTTGACATTTTTTGTGGAGAATGTTCTTTCTAATGTTAACTGAATATTTGATACATCCGTATCATCTAAAATGAATGATTGTTGATTATGAACCTGTATACCTACATCTGACCTCTATATAGGGGTACTGAGGGAACCTGAACAGACCAATTCATTCGGCAATTCTGCTTAGGTTCATGGAAACGGTCATCGTTAGGATTATAACCCGTAAACAAAATATAGGGCGTTTTCAAGCTCTATGCTATTGTCTTGTTTAATTCCTTAAACATGGTGTGATCCAGTACCCTGGCCAGCTATCAAATTCATTACAATGACAGTACAATGATTTAGATTCAGGACATACTTAATAAATTCCATGGCATTGTTCCTGCTAAAACAAATGGATGGAAACATTAAAGGAACACTATAGCATTAGAAATGCACAAATGTATCTCTCAAAAGATATTGGCCCCAACACAGTGGCATACATATAGGGGTCACAGCTGCCCTGTTTTGCGGCCCTGACCCACCTGGCAAGCCGCCAGGCTCGCACGTTCAAGGGGCCCATCAAATGGCCCATGCTGTTAGGGCCACCCGATGGGTATGGATTTCCAGGGGGCCCGGCCAGCGCTGTGGCGCTTTAACAGCGCGACCAGGCCCCCTGTGATGAGATCACTGCTGGGAGGAAGTGACTGCCCCAGTCACTCCTCCCAGCTATTAGAGAGCCGCGCGGGAGGAAGAAGAAGGAGTCAGAGTGGGAACTGAGGCACGACTGGACCCCAAAAAAAAGGTAGGAAATAGGAGGGTGACTTAAACGTTTTGTATATGTGTCTGTATGTATGTATGTCTCGGCTGGGGGAGGGGGGGGAGAGGAAATATAAATCTTGATGATCTCAGCCAATCCAAAGCTTTGCTGTCGGAAAGCTTTGAGAGGCTATGAGACCATCTGATTAAATAGCCGACTTTAACTCTGCTATGGGGGCGGGAGTGCCTCTAGTGGCTGTCTAACTGCCACTTGAGGCATGTTAATCCTCCAATGTAAACAATGCAGGGTTAAACAGACAGGTACATGGCACCCAACCACTTCATTGGAGAGCCTATAGTGTTCCATTAACATAATGTTCTACAGCCTGACGTGACCTGCCACTACAAGCTAACCATGCTTACGAAGTGAAATACAGACTGATATATTGATGTTCTGTATTCCCCAAAACCTGTTTAGTTACAAGCACTGCCGATCACTCTGTTTTTTAATCCTCTCAAAAAAGCCATCACCCGTGCCAGACTTTCAAGCCTCTTAATCTAATTAGCCATTCTCCACACCAGATTTGCACAGCAAAACATATGGTAGGTTACTATATCCTGACTTCACACCCTTACAGAGGACACAGCATACAACAAATGTCATAGCTTAAAGACGGTATGGCCAAGGCTGCCAAAAACCACACAATTAGATGTAAACAGATAAAATATACAGCGGCGATTTATGATACATTTAAATATGAATTTATATAATTGTTACTTTGTTTCATTAATTTAAAGCGGCACTGTCATGCGGAACTTGCCTTTCCCCAATCGCTTCCTCTCCCTCTCTCAGCATCTTTTCTTCTTTTCGTCCTAACTGATCTAGTTTTCTTTAAAACTTAAGACAACAAAGATGGCGGCACCCAGGAACACGAAACACAGAAGAAAAAATAGGTAATATGGGGGGGGGGGGGGGGGGGGAGAGTATGGGCATTTGGGGGTGTCTAGGGGGGCAATTAGGGAGGGGGATTAAAAAAATAAAATAAAAAACTGATGTACCCATGAAAGTGCCTCTTTAATTATTTTTGTTGACCAGTCAAAAATGAACTGTGTTCCCAGAGCGATAGCTGCTTAAGTTAACCATCAATTTGGTAGAAGTCTAGATATGGACAAGAGCGCAATTGGTTTATGTGACCATAACCAGTAAATATCTTCTATACAAGTTTAATCCAGTCAGCACTAAATTACTTATTTGTTTGTATTCATGTGGTTATGGAATTAATTTACAATATACAGAGATTTGTAGGCTTTTGGATACAGAGCACAGTAGAGGAACAAAATATGGTCAGGTTCTTCTGATCTAACAGTATGTAGATACAGACCGCCTGGCATTTAGAATGTACAGAGAGGGGAGGAGTTATAGCATACAGAGACAGAGCACAGTATATAGAATGCACAGAAAGAAGTGAAATGTAGATACAGACCACTTAAAATTTAGAATGTACAGAGAGGGGAGGGGTTATAGCATACAGATACAGAGCCCAGTATATAGAATGCACAGAGAGAAGTAGAATGTAGATACAGACAGCTCAGTATTTAAAATGCACAGAGAGGGGAGGGGCTATAGCATTCACAGACAGAGCACAGTATATAGAATGCACAGAGAGGGGTGGAGTTATAGCATACAGAATCAGAGCACAGTATATAGAATGCACAGAGAGAAGTAGAATGTAGATAGACAGCTCAGCATTTAGAATGTACAGAGAGGGGAGGAGTTATAGCATACAGATACAGAGCACAGTATATAGAATGCACAGAGAGAAGTGAAATGTAGATACAGACCACTTAAAATTTAGAATGTACAGAGAGGGGAGGGGTTATAGCATACAGATACGGAGCATAGTATATAGAATGCACAGAGAGAAGTAGAATGTAGATAGAGACAGCTCAGCATTTAGAATGTACAGAGAGGGGTGGAGTTATAGCATACAGACAGAGCACAGTATATAGAATGCACAGAGATAAGTAGAATGTAGATACAAACAGCTCCGTATTTAGAATGTACAGAGAGGGGTGGAGTTATAGCATACAGAGACAGAGCACAGTATATAGAATGCACAGTGAGAAGTAGAATGTAGATACAGACAGCTCAGCATTTAGAATGTACAGAGGGGGAGGAGTTATAGCATACAGAGACAGAGCACAGTATATAGAATGCACAGAAAGGGGAGGGGTTATAGCATATAGAGACATAGCACAGTATATAGAATGCACAGAGAGGGGAGGAGTTATAGCATACAGATACAGAGCACAGTATATAGAATGCACAGAGAGGGGAGGAGTTATAGCATACAGAGACAGAGCATAGTATATAGAATGCACAGAGAGAAGTAGAATGTAGATACAGACAGCTCAGTATTTAGAAAGTACAGAGAGGGGAGGAGTTATGGCATACAGAGACAGAGCATAGAATGCACAGAGAGAAGTAGAATGAAGATACAGACAGCTCAGTATTTAGAATGTACAGAGAGGGGAGGAGTTATGGCATACAGATACAGAGCACAGTATATAGAATGCACAGAGAGAAGTAGAATGTAGATACAGACAGCTCAGCATTTAGAATGTACAGAGAGGGGAGGAGTTATAGCATACACAGGCATAGCACAGTATATAGAATGCACAGAGAAGTAGAATGTAGATAGACAGCTCAGTATTTAGAATGTACAGAGAGGGGAAGAGTTATAGCATATAGAGACAGAGCACAGTATATAGAATGCACAGAGAGAAGTAGAATGTAGATACAGACAGCTCAGCATTTGGAATGTACAGAGAGGGGAGGAGTTATAGCATACACAGACAGAGCACAGTATATAGAATGCACAGAGAGAAGTAGAATGTTGATAAATACATCTCAGTATTTAAAATGCACAGAGAGGGGTTATAACATACAGAGACAGAGCACAGTATATAGAATGCACAGAGAAGTAGAATGTAGATACAGACAGCTCAGCATTTGGAATGTACAGAGAGGAGAGGAGTTATGGCATACAGAGACGGAGCACAATATATAGAATGCACTGAGAGGGGAGGGGTTATAGCATACAGAGAGAGCACAGTATATAGAATGCACAGAGAGAAGTAGAATGTAGATAAAGACAGCTCAGCATTTAGAATGTACAGAGAGGGGAGGAGTTATGGCATACAGAGACAGAGCACAGTATATAGAATGCACAGAGAGAAGTAGAATGTAGATACAGACAGCTCAGCATTTAGAATGTACAACAATCGTATTGGCAGCTCTTGAGTGTAGATTTCTAGCAGTTATTCAATCAAAGCTAAGCACAGTGTAGTATTGCATTGTAACAAGGTTGGCAAAAATATATGATTTGAAAACTAATCATTACATGCTGCTCTGATCTAAAATATATTATGAATGTTATAATAAAATATTATCTGTGAATACACAGGAGAGCGAGGTGCCATATTGCCATCTCTAAGCTTGCTGTATAGTAATTCTAACACATTATACTAGGCAAACCAAGTAATTCAAGTAAAGGTTATCCACATTTGACCTTAATGGGACGTAAAACACGGTAAAAGAAGCTTCAGAAACACTGGGGTTATATTTTACAGGGTTCCATTGGGAAAGAGACAAAACGTATCCATTTGGTATCTGAGCTTGTGTATAAATTGCTTCCTTCCGGTAACTGATATCCGGATTCCATCCGTACCAACATAGGGGCAATATCTACCTATCATTCGTGGATATATCTCCCTCTCCTAACACTCCTGAACCAAGATGGCTCTTCCAAACTTTAAACACACAAATTGCTGCTCTCCAACAGCTGTCGCTTTGCATTCAACTTTAATTAAAGAATACCAAACTGAGGCAAAAATATCAGAAACAAGAAATATTAGGAAAAATTACACTTTGTCACGTGTACCAAAGTATAAACCATTTATGTCCCCAAAAATAAATATTTTTGGGAATGCTGCATCATAAGCCGTCGTCCTTAGCCTCTCCCATCATGCCAGAAACACTTCCTCATCAAATGTGTGTACACAGTCTCAGCCCCAACAGCACCGATTAACCTGCATTAATTCACAATCTGGCTGCAGTCAGAGAAATTACAAACAGGGAGGGATGTTCTTACTACTGACGCTCCTCACTTACCGATCGGGTTGTGTTCTTACAACTCGGTCATAAAATGAATTGGTCTGTAAGTGAGAATGAGATACAGAGCATGCGCACCAGTGCAGGTCTATGTTCAGGGAAATTTCCCCAAAACATAGACAAACACACCAGAGCAGGGAATCTCTCTAATCTTTGTTTGTTTTTGTTTTTTTTTTATAAATAAAGCTGTCGTCTACAGATCACACTGTTTCAGTGTCCAAAACATTAATGTTCTAACAGTAATAAAAAATAAAATGGAAAATTAGCCAAAATGTAGAAGGTGCGACATTTGGGGTATGTAATGGTTGATGTATACTGTAAAGAGTGAGTCTTTATATAGATGGGGGAAGTTTGGCACAAAATGCAGCAAAAAGAATTATCGAAGATAAAAAGTATTTTGGAGTATTTTAGGAAATGGAGTAATAATATGTAATGTCAGTCAGTGACTGCAAGGGCCAGTAAGGTTTTGCTGTATATATAATGAAACCGTGGCTTACTAGAAAATATAATTTAGCCTTTTTCTAAATGAATCAGAGCCCATCTTGAATACATGGTGCAGCTGTATAAGGGGAATTCTAGTTTGGAGGAATGGGTACAATAGTTGCATAGTGACATGGGTCCACCAAGTTAATCCTTTCTTAAATCTGCTTTTGCTGTTGATCCAAAAGAAGGCAAAAAAAAACAGTTTTAAGCGCTTAAAATTTTGCAACAAACGAGGAAAACATTCCTTATTGACCCCAAAATGTCAGTCAGATTTATCCTTGGATAAAGAAGAAGTTGTTATAAAAATGATGTCCCTGAATATTATTTTTTTTGTTTTGTTTTTTCCTTTTTGAGGCAAAATATGAAATTGTGAGGACAGTTTCTATAAAGAAGCGGGTACATATTAGATTGGTGGCCTTGAGTATTTTTTTTTTTTAACCTAAATCACTGCTACTTGAAAAAGAGTTTCACGGTCGATTAAGACCTATTGGCCCATCACCTAGATATAAAACGCACACTTTATTTTAGATTTCAAAGCATTGGAACAAGAACTTCCAACAGCTTCCTCTGGTAGAGCTCATACGTTAGCAATGCACAGACATCCAATTTAATAGTGATAGAACAGAATGGATCCAGTAATCTTAGAAATGCTGCCTGGTGACCTGGTGTCAGATTTCTGTAAATATCCCCCAGTGGTCAGGTGTGGAATTGCAAGTGAAACTTTTTTCAAAGTAGAAATGCGTTTTAACCAAAAACTGAAACGTATGGGGCAAAGCAGATGGAGCCAATCTTCGAGCTTAATTAACTATAAAATGGGGGTAACCCCTGTAACGAAAAAAGAACAACAAAGGAATAAGTCCTAGAAGTGGTTACCAATCAAATTAAAACATTAACGTTTACTGTTACGTTAAAAGTAAAGTCATCATGCCAGAAACAAGGTCACTAGTGTACACTGTATCACTTATTTTCAGGACAAGAATCTACCACAGTCCAAACTATATATTACGTGTGCTACAGATACATAACCGATTTTGTATCCATCTTTTTCCTGGCTGTTATTTTGGAACAATTTGTTTGTTTTTTCATGTGTTTTTTGTCACGATGACTTTGGATTTAAAGGAACAATAAAAGTAACGTTTTAATTAGCTTGATGTTCTAGAAATGCCCTTTGACTTTTCCTGTACATTCCCTGGAAACGTGCCTATGACTGAACATTTGCAAACAATACTATAACAATACTATTTATCAATACACATATTTAAACCATTTCACGTTTTAGCAGTACCTTTTCCAAAGGACAATTTTATTTTGCACCTTTTCCAGATTTCTGGGCATGACAGCAAGATTATGGAAAAACTGTCCCTGCCCAAATATAATGGCTTTTAAACTATCTGGAAACACCTTCACTGTACCTGCAGCCTTCACTTTAATATTAAAATGGGGGATGGAACATGTATTGTACAATAGATATAAAGAATTACTTTACTGGCCGTGTAAATCCACACGCTGTGGATAAATAAATCATTTTTGGAAGTGGCTGAAATCCATGGCTTTATTCACAAAGGCTGATTAGTGAGTTTATTTATTACATTTTTTCCCGAGATATATTTGAATAATTTTGGAGTATTAAGTAGGAGTCATTGTGTGTGAGAGCCTGCGTGACATCTATTCATACGTGACCTTCACTATTCTCTTAAAACTGGGATTAAAGAATATTGGAAAAAGCAGAGAAGAATATGAAATCAGGATGCCGATTATAAAAAGCCACCGTATAAAAGCGTTTACTCTGGCAGGCTTATTGCATCCTTGGGATGTCATAGAACACAATTAGACTTCGAACCAATATTATTGATGTGCGGGAGCCGGCTGGACCCACCGTAGAAATTTATTAAGTCTGGTTCTCTGCACGTTCTCAGAGAAAGCAATTAGTTCTAATAATTAAATGGAACACATAATTCCATATTATCACAGACATTACATATTATAGTAAACTCATACCTGGTGTCTTCCTTATACCACTGGAATTCTGCAAACGGCACAGCCAGCGCAGAGCAGAATAAAGTGCCCTTCTGCCCAACCGATGCCCCTGTGTTCCTCGTATCAGAGATATATGGAGGATCTAAGAGGAGCAACATGAATTGCAAGTGTTGGTTTAATACGGTATGGGTGGGTTATGTTCACAAATGATAGACAGAGTTAGCAGGTAAATATCAAAACAAGCTGCCAAACATGCTGAGAACACATTGTCTCAGAGAGGAGGTTGTCCTTTATACCAAGACAGCCCCAGAAATAATCAGAATTGTTGTCTGAATTCATTACATACCCCCCAACGATTCAAATGGACAAAGAGCAACACTTGTAAGAGTTGTGGTGGATGGAAAGTTTTGAAGAGCAAAATTAACCAGAAAGTAGACTAGTGTGAGAGGTGAGGGGTGTGCGGTAACGGCAGAGGAGAGGGCAGGAGGAAACGTATGCTAAATTTAGGCTGAAACATTGCAGCTGTGATTTTAAAAGAGTTGGAAAATGCTTTCAAATCAGTAATTTGTTGCCGAAATGTAGAAAAAGAAATTCTCTGCCATTCTGTATTTAGTGCATCCACCATTTAGAATCCCGAGGTTAGATTACAAATTCCATTATTGTGCCAAAAGGATAAAGGACTGGCAGGTTGGCACCAACTGGGAATCTGTACTTTATTTCCAAAAATGCAATTCATCGGCTCACTTACAATTAACGGTGACTTTAACCCTACGGACATCTGGCATCGATACATCGTTGGCAGCACTGCATTCATACTCTCCCGACTGCTCCTTGGAAATCCGGGTAATTTCCAGATATTCATCATCACTGACCACTCTGTGAGCTGAAAGAAAGCGCCCATTACACCTGTGACATGGCTATTCAGGTCTGTGCATTAACGAACAGACAAAGTTTACTATTGCATATAGCTTCCAAATCAACCCTGGAGCCTGGGAGACACATTAGAACACAGGGCATAAAATGAGCTGGCCACATGTAGGAAACAATGATACCAAGAAACAGCCGAACCGCTACACACAAACAGCAAGTGGAAATGTCAAACTCATTTGCAGTCTCTCACTTTACTAAGTGATTCGACGAAAGGTTAGAATAGATGGTAACAGCTCAGAAAGTTCATTACAAAGTGTTACACTAATCAATGCAGGCTTTCTTCTGTTAAAACCAACAATCTGCAACAACCACTCCTGCACCTCTCCTTTCAATATATTTATTTTTAATGAAAAATATATGAACATATTTGGAATTTAGCCTGTATTGGTATGAAATAAAAAATATTAATCACTTCACAAATTTTTTTATTTTTTTTTAAGATGGGGGTGGCAAAAGTGACCTCGCCACTAGTTTTTGGAGGGGCCTGTTTGCTTGCCTCCTGCCCTGTGACTATGGGCCCTGCAATATATCTTGCCCAATACACTTTAAAAGGCTCCATTCATGTAATGCAAGTACTTTTGTACTCCATAAAGAGAGACCGACCGCTGGCCCTAATTCCCTGGACTGTTTTGGGCATGAAGCCATGCTTGCGGACGGTCAAAAAGAGACTTCCATGAAACTTTTGAGCCCCTGCTCTGATCTGGGTGATTTTTGGATATGTTGTTCACCCAGTGTTTATTTGTTGTGTTTCTTTCTATTCAGATTCAATTTGGAGATCTTCGGGACTTCTCTGAGAAAGTCAGGAATGAAGACGTTTCACCCTATTTTTCCTCACTATACAAATTCTATCTGTGGATATAGTTGCTCATATTTAATGTTTATTTCATATCTGCTCACTTTTTGGCCAACTTTGGGGGATCAGTGCCAGGACAGGTAGGGACAGCAGGGAGTCAGCATGCAACATCTGAGATTCCCAGCCTGCACTCGGACTCACTGAGTGCCAGGGCTGCGAGGGAGCAATTACTGTGTTCAGCAAACCACACGCCACTACCCACACCACTAGACTACCAGGGGTTTTAACCCCGTCTGGAATACCACTGATCATACCATCATATCATGCAGAGTGGAATGCAGGGGAGAGGGGGAGAGGGGGATGAGACACACACACAGGCAGTACACCTCACTAAGTAAGTGGGAGGGAGGGGCACGGATGGTGAGACATTCAGGGTTATTTACTAAATTCAAAATAGTCAAAAATTAAATCTAAATGAAAAACCAGGGGCAACTGAGTTGGAGAATTTTTTTAGACCAGCTTTTTTCCATTTGGATTTAATTTCTGAAAAAACATAATTTAGTGAAAAACCCTAAAGGGGCTCTTGGCTGGTGCCAAATCAACAATTATCTTGTGTGTCAGGATAAGGTAGATCGTCATGACAGACAACTAACTGGGCTACTGCTTTAGTCACTTGGACAAGTACATTAAAAAAAAAAAAAATATCCCCCTTCCTCTTCCAGTTTCCCTTCCTTTATCCCGACCTGCTATGGCTGCGTGAAGGAATCTGTTCCCTTTAAAAGGACAGATTCATGTAAAGGCAAGGGACATACTTGCAGATCCTGTGACAATTTGTCAAGATGGCAGCCCCTGCTGGTATACAGATAAAAGTGAATTTCTCATACTATTTTAATCTGTAAACACAATTACATGGGTTTATTTTTCTGAGCTGCATACTTCATAAATAATGTAGGATTTAGGAAAGTGACAGACAGAGTTGAGAACAATGCATTTAAAATGCCAGCAATCTTAAGCTGTTAATTCGGGAATTCATCATCCAATTCAAAGTTTCTGGTTATAATGAATATATATGTATGCTGTATACAAACTGCAGTTTATTTAGTTCAATTAGTACATTTATTAGTTGAATTTAGTTTATAGGATTTGCGTCTGCTCCAAAAAGGGTATGTTTGTGATTTTTTTACCTTTTGATCAGTGCCCTGTCGTGATTTTCCTTAGCTGGTTATCCAAGAGTGTTCCTGATCGTTGTATTTCTGGTATTTTCACTGTCTTTGCTTCACTTCCCTGGTTTCTGGAATCCTTGACTTTTAGCTTTCCCTGTGTCTGATTCTGGATCCCTGACCTCAGCCAGTATTCTGACTATTCTTGGATACGTTAAGTTCGGCCATTCTAAGGTCCGGTTATATGTTATCCTTAGTCCTAGGTGTCATGTTATTCTGCGTGCTGGATCACATTGACAAACTTCACCGATACATAGCATACTAGCATTGCCCCAAAAAGTGTTTATTGATCACTCAAGAAAGCCCAAGTGCGAAACCGGCTGTGAATATTCAGAAGGACTTTTTAATTTGCCTTTATTTCATTTTGTGTGGTATATTACAATACATATTGTTTTTACCCTCAAAATGTTATATTTATTTTATTTTTTGTCCTGCATTTATTTTATTATCGCCAGGGACCATCACAACATCTACCTCACCTCATCACCTGATCTCATTGAGCATAAGGTGCTCTTAAAATTGTGAGTAATTGTCATACTTTTTTCACACAGTTTTATTGGTTTGAAACCGTGAGCACTATATCCTGTTTTTATTCTTTTTTTTTTCATTCCGCTTCCACTGAGTGGGGATTACACCACTCAGAGCCTTATCTAAGAGCTGATTGGATGCTCTATCATTGTGAGTGCATTCCTTTTCTTCACATTGAGATATTGAACATACTGGGTGGCACTATTGGTTTTTCTTCTCTGCTTATATTTTACATGTGATGCCAAAAACAGAACTCCTGTCCTCAATCAAAACCAAATGTATTTGATCCCCAAGGAGGACTTTAGACTGAACTACACTAAAGCATCACCTTCTCAAAGGCTTATAGTAAAAAGACCCTTGTTTAGCACTATTTGGTTTTATTATATATTTTATAATACACACACATCCATCCATACTTATTTTGGTTTATACTTGGCGCAAACCTGTTTTTTCTTGTTTTCTACCGATTGTTTTCCCTTGGATTGTTAGGGTATCCAATTAACAACCTTCTGCCATTTGAGTGAGCTCTGTATCTCCCCCTCTCTTTGATACTTTGATTAAATTATGTGATTTACCTCTATACTAATGGAAACCTTTAGCACCATTCTACTATAGAAAACACACTCCAACACAATATCATATTCAGCCATCGCTGTTTCCTTAACATAGTTAGATGAGGATATAGGACTAATGGTTGATGAGCATCATGGAGATTGTGGGAAGCTGGTCCACACCACACACAATACACACAGGAAGCTTGCACACACACAATACACACAGGAAGCTTACACACATTACAACCTGCACACACACAATACACACAGGAAGCTTACACACATTACAACCTGCACACACACACAATACACACAATACAACCTGCACGCACACAATACACACAGGAAGCTTACACACATTACAACCTGCACGCACACAATACACACATTACAACCTGCATGCACACAATACACACATTACAACCTGCACACACACAATACACACAGGAAGCTTACACACATTACAACCTGCACACACACAATACACACAGGAAGCTTACACACATTACAACCTGCACACACACAATACACACAATACAACCTGCACGCACACAATACACACAGGAAGCTTACACACATTACAACCTGCACACACACAATACACACATGAAGCTTACACACATTACAACCTGCACGCACACAATACACACAGGAAGCTTACACACATTACAACCTGCACACACACATTACAACCTGCATGCACACAATACTTACAGGAAGCTTACACACATTACAACCTGCACACACACAATACACACATGAAGCTTACACACATTACAACCTGCACGCACACAATACACACAGGAAGCTTACACACATTACAACCTGCACACACACATTACAACCTGCATGCACACAATACTTACAGGAAGCTTACACACATTACAACCTGCTTACACACATTACAACCTGCACGCACACAATACACACAGGAAGCTTACACACATACATTACAACATGCACGCACACAATACACACATTACAACTTGCACACACACAATACACACAGGAAGCTTACAAACACTACAAAACCTGCATGCACACAATACACACATGAAGCTTACACACATTACAACCTGCACGCACACAATACACACAGGAAGCTTACACACATTGCAACCTGCACGCACACAATACACACAGGAAGCTTACACACATTGCAACCTGCACGCACACAATACACACATTACAACCTGCACGCACACAATACATACAGGAAGCTTACACACATTACAACCTGCATGCACACAATACATACAGGAAGCTTACACACATTACAACCTGCAAGCACACAATACACACACACACATACACAAAGGAAGTTTACACACACATTACAACCTGCACACACACAATACACACATTACAACCTGCACGCACACAATACACACAGGAAGCTTACACATATTACAACCTGCACACACACAATACACACATTACAACCTGCACACACAATACACACAGGAAGCTTACACACACATTACAACCTGCACACACACAATACACACAGGTGCGTGTATTACAACCTGCACGCACACAATACACACAGTGATTTACCTCTATACTAATGGAAACCTTTAGCACCATTCTACTATAGAAAACACACTCCAACACAATATCATATTCAGCCATCGCTGTTTCCTTAACATAGATGAGGATATAGGACTAATGGTTGATGAGCATCATGGGGATTGCGGGAAGCTGGTCCACACCACACACAATACACACAGGAAGCTTACACACATTACAACCTGCACGCAGACAATACACACATTACAACCTGCACACACACAATACACACAGGAAGCTTACACACATTACAACCTGCACGCACACAATACACACAGGAAGCTTAAACACATTACAACCTGCACACACACAATACACACAGGAAGCTTACACACATTACAACCTGCACGCACACAATACACACAGGAAGCTTACACACATTACAACCTGCATGTGCACAATACACACATTTCAACCTGCATGCACACTATACACACATTTCAACCTGCACGCACATTACAACCTGCACGCACATTACACACACATTTCAACCTGCACGCACATTACAACCTGCACGCACACTATACACACATTACAACCTGCTACCACACTATACACACATTACAATGAGGATATAGGACTAATGGTTGATGAGCATCATGGGGATTGCAGGAAGCTGGTCCACACCACACACAATACACACAGGAAGCTTACACACATTACAACCTGCACGCAGACAATACACACATTACAACCTGCACACACACAATACACACAGGAAGATTACACACATTACAACCTGCATGTGCACAATACACACATTTCAACCTGCACGCACACTATACACACATTTCAACCTGCACGCACACTATACACACATTTCAACCTGCACGCACATTACACACACATTTCAACCTGCACGCACATTACAACCTGCACGCACACTATACACACATTACAACCTGCTACCACACTATACACACATTACAACCTGCTACCACACTATACACACATTACAACCTGCTACCACACTATACACACATTACAACCTGCTACCACACTATACACACATTACAACCTGCTACCACACTATACACACATTACAACCTGCACGCACACTATACACACATTACAACCTGCACGCACACTATACACACATTACAACCTGCACGCACACTATACACACATTACAACCTGCACGCACACTATACACACATTACAACCTGCACGCACACTATACACACATTACAACCTGCACGCACACTATACACACAGCACAACCTGCACGCACACAATACACACAGCCAGTGTGCACGTTACACACACACACACACAATATGGGATGCAGTCTTTTAGGGTTATTCACTAAACTTTTATTTTTAGAAATTAAATCTGAATGAAAAAATGGTGGAAAAGGCAGGGAGTATAACTGAATTGTAGAGGTTTTCCAGATCAGCTTTTTTGTCTCAATTTTTCCACTTGGATTTAATTTTTGAATTTAGAGCATAATCCTGTCTAGTCCAGGGCTGTTGGCAGGGGCCCTAAATCGGAGATTAGTGTGTGCCATCACATCAGTCCCTAAATCAGGTAGATTTTATTAAATTTCACTACTCTACGTGTAACGGTTTATTCATGTACACAGGGCAATCCTACGTAGGGTGCTGCGATAAAATATCACCAGGTCATTCAATTGGCGTTGGCACAGAATATTTATTATACTGAGAACGACTGCCACTCCACTCATCCGTTCACAGCCTGTAAAAGATACAACTGAGGCCTTGTGTGCTGCCTTAGTCTGTGAGAATATGAGAGCCTTCAGTCTGTTATTTTGACATCAAACACCTCCCTGTCATTCTAAATAATGCATTGGAGATGGCAGCAGAGAAGGTGCGAAGGTTTTCACGGTTTCTTTGGCGCTCTGTAGTGATTCACAGCCCCCATGGAGCAGCGGATGCTGAGCTGGGAATGCATCCCTTGAACAATTATCTGCATATAAATAGCAAGTTCATTCCACGGAGGAGTCTTGCACAAGGCCATAAGATGTACTCCCGTTTACCAGAGATCTCCTGCCTGTCACTGGCACTTATTTTATATGGCATTTAATCCTGTGCCTGGTTCCTATCCCTGGGCCTATTACCAACCACGGTTTCATTCAACATGTCTCTCGCTCTCCCTGTCCTCTCCCTTCATTTTAAATTCCCTTGCGATTCACGTTTGGTTATGTATGCTTCCTGCATCTTTCTCGCATTGTTCACTCATTTGTTTTCAGGGAAATGTTTTTTTCCCACTCTTCTCCCCCTCTCTCGCCTTTCAACACCACCTTTGTTTTTAGTTATTCTTTATTTCTTATTTAACAACTTCTCTCCCTTTTCTCGGCTTCTTCCTTTGCAACCAGAGATCTTCACGCCTCTTTGATTTTTATATCCTCGCTGTCGGTTTCTCCACATCCCGTGATATTTTCAGAGAGGTTTGTTCGACATTACGCTGCAATATGTTGCAGATCCCTCTGGCAATAAAAAGGATTAGACTTTTTATGCTTTTTCAAACCTCTTGCTCCTCAGCTGTTTTTTTTTGCCCCCCTGCTCCCCTCAATTTTAGAATTCTTTCCCTCAATACTTTTGCCTCTGTTACTCCAGCTCTGCCACCTTGCGTCCCAATCTTGCTTTCGTATCCTCGCTCTCTCCACGACTTTAGAAAATGACAGAATGGGGACAGCAGACGCAGTTTTTTCTAATGCCAGCAGCTCAGGGGAACTTGCATAGAAAGGAACAGGGAAGTAGAACTGTGTAGGGTTTTAATTAGATCTTACACTTAATATGCAAATGTGCATGTCCTTCTCAGGTTGGGTAAAATGAGACTTTTATTTAAATGTGCGCAGGGTTTAGAAGAGCTAATTAAGCAGCAGATCGGAGACAGAAAGCAGAGGCTTGGAATCCGCTTAGAGTCATTTTTTTTTTTTTTACACAACCTGCATGGTTTATTTTCTAAGTCCATCATGCCTGGTCACTATGGATCATACACATTCTTTAACATTCGACTAGATTCAAAGAGCTTGACATTTTTAATTTCGGTTTTAGGAGACATTTAGATATTTAGGATCTGCTGAAATCTTTCACTGTGGAAGAGTTGAAAGAAAAGGAATGGGTGGAATTGACCCTAAACAATGTGTTCAAGGTCTCGGAACAAGAAAATACATGACTAATGTTTCTCCAGCAGGATGGGGTCCTTGTGCCAACCGAGATAAGGGATTTGGGTAGCTGTCTTGGAGTCACACAGCCAAAGGAAAGACTTGTTTCTGAGATGGAATTAGCTGTTCTTTAGTTGTAATGACAATCCCTGCTCTGTGCTCTATCCCTTGTTAGCTGACCTTGCTGTGAAGGTGCCTGGCATAATTACCAAGATTAAATATTATGCTCCAATTAAAACCTACCACCAAGGGAGAATAGAGAGAGGTGTTTGTGAATCTTCACACGATGCAAGCTCAAATCAACCCATTACATCTCTTTCCCACTGGCAGAGCCATCGGGGATATATTCACTACCCTGGAACAGACTCCGGGGGAGATGTACTCCCCTAACCAGCTTCCCATCGGCATTGAAAATCACACAGCAGCACCTTTTTATGAAGATAGCACACACATAGCTCTGTGATAATCAACAAGGTGAATCCTACACTTATTTACAAAAAGCCTCTCTCTTGTAGATCATATACAAGGCACCAAGCTAGAACCAGTGCTGTAACAAACACATAGCAAGTTGGGGTTCAATGTATCTGTTCTTTGCAATGTAGGAGGTAGAGATATCACACCTTCCGATTTGTATCCCCTTGGATACAGGTTTAGGTAAATACAATGATCTCATACGTTTTATTGCAGATCATCTGTCATGAAGGGGTTATAACAAGGAGTAAAATGCCCATAATTTCTTTATCATGAATATACAAACTCATTATTTATGAAAACGCATATATTCAATCAGTTTTTTTATATGAAATTTTCTGAAACGATGGGATGTAGTCACCTCTTGGTCTCTCTCGCAGAGTACTTACTTTTCCCAGACAAATGTTTCCATGTCACGGTTGGCTCGGGTCGGCCAATGGCCAGACATTGAAGGTCAACAGTACTTCCCTCGTTTACAGTCACATCCGATGAGATATTTAAAATCTTGGGAGGAACTGGAAAGGAAAAAAAAGGAAAAATGAGATATATTTAGACAATTTAATATTTGGACAAATAATTTTAGACAAACTATAGAAGTGGTTTGCGTTCCTAACAGACTCACACAAGGCACTGTGGGATCACAAATGGTTTATGTTCAGTAAGGGTGCAAACAAGACCTAATCCAACCATCTAATTGTCTATGTATTTACAATCTGACAGTATCTGTGGATTCCATTTCTTTTAATGAAGTTTAGTTCTTGGAGTGGAAAACTTCAAGATTCTGTGCCCTATCGTGGTTTCCATTCTGGTTATCCGAGAGCGCGTTCCTGGTATTGTTTCTTGTTTTGTGGCTCCTGACTAACACTGACTTCTACATTCCTTGACCTTTGGCTTACATACTGTTTAAGCAATATCTGTATTCTTAACCTCAGCCTTTCTTGTATTTTTTCCTTTTATATGTTAAATCCGGCTGGTAATGCGTCTTAGGGCTTTCTTAATTTGTTACTTAAGTTCTGCGTGTTGGGCACATTAGTGTACCCTGACAGCTTCTTTGTTTGCTCTATCCGTTTGTCACAGGATTTGCTAATTGTCAGCAGAATAAGCCAAAAGCATCATGTAGTCTGTCCAGACAACACATCTGTATATCTGAATGTTCTCGAGCATATCCCACTTCTTGTTAATTCCTGCACCGTTTCCTGAGCTACTTTCATCACACGAATGCAAATCCTAGTGTCTATTAACTTGCATATCAAACAAGGAGATATCTGTTCTACCATCACTCTTATCTGGTCTTAGTCACAGCTGTAAAACACAAAGCATTGTGTTCCTCCAGGCGCCATCACTCCTTGGCTCCTGATAAAGAATTTCCTTTATGCAATAAATAGACACTTAATTAGTGAGACTGAAAACCTAGAACCTACAGGGATTCCCTTGGAAGAGAGGAGCTCTGAAACCAGCATGGAACATGGTCCAGCAGCGAGGCAGATAGCGCCAATCAAACCATGCAGAGAGCTAAATATCAACCCACCATCACTGCAGCGAGTCCTAGTTACAGCTACTTAGAGACTTTAATCAAAGCCCCAAGAACAACACTGACTACAACTGGGATATCTGACAGGAAACATTTAACAAAGATATAAAATCATACCCTGACCAACCAAAACCCAGCTGATGTATTGGGAAAATCCAGGAAGATGCTCTAACAGAGAAAGCCTTTGATAGAATTTAGCAGGACACTAATAATAAGATTTAGAAACACATTAAGAAAGTAAACAAGTTTAGTGAAGAAATTTAGTTAACTCGTGCAAAATAAATGGTCATTTTTTATTAGGATTGTAATGTGGCCTTGTGTATTTTGTAATAAGGAGAACTATAATGTGTATATAGTGTATAAATACTTTTTTTATTACATCTCCCAGCTTACCGTCACTCGGAGAGGACAGCCACCTTTAGTATTGTTTGGTTGGAAGCAATACTTACCATGCATACTCCGATAGGCCTCCAACAGTCTCACTTTTGGTGGGACAGTCGTGATTTCAGGGGGCCTGTCCCACCGCCCCTATTCATTCCTGCATGTAAGTACCGCAGGGCACAGTCCCCAGGGAGCACAATGCAACCACATCATTAGACCGTTTCGGCAGCACTCCCTACACGGACCGGAAGTCTGGTTGGCGGCAGGGATGCAATCAGTGAGAAAAGTCCCTTTTCTGTATGAACCCTCCCATTATCATTGGCCACACTTCCTTATGACTCGGCCCACCCCATCCCGATTCCATACCTTCTTTGTTGGAAGGCATGCCTTGAAACCATCTCAGTGTGAGTTTTTGAGAAGCGAGGCACATGCACAAAATGTCAAGATTTATATATGTGCACTAGGAATTGATTACTTGCAGTTTTGGTCTGATAAGATGCATTGCCAAAAAATGAAAGTCACTTTCAGAGAGCAATGGTAAGTCAGGAGATGCATTGAATGTATTTACGTATATATAGAGGATATAGGAAATCGTTTATTTTGAATAATAAAAAATTTAGCCTGAATCAGGATTGGAACATTCAGCTGAATTCTGCAGAGACTGAAAAGATAGAACATCAGGGAAAATGTAGTTAATTCTCTGGATGACAGAGTTTGACAGATTGAGGAAAAAGTGAGTAAGCACATAGTCCAGCAGCAAAGGTAAGAGAAGCCAATGAGGGGATGTAGCTGGGTCCATGCTAAGACTGGATTTATACAGTAAAAGGAAGAGGAGAGATTTCCAAGGGCCAATATCTAAAATATAATGCAGCTCATTGTAGATAATTAAATGTTTAACGATATTATATATATTCAGCTCATATGTACATTAAATGGAATAATATAAATATTGAAATGAGCTTTAAACTGTACCAACAGAGGTTACTCTGTACCCTGACACCTGTGCAAATATGCCACAGGAAATACACCCTGTCCGTGCCGAGTGCCACGCCACAGGAAATACACCCTGTCCGTGCCGAGTGCCACACCACAGGAAATACACCCTGTCCATGCCCAGTGCGACACCACAGGAAATACACCCTGTCCATGCCCAGTGCGACACCACAGGAAATACACCCTGTCCATGCCCAGTGCGACACCACAGGAAATACACCCTGTCCGTGCCGAGTGCCACGCCACAGGAAATACACCCTGTCCGTGCCCAGTGCAACGCCACAGGAAATACACCCTGTCCATGCCCAGTGCGACACCACAGGAAATACACCCTGTCCATGCCCAGTGCAACGCCACAGGAAATACACCCTGTCCATGCCCAGTGCAACGCCACAGGAAATACACCCTGCTTGTGCCGAGTGCCACGCCACAGGAAATACACCCTGCTTGTGCCGAGTTCCACGCCACAGGAAATACACCTAGTCTGTGCCCAGTGCCACGCCACAGGAAATACACCCTGTCCGTGCCGAGTGCCACGCCACAGGAAATACACCCTGCTTGTGCCGAGTGCCACGCCATAGGAAATACACCTTGCCAGTACCGAGTACCACGCCACAGGAAATACACCCTGTCCGTGCCGAGTACCACGCCACAGGAAATACGCCCTGTCCGTGCCGAATGCCACGCCACAGGAAAAACACCCTGCCCATACAGAGTGCAACGCCACAGGAAATACACCCTGTCCGTGCCAAGTACCATGCCACTGGAAATACACCCTGCCCGTGCCCAGTGCGACGCCACAGGAAATACACCCTGTCCATGCCAAGTACCATGCCACAGGAAATACACCCTGCCCATGCCCAGTGCGACGCCACAGGAAATACACCCTGCCCATGCCCAGTGCGACGCCACAGGAAATACACCCTGCCCATGCAGAGTGCGATGCCACAGGAAATACACCCTGTCCGTGCCGAGTACCACGCCACAGGAAATACACCTGCGCATGCCGAGTGCCACGCCACAGGAAATACACCCTGCCAAGTGTGATGCCACAGGAAATACACCGTGCCCAGTGCCATGCAACAGGAAATGACAAGTACATGCAACAGGAAATACCAAGTACATGCAACAGGAAATACACTCTGCTTGTGCCGAGTGCCATACCACAGGAAGTACATCTTGTGCTTGCCGAGTGCCACAAGAAATACACCCTGCTTGTGTGGGGGGCCATGCCGCAGGAAATACACCCAGCATGTGGTGAGTGCCATGCCACAGGAAATACATCCAGCATGTGGTGAGTGCCATGCCACAGGAAATACACCCAGCATGTGCCGAGTGCGATGCCACAGTACATAGACCTTGCCCGTGCAGAGTGCCATGCCACAGGAAAAACTAACTGCGCGTACTGATTTTGAAGCCAGAGGAAATACACCATGCATGTGCCACGCGACAGGAAATACACCCTGCATGTGCCGGGTGCCACAGGAAATACACCCTGTCCATGCCCAGTGCAACGCCACAGGAAATACACCCTGCTTGTGCCGAGTGCCACGCCACAGGAAATACACCCTGCTTGTGCCGAGTTCCACGCCACAGGAAATACACCCAGTCTGTGCCGAGTGCCACGCCACAGGAAATACACCCTGTCCGTGCTTAGTGCCACGCCACAGGAAATACACCATGCTTGTGCCGAGTGCCACGCCATAGGAAATACACCTTGCCAGTACCGAGTACCACGCCACAGGAAATACACCCTGTCCGTGCAGAGTACCACGCCACAGGAAATACGCCCTGTCCGTGCCGAATGCCACGCCACAGGAAAAACACCCTGCCCATACAGAGTGCGACGCCACAGGAAATACACCCTGTCCGTGCCAAGTACCATGCCACAGGAAATACACCCTGCCCATGCCCAGTGTGACGCCACAGGAAATACACCCTGTCCATGCCAAGTACCACGCCACAGGAAATACACCCTGCCCATGCCCAGTGCGACGCCACAGGAAATACACCCTGCCCATGCCCAGTGCGACGCCACAGGAAATACACCCTGCCCATGCAGAGTGTGATGCCACAGGAAATACACCCTGCCCATGCCCAGTACGACGCCACAGGAAACACACCCTGTCCGTGCCGAGTACCACGCCACAGGAAATACACCTGCGCATGCCGAGTGCCACGCCACAGGAAATACACCCTGCCAAGTGTGATGCCACAGGAAATACACCGTGCCCAGTGCCATGCAACAGGAAATACCAAGTACATGCCACAGGAAATACACTCTGCTTGTGCCGAGTGCCATACCACAGGAAATACATCCAGCATGTGGTGAGTGCCATGCCACAGGAAATACACCCAGCATGTGCCGAGTGCGATGCCACAGTACATAGACCTTGCCCGTGCAGAGTGCCATGCCACAGGAAAAACTAACTGCGCATACTGATTTTGAAGCCAGAGGAAATACACCATGCATGTGCCACGCGACAGGAAATACACCCTGCATGTGCCGGGTGCCACAGGAAATAAACCCTGCATATGGCGAGTGGATTATAAACAATCAGCCAATTTAAATATTGTTAAGATTTATGGCATTAAAAGTCAGCTGTAGGTTTTAATCTTCCCTACAGACAGTGCAATGCTGTTAACCCCTTGTTTGATGGCTCCAATCACTCTATGTCTACTAATGAGCCTAGAGCGATCCAGCGGTAATTAGATCCAGCTTGGTGTCAGAAGTAAGTGCAGGCAGATATAAACGATACCATGGGTTACCACCTGCAAACCAGTGAGAGTTGCGTCAAAAGGGGAGAGTATAGGCAGATGGGTCGTCCTGGCCAGCAAAGAAGAAACACAGAAAAAACAAAAATGATGGTAAATAGCAGTTTTTCCGAAGCAACACAAGGAATCCAAGACTAATATGGACACATATTCTGTATTTTGGCCACTGCTGTCACTAGAGAACAGATAGCCAGGATCCACAGATTTCAGCAATTTTTATATACAGTGTACATTTTTTTCCCTACAGCAAACATTTTTCAGTTTTGATTTGCAAGTACATAATGTGTGCTTCCTAATTATCCACGTGTATGTCCCTGTTTTAAGCAATACAACCTCCAGTAATGTGTCTTTAAATTACAGTAAATGTGTTTAGAAATCAGTCTGTGTAAATGAGATACATTGATCTTCCATCTATCCATAAATGGGTATCCGCACGTTAGATGTCCTGGAATAGACCCTCCCATGACCATTTTAAATGAAAGTGTCCCATTCGGAATGTTTGCAAATCGCCAGATACGAGGAGTTTGCATCAATACAGAACTTTTATAACTAACTGTTTCTATATAAAGTAGCTGGTCAGCTTTGAACGTTTCGGAGTGAAATGATTAATATTAAATTGAACAGAATGTTCCACACGCACAGATTTTGTTAATAGCTCTCGATGAGTAGCTCAAGAATTCAACAGACATTGCAAAGCTAAAGACATCAGGGTCACCAGCCTCTACTTTGCTAATTATGTTAATTTAAGAACTCTAATTTTAATGCATTTTAAATAAGTGAAATTTGTTGCAGCTTCTAGAACGGTTTCCTATCTCTGGCCAGCATTATTTAACAATGAAACGCAATTTAACCTTAGAAAATGATTCCAAGTCCTACATTCGAAAAAAATATATATATATATTTTCTGTAAAATAATATCAAAAGAAAAAGCAATCTACTTCTATAATAAGTGTGTGTATATATATTAGTTTAATAACTATAAAGTTATTTCTAAGTAATTGTGCTTAATCAGTGCTAGAGCGACACTGTCTCCCCCCCACCTACCCTGAATGAGTATTTTTTTATAAAGATAGAATTCGGAATGAAATACTCATTTTGACTGTGTTGGAATTTCAATGACATACTCCTTTGTCTCGGTATTTCTCCTTCGCCTGACTTTTTTAGACTCGGGCGACAGCCGTCACCAGTGCATACACCTCAATGCTGTACTCTGTTTGGCTCCTGGTGCCTGAGAAGGAGCAGACAGAAGACTATGGTGACGCCCACACGTGACAGGTACAGGTAGTCAATTGCTGTGCATGCACCCTGGCCTCCAATGCTTCCCTACAGTGAAGCACTGCATTGGCTTAGAATCATCAGTAATGATGATCTCATCCGGTGGAGGAGAGTTGGAAAAAAGGAGCGTTTTTGTTCTCTACTGCTTTTCAAAGTTTAGAGAGAAAATACAGACAGAATGAGAGAGAAATACAGACAGAATGAGAGAGAAATACAAACAAATTAATAGAAACATTGTCAAGTCAAATTAGTTACAATAATGTAAGCACTCCGTATCAGAATCACGATCAGACACAAATAATGTCTTGTTAAGGCAAAGCAGTGATTTGATTAGCTAAAATAACACGTACTATGTATTATAAAGACACGTACTATGTATTATAAAGACACGTACTATGTATTATAAAGGATATTTTTATGCTGTGAATAAGGTTTATCAGCCAACCGGCTAGAAAATACCTTTTCCTTCCAGCGTGCAGCATGGCAGCGGATCAGTTAAATAATCTTGAAAACAGGTTGGCAATGCGAGTATTAAGATAATGGCGCTAATTTGGTGGGCACAAAGCAGCAGGTGATTGCTGGAACAAGCAGTGTTTAACCCTTTCTGATTAAGCCGTATTCTTGCTATATACAACACTGGTAAATAGTCTGTAAAAACTCCATCATTTTCCTGATCTACAATGTTCCCTGTAATAAGAGTGCCATTCACTGCTTATTGTGCCAAAACACACACACACACACACACAGATATTATAATGGCAAATTGATAAGTGAATTGTATATTTCAGTACAAGAGGTGAGAAAACACATACTCTGGCTATCATTTCAGCTTGGCTGTATTTTTGATTCTTCGCAATTCTGATTAAAGCGACACTGTAGTTACCAGTACAATTACAGCTTAATGTACTGGTTCTGGTGTCTATTGCCTGTCCCAGCTGCCAAGTAACCTCCACTAATAGTCACCTAGACCGCCAGTAGAGATGCTTCATAGTCCAGTGCTACACAGTGTGCAATACTGGTGTTCAGTGTCTCCACAACCTGCATGGAGCTGCTGAACGATCCCCAGAGAGATGCATTAATTCAGTGGATCTCTATGAGGAGATGATGGTTGGATTGGCTGAAATGATCAAGACTGATGATCTCCGCCATGGAGGTAGGAACAGACAGGGCCAGCTACGGCAAGACCGGTGTGACTTGGGAAAAGAGGGGAGTAAAGTCACCTCTTTACAGCAATTGGAAGGGGGCAGTCACCTAAACAGCCACGCCAAGTTTGTATTCTTGTCACTATAGTGTTCCTTTAAGTGAGGGAACATTCCAAAACGGTTACATCTTATTTCTAGATAAATATCAGAGGTAAATCCACCAAAAAAAATAAATAATAGAATCTTTCTCTGTGGATGTTTGTATTATCCACACATTAATGGAGAGATAAATTAGGCTCACTTAAAGAAATCCCTCTGGACAAACTAGGGAAGTGGATCCTGACTGCTGCCCAAAATGCAGGAATGGGGCATCCCACAGGAGGGATACTTTGTAACTGGGGTTCCTAGTGTTTATAGAGTGGTTGCCGGGTGGGGAATTAGAAAACAATAGGACAGGAAAAAAAAAATTGTACAAACTCAATTCACTCTAGGTACAGAAAACACAATTTACAAACATCCCAAAAGTGCCCCCAAGATCCATGGAAACCCCACATGAGTCACATCCTCAGATAGCTCTGATCTGGGTGACCAACATATCCAAAAATCACCCAGATCGGTTCAGTGGTTTGGTTTTTCCATGGAAGTCACTTTTTAACATGTCTTTTTGCAGGGCCCATAGTCTTTGGGCAGGTGGCTAGCCAGCAGGCCCCTCCAGGAACACGTGGCAGAGGCATTTCTGCCACAAGTCAAATAAGTCACAGGGGCCATAATCACAAGGCAAAAGGCTGGCCATTAGTCCTCTCCAAAAACCAATGGCTAAAATGCCTTTGTCACAATCTCTATTATAGAAATATTTCTCCGAGGCTGCCTGGAACTTAATTTGAGTTTTAATCTCTGACCATGGTGGAACAGTTTGTGTTTTCCAATATCTAGCTAGACATATCTTAAATGCCAATAGTATATTTATTATGAGAAATATGGTATATTTGTCGGTAACTGGAAAGTCTAAATATAAAAGAAAGGTCTGAGATGTTATTGAGTATGGGAGATCAAGTATACTTGTAATGATGTCTGATATTTTATATCTAAGTATGAGCACTCCCACCAAATGTGTAATTGTATTCCCGCCTTTTGTTTACATCTCCAGCAATACTCAATAGAGTTTCTTTGGAATTTAGCTATACGGGTGGAACCATCTATGTGCCAGCTTATAAAACTGTTCATGCAGGTTTATACAGTGTACGGCTTTCCTAGTCCTATCCCATGCTTGATGCCATGACTGAGTTGAGAATGATAAATTCAATTCAGTTTCCCATTTTTGAAAATCTTTAGGTTTGTCGATTATTTTTAAATTAGTAAGAATATTTGAAATTTTTAAAACTAATTTTTGGGCGATGGAATATTAAAAATATCATCCCATATGTTTGAATCCGATATAGAATTTACCATGAAAAAAATGTTGAATTTTAATGTAGTTGAATCATTCTTTTGTGGGTAATTTAAATATTCTCACAATATCTGGGACTTGGATCATTTGATCTAAGTTAAATAGATCTCCCAGCCTATTAATCCCTACTACTTTCCATGGTTTTAAATCTGTAATATAAAGAGAGAGAAGCTCGATAGGAGTATGTTTAGTAAACACATTATTATAGTTATATCTCTTCCTAATTTCTTGTGCTGATAGGACAATACTCTTTATTAGATGACTCTCCAGTTGCAATTTGTTGAATAGTTTAGGAGAGGACCAACACAATAAGTAAGGCTCACAGGTTCCGGTTCGATGTGTTTCAATGTTATACCACCCAAGATTAGTCTCCTTCCTTCTCTTCCAGGCCATCATATGAAAGAGTTGGAATAAGTCATGATAACGATATATATCTGTGTATCCCAAGCCATCATGTAAGGTGCTTCTCTTAAGAACTGTGTTAGGGATCCTAGGTTTTTTAGATGCCCAAACAAAGTTAGAAAATGCCAAATCAATTTTTTTCAGAATGGAGTTTGAGACTTGGTATGGTATTGCTCTAAATAAATAAAGACGTTTTGGGAGTACATATGATTTTAATACACCAAGACGTCCCAACCTTGAGATTTCCAATCTCTTCCATTGAGTCAGTAATATGTTAAAGGATCACTATAGGCACAGGAAAACAAACTCGTTTTCCTGACACTATATAACCCTTAGGACCCCCTCACCCTCAGGGTTCCCTCTCCCTTGGCGCTGAAGGGGTTAAAAACCTTTCAGCCACTTACCTTTATCCAGCACCGGGGCTCCCTCGGCGCTGGTGACCTCTCCTACCAACGTCAGCTCCTGAGTGGAACGGAATACGCATGCTATGTTTACATCTGAAGGGTTAAAACGTGGGGGACCTGGCACCCAGACCACTTCATTGAGCTGAAGTGGTCTGGGTGACTATAGTGTCCCTTTATGTTCTCCCCACAAGGTTTCATAGTTCATTTCAAGAGTTTGCAGTATTATAGGTCTGATCTTGTTTCCTAAATAATCTATAACCTTTTTACGTATATCAAATTGACCAAAGTCACCTATATCCTTCCTCTGTTCTTCAGTCATATAAAATGTGGGTTTTTAAAAAGATTTAATTTACAGATTAACTGTCTAAGGGGTCTGTGGGGTTATCCCCGTAACATCTGACAGTCCGAGAAAGGTTGAGGCTGGCTGGTTTGGGATGCTATGTAATGAACCGTTAATAAAGCTGTGGCGGTTGCCCTTTCTGCTAGATTTCTGTGTCCATGTGGTTAATGGGCAATGGGTGGTTTAGTTAATATTTTGGGTCTGCAGTCACTCCATGTACTATACAGCATGCTGTACTAGGTATGATGCCGGGCCCTGTTTATGGCATGGGGAAAATCGTTTGGAATGGTTTATCTGCAGACACCGAAGCTACTTACAGGTGCAACTGCCTCTGGCAGAAGCTGGATTCTAATCCCGCCGACAATTCGTTGACACTATTGGAGATAGAAGATAACAAAACACTGCACAGACAAACTCCGGGCACCATCACCACTTCAAATCACATCATTTGCTGTTTCCCTCTATAACACCCATCAGTCCTTGCACAGGCTTATAAAAGTCACATTTATGTAAATTTCCTTCAAAATCTATTACACAGTGTGGGGAAAATGAGATGGAACTTCTCCTATAATTAGCCCTATTACCTTCCCATCTACGTAACTATATGATTTGTTTGTTGCCAGTGTTTAATGCTCCAGAGAATGATGTCACCTGTGTGTTATTCCTGTGGTGCACAGTTTGACTGCTAACAATCTCTCCATGTAACAACGATGCCCGCTGTGAGGAGGATAGAAAGAGCACAGCCAGACTATCCGAGTTTGCACTTCATTCACACATCAGGACATTTAAAACATCAGTGTTAAAGCAGTGCCAGGGACTATTTGTTATAGTGAAGGGACAGAATCCAACATCAGGGTGATAGAGGGAATCTAATGCACACTAGCGACAAGTGCCACGTGCGCATTAGGCCTGCCCTAGAACTGCGTCAATGCTTTTATGTGGAATTTTTACAAGACCTTGGATGTTCTCATGCAAGGAACGATGGCGTCCGCGTCGTTTAACATAGACAATCTCCAACCACTTCAATAAGATGAAAAGTATGTGTGCCTATAGTGTCCCTTTAAGTAGTCAATGGGAGAAATCGGCAACGATATCCTAAATGTATCTGGGGTGGTCTCTATGTCCCATTTCTTACCATAGTATCAGTGTTTCTAATGGATCTAGAACACGTCCCAGGAAAGAAGGAACTTGTGGAGATAATTCAGGGCTGGCTCCGATTCATTCGATATTAATCCAATATAAAGAATCAGACAGATAACACGGTTGGGTAGAAATGTCTGATGAAACAGAAACAGTACGATAGTAGTCTGACACTTAATGCTGGATGAGACATTGTTTTCCCCAGTGCTTAATTTTCTGTTCATTGATATAATTCATATAATTATATGTGGGAAAAACTGCAACAACCGAGTGTAAAGAAACTTGATGAACTCGTGTCACTTAAGGATAATATTCCCTAAATGATCAAATTATACGACAATGAACAAATCATTACTCCATTCCCTCGTGACGCCATGCGTGTAGAAAGCAAACTTTTGATATAAAGAACAATTTAAAACCAGAATACCCAGCAGGCAGTTCACCAGTTTGTGGCGGATAAAGCATCATTGTAGTTGTAATTCCATGACAGTTAGAGGGCTTTAAAATAAGACTTCTTGTGCACAGGTGCAGACGAAGAAGCAATTAATGGCTATTTTTGTTACCTTGACAAGATGGAGATATTTAAATGAAAGAAAACTGTGGAGTTCATTGGAAACTACTGGAGTCTGTGCATCAATAAAGTGTCTGTAGGCAAAATCATCCTTTGCATCCACAACATGGTCCAACACGCACTTCACCACTGCGGACCCCACTAAACATATATCTCTTGAGTTGTCCTTGATAGCAGCAGCATCATGGTGAAGTTGATAAACCCAAGCTGTTCATGTTTCCCAGCTCTGGAACCCCTGTCCCCAAACATCAGAGCAACGGAGAACCAGCCAACATCTCTGAAGATATTACAGACCTCCTTGACATTCCAATAATGTAAAAGCAGTACAATTGCAACAATAAATGAGCACCTGTTGCACCAAAATACGAAGCTGATTTAATTACTTGCCAAATAATTTTGTCACAGATGATATAATTACAGCTCATTAGCATTTTATTATCACCATGGCAATAATCTATTAATATCACTAATGTAGAACCACGTTAAACCTTCAGATGTGCCTCCTGATATCTATAAAATGCAGAAAGCAGACAGTTTGAGAAATCTGTGTTCTGCTCTTTGCTTTTAGCTCTTGGAAATAGTGGTAATGGCTCATGGGTTCTGCAAAATAACATATTCGGTCCAGATTAAAATGTGGAGAAATAGGAAATCTCGTAAAATGAGGGATAGTTATGGTATTCAATATTACCACTGGTTTAAAAACAGCCATTAGCATTCCTTCCACTGGTTATACAGAGCTCCTGAAACATTGCCAAGTGTGGGCATCTAGTGCAGACTAAATGAACCCTTGCAGGGGTAGCACTCAAAAGGAAGTCTGGAAAAATCGCCTCTTGATCACCAAGGGAAAAAAAAATCTCCAACCATTAGCAAAAGAAGATTTATTTTTTTACAGCTTTACTCTTTGTTATAAAAAAATATACATCATTGAGGGGGTGAAAGTGGGATTGAATATTTGTCTTATTATTTAAGGACTAGGATAGGAAGGACCCTGTGTTTCCTGCAGAGACTGGCTCGTTATTGGGTGTAGCACTGGGAGAATGGGAGGAGCAAGTTGGAGCACTGTCTCAGCCTATGAGGAGAGGAAATGCTATCTGGGAGCCACTGCTTGGATACTAAGAGTGCCTGGGTACCACTTTTATTTGTTTTTCTACAGAGGAACCCGTTACAAATCCCCTGAAGTAATGATGGGATGGAGACTGTGTGGGAGTCCGTTCCTGTGAGTGGGCTCTATTCTAACAGTGAATCCTTCCAGACACTTCTCCCTGGAGTGAATACCATGTGGGAGTCCATTCCTGTGAGTGGGCTCTATTCTAACAGTGAATCCTTCTAGACACTTCTCCCTGGGGTGAATACCATGTGGGAGTCCATTCCAGTATGTGGGCTCTATTTTTAATAAACGGTGAATCCTTCTTAACACAGTGAGTATTATTTACTGAACTGTGGACAGAAATAGACCAAGACACTAAAAAGTTTAGGCCAAAGTAGCATTTTTTTATTTCAGCTTAAAATTTGAAGGTAACCCTGTTACTAGTGAGTAAGATCGATCCTAACTTCAGACATCCCAAGGCTGCCGGTAGTTCCATGTGTCTGCATGTGCCAGTGTGTATCTATAGATCAGTGTGTGTATCAGAGTGTATGCGTCAGTGTGTATATCTATAGATCAGTGTGTGTAACAGAGTGTATGCATCAGTGTGTGTATCTATAGATCAGTGTGTGTATCAGAGTGTATGCGTCAGTGTGTGTATCTATAGATCAGTGTGTGTAACAGTGTATGCATCAGTGTGTGTATCTATAGATCAGTGTGTGTATCAGAGTGTATGCGTCAGTGTGTGTATCTCCATGTCAGTGTGTGTATCAGAGTGTATGCGTCAGTGTGTGTATCTATAGATCAGTGTGTGTATCAGAGTGTATGCGTCAGTGTGTGTATCTATAGATCAGTGTGTGTATCAGAGTGTATGCGTCAGTGTGTGTATCTATAGATCAGTGTGTGTATCAGAGTGTATGCGTCAGTGTGTGTATCTATAGATCAGTGTGTGTATCAGAGTGTATGCGTCAGTGTGTGTATCTCCATGTCAGTGTGTGTATCAGAGTGTATGCATCAGTGTGTGTATCTATAGATCAGTGTGTGTATCAGAGTGTATGCAGTGTGTGTATCTCCGTGTCAGTGTGTGTATCAGAGTATATGCATCAGTGTGTGTATCTCCGTGTCAGTGTGTGTATCTTCGTGTCAGTGTGTGTATCAGAGTGTATGCGTCAGTGTGTTTATCTCCGTGTCAGTGTGTGTATCAGAGTATATGCATCAGTGTGTGTATCTCCGGGTCAGTGATACACACACTGACACGGAGATACACACACTGACAATGAGATACACACATTGATGCATATACTCTGATACACACACTGACATGGAGATACACACAGAGTGTATGCAGTGTGTGTATCAGAGTGTATGCGTTGGTGTGTGTATCTCAGTGTCAGTGTGTGTATCAGAGTGTCAGTGTGTGTATCAGAGTGTATGCGTCAGTGTGTGTATCAGAGTGTATGCGTCAGTGTGTGTATCTCCGTGTCAGTGTGTGTATCTCCGTGTCAGTGTGTGTATCAGAGTGTATGCGTCAGTGTGTGTATCTCCATGTCAGTGTGTGTATCAGAGTGTATGCGTCAGTGTGTGTATCTATAGATCAGTGTGTGTATCAGAGTGTATGCAGTGTGTGTATCTCCGTGTCAGTGTGTGTATCAGAGTATATGCATCAGTGTGTGTATCTCCGGGTCAGTGATACACACACTGACACGGAGATACACACACTGACACGGAGATACACACATTGATGCATATACTCTGATACACACACTGACATGGAGATACACACAGAGTGTATGCAGTGTGTGTATCAGAGTGTATGCGTCGGTGTGTGTGTATCTCAGTGTCAGTGTGTGTATGCGTCAGTGTGTGTATCTATAGATCAGTGTGTGTATCGGAGTGTATGCGTCGGTGTGTGTATGTTTCAGTGTGTGTATACATGTGTGTGTTTAGGTTTGTGTATATGACTGTGTGTGTGTGTGTGTGTGTGTGTGTGTGTGTGTAGGGAGGGGGGTGCTAAGTTGGAATTAAGTTTTTCTTGAAGGGATTAGTATTAGAAAACATTTTACAATGTCTTTCTGTGCATTAACTTGCATTCTTACACTTGAAGCTTTCATAGATTTATTTGTTTTCAATTTATTTTTAGAAATTGCTCCTTATTTTTTGCAAACCCGACTCCATATTTCATTGGTGGAATTCTCAGCGGAGCCTGCAACGGATACATATTTTCCGTCATTCTATTTTTCTGCCTAATTGCTTTGGACAATGAACTGATCGTTCAGACTCTGATAAAAACAAATGTTTCTTTGTTTAAAACCATCGCAAAAGCTTTGCTTTACAAACATACAATGAGTTGTGTTAATCACAGAAATGGTTCCAGGTGTAAAACTAAATAAATAAATATATATATTTTTTTTACATGAATATTTGTGTTTTTCAGAACAAAATAAAACC